>NC_064931.1:58357268-58998324 GCF_023897955.1 Schistocerca gregaria
ACACTAGATCGCGTGTTTCAGATAGTGTTCGAATAGCAAAAATGGCGGCATTAAGTCTTTCAACAAGATCCTGAACGTGGGCTTTCCACGACAATTTATTGTCTATCTGAACACCTACAAATGTGAACTGTTCAGTTTCACTAAATCAAATGCCCATTCTGTGAAATTAAAACATCAGGTTTTGTTGAATTGTGTGTTAGAAACTTAAACTTACTCTTACTGTGATTTAGCGTTAGCTTATTTTCTACAGGCCATGAACTTATGTCATGACTGCACTGTCTGAAACCGAGCAAATGTTGCCCGCAACATCCTTTACTACCATGCTAGTGTCATCAGCAAACAGAAGAATTTTAGAGTTACCTGTAATACTAGACGGCATATCATTTATATAAATAAGGAACAGGAGTGGCCCCAACGACGGCAGCTGTAGCGTAAAAGCATTCCTTCAGTGGCATTGAGTCTAGTATGCAACTGCTTGGTGACAAGGTTTGGTTAATATCTCGCTTGGTGTAATTTTGTGTGTTATTCCCTCAGTTTGTGTAATCAGTAGAAATTGCGACATTAAACAGAAAGAACACTTCGCTGTTCTTAATAACATATTTTCGGCCCTCAAAAGGAGCTGAGGTGGTTTCTTTGCCACTTAATATCCCGTTCAAAGCCCTTCAATTTCAATTACCTATAGTAGTCTGCGAGAGAGGGAATCTATGAGAGAGATATCAAATTTTAATTTTCTACCACCTCCTCCCAGACAGCTACAACAACTTTCCAATTGTCTTCACGGGTTCTTGACAGTGGTCAGACCAGATTTTGTCGCACGCTCCGTTTCGTCTCTGCCTATAAGTTATCGATTGGCTTTAGGTCTGGTGCAAGAGGAGGCTAACCGAGAAGAACTCTCATTCTATTCTCGTTGATTTTTTGGAGTTAAACGGATCAAACTGCTAGGTCATCAGTCCTTTCATCCTATGGGTATAGAACCGGGAATAGTCCTCAGAATAAGGATACAAAGGCAAATCCTGGGAAGCCCGATTGTAGCCAAGATGCAATAAGACAGAGAGAAAAGCAAGGAGAAGTATGAGAGGAGTGACAGGGAGTAAGTTGGGCGTTGCCTGGTTGCCTAGTCGGGCGAGGCTCATTTCAAATTATATTTAGCAGATGGTCCTGTGTGGGGTATGGAGGCAACCTCATGAAGCCATGGACCCTACATGTCAGCAGGGACCTTTTGAATCTGATGGAGGCTCTGTAGTGGTGTGGCATGTGTGCAGTTGGAGGGATATGGGACCCCTGATACATCCAGATACGACTCTGAAAGGTGACACGTATGCAAGAATCTTGTCTGATCACCTGCATCCATTTATGTCCATTGTGCATTCTGACAGACTTGTGAAATTAGAGCAGGACAACGCAACATCCCACACTTCCCGAATTGCCACAGTGTGGTTCTTTTGAGTTTAAACGCTTCTGCTGGCGACCTAACTCCCCAGACGTGAACATTATAAAACATCTGCGATGCCTTGCAATGTGCTGTTCAGAAGAGATCTGCACCCCCTCATATTCTTATGGATTTGTGGACAGCCCTGCTAGAATCATGGTGTCAAATCCCTCTAGCACTACTTCAGACATTAGTCAAGTGCATGCCACATCGTGTTGTGGCACTTCTGTGTGCTCGTGGGGGGGAGTACATGATATTATATACGTGTAAAACTTTATTTGGCTCTTCAGGGTGTAAAGGAATAAAAAGGTGGTAAGGGGAGAAGCCAGGTTGGAATATCAAGCCAGGGCCGCTGTGGGTCCGCTGGGCCAGAGCAGGCGTAGTGTGTCCATCTAGTTTCTCAGGCGATCTATGCAGAGCTGAGTAGAAACCAGGTCAGCCGCTTTGCTGTAGTCCACTAGCACCAGAGGTTGTGTGTCAGGAAGTTTAAGATATCGCCGCAAAGGAGGCAAATTTTGGAAGTGTAGTAGGGTGTGGATCACTATCAGGTGGACATCAAAGCAGCAGTAATATGGGATCTAACACTGGAGAATGTGACCATGAATCAGCCAAGTGTGCCCAACATGTGCCCAACAAACTACAGTGGTAGTAGTAGAGGGGTTTTGGGCGCACGACAGCAAGGTCTTCAGCGCCCGTTCAGTAACTTAGTGAGATGGGTGTCAAGAAAAATCCCAGAACAGGAATATAAAACGGAACAGAAAACATGGGCAACAATCGTTGAAAAACATGTGCTCACCCACACCAAAGCGTGGGATGAAGCAGAGCGTCAGCAGTAAAATATGGACAACACAGGAAAAAATAGAGGAAGCTAAAACAATGTAGCAGATGGAAGTGGCTGGCTGACCGCAAGGAAAAAAGGGGAGGAGTCAGCTACTCCGCAATACACTAAAACCTCCAGCCTGAAATCTTAGGCCAGAGTCCAGACATCACGAAACTTAAAAACCCTAGACACACACGTCTCATCATTAGCTAAAACAGAAGGCAGATCCCCAGCAACTTGTGCTTCTGCTCGTGCATCACGGTATAAAATGCAGTCTGTTAAAATGGGCCAGACAGAGATGTGCACACCACAAGCATCACAAAATGGTGGATCCTCCCGCCGTAATAAAAAGCTATGTGTGAGAGGACAGTGCCCGATCCGAAGACGTGTGAGGCAGGAGGAACGCCACGGCCGAGTGGTTGACTTTATCAACCGCAGTTTATTGGCCGTCACCGCCAGCCATTCGTCCTCCTACAACTCCATGCACTTCCTGTGGAGTGCAGCGATGACTGACTGCAAGGGAATAGGACACTGGACCACATCCTGCTCTCTGCAGGCCTCCTTGGCAGCCCGATCGACCTGTTCATTGCCCCAGATGCCAACATGACCAGGCACCCAGCAGAAGGATACTTCTGTACCCCTCCGTTGGAGCAAGTACAGTTGGTCATGTATCAGCTGGACCATCGCCTCAGTCGGGTACAGGTTCTGCAGTGATTGTAGGGCACTAAGAGAATCAGAGCAGAGAAGAAATCGATCGCCCCGAACACGATTCATCTGCTCCAGTGCCTTCAGGATCGCGTGGAGCTCCGCTGCGAAAACGGTATATTCAGCAGGGAGGCGAATCCGGTTAACTTGATCAGGGAACACTACAGAACAGCCAAGGAAACTTTCCTGTTTGGAGCCATCAGTGTACACGACAGTGAAACCGTGATGCACATCTAAAATGTTGAAAAACAGACATTGGAATGTAAAATCTGGTGTGCGATCTTTCTTAAAACTAGTCAAATCTAAAATAAGTTTGGGTCTCCGGAGGAGCCAAGGTGGGGATCTGCTCCAACCGCGACGCAAAACACGAAGACCAGCCATAGACATCGCAGCGAGGCAATCCTGTGCGCGAATCCCATAGGGCTGCGTCGCACGTTGCCGGTTATGAAATAACTGTGCCAGAGGAGGCTGAGCAATGGCAGGGTATGCAGGGGTGTATGGTGTGGACAAAGTTTTATACGCCTGGCGCACTGTAAGTAGCCGTCGCCGCATAGGAAGTGGCGGTTCACCAGCCTCTGCACAGAGGCTTGGAATGGGGCTAGTTCGGAATGTCTCAGTGGCCAACCGAAGCCCTTCATGGTGGACAACGTCCAACATCTTTAAGTAAGAAGGCCTCGCAGACCCATACACCATGCACCCATAATCGAGCCGAGATCGCACAAACGCCCTGTAAAACTGGAGCACACAAGTCCTGTCAGCTCCCCATGTACTGTGGCTAAGACATTTTAAAATACTTAAAGCCTTAAGCGACCGCCGTTTCAGGTCTTTAAGATGAGGTAACCACGTGAGCTTCGAGTCAAAAATGATCCCCAGAAACCTCACCGTGTCTTTAAAAGTAAGAATAGTGTCCCTCATCCGCAACTCAGGAAATGTTAAAAGCGAACGAGAACAGTTAAAAAGAACACAGACTTCTCGGTGGAAAACTTAAAATCACTCTTCTGCGCCCAGTCATCCAAACGTCTAATCGTAAGTTGCAACTGACGAGTTGTCGTTGCAAGGCTTCAAGAAGAGCAAAACAAAGAGAAATCATCCACAAACAAAGAACACTGGACAGGACTTTTCACTATGGACGTAATGCTATTAATAGCGGTGGCAAAGAGAGTCACACTTAAAACGCTACCCTGAGGGACACCGTTCTCCTGCTCAAAGCGATCAGACAGGACGTCACCAATTCGGTATCGAAAATATCGTGGCGAGAGGAAAGACTGAAAAAAAAGAGGAAGACAACCCCGAAAACCCCATTCGTGAAGTTGCTCCAGGATGAGACGCCTCCAAGTGGTATCGTAGGCCTTCTCAATGTCAAAAAATACACCTAGAAGGTGATGATGGCGTAGGAAAGCTTGTTGTATAGCCGCCTCCAGTAGGGCCAAGTTATCGAAGGTGGAACGAAACCTCCTGAACCCACACTGAAAGCGACTAAGGAGTTGCCAGGATTCTAACATCCAGACAAGGCAGCGGTTGACCATCCGCTCCAAGGTCTTCCCTATGCAACTAGTGAGGGCAACACTACGGTAACTACTCGGGCTCGTGCGGTCTTTCCCAGGTTTTAAAAAAGGGATTACAACCGCCTCACGCCACGCGTCAGGAAAGTGACCCGACGCCCAAATTGCATTAAAAAGTGCGAGGAGGATTTCTTTGTTGCGCATTGTGAGGTGCCATAGCATACTGTAATGGACCCTGTCGTGACCAGGGGATGTGTCACGAGCTCCAGACAATGCAGAATCCAGCTCCCACATAGAAAATGGGCAGTTGTGAACTTCATGAGGTGAACTGGAAGTCCAGACTACATCTCTCAGCAGCAGCCCTATGGCGCTGGAAACCTGGATCCTGACTGGTTGTTGCAGTAACTGTGGCAAAATACGCTGCCATAGTCTGGGCAATGTTTCGCGGATCCGTGTGGAGAGTGCCGTTATTCATTACAGCTGCTATGGGACACCTCCCTCCTCTGACAGAAATTCTCTTGATGGTCTCCCACACAATGGAACTTTTGGTGGAACGATTAATGGTGTTCAGGAACTGTTGCCATGACCTCTTCTTGCTCTCACGAATAATGCGGCGACACCTTGCCCTCGCCACCCGAAATACTGCAAGATTCTCGGCAGTCGGCCGAGACTTGAACCGACGCAGAGCCGCACGCCTGGTCCTGATAGCAGAGCGGCAGTCGGCACTCCACCAAGGCACAGGTGGCCTCTTCCGGGGGACCATGGACTTTGGAATGGATGCTGCTGCGGCGTGGTGGACCGTTTCGGTAGTATGATCCACCCACACCTCAACAGTCGCACAGTGGTCGAATTGGGCCAACTGGCTTTAAAGTGTCCAGTCAGCTCCACTGAGCACCCATCGTGGTAGTCTCCTTTTGGGGCCCACGCCATCTAGCAGGTGAATCCAGATGGGGAAATGATCACTGACATGCAAGTCAGCGACCACTTCCCAGTGAGCACTGGCGGCAAGAGCTGGAGAGCAAAGCGAGATACCAATGGCAGAGAACGACCCATTCGCTGTGCAGAAATGAGTACTCTCTCCTCCATTGAGCAAGTTGGCACAGGATGACAGGAGAAGCCTCTCAATTGCTCTACCCCTGGGGCAGGTAACTGCAGAGCCCCAAAGCACATTGTGGGCATTAAAATCACCACAAATAATGAATGGTTGGGGGAGCTGTGTAAGAAGATCGCTGAGGGCCACTTCATCAAGTGCGTCATGTGGGGGCAAGTAAAGTGAACAGACAGTCAATGGATGACGTACTTGCACAGACACAGCGACAGCCTGTAAAGTCGTCATAAGCGAGATGGGCGAGGAGTGGTAGTCCGTTCTGACGAAAATACCTACACCCCCTCTAGCTCTCTCTCCACGCAGGTCGTCCTTTTTGTGGAGTGTATAGCCTCGCAGCTCAGGGGAGTATGAGGGATGGAAATAAGTCTCCTGGAGACAGAGACAGTGGTCTACCCTGACAGAGTAGACGAAGTTCCTCCACATGCGTCCTGAACCCTTGCAAGTTCCACTGAAGTATGGGAGCCATCTATGTTGAGGGCAGCACCTTCATCCTGTCTCTCCGACGGGGCGGGGAGACCGCAGCAGGTGGAGGGGCAGGTGTGAGGTAAGCTGATTGCCCCACACATACGTCGTATTCCATCAACTCTGGGGAAGAGTCAGATGAAGCCTCACGTAAAACAACAGCCGCATGGTCAGACGGTTTACCACAGGATTTGACCCGGTGTCGCTGCGGTACAGGAGTTTTGTGTGGTTTGGTGGGCTTTGGGGGAGCTGATGTGGGAGTGGTAATTGGCGCACTGGGCTTGGGAACAGCCTCAGCTGTTGGAGGCGACAGGGGCAGGCCCAAGTTCGCCACTATACCCTTGTCTGCCGTTCGAGTAGGGGCTACCGGCTCTGAAACACTGGCTGTGTTGCAAGTGCATTGACAGCTGCAGGTGTTAGTGCCAACACTCAACACCTCGGTCAGCGTTGAGGCACCGACTTTTGGATTAGGCTTCTGAACCAGGGATGCGAAAGATGTAGCAAATGTGGGAGGTTGCATCGACTTATAGATCTTCTTGGCCTCACCATAGGGGATTCGCTTGGTTGTTTTGATTTCCTGGACTTTGCGTTCCTCTAAAAATATTCGGCAGTCCCTACTCCAAACAGGGTGTTTCCCAGAGCAATTAATACATTTAGCTGGAGACGAGTAACCAACTCGTTTATGAGCAGCCTTACCACAGTTGCCACAAATCGCTTCGCCTTTACATCCTAAGGTGGTATGCCCAAAACGCTGGCATTTAAAACAGCGCATTGGGGTCGGGAAATAAGGCCTCACACTAAGGCGAAGGAAGCCAGCTTTAACATGTTCAGCAAGTTTGGTGCTACTGAAGGTCAGAATAAAGGAGTCGGATTTGACAAGATTGCCATCAACCCTCTTCATGATGTGTTGGACATCAACGATACCTTCCGGAGCCCACTCACATTGCAGTTCGTCCTTGGGAATGTCAACTAGATCCTGGCATGTCACAACACCTTTGCTGTAGTTCAAGGTGCTGTGTAATTCAGTGTCTATGGCATACTCTCCAAGACATTTAGCAGATTGGAGGTTAGTTGCTTGCTGGGAAGTGGAAGTTTCCACTAGAAGGTCCCATTACGTAAGCGCTTCACCGATTTCAAGGAGCCACAGATGCCCTCCAATCCCTTTTGTATATAGAAGGGCGAAACCTTCTTGAAACTACCCTCCTTCCGTTTCACAATGAGAAACACATTCTGAGTACCAGAATGCATCCTGTTACTAAAGACTTCACTCGTCAAAGATGTGCTGCAGTCAGGGGGACTGACTGCACGAGCCCTCTTCAGAGACTGGGTGTTTGAACCCTCCAGCGGCCCACCCTTTCCACTGGCAGGAGGAAAAGAGGATTTCGAAGGATCCATCTCGGTCCCACGAGCAGCTAGGGAACTAGAAGACCACCTAGACAGAGCCCCGCGTGCCTAGGTAAGCCTTATACAACTGAGGTGCGGCAGGTTCCCCAGAGTTTGCCCGCTAATGACTGTTCCACCTCAACAGCTATGCATCTCATCGGCGCGCAACACACCTTGAGATTGAGAGTTTTGTTTATAGAGGTTTATTCCATCCTCGCGATCCGGGCGGCCAAGTGAAGATCCCCACTCCCTGAGACACACAACATTCCACCGCCGCGCCGCACGGTGGTCGTTGAAGTATGCCCAGAGCTTACAGCGACAGGGGACTGGCAGCGCTTACCAGTCCCCAGCTCAGGAACCCTGGGGTCGCCAAGCCTGTATCCAGCAAATGAATGCTGAGCCCCTGGGGGCAAACTACAGTGGATTCCCTGTGGGAAGCACTATGGGAAGACTGCCACGTGGTCGTGGTCTCCTTTCCCAGCCTTAGTTTGTGGTGTCCAGGACGGACCATATCGAGTTCCAGACCTCCAACACTTGGTGAAGAGGCGACCTAGTGTCGAGTTCTGGGAGCCTCATTTCCAAGATCGGCATCTGCTAGTATATTTTGAAATTCAGTTGGCATGCTCCTTCCCTGACATCCCAACACCTCCAGGGATCCAAACAAAGACTGGCTGTCCAGCTTGATGGATGTCAGAAAGAAGATCCTAGATAGCTGTGACTAATGGATGTCGAGGGTAGCACTGGTCTATAGCCTAAAGGCTGCTCAAGAAGTCACTGCGTATTACAAGCATCCTGCTGGTAAAAACAAGCATGGGTAAGCGCTCATTTGATGAGCACCAATTAAGCAGTTAAGACGCTGCATCCATTTGACAGGGAGCATAGTTCACAGCACCTTGCATGTGTGTATATGAAACTCCACTCCTGGAAATGGAAAAAAGAACACATTGACCCACCATACTTGCTCCGGACACTGCGAGAGGGCTGTACAAGCAATGATCACATGCTCGGCACAGCGGACACACCAGGAACCGCGGTGTTGGCCGTCGAATAGCGCTAGCTGCGCAGCATTTCTGCACCGCCGCCGTCAGTGTTAGCCAGTTTGCCGTGGCATACGGAGCTCCATCGCAGTCTTTAACACTGGTAGCATGCCGCGACAGCGTGGACGTGAACCGTATGTGCAGTTGATGGACTTTGAGCGAGGGCGTATAGTGGGCATGCGGGAGGCCGGGTGGACGTACCGCCGAATTGCTCAACACGTGCGGCGTGAGGTCTCCACAGTACACTGATGTTGTCACCAGTGGTCGGCGGAAGGTGCACGTGCCCGTCGACCTGGGACCGGACCGCAGCGACGGACGGATGCACGCCAAGACCGTAGGATCCTACGCAGTGCCGTAGGGGACCACACCGCCACTTCCCAGCAAATTAGGGACAATTGCTACTGGGGTATCGGCGAGGACCATTCGCAACCGTCTCCATGAAGCTGGGCTACGGTCCCGCACACCGTTAGGCCGTCTTCCACTCACGCCCCAACATCGTGCAGCCCGCCTCCAGTGGTGTCGCGAAAGGCGTGAATGGAGGGACGAATGGAGACATGTCGTCTTCAGCGATGAGAGTCGCTCCTGCCTTGTTGCCAATGATGGTCGTATGCGTGTTTGGCGCCGTGCAGGTGAGCGCCACAATCAGGACTGCATACGACCGAGGCACACAGGGCCAACACCCGGCATCATGGTGTGGGGAGCGATCTCCTACACTGGCCGCACACCTCCTGTGGTCGTCGAGGGGACACTGAATAGTGCATGGTACATCCAAACCGTCATCGAACCCATCGTTCTACCATTCCTAGACCGGCAAGGGAACTTGCTGTTCCAACAGGACAATGCACGTCCGCATGTATCCCGTGGCACCCAATGTGCTCTAGAAGGTGTAAGTCAACTACTCTGGCCAGCAAGATCTCCGGATCTGTCCCCCAATGTCCATGTTTGGGACTGGATGAAGCGTCGTCTCACGTGGTCTGCACATCCAGCACGAACGCTGGTCCAACTGAGGCGCCAGGTGGAAATGGCATGGGAAGCCGTTCCACAGGACTACATCCAGCATCTCTACGATCGTCTCCATGGGAGAATAGCAGCCTGCATTGCTGCGAAAGGTGGGTATACACTGTACTAGTGCCGACATTGTGCATGCTCTGTTGCCTGTGCCTATGTGCCTGTGGTTCTGTCAGTGTGATCAGGTGATGTATCTGACCCCAGGAATGTGTCAAAGTTTCCCCTTCCTGGGACAATGAATTCACGGTGTTCTTATTTCAATTTCCAGGAGTGTAGTTCGTCCATCAACTGTTGAGCAATCAGTGTGTACCACTTCCAAAAAAATAAATGCATCCAGGCCAAATAGCAAAAGGCAGCGAAAAATATGGTGTTAGCTGAATCTTTCGTCCACAGGTTGAATTGATCAGATCTGAGGTCAGGGTGGATGGCATGGGGGCAGACAAGATTGCTCCATGACTAGAGGTGACAGTGGGAGAAGTTGGTGTTCAGAGCAGAGACACTGTAGTTGAACTGCAATTGTCACCCCAACACTGGGTCTCTGATGTGGGAGGTGGATCTCCCAAGTGGGAGAAAGGACATGGTAGTTAGGATCCTTAGGGGAGCTGTGAATGCGTCTAGCATAGCTGTTGTTGGCGCCTAAGCCACCGTAAAGGGACGCCAACCTCCACCAGTAGACATAACAGTGCTAATTGGAAAGGCTCCTGTTGAAAGTAGGGCCCCACAGTAGTGTATCTGATCCAGTGACCACAAAGCTGAGGGCAACATTTAACCATATTCCAAACTGCCGTAACCAAGATGGTACAGGATTAGGGCTCTGTTAAGCTGCATAAGGGTCGTGCAGTCTGCACCTCAGCTGGTGTTACTGAGACAGTGACGAGTACTAAGGGGTAGTCAGCACTTTTGCTTAATTTAGCGAAGATGGGGAAGCCACATACACCAGGCATCGAATACCAGTCCTAAAGGGCGGTTAGTATTCACCCCATTAAGTAATTAGTCGTTGAGGCAAAGTTCTGGCTGTGGATGAAGAGTACAATGGCGACAGATGTGCATGACGCGAGTCATGGCAGCTAAAAACAAAGTCGCGGGTGAGGTACCATGGCTTCACCATTCAAATGGCTTCCTGAAGACAGTGTTCAGCGACAATCTTATTAGAGGAACAGTGGTAAAAGCAAAATTTTTCACGATAATAGGAGGGTGGTACTGAGGATCCCACAGCTGCTGTTAGACCATTGATGGGCGCTATAAAAGAAAGGAACACTTTTACAGAGCCCTGTGGAACCCCATTCTCTTGAATATGGGGAATACTCTGGGAAGTACCAAATTGAGCCTAGACAGTACACAGTGACAAGACGTTCCGGATGAAAGTCTGCAGTGGGCCCTGAAGACCCCACTCATGTAAGACAGGATTTGGTGTCTTAAGCCTTTGTAGGTTGTGGAAGACAGCAATAAGATGTCGACGCCCGTCAAAAGCTGTCTGGATGGCAGACTCCATCCAAACCAGATTATCAGCAGTGGAATGGCCTTGGCGAAAACCGCCCTGGGGTAGCCAGAAAGCCGCAAGTCTCAAGGAGCCAACTCGGCCATCAGCTCACCACACTCTCTATGGGGTGCTTACCCAGTTTCAGTACTGGTACAATGATGCTTTCTCGCCACTGACATGCGAACTCACTGTTATTCCAGATACAGTCGTAGATGGTAAGGAAATTAAGCTGACAAACCGATAGGTGTTTGAGCAATTGGCTGTGGATGTGATCTGGCCCCTACACCTGTAACACGGCATAGGTCTGGGGGCTAGGGCAATGAATAATTCCTACTCACTGACTGGATAATTATATAGCATCTGGATCAGTGAAGACAGCACTGTTCAAGGAAATACCAGGTACACCTGTGATCTTTCTCCAAACTTACCAAGGAGTGGCATGTGGTCCAATGGTTGAAATGTACCATTCCCAGCATTATTGCCTCTTCGTTTTATTAGGTGGTTGACCCAGGCATGGAGCTTCTTAAAGGAAATCAGTTGTTCCATCGATGAATGCTGCTTATGACGTTGGAGAGACCGCCTGCGATCTGTAATGGCCTCAGAGACTTTGGAGCTCCACCAAGGCACTGCCTTGTGATGGGGGATGCCGAAGAATATGGGATAGCTAATCAGTTTCCGACGGAATGGCTGCTGTTGCATTCTGGACAGCTGTGTCAGTACCCCAGTGCCTTGGACTCTGCAGTGGAAAGATGGGGAAAGACCAGAGCTACACATGGACAGATGAATGGCCAACTAGGTTCCACATGGAAAACTGAAATGTATGGGGGCACCAGTATTTAAGAGAAGGAAATCTAAATCTGCCGGTAATTTTCAAACGCCTTTACCAGAGCCAGTGATCATGATTCCACACCACAAAGCGTTATAGGCATTGAAGTCAAGCAAGATAACGAAAGGTGGAGGAAGCTAAGAAACCAATGTAGGCAATACGTTCTGAGACACTTCACCATTAGTAGGGAGATAAACGTACGCCCTTTATCTGAACAGGCGCAGCCTCCAAAACTCTATCAACAGGCAGAAGTTCGCTATATATAAAGTCAAGAACTTTTGTGCAAACTCCATTCAACACCCTATTATAGTCTCCAATATTCTTAAAATATTCTGGGTAGCGACGAAGTGCAATGCAAAAAAGCATAAGAGGAGCTTAAGAGATGTCGTTCAGACAAGCGGTGGAAAAATGCAACAATTCGACTGGAAAATCATGCTGTCGGTGTGTTGTGAGGGCGTGCAGGGACAAAGGAGGCAGCTTATGCCCCAGGGTCACCTGCTGCCACTGGGTGAGAGGTTATTGTATCAGCACACATAGGTCATGACACTCGTTGTGTGGCGCTGTCTGAGGCCTCAAGTCCAATCAGGATCTCCACCTCAGGCACAGTAGAGGAGAATATGCGATCCAGTTGCATGAGGGTCACCAGAATCTCTGTCTTTGAAGACTTATTTTTATCTTTCTTCTCCTTGGGTGGTTTAGATGAGTGGGAGAAATTCTCTAAATTAGTTTCAGGGACTGAGGAAGATTGTGAAGCCCTAAAACCTGCAGCCTGTAACTCCTTCAGATACTGTCTGGTAGCATACCTTGGAAGGGAGTGTTCTGAGGAACCCCTCTATGGTGTGGGAAGTCGCATGAATGTGATGCAGCTCTGTCTGGTGGATGGAGGTAGATGTCACCAGCAGTTAGAGCGCCATTGCTCCCGAACTGCGAGTGAAAGAAGCAGCAAGAGAAAAGCCCCAACCATCAGGAAGATAGACATTGTTGAGCACCTCAAAGGCACACGGTAGGAGGTGGAAGGGCAAGAGTACTCTCGCCAGAGAGGGCAATGTTGTCATAGCTGTGGCGTACATCATTCTCACATGTGCACGATGTAGACACTCAGACTTGCTCGGCCTCTTTATATGTTAGTTTCTCCAGAGTCTTATAGTCAAGTATTTTTGTCGCTCTCTGAAAGACAGTGCAGGCTTAGAGTCTTGAACATGGCTCTTATTCATAAACCCTATACTGGTTTCAACATATGGTTAAAAAGCCAACTGGTTCCACATTAATGGTAGGTATATGGACCTAGGTTTCGACACATAAGTGGGGTGCCTTCATCAGAATAAATGATGCTGAATTGCATAAAAATACAAAGGAAACGCGGTATGACCAAGAGCACATAATGAAGACTTTCAAAAAATGGTTCAAATGGCTCTGAGCACTGTGGGACGTTACATCTGAGGTCATCAGTCCCATAGACTTAAAACTATTTAAACCTAACTAACCTAATGACATCACACACATCCATGTCCGAGGCAGGATTCTAACCTGCGACCGTAGCGGTCGCGCGGTTCCAGACTGAAGCACCTATAACTGCTTGGCCACAATGGCCGGCAATGAAGATTTTCATGATGCACAAAGGTTACTTACATAAAATTACATTGCTAAAAATCAGTAGCCAGAATTTGGAGCAGCTATGCTCCTGTCAAAAGTAAAACATAATAATGTAGCCTTTGCCACGTGGGCCCAGCTGGTATCATCAGAAGTGTGGGCAAGGCCAATGGTTTACATTGCTGCCAGGAAAAGAATACAAGTTGCGTCGCCTATCGGACGCAGACAGCAAGTGTGCCCATTTGAAACATTATGGCAGAGATACTTGACAGAAAGACTTAATTTTAAAAATAATATATACAGAGAGCTTAATAGTAGTGGGAAAAGCGGAGCACAACCCCACTTTGCACTGGCAGTATCGCAATGGAAAATAGGTCGATTGGGCTACTTCCACTAACCTATGCCCCTACCCACTTTCCTCCCCTCAACAAGAAAATGGCAGGAAATGCACATTTTGGAGGAAAGAAGAGGTCAATTGGGGTACCTCCAATAATCTAAGAAAATGGCAGGGAAATGTTGGTGGGAAAATAGGTCACTTGGGCTACCTCCACTAACCTTAGTAATCCAACCACCAACTGTTCTTTGGAATTGGTGGGAAAGGACTCAGCCTATATTGGGCTGCTGGATAGGATGGAGGTAAGTATTTATTTTGCACGCAGTGTTTATTTGAACTATTTAACTTGTCATAGACAGTAGCTCCATCCAGCGTCTTCACCATGCAGTCCGAAGTCCTACTGACCTAGTATACAGTACTGCCACCTGAGGGTGCTGTCGTCCCATGGCGGCTTGGGGAAAATTGGCAGGAAAAGGACTGTCTGTGCCTGCTGCTGGGGACAGGAAGGAGTGCATTTATTTTGGAACAGTTTACTTAGGGATGGATTTCACAAACGTTAATTATTTATTATGCTGATACAAAACACACTGACATGCCTGGTTGGTTGGTTTGGTTTAAAAGAGGGGGTGGGGGAAAGGGACCAAACTGCGAGCTTATCAGTCCCTTGTTCCTGGTAAAATTATTACACAAGGGAATGAAGACAAAGGAGACCCATAGCACAATAACAGGAGAAAGGAAGAACCACAAGAGCAACAGAAGGATAACCAACACTACAACGGACGAAACAGGAAAAGAAAACCACAGGGAGAAGCCCGAAATAGGTAAAAGACGTAAAAACGAGAGAGCAGATGACCACGACTGGCCGACTACGTGAGTAAAAAGGAAAAGCCATACACACTGTGAAACATTAAAACATCCACCCTAAAGGCATTAGAACGCAGAACACAAACGGACAAAGCACATGCGCTAAAACTTACATAGAATTATAAAACCCACTATCATGTATAAAAAGTAAAACTAAATCAGTCGATGAGGCGTTGTCAGCTAAAATTAATGGCAACGAGTCAGGTAACTGAAGAGTCTCTTGCAGGTCAGCCAAAGAAGGGCAGATCACCCAGATATGGACCACTGTCAGCCCACAGCATTGCGTTTACTTGCCCTGTGCACCACTGTAGCGTTCACCTAGGGAAGGGAGCTTTTAGGACGAGTCCGGTGACCAGGGGCCGCATGGAGGCTGGAATCCCTCCACTGCAGGTTAGGCGTGCACAACTGCTGGCCAATTACGTGGCATACATTTGTAGTTCGCCTGCACATCAGAATTACTGTCTCCTTTTCCCACCCACGGCGGTTCATCTCCCACATCGGCGAACCAGGTCATGGCTTCCAATTGCAGTTTGTGTCTAATCCCTCCTTTCTGAACTGGAGTTCTTGCGGTTACCACCTATACTTGAGGTCCATTGACGTACACCTCCATGGTGTACACCTAGGCCACGGCTTTGACTGGACCTTTCACATGGCCCTACAGACTCAGTTAACCCTACCGCTCTCCACTGCCACTTCCTCGCGATTCCTGACGTGTTCTGGGGTTCTGAAGTGGTTTACGCCAGTGGCTCAATTGCTTGATCTCCTCGGCTTCGCTTATGTCCACTGAGGCCATACTGAACAGCATTCCTTGCCAGATGGCTGCAGTGTTTTCACAGCCGAACTGATGGCTACCTCTCGTACTTTTGAGCACATCCATTCATGCCCTGTGGAGTCGTTTCTTCTGTTTACTGACTCCTTGAGCAGCCTACAAGCTATCGACCAGTTCTACGCTAGTCATCCTTTGGTAGCGACCTTCCAGGAGTCCATCTGTGCCCTGGAACAGTCCAGTGGTTCAGAGGTGTTTTCCTCGAACCCAGGTCACACCGGAATCCTAGGCAACGAACTTGCCGACAGGCTGGCTAAACAGGCTACGCAGAAACTGCTTATGGAAATCAGCTCCTCTGCAATTTACCGGCGTTCAGTACTAGGCTACAAGGTTTTGTGGCTTTGGGAGACCAAATGGCATAACCTGAGCAGACGCAACAAACTGCGTGCCATTAAGAAGATTATGAATGTGTGGCAGTCCTCCATGTGGGCCACTTGGAGGGACTGTGGTTATCTGCCGACTCTGCATTGGCCATCACGGCTACCTCCTGCACCGTCATTACCCATTAACCACACTAACATAGTCAAGGCGGGATTGAACAAGGGCTCTGTGGAGCTGCAGCAACGTAGAACGATATGCACCCCGATTGGTGGTGCTCAGGCTGTGGAGGGCCTTGAGGTACTGCCAGCACTTCCGCTTAATCTGACGAAGCTGTGGAAGCCAAATCAATCGTGCATCGAAAACCGGTCCTAGTAATCGATATATCGTCACTACAGTGAGTGGATGTCATTAAGGTAAAGTTCTGGTTCTTGATGAACGGTAAAACGCCGACAGAAGTGCATAACACACGACTTTGCGGCCGAAAACTGGAAAACGTGTGCTAGAGCCAATGATTGCGCCTTGTGGATGGCTCCCTGTAGGCGTCACTCAGCAACACCAGTACTGGTGGAGCAGTACTAAATGCAGAAATCGTCTGCATACAGAGAAGGTGAGACGGATGGCCCTACAGCTGCTGCTAGATCATTAACAGCCACTGAAAATAGACACAATACAGAGCCCTTTGGAACCCCATTCTCCTCAATATCGAGGGAACTATGGGAGGCACCAACTTGGAAACGGAAAGTACGAAGCCACAGGAAATTTTGGATAAAAATCGGCATCGGGCCTCTGAGACCACACTCCTATAATGTGGCAAGGATATGATGTCGCCAGGTGGTGTCATACACTTTTCGTGAATCAAGAAAGATGGCAGCCTGGTGTTGGCGTCTGGAAAAGGCTGTTCGAATGGCAGACTCGAGGGGCACTAGATTATCAGTGGTAGAGCGACCCTGGCGGAAGCCGCCCTGACATGGAGCCAGTAGGCCATGGGAATCCAGGACCCAACCCAACCACCGACACACCGTATCTTCCAGCAGCTTACAAAGAACGTTGGTGAGGCTGATGGGCCGATAGCTATTCACATCAAGCGGGTTTTTACCGCACCTGAATGTTGGTGCGTTCCCGCCATCGCACCAGATCCCTTTGATGTTTTCAGATGTGAGATGTTTACTTACGTGACTGTGGATCCGATCTGGCATAGGAGCTGTGTCGGGACAATGTACAAGGGCACTGAGGAGCTCCCACTCTGTAAATGAGGCGTTATAGGATTCACTGTGGCGTGTAGTGAACGAGAGTACTTTCCCTTACAGCCGTGGTTTGAGAGTGCAAAAGGCTTTGGGCTAATTCACCGATGCAGAGGTTTGAGCATAGTGCTCAGCTAAATGTTTCACAATCGCGTTTGAGTCGGTATATAACACGCCATTTATGTTAACACCGGAAACACCTGTTGAGGTCTGGTACCCGAAAACATGTTCACCTTTGCCTTTCTCTCCCAACACTCCTGCTTCCGTCGTTTGATATGTTGGCGAATGCAGGTACAGAGCCGTTTAAAAGCTATTAGGTGCTCCAGAGAAGGATACCGCTTATGCCACTGTAGAGCTCGCCCATGCCCCTTAATTGCTTCAGCTACTTCCAGAGACCACCAAGGGACTGCCTTTCGCTGGGGGCACCCTAAACAGCCAGGGATCGTGTTTTCTGCCACAGAAACGATTGTTGAGGTCACCTGCTCACCCATCACATCAATGTTGCCATAGGGAGAGATTCAACAGTGACAGCAGAGGTGAATGTTTCCCAGTCCACCTAGGTTAAAGTCCATCTGGGCAGACATTCATGGGCCTGAAGCCTGGGCAGTGAAGTGACAGGAAGATGGGGAAGTGGTCACTACCACATAGGTGGTCATGTGGTCTCCAGTGGATGGATGGGAAAAGTCCTGGGCTGTAAATTTATAAATTAACGGCCGAGTAACTACCATGAGCAACAGTGAAATGTGTGGCAGTCTCAGGATTTCAGAGGCAGAGGTCGAATTGCGACTGTAAAGTTTCGACATCTCTTCCTCGGCCAGTAAGCATGGTTCCACCCCACAAGGGATTAAGGACGTTAAAATCTCAAAAAGTAGGAAAGGTGTAGGGAGTTGATCAATCAGTGCTGTTAATACATCCAGGGATAATGCACCATCTGGAGGAAAACATACACTGCAGACAGTTATTTCCTGTGTTATCCTTATTCTGACAGCCACAGCTTCAAGAGAAGTTTGAAGGGGACACAGTTTCACTACAGACTGATTTTAAGACATAAAAGCGAACTCCACCTGACATTCGATTATACTCACTATGGATCCTGTAATATCCCTTATATCCACGGAGGGCAGGGGTCCACACTGACAGGAACCAGGTTTATTGGAGGGCAATGCAGATAGCAGTTGTAAGGTTTAACAGTTGCCATAGCTAAGCCAGGCGGTGAAAAAAACCGCTGAAATTCCACTGGAAGATGGCGTCATCGTGAGACTGGGAAGGCATGAAACATTCAATGAGACAGTTTATGTCTCAGGGTCACCTGCTGCCACCGACATTTTCCCTGAGCAGTCTATATCCATTGTTTCTGAGGGTCTGGCGAGATGTAGGGCCTCAGCAGACATCTGAATCTCCACCTTATCTGCCGACACAGAACTTGAAGGTAGCGGTTGTGTGGGTGCCACTGCAATTCCATTTGCCTTGGGGATCTCATTCTTGGTTTTCCCTTGCTGCTCCTTGAGTTTCCCTGGCTGGGAGGACTTCACTGATTAAGTCTCTGGGACTGACGATGAGTGTGAAGCCCTGCGACAAGCTGCTTTTGGGCTCATCAGCTACTGGGGGGGTGTCATCTTTTCCACTAGCAGAAACTTGGGAAGAGGTGACCCCAGAGGCCCCTTCCTAGCAAGAGGAGCCGAAGAAGTGCTTCTCCTGCTCAGAAGTGGGGACTGATATCCCTGATGGTTGGGGGGGGGGGGTGTTGCTCCTGAAGTAGGTAGTGCAAGACCAACAGGGACGGAAGGTCGTCATCCCCCCCCCACCATCAAGGGAGCAAGTGTAGTCTTCTGGTTCTAAGAAACTGCAGGCATACGAGAAACTGATGGGGGCGACAACTGTTCTCATAGCAGCGGTGTAAGATGAGGTCATAGCCACAAGATGTAGGCACTCAAATTTCCTCAGTGTAGGTCAGTGGGACCAGGGACTTATATTCCATGATTTTCCTCTCTTTCTGTAAAATCCTTCAGTTTGACAAACAAGGTGAATGGTGGTCACCACAATTGACACAGATGGGAGGTGGGGCACATGGAGTATTGGTATGTGATAGATGTCCACAAATTCAACATGTGACACTGGAAGTGCACCAGGGAGACAGATGGCCGAACTTCCAGTTTTTGAAAGCACCCCATGAGGGGGGGGGGGGGCTATATGGCTTGAAGTCACGGCAGGAGAATATCACCTTGTCTTTCTCGGGCAATGTGTCACCCTCGAAGGCCAAGATGAAGGCACCGGTGGCAACTTTATTATCCCTCCAACCCCGATGGACACTCCAGATTAAATGAACATCTCGCTGCTCTAAATTGGCGCACAGCTCGTCTTCAGACTGCAGAAGATGGTTCCTGTGGAATGTAACACCCTGCATCATATTTAAGCTATTATGGGGCGTGATGGCAACAAACATCCGCCAGCTTGTCACAAGCGAGTAATGCCCATGACTGGGCAGAGGGTGCTGTTTTTATCAGGACTAACCCAGACAGCATTTGGGACAAGCCCTTCACCTCCCCAAACATGTCCTCCAAATGCACCAAAAAAATCTCAGGCTTCATGGATATGAAAGATTTCCCATCAACTCTGGTACACACGAGGTACTGGGGTGAATAAACTTCACTGCCTTCCTTGGCTTGGCGTTCCTACACCATGGTGTTTCCATGGAGGGCAACGATTTGGGGTCATGTTTCTTAGTACTGAAGTTAGAATTTGTCTGCTTAAAGACTGCTGGCGGCAGACCACCAGCAAGAGATGACGTACTACGCATCATTGTGTGTCATGCGCCCTGATGCCACCCACACCAACGAGGGGGCCTCCTAACGAGCGCCGCCCAGCCTCAGTAAGGGCCACCTGGCAGAACGGCCATTGCCCGGAGTCCCAATGCCCCATGGAGATGGGAATTACTCCATGGTATACGTGGGGAGTTAATGACGCAGGCATCAGCAGTGTGATCTCTGTGCAGCCAAGGTGCTACTACCAACAAGGAACATGATGGCCCCACCACAGTGGACTGTATACCATGCTGGATATGAGGTGCCAATAATTTCATGGTCACCATCGGAACAGAAAACGATACTGCATAATGGGTGGAGGAAAACGCACCCAGTAAGGTGACCTCGCCCAAGAGATGGAGGATGAGCGGGGCTGCAATGCCACGACAAGAAAGTGTGGTAAGGATCTCAATGCACAATGGACATGATGCACCATGTAAGGCGCCTGCGCCCAATTGGCTCACTCTTCGGGAAAATTTAGAAAGATGGAGGTGAAACCCTACAGCGGCCTATCACATAAAGGCCAAAAGCTGTAAGACTCCTTTCAGTCACCTCTTACGACAGGCAGGAATACCTCAGGCCTATTCTAAACCTCGGGCCCACAGGAGCGTTGCGCCTGAAGGTCAAACTCGTACATACTGCAATATGACGAATCAATCTAAACGGAACGCTGAGCGGTATCTGTCACTGTGACATATGAGTTTAAGTGTAGTTTCAGTATCGATCACCTATGGAGAGCAGTTTGGAGAAGCTCCACAACGTCGCAAAACTTTTCCAGTTTCCTTATGTTGTTACTGTCTTATTTAAAGTCAACCAGTGTTGTGTGTTATGCTTCCAGCAGCAACAACATGATTTACCATTCGATATCTAGCATTCTGTGAGTGGAGAACCAAACGCAGGCCTCGAAATCGTGGCAGAAAAAACAGTACATATGGCAGTGTACAAAGGTTGTTACAGCAAAAAAAAATAACAATGCTTCAAACAATGATACAGGGAGCTTCTCTTGCGTCTGTGGGATACGGTCATCCTCCTACAGTACAGGCAATGAACCCTTATGCTGGCCTATGCAGTGGCTCAATACCTGTGTATTTAATGGGATCGCCACATGTGCTCCTTGCCGGCATGCAGAAGTTATTTGTTTTCCATATATGGGAAGAGGCAGATACTGTAAAAATCTTATGAAGTTCTCTATCGAATGAAGTTAGCGGAGTTTTTATAGTTCGTAATTTTTCTGTTGGTTGGTACTGGATAACGATGATAGAATGTTGGGGTGATAGACATGAATCGACCCTTAGGGACGCAGATCTGCTTTGGACTGCAGTACCTGTATGATGTTTGGCCATCGTAATTATCCCAATAAGGAACGCCCCCGTAACTATTCGTATTTTCTTTATACTACCTCGCACAGCAGGAACGGGTTTCGTTTGGCGCCGACCTTACACATCCTGTGATGTACATGATAGGCGGTGCTACCACAACATATTGCCAATTCCATCGAATGGTCGAAACACGGTCCTGTTGCACTAACTCAGCTTAGCCCATTTCTCCACGGACTGCAGAATGTGGTAGATATAGCTTTCTCTGACCTCTGCTCAATTCTGACATACTGGAACGATCACATGAGCAAAGCTGCAGGGATATCAGCGCAGAATTTGAGGGGCAGTTGCAAGATGCATGGGTTTGACGTGGAATACTGCGATAGCAAAGGAAATGGAAGTTTCTTTTTTACTTGGAAAAGTATGTCCAGTCATAAGAATGGTACAGATATTTCTATTTCCAGAGCCGTCAGGAGGGATATTTCCGATACTTCACTCGTTGTCGAATTTCGTCCAATTGAGACTGCGATCGTAATATTTAGTTGTAAATACAGTGATAAAATGTGTATGTAGCCGATCTCCTAGGACGATTCTGTGTGGCGGTGCGCGGCATGAGGTGGCGATGACCAATGGCGGGAATGATTCACGTTTCTGGCTTACAGCAGGAGATGTCCGAATGGAAAGACCGTTTGGGGTACAAGAATGTAGCTGACTTAGGTGTATCGCTCTAGATGGCTGAATGGTAAACTAATACCCTCTATTTGTTGGACAGCCTTCGTGATCGCGTGTATTCACTGTGGAAATTTGAGAAGAACCAATGTGGACGGGTGTTTGCACAGGACCATTATTCCCTCCCATATAAATTGTCAAGCTGGCTGCTTCTCCACATTTACTGCCTATTTTTGGTTGAGCGAACATCGATTGTAGTGTGTGCATCTAGAAGGTGGAAGACACGTTTGCCGATTCTCTAGACATGAGAAGCACCTTAGTTGACTTTGCAAATGATAGGGATGATTTGGAATTTGTTATATCACCGACATCGGTATTTGCGAGTGGAACATCAGTTTTCTCTATTTTTCGAGTTTTCACGTGAAGATCTTAGCAGACAGGTTAAGTTTCTAGCTATGGAACCTTCTGCAGCAATAAGGATAACGTTTGTGAGATATTCCACCTGGTCATCCCAATTGGGGAAATCTTGTTCTTTTAAGGTCGGCAGGGAGGAATAAAGCTTCCAGTCAGCCTTAGTAAGCTGCGATTTGGACGTGCACGCAGATAGGGTAGGAGTCAGCAGATAGAACATGGGAAATGGTCACTCGAGTGGGTATCAGGATGAACAAACGACTCAAGACGATGGGCAAGCTGGGCAGTGCAAAAAGATAGGTCAAAATTGGCATAAGTGCGCGAGGAATTGGAAAGAAAAGTGGGAGCTCCAATGTTTAGACAGAAGAGGTTAAGTTAAGAAAGTCAGTCAAGAGGGCACCCCTCTGACAGGTCCTATGGGAACCCCAAAGAAGATGATATGCATTAAAGTCACTGAGTAGCCAAAATGGTGGTGGTAGCTGTCCAATAAACTGAAGGATGTCTGCCCTGGGGACATCAAATGACGAAGGGACATAATCGACGAAGGGACATAATTGGTACAGAGGGAAAAAGTCAGGTGGCAAGGAATAGCCGAACTGCAACATCTTGAAGACTGATAGTCAGGGAGATGGGCTGACTTTGAACGTCATCCTGAATGAGCAGCATGACGCCCCATGATATGGAATGCTGACCTCAGGGGAAGGCAAAATAAGTCGGTAAGTAATGTGAAAGCTCATAGCAGTCGTGAGGGCGCAATTTCGTTTCCTGAAAGCAGATTAGAAAGGGATGCTGCGATGCTAAAAGCAGCCGTAAATCCTCTTTTTGGGACCAAAGGCCGCGAACATTCTATTGGAGGACTGCCATGAGGAGGAAGAGAGAGAGGTGTCAACTCAGAGGTCGCCGAGTGACAGCTGGTGTAGAGTCGCTACTACAGAGCAAAGAAGCAGGAGGATCCTGCTCCATGAGGTTCACAGAATCATCAGCTTGCTTGTGTGGTTGGTCTGGAGTCCAACTCTGAAAAACGGTTGGTGGTGCACACCGGCGATACAGAAGCTGGCTGGATTAAGGCACCATGTGGTGACATTGTCCAAGAGGATCTTCGAGTTGGTGAAGGAGAACCCCGTTTGCCTTTGGTGGACTTCTTTGAGCCTTTCTGGTTAGAGGTGTTCTTAGGCTGGAGGGACATTGGAAGTCTTCGTGAGAGTACTCGTTCTGTCCTTTCTGGCCTACTGGTTGTGTAGCTGGTGGCTTCGCCTCTTGAGACGAGACTTTGATGGCTTGTTGCACAGCTGGACAGAGATGGCGATGCTTCCTTGACACAGGGTGATTTCACAACCTCAGATCTGAACTGGAGGTCACATGCCTGCATGGCCATGTCCTTCTTGGAGCGAGAGGCAACAACAACAGACCTATAGGTGCCAGACAGGAGAATACAGGGTTTGCAACTAGCCAGTAACTTGCGAGCAACTTTGTAAGGCACTACTTCTTTTACCCGGATCTCTTGGACAGCCCACTCATCAAGATAAACGGGACCATACCGAGAGAAGGCGGCATGGCCGCCATTGCAGTTGATACAGTGGGGAGAAGGAGTGGGCACCCAGACCACAGGTTACACATTTGGCTGGGTGTTGTTGGCAAGAGGTTCTGGTGTGGTTGAAATGATGTCACTGGTAGCAGCATATTGGGTTTGGAATGTACAGCTGGACTGTGATAATTTCATAGCCTGCTTTGATGTTGGACAACACCACAACTCTATCAAAGGTTAGGAAAAGAGTGCTGGTGGGCACTAAGGAGGAATCTACCTTTTTACATTACATGATGGACAGCGATGACACCATGGTCAGAGAGGTAAGATTGGACTTTGGACTCAGACCGTCAAGCAGCCTGGTGTAAATTACACCACAGGAAGAATTCAAAATTATATGGGCCTCAACACAAACAGGGTAGCCATGGAGAAGCGAGGCAGTAAGCACTTGTTGTGCTTGAGAATCAGAAGTAGTTTCCAAAAGCAAAGTGTCATTTCGTAAATGAGAACAGGATTTCACAGGCATAAACACCTTTCTGAATAATAAACGGATTTACCATGGCGAAGGACTGGCCATGGTGCAGCGGGAAGGGTCTTGGAATCATTAGCCTCATTATGTTTACGTTTTCTAGACGTTTTTGAAGATGATTGACTCATCGCAAGGATATCCCCACGATTCCCAGCGTCTCCGATGGCACTCTTTCCAACTGGGAGCCCCCTTCACAAGGGGACACACCTGCCGTAGGAGATTGTTCACACCTCAGGTCACACCTCCTGAACACCTGACAGGGCGACCAATCGGCAATTTGGGAAGGTTGCAACTCAGGTAATCACCCCTTCCAGGGCCTGGACTGTACAAAGGGGTACGTGCAAACCCTACCCATTAACCTGGGGCTGTGAATTACGCGTTACCCAGTCACCTGTTATGCATCAGGCGTGTGGGCTGGACTTCAGGAGCTCACCGGGAGGAAGAAGAAAAAGAGGAACCTTAAAAGCGGAAGTGAAGGAACGAGAGAAGGGAAAGAAAGGAAAAGGGAGCGAAAAAACAAAGGTGAGTCTGTTCTTACATTAGTGACAGACGATGCAGAACATTCCCAATAACATCCCAGACAGTTCCCCACGTGAGGGGGGAAAAGAATAGCAACAGGATAGACACACAGTGCAGAAGCGAAAAAATGCTTCAAAGGCTGGGGCCTGCGGTAGCCAAGCATGAACCCACCAAAGAGTGGAGAGCCCCTCGGGGGATTGCACTTGGGAACTGAACACAAGTAGTTCTCTGATCCCCAGATGTGCACGTTGATCGCTACGCCACCTGCGCTTTCATTGCACAGTCTTTATCTTGTGGGTATATAAGCCGCGTCAGAAAGTGTTTCTCTCCTCGACTTTTAAGAAAATTGTGTTAGCGAACTCCATATATCAAGCAGAAAAAATCTACAAATCCCGTCAATTTTGAGTAGATTACATGCCAAACTTTAGAGGTGGTTTCCTCAAAAACGGGACGGCCAAAATACCTTAGTCTTTCCTTTTAGGTTGTATACAAGCGACCTGCCAAATATGACCCAAATCGGTTTGCCGTTTCTGAGGCGTTCCCCTTTTAAGTGAGTCATTCACATAAGTGGTCAATAAAGCTGGTTTCCCCTCGGAATTCTAAGTCCGTCCATCTAAACGATCTGGCACCTCTGTACGATGAGGAAATATCTGGAGGAAGCGTTATCCTCCCCACTAGAGCTGTTCCAGTACTGTTATCTGCTTGTGGTCTGTGGTAAATGACGTGCAATGTAGATGCAAAGTCGTGAGTTTGAGCCCACTCATCCCTTTACTTTTTTAACTGCATTTCAACTGTCTGCTAATGTTATCAGTCTGATGGAGCCTCAAAAATATTTGCTTCATTTTCACACCCAATCCTTCCGATAAGGAGCTAGTGGCTGTTTCAAGGTCAGAACTATTCAAACTCTACAGTTTCCTTGACCTGCAAGAGCCACCACCCGTATGGCGCTGGCTGCCGTCCGACAGGGTGAAAGCTGTGCTGCTCATTTTTGACACGTTTCTGTATCACACTGGTAAAGAAAACATTGTTTCTTATATACAGTCCAGTCAAATTAAAGTGACCACCTGTCAAAAGCCTGAATAACCACATTTTCCAGTAGTAGACGCGCAGGGAGAGTGTCAATGAGTATCTGAGAAGTACCGAAAGTGATACAGAACCACGACGATTCCAGTGTAGTGGCCAGCTGCACTAGATTAAGAGTGTCACGAAAAGCCCAATCAATATGGTCTCACAGATTCTACATTTGGTTTTAATCTGGGGAGTTTGGTAGCCAAGAGTACGGTAAACTCATCCTGGTGCTCTTCGAACCACGCACCTACTCTGCGAGCTATGGCACACGTTGTATTTTCCTGCTGGTTGATGCCATAATGCCGAGGATAAACTGCACGAAGGGGTGGACATGGTCCCCAAGGCTAAATTCATACTTGTGTTTATCTACAGCATCTTCCTGAAAGACGAGATCAGCCAGAGAATGCCACGAAAACATTCTGCAGACCATAACCCTCCCTCATCCGATCTGGACACACTGCTTTCAGACGTTTCATGCAGTACTGGCCAACGGCCACCTTTGATGGAGCATAATACGTTATTCATATGGAAAGGCCACCTGTCACCATTTAGTGGGCGTCTAGTTGTGGCACTGACGTGCAAATTCCAACCTTCGCCGCTACTGAACATCAGTCAGCACAGGTGCGTGCTATGGGGGCTCATACGCAGCAGAGCTCGGTGGTCAGTCGTTGAGGAGGCACTGTTGGTAGCCCCTGTTGGGTGCCGTAAGTTGCTCAGTAGTTGCAAGTCTATCTGCCCGTACAAATCTCGGCAGCCGTCGTTCACACCTATGACCTGAGGTGCATCACATTTGCCTCGGCGCCGATTTTGGATAGTGTCATGTTGCCATGCACGGTGTACTTTAACCACAGCGGCGACCGAACGGTTTCAAAACTTGCCCGTTTCGTAAATGCTTTCACCCTTGGCCCGAAAGCCAATGATCATGTCCTATTGGACCTCCGATAAATGTCTCCGTTTCCGCATCATGACAACGACTGCACTGATTACCGCGTTCCCCCTCCACTGCTAGTGCTGCCACATACCGCCTGAGAGTTATTGCACGTTGACGTCGAACACTGGTGATGGTCGCAATATGACTGGACCGAGTAGTCGATTGAATTTTCGCGCGAAACAACGTCGATAAAGCAAGTGATCTAGTTACGCAACATGTTTTGGCTACTATTAGTATTTATCAATTGCATTTTCTTATTTGTAGTTTTAGTTTTTGTCTTGCAGTTACGAACTGGATTTTGCTTACTTTAATCTTATGAACGTTGTTTAAACGTTATAAAATAGTGTCTAAACGTTAAGTATTTGCGACATACTGTTCGCTTTGGGTTTAGTGGACGGTAGAAGTCGGCGGAGGCAGCTTGAAACGTTACTGTCGTTTACGGGCAAATAACGTCAGCAAAGGAGTTTCTTCTCTCCAGAAGGCATGTCTAGCAGTAATGTTTTACTACATTCGATCGTTTTCAAACATGAACTGCGACTTTTTATCCTTCGTGTGACATTTCCATTCAGCTGGCAAGGTTCAGAAGTTCGGTGCATGAGAACTGTATGATCTAATTCAAAGCAACAAAAACCAAAGGGATGACTATTACTGCATTTTTATATGTAGCGTCTGTATCGAAAGACCAGACACCATCTTCATCCTGCAGCCTCTAGGAATCAAGACAACGGAATTAAAGACATGAACTGCCAGTGGACATTAACTTAAATCAACCGGAGAAGTTAAAAATTTGTGTCAGACCAGGATTTGAACCCGTGTACCGTGTTTACTAGGCTTCCTAGTAAGCAGAAGACCTGGGTTCGAGTCATAGTCCGGCAAAATTTTCAACTTTCCCCATTGATTTAAATCAATGTCCACTGGCAGCTGACATCTTTAATTCCTCTGTATCTGTAAATGAATGGCTGAGTACTCATGAAAGACGTCATCTCGAGCAAAGGGTAGTGTGATAGGAAATACCTGACATCTGGTGTCACGAAAAGGGTGCTCTGCGCAACGAACTCCTCCGCACGAGTATATTAATTGCAGCTGCCATTTGTTGTAAACAGCTGGGACACGTTTCAGCCGCAGCATGACAAAAACGATCAAAACTTCTAGTGTTGTTACTACGTGATAATGCACTCCACTGATTTCACAAAAGTATATCCAGTTGCTAATTTGGGATGTCATCCCTCATGCACTTATCTTGTGCCCTAAGATTTTCACCTTTCCCACTAAATATCTTACAACGTCAAGAAAATCACTTTCTAGGGGAAAA
Source organism: Schistocerca gregaria (assembly GCF_023897955.1). NCBI lineage: Eukaryota > Metazoa > Arthropoda > Insecta > Orthoptera > Acrididae > Schistocerca > Schistocerca gregaria. Next base: position 58,385,286 of record NC_064931.1, read on the forward strand.
TACACTTCAAATCTGGCTTGACGATATCTATCTCCGAGCGTGTGGGTTTCTACGTGCGTGGAATTGGTAAACTAATTGAGAATTGTCAGACTTCCACACGGAACGACCTTCCCCGAGTCAAAATAAGAAAAACTGCATGTCTTTGATCCATCGTGTGAGGAATATAGAAACAGAGATGCAGGAAATGAAGCACGTTTTTCAGTTTTTAACGAATGCATAATGATTTCATATGTCACAAAAGACATTTTATGAATATAGTCCGTCACCCTTCTGCATTTCGGGGTTTAGGTTTTACTTCCGATACTTATGGGAAATGAAATCTAAAAACCAAAAGAGCAGATTAGACCTTAGATTTCATTTCCAATATATATCGGAAAGGGAAACATAAAAAACGAAATATAGACTCGCTTCATCGTTGAAAAATCCAGCCCACATTCAAACCTTCTAGTATAAAAACCAAAGGGCAGAAATTTTTTTTCTAGTTCTAACAGTTAAATGCTTCATTTCTTCTATATCTGTTGTTGCATTTATTAGATGTGTGCCCTCACAATTTGTAGTCTACCTTCCAATCTAAAATGAGTTCTTAAACTTACAAGGACATCTCATATGCACATGAATAAATTGATGAAGTGAAGACGAACATCTTTTGTTTTGTCTATTTTGCTTTACCTCGAGGTATTTAACCTCAGTCATTGTAAGGCAAACAAATGATAATTTCGTAAGTAATGCACACTACACAGTTAAAAATTATGTAGAGAACTCAGTAGTTATTAATGGAAGGAGGTAATTACAACAGCCCGTCACAATACAATACATAACCACAAACTAATGCTTCTACAAGAAGTGCCAACGTCTGTAGGTATGGTGCTAATGTCATTCTCCTGAACTCAGTATCTATCGTGGTGGCATACTGACTCAGTTTTTCAGGCGGACTGAGATGAGAACGGGAAGAAGTGTGACGCATAGACCGTGTTTACACCTGGGGTCAGTTCTCCGGAACACTGGAAACAGTGCAGTTGGCATAGCAGAATATTCATTGTGCAGGAGTCGCCAGTGGAGGTCCTTAGTGTGTGCAGCGATGAGGAGCAAAACTATGTTTCCTGTTATAAGTTATCTGGAGAAAACTAAATAAAAGAACGTTGTACAAGATGGATCAACCGAATCAGGCAGCGCAGTTGTTAAGCCTCTAACCTCGTATCGGTAAAGACGAAGTTTGCTCTGTCCGACCACCTGATTTACATTTTCCATAGTTTTCCTAAAGTACTGGAGACAAATGTCAGGAAGGTTCTTCAGCAAAGCCGCGGCCTTCCATGTGCCCTACCCTCGTAAATACAGCCTTATATATTCTATGTATAAATGCGCTATTTATTTTCGTTGAATTATGGTGACAAATCCTATACCATTGTGACGGTCCGTGGATGAATAAATTAACTGTTAAAGTGCTCGTGTGGATTTCAGGAAACGAACTCTCAGGATTAATGGACAAGAATTTGAATCCCACTCAGAATAGGAGTCTTGTTTCTGAAAATCTGCACTTGTCTCTCTAATTATAAGCAACTCATTTTTAATGCACCACGTTTAGAAGAAAATTTCCTGTAATACACCACACCATTCATATAATTCAGTTTCAACAAGAAGCACATAAATACGCAGAAAGCGCCGGAAGCACGATATAGGTCAGTAATGAAAGTTGCATTAACGTCAAGCTGATGCCACAGTTGGTATGTTAACGAATTTGTTTTCTAGAGACGATATTAGCTACAGTTCTGAAACATATTGTTAATATAGAACGAACTACCTCACATAGTGTGGAATTTAGACAGTAAACATTTAACATACCCACACGGGCTTATCCTTCATATGACGCTGAAGTCAGAACTACTAAGGAGACGTAGCTAGCCCCATTGAAACAAGCATTAATTTTTCAAATTTTTAAGTAATAAAAGAAGCTACTTACGTCACAAAAAGGGCCAATGTATTTCTTGCCGGCAAAGCTCTTGAAATTCTCGCATACAATATGTGAGATGATTAATCTTGGACCCAGGCTGTCATGGGAACAAGCTGGTTTTGGAGGCGGTGGAATGTAAACGTCACCAAGCCTCATTGCTCCCTCTTCGTCTGAATGCTCGCTGTGTTGATCAAAGTCTTCATTTCCTGACCGATCCGATTCCATAATGCTGTATGGGGACTGTACTGTTATGCCTGCTCCCGCCAGTTACAGACAAACAACTGTCGCATAAGCCGGAAAAGTTCGTCAGGCAGGTCAAAGCTCTCCATAAACGCAGATGTTTCACATGTCGTATAGCTGTCACAGAGGTTCATAGCTGTAAAACGTTTTCGTGTATAATTTCAAAAACATCTTTGCTAATTTATCGAAATGTATCGGAGACTATTTTTATTAATTCTCTGGAATAAGATGTCAACAAAATGTGGAAAATAAGAGTGACACGGTTTGAGTAATTCAGTCAGCGAATGCTTCATTTCATAAGGTATAGCATAAAGGTGCTTTTACATCTGTGCGCCGTGCAGCTATAGCTTGCCCCACTCGAAAGTAGAGGCGTCCAGTGTGAATACAGGTGTGAATGGAATTAGTCGCACGTATATGTTGGTGAATACGCACGCAACCTACACACGTGCCTCTATTTGCATGTGGGGCAAAAAATGGTTCAAATGGCTCTAAGCACTGTGGGTCTTAATATCTGAGGTCATCAGTCCCATAGACTTAAAACTACTTAAACCTAACTAGCCTAAGGACATCACACACAGCCATGCCCGAGGCAGGATTCAAACTTGCGACCGTAGCAGCCGCGTGGTACCGGACTGAAGCGCCTAGAACCGCTCTGTCACGCGGCCGGCCCATGTGGGGTAACCCAAGTCGCACTGCTACTAGGCGCTAGGCGCACATGTGGAAACGCACCTTAAGAAATATTTATATGAGATATTCGTTATCCCTCTCAAAGAAAATATATTCACTGATAATTGCCAACGAGCACAAATATTTCATTAGATGCGAAAAAGTAACTTCTTATAATAAATGATGTACCTAAAGCGCAAGAGAAAGAGTCCGAGGAATGCATGCATAAGAGGATGGACCAAGTGCTACTGTTTTAGGCCGCTGGTGATACAGATACGCCTTTCTGAAGTAAAGAAGGATTATTAATGTTCCCTTGAAGTAGAGATCATTAGATGCAGAGCACAAACTCGCAACGTACAAGAAAGGAACAAGAATAGGCCACTGACCAGATTCAGGCGGCGTCGTATAAGGCGGAATGGGGAAACCACGAAATCCTAAACCGAGGCAGCCAGACTGGGTCCTTCTGAGTACGAGGTGAGTGTCTTCACCACTGTACTATCTGGCAACGGGGAAATTATGCCAAATTCAAGAGTAAATAAATAAACGAAGTAAAAAGACGGACAACTCTTAATTTCACTCAATCGCTACTTACGATTATTCAAATTCTGGAGAAATAAAGTTTCTCATTTGCAACAGTTCCAGCTACAGCGCATTGATGGATGAAAGCCAGCTGGCTACTAGTTGGCAGAAATTGACGGAACTACTCTTGAAGCCACTTTTTCCAGATGAATGGTGTGAAGAAGATAGTGATTATTGTGATATGCTGAGAGAGCAGCTGATTGGGGGAGGGGAGGAGTACGAAAGTAAGCGGACTCTCTAACTCTAGCGATCCTTAACACATGGGCCGGCCGAAGTGGCTGAGTGGTTCTAGGTGCTACAGTCTGGAACCGCGCGACCGCTACGGTCGCAGGTTCGAATCCTGCCTCGGGTATGGATGTGTGTGATGTCCTTAGGTTAGTTAGGTTTAAGTAGTTCTAAGTTCTAGGGGACTGAAGACCTCAGAGGTTAATTCCCATAGAGCTCAGAGCCATTTGAACCATTTTTTAACACATGGAACAACAACAGGAGATTAAGACCATGTGGCATTATTGTCGAGAATTAAAGTACTTCGGATCACTCAGTCTGTGCCTAGAGTAAGCAGTTACGGGGACCAAAGAAAAATTTGGAAAATGAACCAACGTTCAGGGATAGAAAGAAAGTTTCAGGTTAACGTGCCGTCGACGACTATGTCATTAATAACGGGGACTGAAGAAGGACTTCAAATTGGTCTGGTTTGTTTTTTTTCTCCTCTAAAAGAACGATTCCAGCATTTGACTTTAGTGACTTAGGCCTACATCTGGAACGCTGAACGGATATTTGAAATAACGTCTTAGTAAGGTGAATCCTGTGTCTTACGACTGCGTCACCTCGCTCGGTACAACCGGAACGCCAGAAGCAAATTTGAAGCGCTGTCCTCCCAAAAACGAGTCGATTGTCTGACAAGTGCTCACCCCCTTCCCCTCCCCCCCTCCTCACTCTGTGAGAAGTTCAGGAAGAAGAAATAAAAACTTCAAGGTTTGTAGATGACGGATATGGACATTATTTGTTTAATTGTAAGAAAAAGAAACAACTATAGCGGTCCTTATGACGTCATTTATTGTGCAGCTACCAGTTTCGGCGCTTCAATGCGCCGCATTCAGGCTATAGTTGGCGCTGAAGGGGTTATCACGATCCACAAATGCGATGCATTAGCGGCCAACTGGTTTACTCAGGCTTCCTTTAACTGTGAAGTTGTCTCTCCAACAATCATCTGAGTTGACAGTTCTTATTTTGTACCACTGCAAAATTGGTGAACAAAGTAAAATTTCAGTGACTCTAATGAAAACAAACGTCCAAAGTCATTCGAAAGAGTTTTGGAACTAACTCTGAGTAAGCTTTGTGCTAGAAGATGGAATAGTTTTTACATGCCGCTCAATTTTTTTCTGAAGAAGACCATGATTTGAATGTCCTATATCGTTATCCTGAAATAAAAGTGATTTCAGGAGATATAACATACCACCATCATCTTTGCACATGTAGAATCTACTTTTAGCGTGCCACAATGGCAAATTTCGAAGAAAAAACTTTCTGACGAGATATTTGCTCTGGAAACTAATTTCAATGCAACAAAATGTACATTTGTTTACTAAATGACCAAAAAAATGGAGTAATAAATGTATTTCAAATTTATCTATAATTCGTAACAGTTTTTATTCACAGATGACGAATAAATGTTTTTATTCATGTAAATTAATGGTATTTTGAATAACTATTTTTATGTGTTATTCACGAGTAACAAATAATAATTTTTAACTGTATTCGTTATTCATCATTCGAATAAATTTTGTCCAACTCTGCCTAATGACATTATAATATACGGCAAAGGACTAGAAATATCAGAAGAATGCTGTGGATAGCGTCTTGAAAACGTGTTGTAAGAAGAACAACAGTAAAAGTAATGGAGTCTAGTTCAATTACTTAGCTATTACATGAGAAATTAAAATTACGAAATGAGACTTTGAAATTAGTAGACAAGCTGAAGATGCCAGAAGTAAAGACGATTTAAATGTAGAATGGCGTTATCAGGAAAAGCTTTCTTGAAAACGACAAATACGTTAACATCAAATATGCGTATTTTAAAAGAATTTATTTGGAGTATAGCCCTACATGGAAATGGAACGGGAATGATGAAACAATACAGACAATAAGAGAATACAAGCTTTAGAAACGACGACGTTACGATACGATACGACGCTTTTGCATTGCCTGTGTTGTTCAGAATACAATGTTCCTTCGGACATGAAAGCACGTCCGAAGATGACGACTACACCCATAATGATACACACGAAATTTATTCACTGTTGCGAATATGGAGAACCATCAGCTGTATAATGGAACGACGACAACGAAAATTTGTGCCGAACCGGGACTCGAATCGAGGTTTCCGCCTTATAGCGAGTGGTCGCCTTACCATTAGGCTAGCCGAGCACGACTCACGGCCAGACCAAAACTTCTGCATGTCGTCAACTATGTGTCTGCAGCCAGTACTCGTACATCCTCTATGTACATTCTTGTTCAGGGAACACATTTTAATTGAAAGTCGTTTGACCGGTGTCGGCTGATGAATATGATACTGTAGTGCCTGTGCTGTTCAGAAGTATGATACAATTTTCCTTCAGACATACACCATACGCACTGCAGTATCGTATCTGCCGACATCGGACAAGCGACTTTCAATTACAACGTCTCACCTGTAAGGGAATATACATTGTGGATGTACTAGTGCAGGTTGTTGACACATGGTGGACGACATATTGAAATTTGCGTCTGACCGTCAGTCGTGCTCACATAGCCTAATGGTAAGCCTCCCGCTCGCAATATGCGATAAATCGGGGTTCGAGACCCCGATCGGCACAGGTTCTCATCCTCGTTATTCCATTATACAGCTGATGGATGTCCATTATCGCAACTGCGGATACATTTCATGTAGTTTAGAAATGAAGTGCTGCTGAAAAACATTAAAGATTAGATGGATAGATCAGACAACTGATGAAGAAGTAATGAATCGGATTGAGGAGAAAATACAGGAAATACCGGGTGATCAAAACGTCAGTATAAATTCGAAAACTTAATAAGCCACGGAATAATGTAGATAGAGAGCTAAAAATTGACACACATGCTTCGAATGGCATGCGGTTTTATTAGAACAAAAAAAAATGGTTCACAAAATGTCCGACAGATGGCGCTGGACAGCAAAAACTGCTACCGTGACGGGTGAGAGGTATGCCGATATGTTACAGAATCTCATCATCCCCAGCCTGGCTGATAAACGGTTGCTGAAACGTACGATGTTTATGCAGGATGGCGCTCCACCCCAAATTGCTAAACGCATGAAAGATCTCTTACGCGCGTCGTTTGGTGATGATCGTGTGCTCAGCCGTCACTTTCGTCATGCTTGGCCTCCCAGGTCCCCAGACCTCAGCCCGTGCGATTATTGGCTTTGGGGTTACCTGAAATCGCAAGTGTATCGTGATCGACCGACATCTCTAGGGATGCTGAAAGACAACATCCGACGCCAATACCTCACCATAACTCCGGACATTCTTTACAGTGCTGTTCACAACATTATTCCTCGACTACAGCTATTGCTGAGGAATGATGGTGGACATATTGAGCATTTACTTTGTTATGCTATTCTGATCAAATGAAGCGTCATCTGTCGGACATTTTTTGAACTTTTGTATTTTTTTGGTTCTAATAAAATCACATGTCATTCCAAGCATGTGTGTCAATTTTTACCTTTCTATCTGCATTATTCCATGATTTACTCAGTTTTCATATTTATGCTGGCTTTTTGATCACCCGGCAGCTCCATGAAATAAACTTACTAAATGAAGGTATAGTAATGAGTAATCCGGAACGTCTTCCGAAAATCGTATTGAGTCGTCCCTCAGACTTGAAAACTGCCGCATCGCAATTAAAGTACATAAAATTACGGGTTGAATAATCTCTCCTCCGACAACTCATCCCTATTGTAATGGTAAAGACAAGTTACACAAAACCTTAAATTTCTGTGGTACTTAGCCAATAACTTGGATGAGAGATTAAACTTCTAGACACTCACAATTTTGTGGTACGAAGCGAATGTATGGGCACACAGACTAAGCTAGTGGATGGCATATGGTCTGTGTTGTGACTGCCGCTTGCTGTTCTCCTCAGATGTCTTTAGTATATTAAGTGATGCACTGCAAATTGTCTTTGCTGTTCAGTCTCTTGAGCTATTATGAGTCCACTTGTCACTATGACGTTCCACCCCTTCCGCCCTGGATGCCTGCACTGACACAGTCGGGAAGGCTGGTATTAAGGCGGTGCCTGCCACCCCATAACCACTGGGTCAACCCAGCGCCGAGACCTACCAAGGAGCCTCCAGTTAGGAAGATGCCATTGCGAATTCACACCATCGAGAAGACGCCCTGCCGATGGGTGCTGGGATGCACCGTGTGTGTCGTTTTTCGGCCAGTGTTCCCTCGCAGTCTCAAGAAGGATATCGGGGTGCGAGCAGGGACTCGTCATTGACTACAGCAGCAGTTGCCTCTCCAACACTGGTTCCAAACCCACTTACCATCGGTAAAGTGCTCGTCTGTACGTAACGACGGTGTGGTGATTTGGGGGGTAAGGAGTGCTGTGTCGTCCAAACAAGACAGTCAGGACAAAAGCACCACAGGTGCAAAGACGCGAACTGGTGCCAGTGCCATAGACTTGCCACGAGTGGCGCTCAGGATGAAGCTACCGACTTCGCCTCGGCCAACTGCCGGCCGACTACAATCCCCCAATGACCGTACGACAACGGATAGAAGCCTACTCGGTAGATACAACAGCTCTCGCCTACATCGTTATAGGTCAACGTCCAGGGCTGACTTCGACACGGAACATTGTTAAGTGAACTCGTAGAAGTACACAGACAGTTGTTATAGATTGCATTTGCTATGTACTTTGCAGCTTGCCTACGATTATTTGCACTTGCTATGTACTTTGCAGCTTACCTACGATTATTTGCACTTAGCCATTGGGGGCCTTTTTTGTGTTTTATTACAAGCAGTGTTGCAGGCTTCATAATTCGACTATAATCTGTTCATCATAAGAATAAACCTATGCCAACTTTGCACTATGTATTCTTCCGCGTTTGCTGAAATCTCATTGGATTTCCGTTTCACTTGGGATTGCACCCAAGCTGCCTGGAGTATAGTCAAGTAGCTACGATAAAAAGGGTACGCATTGTGCTGTGAGTTACGCGCACGTCGACTTAGCGATTATAACGGACAACAGCTTTACTTAGACTTCACTGGCCGGTCAGCTGGTACAGCCAGCTAGCCTGCAGAGACGTGGCCAGCTGCAGACCACACGTAAAAAGGGACGAGCAGAAGAGCAATGCGACTATGAATGTCATTTAATTGTTAATCAGAATGACATAATATACTGCAAATCTCCTACAATACGTTCCTTAGACGACTAGAGGGCTAAACGACTTAGACGACTAGATTAAAACCGCTACACGTACACGTTATCGTTTTTAGCTAACGTATTATTGTAATTAAAAACAAGAATGACGAAAATTCCCGACTTAATCATAGGGTAGTTTTTCTGCATAAGCTGTGTGTGACGTAAGAGAGTAGTGAAGGATTTCATGGTATAGTTAAATATTGAAGCCACTGAAGGCATTACTTACAGTCAGTCGTCTGGTAATCCCTTAGCTCCTTCCCTATCCGAATCCGAGAAATTCATTTCAATTCTGGAAGTGTCACCTGCTACGTTGGTAACGAGCCTATCAACAACAGAATCCACGAAGCCAACCAGGTGCAGTATTTCCTATTCTTCTTTTATGACGAGCCGTTCTATATCCCTCCAGCGTTCGGCACTGACGTGCGAAAAAGCTGCGTGCGTTGGTTCCAGTACGTCCGGCAGCTTAGCAGTGTGTTTAATTCTCGGTACAAATCCCGCAGCTTGGCTCCATATCAGTAAAAAAAATGGGTCAACTGGCTCTGAGCACTATGGCACTTAACATCTGAAAGGTCACCAGTCCCCTAGAACTTAGAACTACTTAAACCTAACTAACCTAAGGACATCACACACATCCATGCCCGAGGCAGGATTCGAACCTGCGAATCGCAGCGGTCGCGCGCTTTCAGACTGAAGTGCCTAGGACCACTCGGCCACAGAGGCCGGCTCAGATCAGCTATGCCGGGTTTATATTGTAATGGTACAGTAGCAAACGTAAAAATGCAGCATTTGTATGATGTGTTCGATGCCGTGAAAATGATTGTTTTTCATGTTTCTACGATACTTATCTACCTCTATGGTATAAGACGATGGACATAGTCCAGATAAAGAGGATTTGGTTTTTCATTTTTGCCTTAAAATTAAATTGTTATGTTTTCTTAATTTAAACAACTTTTATGAACTGGAACAGTCTTTCTTTAAACATCGGTAATTAAGAATTTGTGTTTGAAATGGAAACAGGAATTTCGCGTCCAATATGTAATTAGAAACAAGAAAACATGCATTATTCATAAAAAATAATGATGAGCTTTATAATTGCTAGATGTAGGTATTTCAAATTGTTGGATAAAAGAATGATACTGGGAAGATTTGAACCCACATGTCAGTTACAGACCATTACGCTGCCAACTGCGCTCCATGTTCAACGTGGTTTTTGTTGTCGATTGTAGTATACACACCGCTGGGAAAACTTCAAAGCCAATTATCGCAATAAATTTATGAAAAGCGTTAAGAACAGCCTGTTTCTCCGCACTTTTTAACTATGTTTCACGCGCGTGTTTCACTACGAAACAGGGAGAATCTTAAGCAATTTTCATACTGCGCAGTAACAGCGTGACAATAAGAGTACAACACTGCAGAAGCTGTGACTGTACACAATTTTGGAAATAAAAACTACGTAGCTGAAGCGTGATTAAGAAAAACGTTAATGGCTGTTAATACATTTTAATATCTTAAAATTTCATGTAACTTAACTTAGTAATAAAATACCTAATGTAGAAGTAAGACCTACTTCAAAGAGCTTAACAACACCAGTGGATGTGTGCTACGGCTTCGGACCAAACATCACGTTTGTGTTTGTTTAGATCAGGTTTATTCTTATGAGAACGGATTATAGTCGCTAAGATAAGTAAACCTTTTAACTCATTTGTGTGACTTTGTTAATAATTTATTGAGTGTTGTAGAACCTTCGTTCTCCTGTCCTGTTACATGACCCTGGGGCATAGCTGTGTAATAGTGGCGGGGAAAACTTGTCTTATTGGTGTACTGCATCGAAAGCCGTTTCAAGAACTCACAAACTCGGCCTTCCGTAACAACAGTGGCAACTCAGCCTTCACAGCAGTAGCGACGAGATCTTTACGAAACTGGCGATAAGGGTTTACAAAACGCATGAGGATGGCGGCAGTGTGGCGACGTGCCTTCAGAGTTCCCTCAACCACTACCAACCATGACCTGCAACCATATTTGATGGCTTCTCATACCATGTAGCCAGGAGTAACTCCGCTGCAGCTCTCCCAAACTTTTGAAGCATAGGACCCCTCTCCACACAGTCTACAGGCCCGCCAACGATGGTCATCAAGGTTAGTACAGAGACGCGATACATCGCTGAATACAATGTGATGCCACTCATCAGTAGTCCATGCCCCCTGGTAAAGGCACCAATGCAAACGCAGCTCTTGTGTTATAGTGTGAATGGCAGCCTACGCGTGGGATTGTAATTCCCTTATCAGGCTTCTGCTAGTCTACGATCAATGGTTCCGGATGACACAGAATGATGCAGGGAATCAGTCACTTGTTGTTAGATGCCAAGCGCAGATGTGGAGCGATTCTGATGTTTCCTTTGCAGTGGTCGGAGTGGTCTTCTGAACCCTGATGACAAGTATGCCCACCCTACGTTCCCATAAAGTCCAGTATCGAGTAACTGTCACATCCAAATGCCCAACAAATCTGGATACTACAAGACCTGACCCCAAATAGATACCCACAATGAGTCCCCTTTCAGAATATGTCAAGTGCTGATAACCCTGGCCCACACAAAAATGCAGCATCTTCATGTCTTAAAGAGTGAACAGTAGACATCTAATGCTGTTCAAGCCACTTATATACAGTACCAAGCCTGGTAACAATTACTATTATTATCGTTGATTCCCCATTAAGGAGAGCGTTAAAACACAATCAATATTCACAATGACAATATTGTTCATAAATTGGTACATTTCAAATTCATGGCACTTTTTTCTGTCTCTTTCTTTTCTCTTCCCAAAAACCTCTCATAAATTCACTGTGTTTTGTTCTTCCTCTCTTCTGCCCACTTCTTTCCTGATTTCTTCTCTCTTGGTGTTTCTTCGAATTTCTGTTTGTTGATTATTTTCTCTGTATTTTCCTCTGTTTGATATTTCTTCTGTGGAGATGTTTAGATTTTTGAGGTCTTCCATGGTTTCCTTAACCCAGTTAGTTTTCACCTTATTCGTCACCACTATGTAAAAAATCTTCTTAGTCAGCCTATTTTCATTCATCCTATGAATGTGCCCATAGAATTTTGCTCTTCTTTTTCTGACATTGTCTGTAATTGTTTCTGCCTGTTTGTACTATTCCTTTGTTGGTCTCTTTATCCAGATCACCTGTCTCTGAACTGGCCCATAGATCTTACTCAGAATTTTCCTCTCTTGCTTTTCCATTTCCTTGATTTTAGTTCTTCCTCTGATTACTGTTGTTTCTGAGGCATACAAGGCCTCAGGTAAGACTACTGTTTTGTAATGTCTTAATTTGGCATTGACGGAAATATTTCTTTTATTGTAATGGTTCCATGTAAGTCTGTATGCTTTTTGTAGTTTTGTAACCCTTTCTTCTTTGGCTGTTGAATTCAGTCCTGTTTTCTGTATAATCTCTCCAAGGTATTTGAAACTTTCTACTTGTGTTATCTTTCCGTACTTTGTTATCAATGGGCTTCTGTCTGTAGATTTTGTGTCCACATACTGGGTTTTTTCATATGATATTTGTAGTCCTGGTCTGGCTGCGATTTCATGCAATATCTCTAGGGCTTCTCTGGCTTCTTTTCTGTATTTGTAATGATGGCTATATCGTCGGCAAAGGCCAGACTTTTATGTTGACGGTTCTATTTTTCTCTCTCCCCATCTTTACCTCATTGACTCCTTTGTCCCACGTCCTGATTATTTTCTCTAAAACAGCGTTAAATAAAATGGGTGACAGGCCATCTCCCTGTCTCACTCCTGTCTTGATTTCGAAAGATTCTGAGATCTCGCCCATGAACTTCACTTTTGATGTTGTGTTTGTTAATGTTTCCTGAATTAGTTTTCTGGGCTTATTGTCTACCTTCATTTCTTCTAGCGTATTAAAAACTGTTTCTCTGTCTATGGAATCGTAAGCCTTCTTGAAATCAACAAATGTTACTGTTGTGTTTCTGGACTTTCTCGTTGTTAATAATGTTCTCAGACACCAGATCTGCTCACTGCATTATCTACCCTTCCTGAACCCCCCTTGGTATTCTCCGATCTGTGGATTTATCTGAGGTTATAGGCGATTTAACAGAGCATTTGATAGAATTTTGTATGCCACCGGTAGTAACGAAATTCCTCTACAGTTATTAGGATCTGTTTTGTCTCCTTTCTTGGGGGTGTATTAGAGCTGACTTCCATTCTTCTTGTATCTTTTCTGTTTCCCATATGTTTTTGATTATACAATGAATTTTGGGTGTAATGTTGTCATGGCCTAATTTCCAGATTTCTGCAATCAGTCCATCTTCACCTGGTGCTCTGTTATTTTTCAATGATTTTATTATTTTCACGATTTCTTTATATGTTGGGGGTTCGGAGTCCCGGTTGGGTTCTGGTTTTCTAAACTGTAATCTCTGTTTTGGTTTATCAGAGTTAACTAACGTGTCAAAGTATCTGGCTAATATTTCACAGTTTTTCTTCGGATTTGTCTCCAGTGTTCCATCTTGTCTTTTGAAGCATAAGCTTGGTGGCTGATTCCCTGTCATATTTTCTCGGAATACTCTGTAAAAATTTCGTGTGTTGTTTCTGGTGAAGTCTTCTTTTATCTCCTTCAACCTGCCGTTTTCGTAACCTCTTTTGTTTCTTCGGATTATTTTTTAAGTGTTTTTCTGTATCCTGTTGAAGTTCTCCCATTTTTCTTGTGTTTTATGGCTCTTAAATTTTTCCAGGCTTGTATTCCGTCTTCTATGGCCCTGTCGCATGTCATGTTCCACCATCGGTGTTTCCTTTTTCTCGGTGGCTGCCCCAATTTTATCAGTTCTTTTATTTTTCTGACAGTTCTGTCCAGTTGTTGCTATTGATTTTCGTAATTTCTTCTATTATTTCTTTCCTGTTTATTTGTAGGTACTCTAGATCTGTTCTGAAAGGTCTGTTGGTTTTCTTGATTTGTCTATTGGTTATAAATTTTACTTTAATTTGGAGAAGGTAATGATCGGATTCAAAAACTCCTTTCCTTGTTCTTACGTTCATTATTTCTCTGGTGTTTATTGTGGATATTGCTACGAGGCCTATCTGAAATTCTCCTAGAGCATGGTTGGGGGATTTCCAAGTTACAAGTTTTTTGTGTGGTTTCTGGAATTGCGTTGACATGGTTTGCAGATCAAAATTTCTGCAGAAGTTTATCAAGTTCTCTCCATTTTTGTTTGTTCTCATGTGGGCCGTGTGTTTCCCTGTCGTGTCTCGGAATTTTCTTTCCTTGCCTAATTGGGCATTGAAGTCTCCTAGTAACACTTTTATGTGATTCTTGGGGATTTTGCTGGTAGTTTCTTCCATATCTTCCCAGAATTCCTCTATCATCTCTAGGTTCTTCTTGTTATAATTGTTTGTGGGGACATGTCCATTGATTAATGTATAGACTTTGTTTCCAGATCTTATCGAGAGTGTCGACATTTTTTCTGATTTTGACGTGAAATCTATTATGGAGACCAGTATCGATTTATGTACTACAAAACCAGTTCCGAAGAGTTTGAGATTTCTTCCTAGGATGGTTATGGCTGGTTTCCCCTTATACACTCCTGGAAATTGAAATAAGAACACCGTGAATTCATTGTCCCAGGAAGGGGAAACTTTATTGACACTGTCCTGGGGTCAGATACATCACATGATCACACTGACAGAACCACAGGCACATAGACACAGGCAACAGAGCATGCACAATGTCGGCACTAGTACAGTGTATATCCACCTTTCGCAGCAATGCAGGCTGCTATTCTACTATGCAGACGATCGTAGAGATGCTGGATGTAGTACTGTGGAACGGTTTGCCATGCCATTTCCACCTGGCGCCTCAGTTGGACTAGCGTTCGTGGTGGACGTGCAGACCGCGTGAGACGACGCTTCATCCAATCCCAAACATGCTCAATGGGGGACAGATCCGGAGATCTTGCTGGCCAGGGTAGTTGACTTACACCTTCTAGAGCACGTTGGGTGGCACGGGATACATGCGGACATGCATTGTCCTGTTGGAACAGCAAGTTCCCTTGCCGGTCTAGGAATGGTAGAACGATGGGTTCGATGACGGTTTTGATGTACCGTGCACTATTCAGTGTCCCCTCGACGATCACCAGAGGTGTACGGCCAGTGTAGGAGATCGCTCCCCACACCATGATGCCGGGTGTTGGCCCTGTGTGCCTCGGTCGTATGCAGTCCTGATTGTGGCGCTCACCTGCATGGCGCCAAACACGCATACGACCATCATTGGCACGAAGGCAGAAGCGACTCTCATCGCTGAAGACGACACGTCTCCATCCGTCCCTCCATTGACGCCTTTCGCGACACCACTGGAGGCGGGCTGCACGATGTTGGGGCGTGAGCGGAAGACGGCCTAACGGTGTGCGGGACCGTAGCCCAGCTTCGTGGAGACGGTTGCGAATGGTCCTCGCCGATACCCCAGGAGCAACAGTGTCCCTAATTTGCTGGGAAGTGGCGGTGCGTTCCCCTACGGCACTGCGTAGGATCCTACGGTCTTGGCGTGCATCCGTGCGTCGCTGCGGTCCGGTCCCAGGTCGACGGGCACGTGCACCTTCCGCCGACCACTGGCGACAACATCGATGTACTGTGGAGACCTCACGCCCCACGTGTTGAGCAATTCGGCGGTACGTCCACCCGGCCTCCCGCATGCCCACTATACGCCCTCGCTCAAAGTCCGTCAACTGCACATACGTTTCACGTCCACGCTGTCGCGGCATGCTACCAGTGTTAAAGACTGCGATGGAGCTCCGTATGCCACGGCAAACTGACTGACACTGACGGCGGCGGTGCACAAATGCTGCGCAGCTAGCGCCATTCGACGGCCAACACCGCGGTTCCTGGTGTGTCCGCTGTGCCGTGCGTGTGATCATTGCTTGTACAGCCCTCTCGCAGTGTCCGGAGCAAGTATGGTGGGTCTGACACACCGGTGTCAATGTGTTCTTTTTTCCATTTCCAGGAGTGTATATTCTGTAATTTTCAGAATCAAAGTGGTTCTCATCTGCAAATCGTGTTTCCTGTATTGCCATAACTTTGATGTTGTATTTATCCATGGTGTTTGTTAATTCTTTCAGTTTACCTGGCCTCAGTAGTGTGTTGGTGTTGAGTGTTCCTATGTAAAATAATTTGTTCATCTTGAGGGTTTTTGAGAGGCTCCGATTCTTCTCTTCATGACATGCCTGATTCCCTGGAATCCGATGATCAGGTCTATTACCCAGTCTTACTGACTGAGGCCTAGGGTAGTGGATTCTTTCCCATTGTTCTGTCATGATTATTGGTTTGTGTTGAGGTATTGGTGGTGAAAACAAGAAGGATCTCACATAATTTCGACTGGAGTTTTGAGTTCCAGAAGATTAACTTACAGCGGAGCTCACAGAGCCAACAGACACAGACCAGAGTACCGGTGGCTGCCACGCAGACAGGTCTGGATTTTGGGGCTTCACATGTAACCCTATGCAGGGATCCTCACAGGTTGCTACCATCCGGAGCCAAGTGGACCCAGGTTTTTTTTTTTTTTTTACGAGGTGTTACTCCTCCCCCTCCTCCTTCCTCATCACTTGCGAGATGATGCCTCGGGCTTGGGACCAGCAGTGGCGGAGTTGTCTGGTAACAACATTAAACACAAAAAACACTAATGCCCTCTGCTGGCCTTTCTGCATGTGATAGGGAATAACAACTATACTAATTCACCTCCCCTTCAATTGTGTCTACATGTGCAAAACTTTATTGACATCTGACCATGTTTACTGGGTGCTTCACTTTATTTTTCAGGTAGCGTATAAATATACAGGTACTTCAAATTTTATGTTTCATCTCCACATTTGCGAATTTTCAAACAATTCTGACAGATGGGAGGGATGTAGTTAACCATCAAAATGGCGTTTAAGCAAGTCACTCATCACAAACAACGTGCTGTAATTCAATGCCTGATTGCAGTGAACATCCGTAAAACGTTGGTATGCTGTTTATAGTAATGATGCATTTGATAGTTTTGTTGGGCGATGGGTAAGGAACATTAAAGCATCAAGAAATTAAAGAAAGTCACCACAGTCAGCCACGTTCAGGACACCGTGTCACAGCCACTGCTTCTGACATGGTGAATTGTGTGGATGCCATTATTCAAGCATACCAGCGCATCAAAACTCGACAGTTGTCTCTACAGCTATCAGCCAGCATTAGAAGTACATGTCTAATGACTGAGACTCTTAAACAATGGAAATTTCAGGTAAGAATATGAACAACATAGGAAACGATAGACTGCTACTTACTGTAAAGATAATACGCTAAGTTGCAGACAGGCATAATTAAAAGATATTTACACATAAGCTTTGGGCTGCAGCCTTCATTCTAGCAGCGTGGCCAAAATGCAACTATCACAGCCTCAACCTCAGGTGTCCCTACACTGTCCACCCAACAGTTTCTCCCCTTCTGCCCTATCACCTTCTCCCCCTTCTCATCAGCCACACTGTTTCTTTATCACCTTCTGCCAACGCACGAGCCCATCTTTCCCCACTACTCTTCTTTTTTGCTCTGTTTTCTCCACTTCACTGCCCTATAACCTCCTGAAGCTGTGCCTGTTAGCATTCTAGTTCCTCCACTTTATGCCAGACAGCACTCTTTTCCCCAGCACGTACTCTGCTATCCCTTCCCCTTCTCCACCCCCTATAGATTGCTACTTCCATCCCACATCATAGGTGCATTCTGGCCCGAGCTGCCAGAACTGGCAGTTATGTGTGTGTGAGGTGTGCTTGCTTGTATGAATAAATGGTGTGTGTGCTCTTCTTTCTGATAAAGGCTGAGGGTGAAGGCTTGCATGTAAGTGTCTTTTAATTGCACCTGTCTTCAATTTGGTTCATATCTTTACAGTAAGTAACAATACATCTTTTCCTACTTTGTTCATCGAGACTCTTAGATATTCAAAGTGTGTACAAGATGGGCCCCATCAATTCATACAACAGGCTGCAAGAGTCAAGGAAAAGAGATTTCATGTGAACTGTTAGAGCAGTTTGAAACCAAAGAAGAGGCCTTTCTGTCACAGATCATTAAATGTGACAGAATGTGGCTGCATCGTTTTCACCCTGAAACAAAAAGGCAGTTACAGGAGTGCCAGCACCCCCAATCACCAAACAAGAAGAAATTCAAGGCAGCCCGCTTTTTCTGGCAAAGTCAGGATGATAGTCTTTTGGGATAGTGATGGTGTCATTCTTGTGGATGTCTTGTCAAAAAGATCAACCATCAGTTCAGAAGCATACGAGGCGTGATTGGAAAGTTGTAAGAATGGGCCTGTAATTGTACAGTGGTGGTACTTACGTGCTACTGTGATGCATCTCCTTAAAAATAACCCCCTCTGGCTAAACGCACCGACTCCAACGGTGTTTCCACTTTTGGAAACATTCCTGGAAATTTTTTTCCTGAAGTGTGTTAAGGGTGCTCTCTGTATTTGCCTGGATGGCTTCAACCGAGTCAAATCGCTTCTATTTGACTGAAAATATCAAATTAGGAAACAGGTAGAAGTCCACAGGAGCCAAATCAGGGGAATATGGTGTTTGTGGAAGTACAGGAATTTTGAATTTGGTCAAAAATTCAACGACGGAGAAGGCACGATGAGCTGGAGCACTGTAATAGTGTAACACCCATCTCCTGCCTTTCCACAATGCAGGCCTTTTCTTCGACACCTTTTCGCACCAACGCTCAAGGGCACAATACTGGCAGCATCGAAAAAAGTCACCAAGATTGATTTTACCTTAGACTGACTTTGCCATGCTTTTTTCGGTCGTGGTGAACCTAAAGTCTTCCACTGTGAACACTGCACTTTGGTTTAAGGATCATTTTTAGTCCTCAGAATTGTCTCTCGTCATTTGAAAACACTTTTGGAATTAATTTTGTAGACACTCGACGCATGCTCAGTTCTTCAGTTAAAATTGACTGAAATGCATAGAAACTTAAATTAAGTTCATCAACTATCTCCCTAATTGTAAGTCTACAATCAGAACGCATTAAGTCGCTAAGTTTCACATTTTCATTCGTTTTTGAGGTAGAAGAATGGCCAGACCACGCTTCATCTTTAAATGATTCGCAGCCATTTTTAAATCTGTTGAACCAGACAAAAACATTTCACTGGCTCATACAATTATCTCCGAAAGCTGCTTTTAATAGTTCTTAAGTCTCAGGAGCTTATTTCCCGGTTTTAAAACAAAATTTCACACAAACTCGTTGCTCTGTTTTTACGCCGATTTTCACTCAGAATCCAGCAACAAGCCCTAACGGGCCCGCACTCAGACATCTACCACAACGAACTGAATGAAGGAAACGCAGTTTCCTGGCAGAGGACATTCAAGGACAAGGCAAGAGCTCACTCCCCATCCTCCGTGTACCTGCCTGCCAAACCAGTAAGCAGTGGCGCATCTATTCTTAAAACTTTCCTGTCACACCTCGTATGTGAAGACTGTTTGTGACGTTTTCGATCTCACAAGAATCTAAAAGAAATCTTGCCTCAAAATGACTAACTGTTAATAATAACCATGTTCTTAGAAAGAAATTGTGGCCCATTATTTATGGAGTGGCCTTCGGATCTTAGCGACAGTGATATGACTACTCAGCCACTGGATTGCCAACATATTCTTTGTCTTCAAACATTAGGGAGACATGCCAAATGGTAGTAATTACCCACTGAGCTTCAAGACTATTTTCTGTGTTACGTTCTACATCCAGAATATTTGCGTAGCCTGTGGAACGACCTGATCACATTCATCTGGAGTGTAAAATTCATGGCCAGCCTTAGTGGCCGAGAGGTTCTAGGCGCTTCAGTCTGGAACCGCGCGACCGCTACGGTCGCAGTTTCGAATCCTGTCTCGGGCATGGATGTGTGTGATGTCCTTAGGTTAGTTAGATTTAAGTAGTTCTAAGTTATAGGGGACTGATGACCTCAGATGTTAAGTCCCATAGTGCTCAGGGCCATTTGAACCATTTTTGTAAAATTAATGAAACGCCATTAGCAGAGAGGGCACACCTGTCTACCAGGCACTGAGGGATGGAGCAAAATTTAGGTTCCTGAACACAATAGCCGTTCTTTTCGTTTTTTGGTGGCGCCCAGAATACAATGTGCAATTGTAACACAATAGACAGGCTATTGTAAAGAGAAGAGAGACTTTATTGATTTACAAACACGCGACCGCGGACGCACAGGCGAATGCTAAGGTCGGGTCATATTCGTGGTGACAGCTAAAATCAGCTTCACAGGAGTATGTGAAGGGCCAGTTTCACACTATTCTCCACTGACGGGGTTGTCTCTGGACTTCCATTGGCTGCTAAGGCAACCTTGTGACCGGGAAAACCCGTCCGTTAGGCAGCACAATAACTGCTCGTTTCTATGGCCACTTTTCGCGTCCAGTGCAAAATGAAAGCTTACCATAAGTTAATTAATATTGAAATATGTGTGTCACCGAAGCGGAAAAAATGGGCTATTACGCGTGTGAAGACGCGCCTTCGATATCCACATTAGTTTATAAGTTATTGTAATGGTTCCTGAACTGAAAAGTAAATATCGCGGCAACAAAATATGCAATTGCAACAAACGAAGTGTCTACGGATACATCCCGTAGAACTGTAATGGACTGTGATAGTAAATTTACTGAAATTATTCGAATGAGACGCCGAAAAGGGGATTTCTCACAATTAAAAACAGATTTTCTTACCAAATAAATAAAGAAACATTAAAAGTAGTAGAAGCAGGAATATAAACGTTCGATCTATAGGAAATTATTTAACGTATAATTCAAATTGATTGTTAATATTTACACTTATAAATTCGAAAATGGAGGAAAACCGTAGAAATTATTGCTTATCAATAAATTATGCGAGATACAAGAAAATGATAACAGCATAATATTTCTCGGAAAATTTCTGTGTGACTTGCTGTATCATATGGGAATAAACCCCCCCCCCCCCCCCCATAAACCATGGACCTTGCCATTGGTGGGGAGGCTTGCGTGCCTCAGCGATACAGATAGTCGTACCGTAGGTGCAACCACAACGGAGGGGTATCTGTTGAGAGACCAGACAAACCTGTGGTTCCTGAAGACGGGCAGCAGCCTTTTCAGTAGTTGCAGGGGCACAGTCTGGATGATTGACTGATCTGGCCTTGTAACATTAACCAAAACGGCCTTGCTGTGCTGGTACTGCGAACGGCTGAAAGCAAGGGGAAACTACGGCCGTAATTTTTCCCGAGGACATGCAGCTTTACTGTATGATTAAATGATGATGGTGTCCTCTTGGGTAAAATATTCCGGAGGTAAAATAGTCCCCCATTCGGATCTCCGTGCGGGAACTACTCAAGAGGACGTCGTTATCAGGAGAAAGAAAACAGGCGCTTTACGGATTGGAGCGTGGAATGTCAGATCCCTTAATCGGGCAGGTAGGTTAGAAAATTTAAAAAGGGAAATGGATAGGTTAAAGTGGGAATTAGTGAAGTTTGGTGGCAGGAGGAACAAGACTTTTGGTCAGGCGAATACAGGGTTATAAATACAAAGTCAAATAGGGGTAATGCAGGAGTAGGTTTAATAATGACTAAAAAAATAGGAATGCGGGTAAGCTACTACAAACAGCATAGTGAAAGCATTATTATGGCCAAGATAGACACAAAGCCCATGCCTACTACTGTAGTACAAGTTTATATGCCAACTAGCTCTGTAGATGATGAAGAAATTGATGAAATGTATGATGAGATAAAAGAAATTATTCAAGTAGTGAAGGGAGACGAAAATTTAATAGTAATGGGTGACTGGAATTCGTCAGTAGGAAAAGGGAGAGAAGGAAACATAGTAGGTGAATATGGATTGGGGGTAAGAAATGAAAGAGGAAGCCGCCTGGTAGAATTTCGCACAGAGCACAACTTAATGATTGCTAACACTTGGTTCAAGAATCATAAAAGAAGACTGTAAACATGGAAGAAGCCTGGAGATACTAGAAGGTATCAGATAGATTATATAATGGTAAGACAGAGATTTAGGAACCAGGTTTTAAATTGTAAGATATTTCCAGGGGAAGATGTGGACTCTGACCACAATCTATTGGTTATGAACTGTAGATTGAAATTGTAGAAACTGCAAAAAGGTGGGAATTTAAGGAGATGGGACCTGGATAAACTGAAAGAACCAGAGGTTGTAGAGGGTTTCAGGGAGAGCGTAAGGGAACAAATGGCATGAATGGGGGAAAGAAATACAGTAGAAGAAGAATGGGTAGCTCTGAGGGATGAAGTAGTGAAAGCAGCCGAGGATCATGTAGGTAAAAAGACGAGGGCTAGTAGAAATCCTTGGATAACACAAGAAATATTGAATTTAATTGATGAAAGGAGAAAATATAAAAATGCACTAAATGAAGCAGGCAAAAAGGGATACAAACGTCTCAAAAATGAGATCGACAGGAAGTGCAAAATGGCTAAGCAGGGATGGCTAGAGGATGAATGTGCGGATGTAGAGGCTTATCTCACTAGGGGCAAGGTAGATACTGCCTACAGGAAAATTAAAGAGACCTTTGGAGAAAAGAGAACCACTTGTATGAATATCAAGAGCTCAGATGCAAAACCCAGTTCGAAGCAAAGAAGGGAAAGCAGAAAGGTGGAAGGAGTATATAGAGGGTCTATACCAGGGCGATGTACTTGAGGACAATATTATGGAAATGGAAGAGGATGTAGATGAAGATGAAATGGGAAATATGATACTGCGTGAAGAGTTTGACAGAGCACTGAAAGACCTAAGCCGAAACAAGGCCCCAGGAGTAGACAACATTCCATTAGAACTACTGACGGTCTTGGGAGAGCCAGTCCTGACAAAACTCTACCATCTGATGAGCAAGACGTATGAGACAGACGAAATACCCTCAGACTTCAAGAATAATATAATAATTCCAATCCCAAAGAAAGCAGGTGTTGACAGATGTGAAAATTACTGAACTATCAGTTTAATAAGTCACAGCTGCAAAATACTAACACGAATTCTTTACAGACAAATGGAAAAACTAGTAGAAGCAGACCTTGGGGAAGATCAGTTTGGATTCCGTAGAAATATTGAAACACGTGAGGCAATACTGACCCTACGGCTTATCTTAGAAGCTAGATTAAGGAAAGGCAAACCTACATTTCTAGCATTTGTAGACTTAGAGAAAGCTTTTGAGAATGTTGAATAGAACACTCAGTTTCAAATTCTGAGGATGGCAGGGGTAAAATATAGGGAGCGAAAGGCTATTTGCAATTTGTATAGAAACCAAATGGCAGTTATAAGAATTGAGGGGCATGAAAGGGAAGCAGTGGTTGGAAAGGGAGTGAGACAGGGTTGTAGCCTCTCCCCGATGCTATTCAATCTGTATATTGAGTAAGCAGTGAAGGAAACAAAAGAAAAATTCGGACTAGCTATTAAAATCCATGGAGAAGAAATAAAAACTTTGAGGTTCGCCGATGACATTGTAATTCTGTCAGAGAGAGCAAAGGACTTGGAAGAGCAGTTGAACGGAATGGACAGTGTCTTGAAAGGAGGATATAAGATGAACATCAACAAAAGCAAAACGAGGATAATGGAATGTAGTCGAATTAAGTCGGGTGATGTTGAGGTTATTAGATTAGGAAATGAGACACTTCAAGTAGTAAACGAGTTTTGCTATTTGGGGAGCAAAATAAGTGATGATGGTCGAAGTAGAGAGGATATAAAATGTACACTGGCAATGGCAAGGAAAGCGTTTCTGAAGAAGAGAAATTTGTTAACATCGAGTATAGATTTAAGTGTCAGGAAGTCGTAGCTGAAAATATTTGTATGGAGTGAAGCCATGTATGGAAGTGAAACATGGACAATAAATAGTTTGTACAAGAAGAGAATAGAAGCTTTCGAAATGTGGTGCTACAGAAGAATGCTGAAGATTAGATGGGTAGATCACATAACTAATGAGGAGGTATTGAATAGAATTGGGAAGAAGAGGAGTTTGTGGCACAACTTGACTAGAAGAAGGAATCGGTTGGTAGGACATGTTTTGAGGCATCAAGGGATCACAAATTTAGCATTGGAGGGCAGCGTGGAGGGTAAAAATCAGAGGGAGACCAAGAGATGAATACACAAAGCAGATTCAGAAGGATGTAGGTTGCAGTAGGTACTGGGAGATGAAGTAGCTTGCACAGGATAGAGTAGCATGGAGAGCTGCATCAAACCAGTCTAAGGACTGAAGACCACAACAATAACAATGGGAATAAAATGTTAAAATTAAGAATAGCAGTAATTATTCATGTTCAGTGATGGCAATGACTTCACTGGTACTTTGCTTAGGTTTCCTGGGTGAACAATGACTTTTTTGTGGGGGTCTACGAAGTTGGGACGTCGTTGGAGGCGGTCAGGCTGCACTATTCCGTATTAGGAGAAAGTTTTATGTGATGAAAAGTGAAACAGACGCTAGTTTGCATGTGCGAATTTTTTAGAATTCCTATATTCGGACGAACAAATTTTTCGGCATCTGATGGACTCGTTATTTTTCAGGGTGCGTGTGATACAAGCCGCATTTAAGGTTTCAGTGTGTAGCCATTGTGGAATTTATATTTTTAAATAGGGTGGAACTTTAATGGTTTTCTAAAGATAACTCATGCAACTAATCGTGGTCTATTCAGCCTCCTCCAAGACATTAAGACACACGGTTAGGCTCTGAAATTAATTTATTAAGAACTGTGACTTTCGATTTTTCTATGTTCTCATTGAAAATGAACTCGGATTTATGAAACTTTAAAAAACGTTTGTGCATACGTGGGTTTTGCGTAATAAATCCTGTCTTTTGTGGAACATGGCGTCATTGCGACGAATGTGAGTTGGCGCACCATAGACGAAACGCAGCCAAACCTGCAAGTCCACTACATTTACTAAGTGTTTGTACTGTGTAATGTGTTTGTACATCTTTTCGCGCAGTAGCACGTGGGAGCTCCTGGCTGATCTAGAGCTTGTGAACAGTTTGATTTTCTGCGAGTTGATGAGAGAGATTGTATTCTATTTCGTCATCCACACCACATGCACATTCCCATATAACCCTTACGGCCGCAGCAAATAGCTAATGTGAGCCAAGGACAGAACAATACGACTATTCGTGGAGGAAGAGAGCGATCGTTTCATACCAGGATAGAATCTAATCACTAAACTAATGTAGTGATATTGCTCCAGTAAATCATCGGCTTGTCTTTGGAACCTTGATAGGGAGAATGCAGCTTCAGTGTCTACTGTCACACAGATGGTGACACTGGAAGTATTCCAGGGCATCTGACATTTCTGTATTATTATTTTCTCATTCTCCTGTTGTTTTCGAATGTTTCCCGTACCAAATTTTCATTATCCCTTCTCACATCATCTAGGGTACCTTCTCAGATACTGTTTAGTTCAGCATACTCTGTCATGTTCCTATTATAGTTTGCTTCAGTCTCTCGCCTTCCCTTTGATAGTTTGGTTGTTATGTTTCAGATGTTTCCTTCATCTACCTGTTTCACGTCTGTAACATCTTTTGCTGTTTGCCTAAGTACCCTAGTTAAATAAGTACACCTTTCGTCTCTGTAGATACAATATTTATTGTATGAGATTCTGAACTTATGTATGTTGTGTTCTTTGTTTTACGCCTCTTTCCCCCAGCTGCAGTTATACAATATACACAGGGTAGTCAGACACAGTCTGAAAAACTGTTAAGGGTGTTGCAGGGTATTGTGTATTGTATTGTGTATTTAAACCGGGGACCTAGGAACGATGGAGAGGCTTCGTCCCACCTTATCCCTCAGTGGTACACAACCCTACATCAGGCCACAGCAATCCATCCACCACGCTGCCGCCCCACACCGAAGCCAGGGTTATTGTGCAGTTCGGCCCCCAGTGAACACGCCCCGGGAACGTCTCATACCAGACGAGTGTTACCCTGAATGTTTGCGTCGTAGAGTAATCACGGTGTACGTGTACATGGAGACAGGTTGCAGGGTAGGTTGTGCTGGAAAATAATTGTTCAGAAAAGAATTGAATACATTGACCCTTTTCCGAGTTAATTAGCCTTTTCCGAGTTAATTAGCCAATCAGGCCATTGCAATTCCTAGCGGCCTGCCAAAGACGGCGTCACCAAAAGTGTACTTCGTTTGGTTCCCCAAAACAGAACAACAGAGCGATACAAAATTGAACGTGGGACGGTATTAAGGGTCGTATCTGAGCCAAAGGCTGAGGAGCCTCTTGCGCTATCACCTACTCCATGAGAACATCTGACACTATTTGCATTTGTCGGGAAACTTGAGTTTCCGCGCAAAGGCCGAATTGGATATCTTCATTGGTAATTAAGTTGAAAACGGCGCATCGTATCAAAATTTCTCAGCACACTCTACCCTGCAACATCCCTGCAAGCTTTTTAGACTGTTTCTAACCACCTTGTACAGGTTGATACCACCTTCAGCGACTGTAACAAATGTCTTATTAAGACCATTATAAGTACGTACACACACACACACACACACACACACACACCAGTTCAAAAATATAAACCCATAAGCAGAGCAATAACAGTCGCTTTCACGACCACCAAAACAAAACAAAAGACGAGCGCATCGCCGGCCGGGGTAGCCGAGCGGTTCTAGGCGCTACAGTCTGGAACCTCGCGACCGCTACGATCGCAGGTTCGAATCTTGCCTCGGGCATGGATGTGTGTGATGTCCTTAAGTTAGTTAGGTTTAAGTAGTTATAAGTTCTAGGGGACTGATGAACTCAGAAGTTAAGTCCCATAATGCTCAGAGTCATTTGAACCATTTTTGAACGAGCCCATCACGGAATATTAAAACAAATTTCACAAATTGGTGAGACGGCAGTGAACCTGCAAAACAAAAACGTAAATATATTTCGTGTCAGTGAACGTTCTGTGTCCAAAAGTCTAACACGTATGTGTAGAAGAATGTTAAGAATGATGTAAGAAAAAAAGAAACCGCGAGTAATGATAATAAATTAATATTGTCGATCATAGCAAGTTAAAGCATGAGAATTGTTCATGATCTAGCACAGAAAATTGTAAGAAAAACCATACCATTACAGCGACCGCTGAAAATGCTTCGAAATTAAACGAAACGTGCTTGGTCTTAATAAGACTTTTATTGCAGTCGCAAAATACAGTATTAGCCTACATAACTTATGCTGAATATGATGTATAATGTATTATTTGATGACTTTCTGATGCAAAATATAGTATCACTATCTATAGTTTTGCCTTTCTGACTGCTGCGTTTCTATGTAGTCTTGTATCACGTCATGGACTTGGATACAACAGTTTCCCATTGGCTCTTTTCGTTCTAAAAATGAGGTAGTCCCTGTTCATAACACATAGGATAATCGAGGGGTTTAATGAAATCTTATTTCAACGTAACTGAGTATCTGTAGGGTAATTTTGTCGTCCTTTGACAGCCAAATAAAATCTCCCTTCTGCAGATGGAAGAGAATAATATTCCAAGTTCAAGAGAAAATGAGCGTCGATCTGCTGGCGGTGGTCTTTGCTTCACTAACCCAGAATTTAACGACAAAGTTAAGAGATACTTCCATTGGCGACAGACTGCAAGTAAATGCTCTATGCGGTGATGACACAGAGAAAATTTCACAGCGTATACAAGCTGTGCATTCAGTGTCTGGGTGCTCATAAGCGGTATGAGGGATACGGTGAGTAAAGGGCTTACTGGATCTCTTAGAACCGTTTTACACCGTTTTGTTTTTCTCGAATATTCACTAATGTGAAATCACTTTCAGGTTTAAAAAATGGCTCTAAGCACTATGGGTCTTAACTTCTGAGGTCATCAGTCCCCTAGAACTTAGAACTACTTAAACCTAACTAACCTTAGGACATCACACACATCCATGTCCGAGGCAGGATTCGAACCTGCGACCCTAGCAGTCGCGCGGTTCCAGACTGTAGCGCCGAGAACCGCTCGGCCACCTCGGCCGGCTCACTTTCAGGGATCTAGTTGTTGGTTACTAGCCGATCACAGGAGATACAGTGAAGATGAGTCAGTTACAAACAGTGACGTCTCTGGAAGATGGAAATCTCGCGATATGCATGAGACATTATAGAAAAGGACTACAAGATACACACTTGTCTTCCTTAATATTAGGGAGTAGTTAGGAATGTGTCTTCTCAACTCATCTTATAGTTTACTTTCTAACTGAGAACTGCCTGTACTCAATTCACTTACAGCAGTTATAGCGCAAAGAAAGAGGCATTTGGTAAGGTGCAGATCGTGGCACTCATTAATATACACTGATGAGTCATCTGCTTAATAGCTTCTCTGTCCGTCTTTCGAGCGAAATATACGACTGCTTCTGCATTCCAAGGATCCGACATTTTGTTGGTCGGTTTGTGGAGGCATGTGGCATTACCGCTGACTTGCGTACGCAGTGGTGGCGTCCGATAGCGACTAACATGGGTTCGACAGGATTTAGATCAAGCGAATCTGGTCGCTGAGGCCTCAACGTGTGTTCCCTACTACGTTCCTCAAACCACTGTAGCGTAGTTCTGACTCCGAGACACGAACAATTATACTGCTGAAAAGTGACATCGCCGTCTGGAAAGACATCAAGCGTGGACGGAAGCATGTGTGTCGCAGCTGTGAGCGGGTCTTTGATAACTACCACAATTCCGAGGAGAATGTTACCCATAGCATAACACAGCCCCCACCAGCCTGCGTCCGTGGCGCGCTGCACGTTTCAACCGCCGTTCACCTCGATGACGCTTTTTGTGGAGACGACCATCGATTTAGTGTAGCAAAAATGTGATTCACCCGAAGAGCCGATACGTTTCCATTGATCGACGGTCGAATACAGATCGTTCTGTGCTCACTTCAATCGTAATTAACGATATCGTTGGGTCAAGATGTGAACACGTTGGGGCGGTCTGCTGCGGAGCTTCAAGTTCAATAATGTGGGATGAACAGTGTACTCCGACACACTTCTGCATGCTCTTTCGGCAGAGATGTCACAGACCACTATGTATCCTACTTTACCGAGCAGAAAACCCTCCGAACCACATTCTCTTTAGAGTCGTCGACGTCCAACCATTTAGCGTCTAGTAATATTTTCTCCGTCCTTCTACCTGTTTCTGTAGACGCTCACGACAGTAGCATGTCAACTTTAGACCAGCTTCTCCGTTTTTGGGGTACTCGTTCACAGGCTCTGCATAGTAATAGTCTGCCCTTTCTTAAAAGTCGCTTATCTCGTCCCCTGTCCGTGTCTGCTTTGCTTCCATCCTTTTGTTACCGCGTGACTTGCTGCAACGCTACCAGGCGGCACGCAATGTCGCGGTGGACAGTGGCCCAAAGTGTATCATAATGTAGATGTGAACGTCACCCTGGACAGCTCAATACCAGATCTGGTAAAGAGTATAGAATTAGGGAATACGATAGAAATATTATCCAATACGATCTTCTGCAAAATTTATGCAGTGAATAACCTCACTCTGAGATATTTAGAGCAGTGGCAAGAGTCGGTAATGCGTGAAATTAGAGAGTGAAACTACTGGTCTCTTTACTAGGTGAAGCTACTGAGTCTTTACTTATTGTTTTCATTTAAAACTGTTGTGTGCGTACTGTAAGACCTTTGATACACACACCATCAGGTTATTTGACTTGTCGCTCTAACAAAGTAGGCGAGTGTCGGCAGCATGTCTTGTGGTCTTATCGTGGCGTATTTATCTTGTGCCATTAGGTCAGACGATAGAAATGCCACTTGCACGCTTAGTGTAGCAGATTGACAGTGACCAACTTTAAACAGAACTTGATTAATTTTCACACACATTTATTACAATAATAAAAAATAGACATTACGCAACTTGATTCTGGATGCTGATTACAACTGAAAATCTGAAGTTCCTCTGGTCTTGGTATGTTAATCACAAAGTGTCTATACATTTCTCTTCATGGCTTTGTACAGGAATATGATAATCTTATTAGGCGCAAACTGAAACTTGACTACAGACTAATGCAGACTGGTGCAGACAAATGCAGACTGACCAACCGGAGGCCTGTACACTCGTTATAATACCTCGAGCGTTCAGGTATCACTGCACGAGTGTGATCCGCGAGGAGAAAAGGTTCTACGTTAGCAGCGATCTCATTGGCTGCATTACATATTAATACGCCGATCGGCGGAAGCAGAATTTGGTCCGTCTCTAAGACAGCGCCATCTCGTAGTACGGAGACGGACGAGTGCTGCGCCTGCGCTGTTGTGCTAACTTAGTGGGGCGCGCTCTAGTGGGAAAGTTGGGAACACAAAAGAATAGCACTGAATTGCAAGAAATCCTAATACTAACCCATATTTTTTCATAAGTCACTTACCTCATAGAAAATCTTTATAACACAAACTACAGCAATTACAGCAAGCAGCAACTACAGCCAGCTAAATAAAAGATTCTAACTACTGTAGACTCTAACTACTAGGAGGCATATGGTTAGCAAAAGAAAGATATTGTTGAAGAGCAAACAATGTATTTTGAAGATTTTAGCTTATTCGCATGACATTCAGTTCCAAAAATTATATAGTTGTCAATAATTGCACTACCCAAACATTACCAACTACATCCATCCTCATTTTACAATGCATGTCCTACCAACACTGAGTCTTCACTAAGAAAATCATGTCCAAACTCTTCTCTATCCGCTCACTAACTGCTAGTCCGTCTAACCACAGAATATTTTGCCGAGGGCATAGAGATTTGTCCAGCGATATTAATACAGTCTACAGAGCTGCCGACATACAAACAGGCTACATACATAATCCCACTGCTCCCCTCCAAAAATTTTACAAAATGTTTTGGGCAGCGGCCAAGACTAAGTTGTTAAATTTTTTTATGTTAACAATATCAAATAGATCAGATGCACACAAATGTTTAGTAACATGCTGTTGGACAATAAAGTAAAACTTCTCCTCACAGTCCCTAAAGATAGTCCTAATATTTCATCACATGAGAAGTCTATGCCAGTTTTGCGCACAAAGGCTGAGCAGTATATGGAAATGCACAAGTAAGTTATGGACAACCGTGCAGTCTTGAAGAAGTAGTGTTGCCCTCCTCACGGAAACACAGTGCTCACTCTTGACATGAAGATTTCAGTTGGTACCGTAAGATTAGTAATGGGCCACAACAGAGCAGACCCACAGCAGTATCAGTCTAACTAGGGGACCTTCTGGGAGGTGCATCGAGTTACGAGCTCCCACTTCGCCTGCTTATAGTGTGTGTAAGCAACTATCGCACCCTAAAATTGTAGGTGCCAATGCGGCCACGTTTTTGAAATATTGCCTGTTAAAGTTTGGGCTGCTCTTTATATACAGAAATGTTTCATTATTGTGGCAAGTGAGCTAATAGCCGAGAGCGCAGTCGCCTTTCGGCACGCTAGCGGCACGGACGTCTTGTTTACGTCCTCGCCGCGCAGCTCGCTCGCGGAGTTGTTTACGTGATTCTGCCGTCTTAGCGCGCTATATTTCATTCGACAGAGAATGGCTTATGCCCACCGAAAATCGACACTGAAGATTAGCTTTGCACCTGAATATGCCCGACCAAAAGCACTGGAAATCGAACAGTTTATCAGAGATGAAGTCAAGATTGACTGCAACGATCTTGTTGGCATCCACCTTTCTATAGTGAGCAGTGTGGTATACGTGAAATTGGTCAACGAAGACATATGTGAAAAAATTCTAGATGCAACTCGAAGTGGTCTTAAGTTCCGTCACTCTGATGGACACATCGGTGACGTAACTGTGGAACATGCGGGACTTGGACTGCGCACGATACGTGTTTTTGAACTCCCTTTCGAGGTGCCTTCAGAGGTAGTGGTATCTGCATTCCATCCATATGGAAAAGTGATTAGCCACACAGCTGAGATGTGGGTTCAGTTCAATACATACCCGGTTCTCAATGGAGTACGGCAGATCCGCATAGAACTAACCAAACATGTGCCGTCCTACTTATATATTGGTGGCTGCCGTACAATTATTATTTATGATGGACAGCCGAAGACATGCTCGGGATGTGGCAAAGAAGGACACCTCCGTTCCAGCTGTCTGCAGCGCAGAATCACACAGTTACCGCCTGGGGACCTGCCGGCCACGACCGCTCCGACGTCGCTACCGCTGACGTTTGTCGAAGCTCTCCATAGCGACCCCGACCGCGAACACCACTGGCTCCTACTACTGGTACATCGTCGTCTCCGGTACTGCCTCAGGCTGTTGCGGACGGACCGACGCCCTTGCCTCCTCCTCCCGACGTGTGCAGTGGTGAGCAATCTCAAGGACAGGGGATGGCCCTTGACTCCATGATTGTGCCTACCGATGCTTTTGTGCCTGAACATCCGGATCCCCAGGCGTCTTCGGACACTGAAGATCACGTGCGCAAGCAACGGTCGCCGAAGAGACGTCGGAAACGGCGGATCGCCCCGTCTGACACCTGCAGGACGCAGTCTCAAGACGATGAAGATCAAAATTATCAAGTTGTTCCCCCAAAGGACGAATCTGTGGTGGAAGCACCAACTTGCACTCCGTCGGACGTACAACCATCCTTGCATGCACCAGGCGCTGTACCTATGGACGTTGAACAACAGCTGAGCCAGGACAACTCTTCCACCACCGACGTGACACTGCCTTTGGACTCTGCTGGTACCCCACTGGACGCACACCATCCACGCACCCTTGCGTGGTCTGACGATGTAGCCGACGAAACACCAACTAGTGAGACAGCCGCGAATGCCGCTGCTCCAGCCCACGACTCCTAATCGACAGAGTTACAGGATGGGGATGTGCAGCCTACTGGGACAACATTCTTGTTCGCTGCTGCTCTTCGTGCCTCCATGAGCGTCCCTGTAGTCCCAATTCTACGAGAAGCTTACAGGATTGGCTCCATCAATGTCAACACCATTGGCACCCCTGTCAAACTACAATTGCTCCGTGATATGTTGAGGGCGTCGGACCTAGATGTTGCCCTTTTGCAGGAAGTTCGCCAGGCGACGTTTCCTAATGTCTATGGCTATGTTTCCTACCTCACGCCGTGTGCCGACGGTGGCAGTGGGACAGCTATTCTTTTAAAGGAAGGCATTGATGTAGATGACGTGATTTACCTACCATCGGCTAGGGGTCTTGCTGTGACTTTCCACGGTGTTCGAGTCATCAATGTTTACGCTCCCTCGGGCACGGCCAAGCGACGGGAGCGGTCGCGATTCTATTCAGAACAGATCGCTCCTTTGTTTGTCGGACGCTACGACCATATTGTTCTTGGCGGCGACTTCAATTGTGTGTTGTCCCAAAAGGACCAACATCCCCATTTCACCACATGCCAGGAACTCAAGCTGCTTGTGCATGAACTGAAACTCACCGATACTTGGGACCGCGTGCATGGCGATCGGCCTGGGTATACGTACGTCACCAGCCATTCAGCAAGTCGTCTTGACCGTGTCTACGTGTCCCCAGGACTCGTAACTGCCACGCTTGACGCTGAGTTATGGCCTACCGCCTTTTCCGACCATATCGCCTACATTTGCACTGTTTCGCTCCAGAGGCAGAAGGTGTGGCGCGGTCGAGGCCTGTGGAAGCTGAATGTGGCCCATCTCAAGGATCCGGAATGTAGGCAGGTCGTAGAGACGACGTGGAACAACTGTGTGAGACGCCTTCCAGCGTATCCTTCAACACTTCGGTGGTGGATCGACTGCGCCAAGCCTGCTTTACGTCGTTCTATGATGAATTACGGTCGCGATAAAATGTTATGGCACCGACATACCATGGAATACTATTTCACAATTCTCCGGGAACTCTCAAACCTTGCCCCCTCAGTTCAACGACAGGTTGAAATTCAACGTATTAAGGCGAAGATAATTTCTCTTATGCGTCACTGCCTTGAAGGCACAGTAGTACGCGCAAGATGTCACGAATGTGTACCAGGAGAGCTCCCGTCCATGCATCATGTTATCCGAGAGAAGCAGCGGTGCCGTAGAAAGTTGATCAACGCCCTCGACATGCCAGATGGTCGTCGATTGACGTCCCAGAATGACATCGTAAGAGCCTTTGTGGATCACTACAACGAGTTCTATGCAGCAGAGGACCGGAACGTGGCGGTAATGTCTGATGTCCTCCGTTCCTTGACAGATACCCTGGACGAGTCTGCTGCGGAGATTCTCACGGCGACAATTACGGCTGATGACGTCGCCGATGCTCTTCATAAGGGTGCGGCAAACAAAGCCCCAGGTCCAGATGGGTTCCCGCTGGAGTTTTACCACACATTTCATGACATCATGGGCTCACGCTGGACTGCGATGTATGAAGAACTGATGAACCCTGACTTTCCTCTCCCACCCGAATTCGTAGAAGGCTTGCTTATCCCGGTCCCCAAGCCATCGGGAGGTCGAGGAGTGGAACATTATCGGCCGCTGACAATGTTAAATTGTGACTTCAAGATCTTTACCCGGATTCTTGGCGCTCGCATTAGGCGCGTCGTCCCTCAAGTTATCTCTCTGGATCAAACGTGCTTTGGAGGTGATAGTAACATTCAGACGGCACTCAGCGATTACCGTGACGTTATAGCCCTGACCATGACCTGTCGCAGTCGTGGTGCCTTAGTGACAGTGGACTTCGACCACGCCTTTGATAGAGTGAGTCATGACTTTCTCGAAAACGTACTCCGACGGATGGCCTTTCCCCACAGGTTTATACACCTCGTCTTGCGGCTTCTCCGAGGTGCCACGTCGCGGGTGATGGTCAATGGCCGTGTGGCGGGCCCTATTAACGTCATGCGGTCGGTCCGTCAAGGATGTCCGCTGTCGATGCTGCTTTTCGCCATTGCCCTTGAGCCACTATTACACGGTTTGAGGAGCCGATTAACAGGCATAACAATGAGGGGGACTTCTTTCATCTGCCGCGCCTATGCAGATGACTTGGTGTTCTTGGTTCTATCGGAGGATGAAGTGCGAGAGGCACTGGCGTGGATCAACCAGTACGGGGCTGCTGCGGGCAGCCGTGTGAACCTGACGAAATCTAGTGTTATGTCCGTCGGTAGAGGCCTTCCAGCTGAGAGTGTGGCACCATTGCCATTAGTGGACAAGCTCAAATGTTTGGGGATCACCTTCACGCGTGATATACAGCGCACGATCTCATTTAACTACAAACGCCTGCTTCAAGCTATCCGCACGAACGTTCGTGGCAACCTCCTGAGAGCATTGGACATGTTACAAAGGGTGGATTTTGTTAACACTCATCTAGTCTCGCGACTACCCCATTTAGCACAGATTTTACCGATGCCAAAGGCAATGGCACACAGACTTCAGGCGGCGTTCGGCTACTTTGTTAGCGCGGGTCTTATCTTCAAAGTCCGCTACGACACGCTGACACTTCCTCCTCGAGATGGCGGCCTCGGCCTTGTCAACGTCCGAGCGAGAGCAGCTGCCCTTTATGTAAGTACGATGGTTAAATCGTGGATCCGCCGCCGAAACGGATTATCGGGAAGCCTGATTGATGAAGTGGCCCCTCCCTCTCGAGTGGCACCCGTTGCAGTAGCCCATATTTCTTCCCCTCTCTCACATATCCGGACCTTTTTCATCGAATACAGTTATGTCCATGCCGACTTGCCTAGTACCAGACCCCCTATGGCACGTGATGTTTACCGAATCATGATGAGAAATCACAATCGGAATGTTGTGGAAAGGCGATATCCTACGATCGCATGGCCCGTGGTATGGCGTTCTGTACACCATCTATACCTAGACACGAGCGCACGTGCGACCTGGTATTTGGTCGTTAATGGAAAATACATGACACAACTTCGTCTACATGCCATAAAAATGACAGATTCGCCGCTGTGTCCTCGCTGTCAAACGCTTGATACGGACGAACATCGACTGATGTGTGGATCTTCTGCAGAGGTGTGGCAGCTGATTCAGAAGATGCTTGCCTTTCTTCTACGTACGGCTCCCCATGCCATTACACCGAAATCTCTTCTGTTCCCAGATGAGACATACTTCCCAAGTACGAAGACCAACGCTGTGATCTGGATAAAAGGTCTCTCGATCTCTTATTTGTTCCATGAAGGTGATAAGAGTGTTCTTGATTTTTGGACATTCCTGCAAGATCGCTTTACTTTTCTCATGCACCATCCGCGATACCGTCAGTACTATGCCAACTTTTTGGGTAGTGCCTTCTTCGATCCCCCCTGCAGCTGGGGTGTCCCAGGTATGAGAAGATGACTTCAATGAGAGTGTGTAATACCACGACTCAGTCCCATGTACCGGAAAATGCAATATTCTTCGTGAAGACGTGCCTGGAACATGCCTGACTGCCTTGGGATTCGGTGTGCGTCTACCCACAAGTTGGCGGGACGCGGATGCTGCTTTGTCTGTTCTGCCAGGAGGGCGTTTTCTTTAATTCCTATAATTCCCTTTCTATTTTATATGTTACTGATGGTAATCCCACATAATTTTTTTTTTTCGCCTGGAGGGCGTCCTATGTGATATGAACAAATATATGTAAAATAAATAAATTAATTCATAAAAAAAAAATCCCGCATCCGGCCATCCTGATTTTGGTTAAAAAAAAATGCCGGGGTTGTGAAAAAAAAAACCAAAAAAAAAAGTGGCAAGCGAGCGAGGCTCCTGTCCAGGTGATCCTGGTTCGAAACTCGTCTATGCTACTTTTCTTTCCTTTTTTTCAAATGCCTGGTTTCATTTATAATTAATCATGAAAATTCTGCAAGGAATTGATTAAAAAGAATTACAAGCCTCTGTAAATCAAATTACAAATTCAATGGCTCAAATGGCTCTGAGCACTATGCGACTTAACTTCTGAGGTCATCAGTCGCCTAGAACTTATAACTAATTAAACCTAAGTAAACTAAGGACATCACACACATCCATGCCCGAGGCAGAATTCGAACCTGCGACCGCAGCGGTCGCTCGGCTCCAGACTGTAGCGCCTGGAACCGCACGGCCACTCCTACCGGCTACAAATTCAATGTCACATTTTGTTTCAATCTTTTGCGCTATTTTTAACTTAACAGGAAATTAACTGTAATGTAATGTCTTGAAATATTGTATTATTGTTCAATTTTTTGTTGTATTTTTAATTTTGTTCTGTTGAGGTAGGGAATATTAAAAAATATACCAACGAATGAGGGCTTAAAAATATGATTCATTTAATGGAAAGTTAATCGATATTTCCTATATTTTGACGAGTACATTCCGATGGATGATACTTGTTATAAAAACAATCAAAACATTTGTACTTTGGACACCACGAACATTGTACGAATGCACATTAATTCTCTGCTCAGTCGTATCTGTATTTGCTAAAGTCCGTAGGAAACGCCACTGCATTGACGTTATGCAATCCTTCTTTTTGCGATGGATCTAGCATCGCAGCACGCCAGGTATATCTATAACAATATTAACGATGAACTTGTAGTATATCTGAAAATTCAAGCAAGCTATCAGGAAACTGAAAATAATGCTTTATTCACGTACCTTATCACATTTTTATATATCGGAGCCTGCAGTTGGTCATGCACCAGCGAATGGATTTTTACCATGTCCTCCCTGGATGTGATTTCTACGTTTTGTTGCAATAGGTACGTAGCGTTTTGGAAGTGGTGAATGTAGGTCTTTACTTGACGATAAAAATATACATCGCATGGCTGACAAAACGGTGTACGTCGCGGAGGTATCACTGATAGAGTATAAGTTGGTAGGCCATCTTCTTCGTTGAATTTCATTTGATGCAAGTACGTGGAGGTTTGCCCACCTCACGAGTCAAAGATGTAGGGGAATTGATTATTTTCCACGTACGGTTGAATTACTTTAATCAAAAATTCTTCGTACGTTTCTTTATGCAGTTTTCCGGACTTCGCCGATGTGATGTGAACATTCTCGTGTTTCTCCATATATCCGTCGACGTCTTCTCGTACTCGGGGGCCGAACGTTCCAGTCACTTCTTGTAGGCAAACAAATACTTCAGGCAGCTGTTTTCCAGACAATATGATTGCATATTGCGCAGTATATGAGTGCGTCAGTTTCGGTGACTGTTTCACCTTTGTAGGACAAAGTGCGCCTGCTGCTTACTTTATGTTCATATCCTGTTTGATCTGTGTTTACGATATAATCACGGTTCAATCTCGTGATTATATTGTTTGTTTGCTGCTGATATTTCGTAGCTATTTCCAGAAGCTCGTCCAAAGTTCTCTTGTCTTTCTCGCTGACATATTTTGTTACATGCCGTTGAGATATCCGATGCGTCGATTTGAAGCGACGAGCCCAAGATACCGAAGCTCTGAAGTCAAAATTTCCATCCAGAAATTGAAAAGCAGCAGCCATTGCCCACTCTTGGAGGGAGCATCCGTGTTGTTACGAAGGCTGCTCTCTGGTCTCCCGCCTCGATAAACCGGTCGT
The DNA here is from genome assembly GCF_023897955.1 of Schistocerca gregaria. Lineage (NCBI taxonomy): Eukaryota > Metazoa > Arthropoda > Insecta > Orthoptera > Acrididae > Schistocerca > Schistocerca gregaria. Next base: position 58,423,615 of record NC_064931.1, read on the forward strand.
AAACATACGAATTGATTAATTCCAGTTTATCATTTCGCGTCCCGCATACTGCGATTAGGAATCTCCACTTTGACCACTGGGTTTTGCTTTTCCATAATTTCGTTGAATGTTTTTGTAACGTTTTCAATGACCACGTTGGATGAAGTTGTGCCATCCCCACGGCCTTGACTTTCACTGCATATGGGATTCTCGTCCGCTCATCTTCATCACCTTCTTCACTAGAATGCGAAGAAATAGGTCTTATTTCTATTTTATTTTTCGTGTGTCACTTTCGTCGTGGCTTGGTTTGGAAGGACTCGCAACTTCGTCATTGTCGGAAAATAACACTTCTTGGGCGGTGAATGTCATAGTCCCGTACATCTCTAGAAATCTTTAGAACATTTCTCTGCCGATTAATGAAGATTATTCGCTGATGTTGGAGCTCACTGATTCCAGTATAAAGTTGTTTTTGGTAAGTAACCGCCGTAAACAATCCATTGCGTCTGCTAACTCCTGAATTTCTCTGTTAACTCCTTCAGTTCTTCATTTTTAGGTGGAGCGCACAAAAGCCCTCCTTGGTCTTCCACCAAATGTTCAATATTGTCAAAATTGCAACCACTGACAACTCTTGAACAACTTGCACTCTACTCCATTTTAAAGGATAAACTTCTGCACACTTCAAAGCCAAGCTTTCAGCCGACGAGAAACGTTTATTCGCTACTCACGCACACAGACAGTAGAGTCCCTTTATTCGTGGAACGGCAGGTACAAGTAGGGGAACGCCGACGGTCGCAGACAATCAACAGGATTAGGCGCGACGACGCGTCAACGATCTGACAGGAATAAAATTTTCTAGGACCCTGTCCCAAAATTCATATGACGGGCTTTTGACTATTTTCGAAGAAATATTTTAACAACTTCTCTCAATTTTCAGGTAAATAGGCAAATTTATGTATGCCAACGTTTTAATTACGGTTAATTTCCTGTTAAAATAAAAATAAAACGCAAAAGTTTGTAACAAAATGTGACATTCAATTTGTAATCATTGTTTATAGAGACTTGTAATTCTTTTTAATCAATTCCTTGTAAAATTTTCATGAGTACTTATAAATTAAAACAAGCATTTGAAAAAAAAAACAAAAAAGATAACAAAAGTACAATAGACGGGTCTCGAACAAGCGTCACATGGACGGGAGCCTCGCTCGCTTGTCACTTTTTTTTTTCTTTTCGTTCGGTATTGATTGTGGCGTTTGGCCTGGGCAGACGTCACAAGACATCCGTTCTAGTTGATCGTCGATTCCTTCAGTCAGTTTTTTTTTATTACAGAGGGAGAGCAGCCCACTGCCCGAACACGCTGAGCTACCGTGCCGGCACGAGTTGCGGACTTTCACTCGGCTACTCGCTTACTTGCCACAGTAGTGAAACTTCTCTGTATATAAAGAGCTGCCCAAACTTTAAGAGGCAATATTTCAAAAACGAGGCCGCATTGGCACCTAAAATTTCATCGATGATGAAGGTTTTACATGTTTGCCAGAAAGAAAGAAACGAAAATTGTCAAATGCCCAAACGATAGCTAAAGCATCCAGTTTAATAATTTTTCTCAGATTTTGTCAGCACGTGGCTAGCAAAAGCGATGGTTTTCTCAACAGTAATGTCATTTTCTATAGTTTATTGAAATAAATGGCAACTTTAGAAGAATCCGTACTAAGACAGAAATCTTGTGACAGACCTGGGTGAGCTAAGACTGGCGCGTTAAGTAACGCTTCCTTCAAAGAATCAGATTCCAACTGTGCCTCTTCGTCACAGTTCCAAATAGTGGTTTTGCCAGTGACAGAACAAAGATTTGTAGTTCCTAGACTATGCATGTTCAGGAAACAACGGTTGAAATTCGCGAGACCTAGAAAACTGCGACCTTGTCTTCTTGTGGTTGGAACAGGAATGGCTCTGATTGCTTCCAACGTTTCAGAATACGGTTGAATGCCCTCAGAAGAAATAATGTGACCGAGAAACTTCACCTTTGTCCTACCGAATTCAGATTTTTCCAAGTTAACTATATTTCCAGATTCGTCAAAAATACATAACAAACTGTTGAGGATAAGATTATGTTCTTCCCAAGAGGCTTCTGCTATTAAAATATCGTCCACGTACGAAGTGATATGCCGTTTTAAGAACTCAGGTAATACAGAATTCAGCCCACAAATGAATGCTGCCGAAGGTATGTTCAAACTAAAAGGAAGTTTCCGAAATTAATAACAAACGCCGAAACAAAGAAAAGCCGTATATTTTCTACATTTCAATTTGATATGAGCTAGATCTGAGATCAATGAAAGACAACACTTTTACGCCACCGAAATTTTGAAGCCTGTCTGTTTTAGGAATGATTATGGTATTTATTTGTCTCGAATCTAAGACAACCCTGTTCGATCCGTTTCTGTTCTCAACAACATGTAATAGATTATTGTATGAGCTTACCGCTGGTTTAATAACGCCCTCATAAAGCATAGATTGTATTTCCTTTCTAACACGGTCCCTATAATGTGCCGGAATTACGTATGATCTGAGGCAAAAGTTTGTTTCGTCACGAACACGAAATTTGTATTGAAGTCCTTCTCATGCAGAAATCGAATTTTATTGATGTTTTTTGTGATAAGTTCGTGTTATGCTACATGTGAAAAGAGGCTATTTTCCTTGCTTTGTTCCATACTGTCACCTTTGAAAGTTTGTCGATGAATCTCTGGTTCACTGTGTTCAGCAAGAAACGTGTCTCAGACAACAGCATATCGTTCCAAGATATTGCTGTACCCGTTGGGTGGGATCCAAGATTGTGTTCTAATATGGAATTGATGAGATCAGGAAGGCCCTACTCAGAACCTTCCTTGATCTCAGCGATCCAGCGCAATTAGAGGCCGAGAGAGTAGACATATTGTTCGATCCGTTGCGCAGGATCGTAGAGCGACGCCACGTAGCTAGAATCATGAAATGGGCTTCTTTGCAGGTAGACATGCGTCCATACAGATACAGAGAGGACGTCAGGAGCACTATGGACTGTCAACACGGCGACCATAGTTGCAGCTTTCTTCGGTGCGGCAGCAGAGGAGCCGCTGAGCCCAACGAGAGCATTGGACACACAAGTCGCATTTCGCCATCTTTCCAAAGCAGTCAAATTCTCCGTACAGCACCACACGATTAACTTACCCATGTGTGCAGGATGCAAGGAGGACGAACATTGTCAGAAAGCGTTATGACAATTTTTCGGAAACTGTCTCGCTACAAATGCAAATCAGTAATGAATAGTGAAACTAAAATTTTACCACAATACTTAATTTACTTCGATAAAACTGACATACTATAGTACTACTGATTGTCAATAGGTAACTGATACAGTTTTGTTGTTCTCTTGCATTTAATTCATATTTGCATGGAACGTGGGCGTGGGAACTGTTGAAAGCACTACGAAAAAATGGTTCAAATGGCTCTGAGCACTATGGGACTTAACATCTAATGTCTTGAGTCCCCTAGAATTTAGAACTACTTAAACCTAACTAACCTAAGGACATCACACAACACCCAGCCGTCACGATGCAGAGAAAATCCCTGATCCCGCAGGGAATCGAACACGGGAACCCGGGCGTGGGAATGGAGAACGCTACCGCACAACCACGAGCTGCGCACGAAAGCACTCCGAGTTGTGAGCAGGAACGTGCACTGGCTCAAGCCCTAAGAGAGTCGCGCCCGAAGAAAAAGTTCTTTAAAAGTCTACTGGGGGTGTTCTGAGAGATCGCTGGCCATTGGAGAGGCTTTTGCCATGCAGAGATGCCACAGAAAGTTGGGCCATTGTATAGAAACACAGATATCAAGTACGCCTATTGAAAACATTTTACAACCAGAAGATGGAGTGAGAACTTGCATGTTTTACGTGGAATACACCTTTGTACGCGAAGTGGGAAAAGTTGACCGTTCCCCGGAAAAGCACAGAACCGTTCCTGGACCTTTGAAGTTGTAGGAGACCGCCGAACGCTATGAAAAACAATTATTATTTGATGTGAAACCTGCCGCTATTATCTAACGTAAACAAACTCTAAATTTGAAAGAGCCTCTAGACGGTAGCTAGGCAGAGCATCTCAATGGCCGAAGGAAGAGAAAAAGAGAGAGTGACGTGAGTTTTTCCGGAAGAGTGTGGTAGGACACAAGCCAATGGTTAAACAGTCAGGGGAAGGGGACAACTTTTTGTAGCGAGCAGTTAGACCGGTCAACACTCGGAAGATTAGGAGCTGAGCCATCAAATACTGTGAGAGACAGAAAACGCGGCAATGCAAGTTTTCCTCTGAAAGGTGTCTGTTGGATTCCTTCCATGTTAATTTCTTAAATCTGTTGCCATTTACGGCATAAATTCCTCTTCTAAATTTACTGTGGTGTTTCTGACTATCTGGGAGGAGACTGAGCAGTGGAATGCGTTACTTTTACACATAAACAAGAACGATCTGTCACACTACTACACTTTAAAGCACAGTTTATATGTAATTCATGTCACACAGTCTCATACGGAACCTACATCCGCTTTCTTTTATATACAGTATATGATAAGATACTGTCATCCCCCTTCCCTTCTGTGTGAAAGAATGAATGAGCAAATATATTTCTAGTTGCATGCTGGATGGTAGAGAACAGTAGGACCAACGTCGGAACAGGTAGCTACGCTTTCTAAAAGCAAAGAGGTTTCTATCCTTAGTATTGTCCTGTCCGTCCTTGTCATGTTGGTATAGGAAGCTACCTCTCTGGTCACTTCCGTTTTGTATACGTAAGCACCCTTGGTAGGAGCCCAGGTCAGTCTGTCCGCGGCGAGCGTCTGAAGTGGTAAGATCTCCGGCTAAGCGCGTGTCTGCTAAGTCCACAGGACAATGGATTTCTTAAGTTCAGCCTAACTGAAAATTTAATCACCTTTATTTCAGGTTTTAGCTCTAAAATATCTAAAGTTATCTTAAATTGCAACGCAGTGTATTTCGACTGTCAACTTCAGAATATCTTCCAGTAGTTTCTTTGTCACTACTTTGTGAGTAAAGTGGAACCAAATTAATGCAACAATATTACATATGGCGACCCTGTTCTGTGATTCCCCTAGGCTCTGGAATCTCTGAAACGTTAGATTGCGAGCGTTGTATAATCTTAAATTTTTTTTTCCTGCAGCACTCAAACAACTTCTGCGTTCTTTTTGAGCATACTTTCAATAGATTCACGGCGTTGTTGAGCGGCGTTGTTTTGTTTGTCTTGTTTTGTCTTCTATATCTGTGTGTTTTATATGTGTGTGTGCTTTTTTTCTATCTTGTAAATTGCTCTGTTTCGATCAAAGATATAAATTTGTTTTGCGTGTGAAAAAGTGCGTACTAGGTTGGGTACCTTTCGTGTGACTGTCGTGATTTTTGGGCGATACATTTATTCTGATTAGTGTGTTGCGTACCGGGTATAATAAATTGAAATATTGCTGACACGTAACCAAGCTAAAAGTAGGCAGTCCAACAACTTAAGCAACATGGACCAAGGGGATAATCTGATTTCGAATATTAACGCGTCGGACGGTTCCGAAAATGCAATGGGGAATACTTCAGAGGAAATGCAAAACAGGACGAACGGGCTCACATCAGAGCCAGAAATTAATTTGCCTCCAACTAACCAAATTGATTTGGCAGAACTCATGAAAGTGTTATGGCAACAAAATAAAGAAAACGCAGAGAAATCTGAAAAATCGATCCGAGAGCTAGGCGATCAAATGACGCAAAAATCTGAAAAATCGTTTCGAGAACAAAAAGAATCATCTGAAAAATCGATTCGAGAGCTAGGCGAACAAATGACAGAGAAATCTGAAAAATCGATCCGTGAGCTAGGCGAACAAATGACTCAAAAACCTGAAAAATCGATCCTGGAGCTAGGCGAACAAATAGACGAAAAACTAATCCAGCAGACAAATAAAGTCGACAAGTCGATGCAGAGAGTGTCCGATGGTATCTCACAAAGAATAAACAATCTGGCAAGTGAAATAAAAAGTGATATCATGAAAGAATTAGGCCGTACATTTGAACAAATCGATGACCGTCTGCAAGCCTTAGAACAGGGCAAGCGGAGTCGCGATGCTGAATCGAAAGAGAGCGAAGAACAGCTACTTAGGAATATCCAAGCGCTGAGAGAACAATGCCAAAGAGAACACCAGCAGGTACTCTCGAGCGTCCAGGAGGCGGAAACGTATTGTCCCGCGTCCGTTGGCAACATAGTAGCGGACAACAGTCAAGCGATTCACGCACTCGAACAGCAAGTAGAACAATTGAAGCAGACTGGGGCGGAGGACAACAGACAAATACATGATAAGATTGCGGCATTAGCGGACATCGTAGGCATGATGAAGGTGACGGAGAGCGATAACAATACTACACCGGTAGCGGTCGCAGAGACCGAAGAAGTGCGTTCGCTTCTTAGATTTCAGAAGGGACAGTCCGAAGTGAACAGGCGGCACAAAGCTGTAACAGGCGAATTACAAGAACGCGTGGCGCATCTGGAAAGCCGCATTGGGTGCGATTCCGAACTCGCCAATAGCACTAAAAATGGCCGTACGCACAGTGCAGAGAGGGACTCCGGCCACGAGGGAGATTTTAACGACAGGGAAGAATGTATTTTGAGGGACAGACATGAGAAAAATAGAAACATTCAAGGGCCTCGCCGGGAGGAAATGCGGGGATTTGATTTCAAACATTTCCTTACGGTGAGAAAGTTTGAGATATTTCGAAATTCGCAAAAAGGAATACATCCACGAGCATGGCTCGAGCAATTTGAGTTCTGTCTTCCCCCCGACTGGGCAAGTTCACATAAGATAGAATATACGCGTGGCTATTTGGAAGGCGAACCGGCGACTCGCATGAGGTCGGCAGCGCGTCACTGCAACTCCACTCGGGAGTTTCGACAAGTCTTTCTGTCCACCTATTGGTCGGAAGCGGCACAAGATAGGGTCAAGCATGACATAATTATGCTGCCAAATTTGAACCAGTCTGGTTTCGGCAGCCCAGCACGCCTATTCGACCACATGCTGCAGGCAAATCAATTTTTATACGACCCATACGGGCCTGCGGAACTAATTAGGATATGCATCACCAAATTGCCGATGCACTTGCGCCACGTCATTCTTGCGGGACGATGCAAAGAGGACGTGGCAACGTTTAAGACATTTCTCCAAGAGTTGGAATATAATACAGCAGAATGCCCGCCTAATCAGGCACAAAGTTATAACGGGGCACAGCAGTGCGATCGCAGTCGTGGCCGTAGTACTAATCAACGGAGTGAGTGGTCGCCGCGACGCGAACGGAACAATAATCGGGACCGGCCGTATAGAAACTGGGGTGAGAGTCGCGAACATAGGTGGAACAACGGAAATGATCGAGGACGTGGACAAGATCGTGAACGCTACAGGTACGGCAACCAGAATCGATACTACGATGAATACGGTGGGAACAGAACTGTAGGCGGAGCTCCTCATGATGTTGAAATTCGGCCACCTAACCCTAGGCATAATCCAGCAAATGGAAATGAACAAAACCGGCAATGACAAACGATCAGCGCAGAAGGCGCTCAATCGGAACAAATGAGCGACATGGCAAATGAGTAGAAAGGACAGTGAGAAGTAGAGAGGACGGCGAGGAGAAAGAATTGATTAGTTTAAATTTGTGACGTATGCATTTTGAATAATATGTTGGTAAAAATAATGATAAAGATGTTTCTATGTGCTTGATTAAAGTGATGTTTTTAGTTTTGTTTTCTTTCCTTGAGCAATTAGGATTTAGGTTGGTTCAAATGTGAAGACAAAAGGCTTCTTTGTGAGCGAGTGAAATGCTGTTTATGGTTTTTTTGTGTAAATTGAAAAGAGTCGCTCCTGAGAGAAGCAAGATCTGTGTTGAATTAATGCAAAACTCAGGGGAATATCCGATCTGTGGGTATTATGGGTCTGGCAAACCCAGGTCCCCAGCTGTTAGTAGCCGTGTTTCCGATTTTCTGTTTTCAGTGCTACTATCTGTCTATTACAATTCTATATCTGTCAGTATAAATGAGGAGCTCTTGCTATAGTGTGCGTGCTGTATGAATTTTTTAGATAGGAGAACTCTGAGAAAGGAATGAGTAAGTTTAGAATCTTGAAAACAGGATGCGATAACACGATTGTTTAACCATTGGGTTCCCAATATGCGATGATATGTTAATATTGATGATATACGTCTTTTTTGTTCTTTATAGTTGAGTATGTAAAGTGCTGTCTGTGGATTTCGTCAGTATATTGATTCCCTTCAAGGTGAAAGAAGAATTGTGGTTTGTGTAATTTACGTGGCCCTGAAATATTATTGTGGTAGTCAAATACGAGCAGTTTTTCAGCAAATGGAGAATGGAACAGAAATATGGATCCTTTTTGTAGTCTTGACTGATGTTGAGCCAGAGCCTGAAAAATTATTCTACTTTAATGCCTGTCCTAGAAAAGCGACGTTTATGTGTTTTGCTGATACTGTGAGCATTACATCTTACTGTTTTCGCTGGTGCGGGATGCACTGCAGCCTATATGAGTTGAACTGAAGAAATGTCCCTCTTGAAGGTAGAGGAAGATTAAATAATTTTGATTATGGGACCGAAGGAAAGCTTGGTTTAATGTAATAAGGATGAAGCAAAACATTTGTCATTTAAACTACAGGAGGATTCGGATCTTTTGTGTCTGTTGTAAGTTCAATATGTTAAGATGAAACTGTTTTACAGAATAGATGAGACCACAATTTTGCCATTCATGAGAACTGAATCCAGAATAACCACCACAGGCGAAATAACTTATTTGGAAGCGAAAGGTAACTTACAGAATGAACGAAATGGGTAAGAAAATGTAGTATAACCTGTATAATGAAAATATCTTTACCTTTTTCAGAGTAATCGGTGTGATTAATTATTGTGATAACGTAATTTTAGATGAAATTATCTTACTGTTTTATGTATGAACATATGAGTATGATAAATGTATAATTGAGAGTCTCTTATCAGGTGTGTCAACTGGTATAAATGTGTTGGCGTGTAAATAACCATTGTTCTTTTTACTGTGTATGTTTAAGGAAAGTTTCTCCATATTTATCATGTGACAAGACATATGCCGCGAGCGTCAGGAAGAAGACGAATTAGAACAATGTTGTAGTGGTATAAACATTGTGTTGGTAGCTTGTTGGATTAACTAGTAGTGGATTGAAGTAAAATTTTGAGTAATGCATGTTTATGGGTAGTTAGTTTGTAGAATAGACAACAGGTGTGTATGTGTGTGTGTGTGTGTGTGTGTGTGTGTGTGTGTGTGTGTGTAAATAACATGTGAACCCTATGCTGTCCTGACCTATACTTGCACAAGGCATAATCCTATTCATTTTAGTGAATTAATAAGTAGCATTTGATTTATTAAAACGTAAGTGAACCACATTAGTGATGTGGATTTAAATATTATATTGTCAGTTCATTTAATTTTTATTTTCATACTGTCAAGTCATTTCACTTTTTTTTATAGTGTCTAGTCCTTTAACTTTTATTTTTATATTGCCGATTCATCTAACTTTTTTATTTTAAAAAAAATTTGTCTCACTTTTGTTCTCAAAAATTGCGAAAGACAATACTAAGTGGTATTATGTATGAAATTTTGTAATCACATAACTATGATGAATAATTTCTGTGAATGCAGTTGAGAACGTGAAAGCGAACCGGCTAAACTCTTACGAGACAGCGGGAGCAGCGAGGAGGAGGACTAGTTGTAAACTGGCGGGTTTCCCAGCAGGACACACTGTCAACCGAGCCACTTCGGGAGCGCGGTCGACAACAAAAGAAAGGTACGGAGCAAACACTTTCCCTTGCACCCGGAGCTAATGGGCGGCCGCAGTAGTGCGAGCCTTCGTGGAGGCGATGACCTGAGATGTCCGAGCGGTCCACCGCGCGGAAATCCATCTGCTGGCAATGCACCACACGCACGCGACCGTGACGAGACGGGCGCGGTGAAACGACAGAAGACAGGGGATGAAGGGGCGTCGAGCCTTTTGACAGGTGCTGTCCAGAGAAAATGGCAGACGTCAGCGACGCCTACCGACATATCCTGACGGATGCCCACTGTCAAGCGACAGTAAATCACGGTTCGATGTTCTTTGGTCGCTAAGGGTGGCACAAAGAGCCATTAAGTGTCATCCTTGCCCAGGAATATCAAACCGGCGAGCCAATTGAGGATAACTCAAGAATGTAACAACACAAGGGGCGTGGATCCTTTTGACACATACTGTTCAGAGAAACTGGCAGACTTCAACGACGCCTATCAACATTTCCTGACGGATGCCCACTGTCAAGCGACAGTAAATCATAGTTCGATGTTCTCTGGCGTGTCAAACGAGGATACCGCACGAATTTGATAACACAAACATGGACCCAAATCGAGATGTACGTGACACAGGCCACCAAGAGAAACTTCATGAGAGGGCAGAGACGGCGGGATTGCACGCAACAGATGGACAAAAATCCCTACTGACAGCTGCGGCGACGAACCCCATCCCCCTCTTATATTGTGCCTCGTAACAGTGGAACTACTGAGTGTCTCAGTGAACAGTGATTATACAGTTCTTAGTCCAATGCATATACGTGTGTTCTGTCAGAGAAACTTTGACTCGTGTGCTTTGCAGGGGTTCGATTTATTGGTGTTTATTAGACTGACTCTTGTATTTTGCAGGTGTTCTATTTATTGTTTCTTTTTTTTTTTAGACTTTGACTCTTGTATTTTACAGGCGTTTTATTTATTGGTGATTTTTTTTTAGTCGTTGACTATTGTACTTTCAAAGCTGTTTTATTGATCAATCTTTGTTCTTGTGTGATGTATTATATTTGTGATATCTTGTTTCCTAAATTCATTCCTGTGGCATTACTTCGTTTATCAGTCAGATAGCTATTCATTCTCATTGGACTGTGATCGATCAGCCTTTGCATGGGGCATATTTATAGTGAGGAATCCCATAAGGGTAACAATCACATAATTAATTGTAGTTTCAGTATAATGACACAGTGATCATTGCTTGCTAACTAACTGAAATATAGTAGAGTGATTAAAGTAGTGCCACAAAGTTATTTTAATTCTACAAATTATTAGTTTTATAAGATATCGAATTTTTTAGCGGTAACCACTTCGTAAAATATGTTTTTTCTCTTTTATTTTTTTTTATTTATTTTTATTTATTTATTTTTTTTTTTTTTGCGGATTGTGCATTGTAATGTTCTGCTTTATAATACTGATGTTATTTTCGTGTGTTTTTAATTGCTGTGGCACCTTTGCTATTTTCATAAATTTTACTTGTTAATAAACAGTCATAAATTTTCCTGTGATCAGTTGGCTCTTGCAATCAGCCTTCAAAATTAGTCATGCCTTCTTCCTCCAACACTGGATTCGCACAATAACTAAAACTGCGGTATTTGCTTTTCTTCCTGCGGTCGTAATTTTAATGGCCAGCAGTGAGCTAACCTTACAATTCTTCAGAGGGTAAATAACGAAGAAAAAGAAAAAAAATAAAGGAGATACACACACATTCGGAAAGCAACTAGCCAACATCATTAACAAACGAAGAGAATTATGTTAACTTGAGACACCAGTATCTAAAAGTCCTTTGAATGTCACACACTCGTTAATATGAACTTTGCACTCGGAATTATGTGAACGACCGCCTTCTGAAGCATTTACTGGAGCAGCTAGTATCCGTTCGATGTGAGCCGAATTTCCAGATGACAGCCTGTGGTATATAGTGACGGGCCCCGGTGGGCGCCTCATTTCATTTGGGGCTGAGCCCGGCTACTCCTAGCAGTAACCACGTTTACGACCGCTGCGCGCTGCCCCTCCCGCTAACTTCTACCTTTTCCGGGCCTCACTCAATTTCGACGCTGACTGCCCGGCCCTCTGAGGTGAGCGCGTCTCTTCTGTATTTCCTCTCGGTCTCCGGCGTCGTAAACCGGAACACAGAAGCGCCTCCAGCCTCGGCGGTCACTAGGTGAACCGCTTACCTCACAAGCTATACTGGAGGAAAGTTACCTGCTTTAAGGGCTGACAGTATTAGTGATTCTGAACAAAAAAAAGTATGAACGTATGCGCTGTTCCGAACGGTTTCCGAAATACATGACATTTCACATAACATTTCTCGAATAACTCTAAAACTGCACCCTCCGGCGAAAACGGGTCGCAGTACAGAATCAAACTACATTGAAATTCCTATAAAAAAGTCCTATCCAATTTTTCTCTAAGACTAATAGTTTACGTGCAGAGAGTGCGAGAATATCGGAAATCTCGCGTGACGCGCAATGCACTGTAATTGAAGAAGTTTTTGTAGGCCAGTTTTATGTTGCGTCCCGACTTCATAGACAAGTGTCCTGTATCAAATTGTTCCTCTCAACTTCTTCTACACCACTACGGTGCTTTGTAAACAATAACAATGTCTGAATAATTATCATCATCATTTATTGCATATACACAGGCCATTAAGGCCCATGCCAAAAGATAACAATATACAAATACAAGACATACATAAATCATAATGAAATGATTAACACACCAAGTCCACGAGTCCTCTTTCACTCCTGTCTCCGGCATCTTCAGTGCTGGCTGTTGGATCTGCACCTTCCAGAGTCACTAAGGTCCTGTCTCTCCACCAGATTCGCGGACGACCTCCAACATCTATATCTACATGGATACTCTGCAAATCACACTTAAGTGCCTGACAGAGGGTTAATCAACCCAACTTTACAATAATTCTCTATTACTCCTCTCTTGAACAGTACCCAAAGAAAACCGACGTCTATATCTTCCCGTGCGAGCTCTGATTTCCCTTTTTTATTTTGACGATCGTTTCCCCCTATGTGGGTCGGCGCCAATAAAATGTTTTAGCATTCGAAGGAGAAAGTTGGTGACTGAAATTTCGTGAGAGGATTCCGGCGCAACGAAGAACGGCTTTGTTTTAATGGCGTCCATCCCAAATCCTGTATCATGTCCGTGACACTCTCTCATCTATTTCGCGATAATGCAAAACGTGCTGCTCTTCTTTGAACTTTCTCGATGTACTCCGTAAATCCTATCTCGTAAGGATACCAGATCGCGCAGCACTACTCCAAAAGAGGACGGACTGCCTCTTTAGTACATATGTTACATTTTCTAAGTGTTCTGTCAACAAAATGCAGTCTTTGGTTTGCCTTCCCACAACATTTTCTGTGTGTTCTTTCCAGTTTAAATTATTCGTAATTGTGATTCCTAGGTATTCAGTTGAATTTACAGCCTTTAGATGAGACTGATTTATCGTGTAACCGAAGTTTAACGGATTCCTTATAGCACTCATGTGGGTGACCTCACACTTTTCATTATTTAAGGTCAATTTACAGTTTTCGCACCACTTAGATATCTTTTCTAAATCGTTTCGCAACCGTTCTGATGAGTTTACTAGACTATAAACGACAGCATCATCTGCAAACAACCAACGATGGCTACTCAGATTGCCTCCTAAATTGTTCATATAGATGAGGAACAGCAGAGCGCCTATAACACTACCTTGTGGAGCGCCAGAAATTACTTCTACTCTATGACTTTCCGTCAATTACTACGAATTATGGCTTCTCTTACAGGAAATCAAAAATCCAGTCACATAACTGAGACGATATGCCATAAGCACGGAATTTCGTTACAAGCCGCTTGTGTGGAACAGTGACAAATGCCTTTTGGAAATCTAGAAATAGGGGATCAGTTTGAAAATCCTTGTCAATATATCCCTGTTCGCTACCTTTGTGGTGACGTGTTGAGTTATGAAAAAGCGTTTGTTATTGCCGGCCGGGGTGGCCAAGCGGTTCTAGTCGCTACAGACTGGTATCGCGCGACCGCTACGGTCTCAGGTTCGAATCTTGCCTCGGGCATGGAATGTGTGTGATGTCCTTAGGTTAGTTAGGTTTAAGTAGTTCTACGTTCTAGGGCACTGATGACCTCCGAAGTTAAGTCCCATAGTGCTCAGAGCCATTTTGAACCTTGTCAATAGCACTCAACACCTCGTGTGACTAAAGAGCTAGCTGTGTTTCACAAGAACGATGTTTTCTAAATCCGTGTTGACTGTGCTTCAGTATGCCGTTCTCTTTGAGGTGATTCATAATGTTCGAACACAATATATGTAGTAATGAGATGGGCTTTTGAGGACACTTTTAATATGTAAATTAATTACAATGATCAATTAATGACCCCCGCACGCGACCACCACTGGCTCCGACCAAACCCACCCACAGAGGACATTACGTGTTTTTCTAAGCCTGCCCCCTCACCACCGTCCCGCCTACACGACCTACCATATTGGTGGGAATTTCGAATTTTGGCGAGAATTTATTTGTCCCAGGGCTGTGCTGACATCGCACTCCACCCCCCAACAGGGAATTGACGGGAACATAAAATTAGCAGTTCCCTTTCTGGGACTCGAACCTTGGTCCTCCTGGACAGAAAGCTCAAGTGCACCCCCCCCCCCCCTAACGCAATTATACCACCATAGGATCTTGCAACTAACGGGAAATTAAAAATGGCGGTGTCCCTTCCGGTACTCGAGCCCTGATTCTACTGGATGGAAGGCCCAAGCGCCCCCCCCCCCCCCCCAACACATGGAAACTGTCAAGATGCGGGACAGGAAGGGTAGGTTAGCGTACTTTATTGATTCTGGTCGCGAAACTACGCAAAGATCGCTTCTAATTACTTAATTAATCACAATGATCTGGCCTTATTACACAACTACATGCACAACGCTACACAATGATGGCATAAAATCGGAATACAACTAAAAAACTGTTGATGCCATACAACTGGTGTTATCCCACTGGGAAAAATTTCGCAGTACCAGTCAAAAGTCTACTCTACACCTACAATCTAGCAGGAAAAAGCAAGGGTGTAAGATACTATCTTTATTCTCTTTGGCAGGAAATACGTTCATCTGACGAGGTGCTGGTGTTGGACAGAGAGGAGTTTAAAAAGTGTATTACCTGTGAGCACAGAGTATCTACCACTGTTTCACATCAGAGTTCGCTACAGACACCTAATCAAAAACCATTCAACAGCCCAGGTAATCGAAGCCAGTACATGCTGTTACAACTGATGGAGAAAAATGCGTCACAGTTCTCATTACACTTCGGGATTGTCGTGGAAAAACCAGCACTTGTAATTCTCAGGTCATAATGCAGCACATGCACAGGGGAAAATCGTCGTCCTAAAAAACTGCAAAGGCGGTGGTATCTGAATATTAGTTCTCCTTGATGTACAATCACAAACTGCCAAAAACCGAGGCCCTCGCCCCTCCCTCCATTCCTCTCCCCTGTTTCTCTCCAACCACCTATAGAGAGGACACATGCTTCTTCAAATGGCCAAATGCTCCGCAGAGCGTCTCGCGACCCGCTACCGCCCCTCTAAGGCCGCTGGAAGTACCAGGCGTTGCACTACCCTCCCCAGTCGCTCACGATGCATGGCCTGCCTTGAGGCGGGTCCCTTAGCACTAAAGGGAAATGTACCAGTGTAACAACGACCACCCACGGCAGACGCAACCCCACTGCGGCACCCTTTGCGCCGCTTGCCGCACTCGGCCCTTGGCGGTCACTCGTGATACGCGGCATGCCTTGCGGCGACGGTCCTAGACAACAAAAATGGGAAACTTACCAGCAAAACCCCTCCCATTTGGAGAACAGTCCAGATAGTCCACAGCACTCGGCTTTCCACAATCTGGCCACTACACTCCTGAGACTCCTACTCCTACACAATAGCGTGTATAGTCAACTTGTTCCTCTAAAGTATTGTGACACAGCCACCCCTAATGGTTAGGGGGCGCAAATGCAACGGCGACCTGACACAGACTAGGCCCCCAACGCCTCCAATAGGCCTCTCATTCTACGATGGAAAGCACTTTTACTTAATGTGAACAATTCTTTACTGCACTCTGTTAAAAAAAAGGAAAAAATCAACCCTTGAAACATACGTCTCTGCATCACCTGCAGATTTGCATAGTTTAGAAAATGTGGGATGGTTCATAGACGACCCAGGGGATAGAACGCTTGCTGAGTACAAGCGATTTACTGCATACATACCTCTAAAAATGCTTATGGGGTGCTTTGAGGACATGAGACAGTTTATTTTGAACGCTAAACAGGAAGTCATTCTGATGCGGCGTGTAACGGACAGTAACTCATACATTCAAAGAGCTCAAGAGGAGATTGTGATCACAATCAGCAAGACAATATGGAAAATGCCTCACATCTGTGTATCAGACGAGGAGCGTTTGAAGCTTTTAAAAGTCCTGCTTTCAGGTACATTTCTGTCACTGACATTTCGCTCATGGGAGGTTTTTGAGTACCCAGTGTTACCAACTGCGAGTAGACAAACATGGGCTATTAAAACTTCCTCCCATCTAGAGACACCTAGATTCATCATAGTTGCGTTTCAGACTAATAGAAGAGGTAATTTAGCAAACGATTCCACCGTGTTCGACAACTGCAACTTAACTAATGCCGAAGTCTACCTCAGTTCGGAATTCTACCCATATGACAGTTTACATCTGCAGTGGAATCAAAATGTATACAGTGTAGCGTATGACATGTATGCAAGGTTTCGTGCTTCTTACTATGAAATTGCCGAAGGAGAGGGAGGAGGGTGTATACTCAGTCCGCGTAAGTTCAAGGAGCTTTCACCGATGATCGTAATAGACTGCTCGAAACAGAAAGAGACAATTAAGTCTAGACCTATAGATATGGGAATTGAATTTGAATCATCGACAAATTTCCTAGAACACACTGTCACTATGCTCTAGTTCTACATGACCATTTGATCAACTACTGCCTGGTCACCAGTCTTGTGCAACGAGCTGTACAAATGAATAGGTACTGCACCATACCTAGAGCAATTCACAATGATGTCTCAAGCTGTGAACATAATTGCAGATGCTCAGGGTTTCTATTATGGTTAGAGTAGACAGTTCGTATTTAAAGATGTTGGATTTGTAGCGTACACACAATATGCTGGAATAGTAGAAACATTCTCAGCAAATATTGCATCACCAAGGTCTTTCAAGTATGTGAGGTGTGCTAAGACATGGAAGAGCGCAAAGTGTTTAACACATTTTTACCATGGAAATAACTGGGATGATCCTGGCATACGTTATAAAGAAATGGTGATTGTGCATAAATTATTCAATCAGACGCATACCATCATCTACGTCAAGGAGAAGGAGAAGATCTCATGGATACGTCGAATCTTTAAATTTGCTGCTACTCAAGACCTGGAATTTTATGGGTGTCCTTCTCTCCATCGACTCAAGAACATGTATCAAAACAGTTTTGCTGTATCTGCTTATGAAAATGTAAAATTACTTTTAAGTTGGATTAATGAAAATAAATAATTTTTTCCTAATAATCCGTGTATAGTTTTTTGACACCTACGTCCTTAGCATGTAAGTTTAACCCTGACACTATACCTGTTTCCATCTATACCTGCAGTCCACTGGAAGTGTGCGACCTACTTATCACACCCAATAAGGCACTAGCAGCACCTGTGCTATTAAAAGGTAGGCTTCCGCAATCCTGTGCACTTGAATGCAGTGAATTCTCTGAAATTGTGTGTTAAAGGCGCTTCATCTTGTAGACGTGTGACTGCAGAGGGAACTGTGTGACCTACTTACTACATGCTTGTGAGCTGTCGACAAGAGACTAGCGGTACCTGTGCTATTAATAGGTAGGCTTCCACATTCCAGCACCCTTGCCTGCGGTGAATTCTCTATACTTGTGTGTTAAAGGCGCTATGTCTTGTACACGTGCATGTGCAATGCAGATGCGACTGCAGAATGTTCACACACATGCTTTAGAAAGAAAAAAAAAAGAAAAAAAAAAGAGAGAGAGAGAGGCTTTTTTTAAAAAAACAACAGTCATGTCCAGTAACAATTTCTTTTTTCGTTTATTCAATTCGATTTAGTTCTTGAGATTACAATTTAGTTAGTGATGTGCAATATATATATAGTTCTTGAGATACATTTCAGTTCTTGATGTGGTTCAACACAGAGATACTTTTAACTTATTACTAGAACCCAACACTTGTTGGAGATTCCTCCAAGGGACTGCTTTTTTCCTTATAGAGCCATACTTAAAACTAAAGCAGACATATAGACTAACGTACACGCCAAATACTATTAGTAATGAGATTCCACGCAAACAGACTATATTGAACTGAGCTGCTCAGTGAATTAATGTTCTCCTTCTTAAGTAGACAGCTCTAAATATTTTTTTGAACTTGACTTTTCCGTGAAATACTTAATTAATTGGGTGGCTCCAACTTAACGAGACAGGTTCTACATATATGTTTGAACTAGACATTTCCCATGAAATACTTTAATAACAACATTTAATTGGATTGTTCCAACTTAACTGAGCAGCTCTAAATATTTTGGAACTGGGTGGCTCTAGACATTTTCCACCACAGACAGCTGAAATACTTCAATAATAATAACAATCAATTGGGTGGCTCTAAAGCACCCAACCCAAACAGCCGTACTAAAAAAAATTATCTCATGGATTTCAAACTACTTTGACTAGAAGGCTAGTGGTAGGTGAAGCTAAAACACTAATCTGTTTACTCACACACATGAATCATGAATCACGTGAGAGGGACAATAATAATTGTTTTCCAGCACATGGTGCTTATAAATAAGGAAATAATTTTTTGTATTTATTTTTAATTTTTTGCAGCACATAGTGCTTATATAAACTGGATGTATTCACACACACATTCGTACATATTTTACTCTCACACCTACGCACACGCTCACACAGCACACACACAAACAACAATTACACTAAGATAAAAGAGATTTACTATTTGATACATAAACCCCTATCCCATTCACACACTCATTCTCCCTCTCTCCATCTCACAATCAGAGTCCCCCACCCCTACTTTCACTTCAAGTAAATAGTGTGAGTATGGGAGGGTTTCTACCTCAGCCTCATAAATGACTCTTTTTATCATCATGAGGAGACAATCGAATTTTAGATTGCAGTACAGTGACCTCATGATCAAATACAAGTTTACCGGACTATATGCGGAGGAGAGCCTTGAACGTTGCGACCATACAGGCACTGCAAGTAGTCTTCCACTGTGAGGGCGCGAGATGCTGCACGTCGAACACCCGCCTCTGCGTGCACCCGCCCCACCTATTGTGCTATATGCATACATTTTGACCTCAATTCCACAAACCCTAAAATCGGTAAACCATTCGCCTCATCTTTCATATGACCGATAACCTTCTCGTTCTTAGGAACAATACCGTATGGATTATCAGTCTCATAAGAAGACGTGTCGAATTCTTTACTGTGACACCTAATTACTTCATATGGATCGCTGTTCTTGATTCAGTAGATAAAACTGTCAGTATCCATATAGAGCAACTTTGGTTCTACGAAATGAGGTCTTGCAAAACGGTAGTGGAAGCGGACTTGTAGAATTTGGAGATATCCAGTATGCACATCCACAAAGAAATAGGCTTGATAAACTCTACTGAAACCTTCGACATCTACACAGCAACAAAGTTTTCATTGAAGATGGTGGCACGCTTAAAATTTGGCCTGGCGATACACTTTCTCAACCCCATAAAGCCCATACCATATGGATCTAATCAAAATATCGTATTCATTTCTTACATTCTGCATAGTTTTCCCGAAAATGGAATTATTCATTAATTTAAAAAAGTCTTTTTCAAAATCATTAGTCAACACCGTCCTCTTTTCGGTATTTAGTTCAATATACTCCTTCAACCATGGGGATTACTTGAAGAAGATAGCCCGGGTGATTCTAACAAGCTTCATCCCTAAGCTGAGGCACTGCTGGAGATTACGATAATGAATAATATACCTCTTCTTATCTCCAACAGTAACCATCAGTTTAGGGATGGTGCTTCCTCACAGAATTTGTAGCTCTAGTCAAAAGAGCAACTCGCTTGTCTTTCCTTGCAAATTATTAGGATATGTGAGGTCTGCCTCAAGCACATACCCTACATCAGAATCGACCGCAAGACACATAATTTTTCCACGTAAACCCTTCAATTCGTCTTTGGGCACCCAGCGAAACCCACCAACCGGCAGTGGCTGCATCATGGCATGTTCGTTTAAGTTGTTCACATATAACTAGATAATGTAACTGGAAGCAAGGGATGTGCTAAACCCAAGACCCATCCGTCTGTTATTTGCCTTGGCATGCCTGTGGATGCATTGGCAAAGTCCCCCACGGATCCCGTGCTCAAAAAATAGAAGCAAGCAGTCAAAAGTTCGATGCTGCACCCCGTTTTTTTTTGTTTTTTGTTTTTTATGAGCACAGGACAACCAAGGTGCCGTGCCATGTAATAAAAGACTGAGTCCAGAGAGTGTGTGGTCCTACATACACTCCGGAACGTTTCGAAAACATCTTCAAGAAAAGCATGCCTGTGTCCATGCATAGTCTTGAATGTTCTCCCAAATTGGGGATGTCGAATTGCCGCCGGACATTCGTGGCATGTTCATAATCTGCTGTAGTTGTGGCATCGCCTGTGAGAGTTCTGGTAAATGCAGATATGTCGGGAAGCGTGGTTCCATCGAGTTTATCCATACTATCAGCATACTCATAAGGGTAAACTCCTTTCCTAGTCGCAAGTTGGAACTTTTCCTCATCAGGAAATTCAGATCGAATGATATGCATATCATTCTGAGGTAAAGTTTCAACGAGTTTCTGCAGTGAAGTCTGCATAAATCGTAAAGAGTCAAGTAAGCGGAGTGTATTTTTTAGCGTCATTCGCTTTGAGAAAGAAATGTACCTCTCAACACTTTCAGGCAGGACGCTGACCTGATCTTCCTTCACATCGAAATTAGCCAAGTGCTCAACCAGAAAATGAATGTCATACCCACTCAAATTATGAAAAAAGACGGGTATGTGCCGTGGTAATTTATACTTCAAGTTGCATGCGTTATGAGCTGCACCTCGAAACTTTCCCGTAAGGTGGCAATGATCTCTATGGGGAGTTTCCAATTTTCTATCTAATGGCAGCCCACAAATATGACAATTAACCGCCTTTTCATACTATTCAGCATCTTCCTGCGATTTGCTCATGGGAATGTTGGTGCTGTACAGCTTAGCAACTTCCGATGAAAGTTTTTCAAGCTCAGTGAGAAGCCAAACTGCAGAATCGTCCCCGACATAAGACTCGTAGCGGTTAAGTTTAGAATCATACCAACATACAACTTGGGATGGTGCCAAATAAGGTACATATTTTTGTGTGAAGGTTGTATGTGAGGCTAAGGGGTTCCCTGCACAGTGAGTGATAGGAGCCAGCAGGCATTCATAGTCAGTGTACACTACAAAAGGACATCGTTGTTGGCGGTGATCATTTTGAAATTTAATGAAGTTATTTTCCTCTGTGGACATAATAACACGTACAGGGTCCTTGGAGGCACAATCTAATAAATGTATCACTAACAACTCGCCTGATGAAAAATAATTGAGGCACCTTAAGCAAATATGTTGTTTATGTTCATGTTTATTTATCTGGGAGGAAAGGAGTCGGGACATGTCTTTTATCCAAACATAGTGGTAATTTTCACCTTCAGAGAAGAGCAGCAAGCTTACATGCTGATTACTCTCACCTGTAAATTTTGAGAAATGGAGGGGTCAACTACCGTATGCATGTCCTTCCCATCTGACTTGTCGTTATTCTTCTCCAGACCATAAACGTGAACCGATATTTCGGATTCTGCGTCTCAAATATAGGTATGTCCTGGATCTTGACGGGGAACTCGATAACATTGAAGTTATAATATGAGTAACTTAATATCGAACCCGGACATCTGACCTCCTGGTCGAAATTGAGTTAGCAGTCGATTCCGATAGGAAATTTTCCGCTCTTTTCATTGGTGAAGTCCGTTTGTTTCAAAACTGGACATAAATGTTATAAATTACTCGTTGACGGTCACTGTTCACTTCAAACGTGGACACCTACACAAGAGCGTGGTATCAAATACGGACATTTGGTGAATAAGCCGATTTGAACCAATGGTAATACCGTATATGATCACGTGACTGCTAAAATCAGACATGGCGACAGTCTGTGACGGACACTAACACGTGCTAACCTGTACTTCATGTTTTGAAGCATTTTTTACAGTATTACTGCCAATATTTACCTTTTAAATGAGTGAAATGGAACAAAGTGTTTCACCAGCCACAGGAGGGAAAGCCAGGAAGAGAATTGGTCAACCTGAGAAGTGCAAAAGACGCACTGAAAAGAGACAAAGTTAAGGACAGCTTGTAATCTACACTTTTCATGTTTTGTGCGTGTCGCTTGTAATTACCAATTGTTGGAGTGTATTTTGGTGTCAGAAATAATGTAAGAATATAAGGGAAAAATCTGACGAGAGTTTTAACTGGCCTTATGCTACGAATTTCCGAGATTCAGGGCCATAAAAAGTGATAATAGACAACCTTATTGACTGAGAGAAAGGCAAATTCGTAATCGTTATTCTGGTGATAAAATCTGTGTTCGTGGGTTGCATTGTTTGGTAAAGCGGCCTAGGGGAGAGGAGAAAGATTAAATGTTAAAAATACGCACTAAAATACAATAAAAATAAATAGTTAAGTGCAACACATGAACCAACAAAGTAAATGCGGTTTCAAACGCAGTATCGTTAATATAACCTTATAATCAGTATATGAATGGAGTAATATAGGTATTTACTGATATTTTGTATATGATACTGTCTCTGTTTTTGTGTAATTTATTGAGCGGTTAAAAGTGTCTATTATTCTTATATGGCAATATAAATGGTTATATTGTTCTCATTGTTTTGTGTGCCCAGTTATTCCGCTAAAGGCCTTCCTGAGTTTCCTACATGTAACCACAGAATTGGTTATCAGTGTGCATTACTAACGATGTCTGACATCAAGGACTTCCACGACGCATTTTAGTCCATCCCTGAAAAGAGTAAGCAAAATGCATTTATTCTCAAATATTGTCGTGCTGAAATACCCAACCCTAAGAGGAAGAACAAGAAAGACGTGGTTAAAGGAAAATCCACTACATTCAAATACAGTATTGTAAATCAATGCGGTAACAATCTGCAAGTCTGTCGTGAAACGTTTCTCAAGGTGCTGACACCAATAACGAAGCACAGAATCATAGGGGTCTTCAAAAACTTCAGGAAAGGCAACTCCCATGTCCCAGTGGAAAAACGAGGTGGAAACCGCAAGGAGGTTAAATGTGGTCGTCTCAGAGAAGTGGTGAAGACCTTCATTTGCAGGCTAAAAGCTTGTGAATCGCATTATTCAAGAGAAAAATCATCCTTTGTATATCTGACAACAGATCTCAACATAAGTAAACCATGGAGAATGTTCAATGCAGAAAGAGATGATCAACAGAAAGTTACTCAAGCTTTTTTCAGGAATGTATTCTGCACAGAGTTTAATACAGGATTTTCTTACCCAAGTGTAGATGAGTGTAGCACATGTATTGAGCTGGGAAATAAAATCTCAATGGAACAAAAAGAGACTACGAAGGGTGGACTGACAATGAAACTGGAGCTACTCAAGAAACAAGCACAAGCTTTTTTCCAGTACTTGCGTACAAAACCAACAGGCTATTTTCTCTTGAGCTTTGACTGTCGAAAAAACCTTGTTCTACCTAAGGTAACAGACCAAATTGCCTACTACTCCAGACATTTTCATTGCTACAACCTTTCAGTTGTTAAAGGCTTGTCAACCGATTGTCTAAATCCTGCTAATGTGTCATTATACAGCTGGATGGAAGATGAAGCCAAGAAATCGTCGAATGAAGTGGCTTCCATCGTATTCAATGAGTTGAAAGCTGTTGATCTCTCAGGCTACGAGACAATTCGCCTGGTGGCGGACGGATGTGCAGAGCAAAACAAAATATCAATATGTTAACAATGTTGAACAAGTTCCTGGCTAACTGTGCGCCAGAAAACATAATGAAAATTGAAATAATCTTCCCAGTTACTGACCACTCTTTCCTACCTTCAGATAGAGTGTTTGGCGTAATAGAAAGCGATCTAAGGAAAAAAGATACCATCATCCATAAACATGAATATCACAAAGTTTTTGAGACGTATAGAACTGTGAAGGTGATTGGCTTCGATTGGGTACCCCAAGACTGGAAAGAACAAGCCAAGCGTCATATGAAGTCAGCATGTCAGCTCCACTTCAAACTGTCAGCATGCAAGCGCATAATTTTCCGGAAACAAAGTCAGCCAAAGTTATGGTTAAAGGGGTACGTGCTTACAACATAGACGTGGAAACAGAGAGATCTATTTGCAAAGTGCACCACAAACCAGAAGATATAAACACTCAGAAAATTCCAATTGGTGTACCAATCAAGGCAGAAAAACTTCGAGATGTTGACAGGTTGCTAGTGAAACATTTTGGAGAAAAGTGGAAGAATCTTACCACTCCTGACTGGTACAAAAATGTACTACAGAGACAACCTCGTGACTCAGATTTACTGATGATCAATGTGAATGTGAACCACAGCAGAACGATTTTGGCAATGACCTCGCTTTAATGGCTATTTGAGATCAGATTCAAGTCTATTTGAAATTATATTTCTAAATGTAAATTAAAATTTCAACTTTCTGTGGCAATTTTCTCTTAATGTAAGAACTTGCAAAGAAAACACGTTTCATTACTAATCAAAATCCTTTAAATGAGCATAACATGTAAAACATCACTAAAAGTTACATCTTGCATTTTTGTGTAACACTCAAAAGATTATTACAATTATAATATTTTTATTTTATTCAATAAAGTAGTACGGTTTAAAACTTAATTTCTTTCTCATTATGCAGAAATTCCTACAATTTCACAGCAGATACCCTTGTAAACGATTCACAGCATTATGAAGCGATTTCCTGAGCATAAAAAACAGACACCTGCAAGCATATTCACATCAAAAGTGGACATTTACATATTTTTTGTTTCAGAGATGGACTCCTGTATTTTCAGAGTTAATTTTAACTGGTTTATGTAATTAAATTGATGTTGAGTACTTTGCCGAATGATTTCCGCAGTATTAAAGTTAATTATGCACCAAGCAGCATGGAAATATATCAGTTACACATTTCGTAGTAAAAGGTGACATATATCTCAATTCTTTGAAAACGACAGATGTCCATCTTTGACAATAAGCTACTTATACGTCTTAATATCACGGACTTTGGAACTGTTGGGACGCTGCGGATCTTTCTTGTAATTTCTCTCACAAGTCAGGACTGACCATGCAAAACAAGCATTATCATATCGATTTTCGACATTAGTGCATGCATGCTCATTAGCTATATCTTTAGGGAGCTTGATATAACTGGATCCTACTGTTACTGGATCATAGACATGGATATGGATGTCAAGGTGTGGTATTTAGCTGAGTGCCTTAACTGACCCTCTAATTTCCATCTGGAAAACTGTGCCGTAATAGCACTCAATGTGAATTCATGATACCACTCAGCAATGGATGTGCTCTGAGAAATAATGCCATTATCACCCCATATATAGTGCAGAGCTGTACCACCTCTGGCGTAGCCGTGAGCGGCGCTATACAAGGCGCTGTGTGTCTCTGCAGAGTGTGACCAATTCCCGGCACCGCAAACATTACTCTAGATATCCGCTGTACTTCATGTGATGCCCCTTTAACATACCAAAAAAGATTAAGTTTCTAGATTTAAAAAGAAATAATAATAACAATAATTATTTGTTGTAATGATGATGTTACAAAATATTCACGTTCTCCATTCTGGCTCCATGGCTTGAGGAACTCAACAACTGATTCACTCAGGTCTCCCACCCACTCCGGTATCTCATCTGCTTCATCTAAAAGGGCAGATGGCTGCGCCTTTCGGATTCTTCCTCCGCAGTGGCCGCCATCTGATGAAGCCAATCAGGGATTTCACCCCCACCTTGCTCTGAATGCTTCACACCCTTAGAAGCTTCCTCCCTATCCATAGAATCATCTAGAAAGAAAAAAATAAGAAAATGTCTCAGACAACTGAAAGTAGACACTTAAGAGCACCACTATATATTAGACGAAATTATTTTATCTAACAACTACATTTTACAAATGTACTGACATTCGCCCTGTGTTTCAGCCTTCTCAACTTCTAGCTGATGGGCCAGCTCCACCAGCATGCGAGGGATGAATTCTTCAGAGATGGAAAAGAGTGATTATAATTTCCTGTATGGAACAAAATTTCTATACCACACAGACATTGAACACACACACACACACTCCATTAAAGGACGCAACAGTCTGTGGACTGTGGCTCAAACAGATATTTGAACACAGATAACATTTGGCACAAGGACATTGAACACACAACACAGACACAATTCATTAAATGACACAACAGTCCGTGGACTGTGACCCAAACGGATATTTGAACGCAGAATATTTACTTACCAGGTGATTGATCTTCATATCCTTGGAGGCGCTTGCCGCTGCTATCGCTGCTGCTGCTGGTACGCTTTATCTTGAGAGAAGTACAAGCGATGGAACTCGGAGGAACAAGCTGTAGAGCTCGGAGAAACTCGGAGAACCACAGGTGCAGAATGAGGGTGAGTTCGATTGTGGCTGGACTTACATAGCTTCTATGACGTCGAATCACGTCACTGGTGCAATAGCCAATAAGATCGCTGCATTCTATGGGTGGTGTGGGAGGTGCTATGTCATGAATGAATGACGACCGTGATCCTAGTGGGAAAACCTCGAACTTCTCATCTGATCACTGAATCTCCAAATGATACATACAGTTATCGAATATCATTCAAACTGGATTCGAATTAAGTACTTGGTTAATTCATACAGACTTTCTTTAATTGAAAAATATTTTAGCTGAGTTCGTAGTCAACACTGAATCTCCGAGTGTTATAGTCAGTTTCTTTCTTCCAGAAAATGGTGGTTTACGAACTGGCAGCTGCGAGATAAGGAATGTGAACTACTTCCATGGCATGTGGCTTTTCCTGCAATCTATGAACATACTGGGAATGTTGGGCTCTCTCCCTCATTCACCCAAGGCGTTAAGAGAGGGAAAATATTCTTAGAAGCCTTGTGTTCTGGAATATATAGGAATATCGGAGCCGAATAACTACTGTCTTCGACGGCGCTTACAGGCTATATACTCAAGAGTGAATGAAGTAAGCATTTCCCATCGCGATAAATAGATGTAAGCGCCCTCGAAGACAGTAGTTATTTGGCTCCGATATTCCGATATATTCCAGAACACAAAGCTTCTAAGAATATTTTCCAGCTCTTTACGCCTTGGGTGATTGAGGGAGAGACCCCAGCATTCCCAGTATGTTCATAGATTACAGGAAAAGCCACATGCCATGAAAGTAGTTCACATTCCTTATCTCGCATCTGCCAGTTCGTAAACCACCATATTCTGTAAGAAAGAAACTGACTATAACACTCGGAGATTCAGTGTTAACTACGAACTCGTTGTCTTTTACAAATTTGAATACATTGATGGAAGAATTCATAATACGAGTAAAGATGCTATTTCTAATACACACTGGATGATACTGAATTCAGCCTTTAAATCTGAAGTCAGTATGTGTATATTACGAACTCATCTGAGGAAAATGCAGTTAGATATATTTTTGATCAAGGATTTACTGCATCTCTCTCAAAGTCTCTGAGCTTAGTGATTTTCGAACGTGAATGCTATATATGTGTAATTCTAGGTTGTTGGTGTTACGACTAGTGTTTGTTAGGTTTAGCTTAGCTACATAAACACTGAAGCAAATCATTTAGAAAGTCTTGAGATGATAAAATGCTGAAAAGATGACATTCTTTGCTATTTTGGTAAACAGGTTATGTTAGGGCAGGAATTTTTCGATGGAAACATCAAGAAAGCGAATGTTTAATATTTGTGGGACACTGTATAATTTCCAAGAGTTCGACTTGGTTCTTAGTTTTACATAGTGTTGTGTTCAAATGTTTGTGAAATCTTATGGGACTCAACTGCTAAGGTCATCAGTCCCTAAGCTTACACACTACTTAACCTAATTTATCCTAAGGACAAACACACACATCCATGCCCGAGGGAGGACTCGAACCTCAGCTGGTACCAGCCCATAGTGATGTGATGTGACTTGAGAACTTTGTTATTTGTGCGATGCATCAGCTACATGTCGCACCTGTTCCATTAGAATTGCGAGCAGATTTCTACAACACAATCTGTGATGTCAGTACACGTGTGCAAGCTAGATGCTATGATGTCAGTATGTATGTGGGTGTGTGCTATACATGTCAGACGTGTTCCATTAGAATGGCTCGAGAGAGAAAAAGGTCGAACAGATGTGAGGAATGACAGCGCACTCTGGTGGTGGTATTGTATACTAGACCCTGACCTCGTGGCGAACACACTGTTTCCCGCCGTCTTGGATAACAGTACTTGTGTCACCTGCTGACATCACGTAGCGGATGACAGTGCCCTCTGGTGGCCATACTCTGTACTAGGTCAGTTGGACTCTGAACCTCGTGGTGAACACAGTGGATGGCTGTACTGCATCAAATTGTTTAAATAAACAGTGTATACAAAAGGAAGACTTACGTCCAGCACAGGTCGAGTCCTCTCCCAGCCAATCCCTAGGAAGAGGTGGTGGTTGGATGGCTTAGGTTAGTGGAGGTAGCCCAACTGCCCTTTCTTTCCTCCCATTTTCTTAGGTTAGTAGAGATAGCCCAAGTGACCTATCTTCCTGCAATTTTCTTAGGTGTGTTGCATTGTCCTGATGGAATTTGAACTTTCCTCCATTTTCTGTGGAAGGGGGTTAGGTTTGTGGAGGTAGCCCAATTGACCCATCTTCCCGCCAAAATTCAAACTTCCCGCTAAAATTTGCCATCTTGGATGACGTCATCAGATGACGCCACAGTCGCCATCTTGGATGACGTGATCGCCGCCATCTACGATAGCGGTACTTTGTGCCAGAATCGGCTTTGTCCCAGTACTGTTATAAACTATAACATACTTCTATAGCTGCACTCGCCACATGCTCTTAAAAAGGCAATTTTTTAAATTTTGTTTTTATGAACCAAATCGTTCTGTCATTTAGTGAAGTGAGCTACTTCACCATTTTCCTCTCAAGGAGCGAGTTACAACCACATTCCAGGCAGCTTCTTATTATTTGACACTCTCTTAAGCAATTTTTCGGATTTGTGGAGATGTGTTCATTCTAGGCAACTAATTGAAGGCAGTTTATTCCGATACGTGTTTTGCTTCTTTTATTTGTGAAGCATCGTCACGAATAAAGGAAGCAAAACGCCTATGGCAATAAACAAAGTGCCTTCAATTAGATGGAACGTACCTCCATGAATTTTGAAGCAACTAAGAAACGACGGAAAACAGAAAAACTGACGAATATTTCGGGTGTTGGTATAGATGTATTTGTACAGTGTGGTACTATACTTCATTCCTAACTGATATTCCGAGCTGGCCAGGGTGGCCGAGTGGTTCTAGGCGCTACAGTCTGGAACCGCGTGACCGCTACGGTCGCAGGTTCGAATCCTGCCTCAGGCATGAATGTGTGTGATGTCCTTAGGTTAGTTAGGTTTAAGTAGTTCTAAGTTCTAGGGGACTGATGACCTCAGACGTTAAGTCCCATAGTGTTCAGAGCCATTTGACCCATTTTTTTCATATTCCGAAACATAAAATCCAAAACAAGACGTCGATGTGGACGAGGATAAAATGACATAATGTGACATTTACGTCAGTTTCCAGAAGAGAGTCAATATTCTATCGTTATCATGCATTCATGGAAGCACATGGTGACCGAAATTTGAACAGTGTTATGTACTCTAGCCACACTTTTCGGTACTGTGAAAGCGGCATACCTGTGTTGGCTACTAGCGGCTTCGAGTTCTTGCCACTGTGGCACTGCAGTGTGCATGCGAGGATCTGAGACAAAGTGCTTATTATTGGTTGGTGAGAGGTGAACTGACAACAGCGTTTCAGTTCACTAGGACCGTTCGGTATCGCTTCCAAAATGCTTACAGAATAATGTCGGGGCTCTCTTTCGAAAGCGTACTGAACAGATCGGCAAAGTGGCGGAAAGATACAGGACAGGGCCCCAGCCTGCATCTGTGGCGCGCTGCACGTTTCACCTCGAAGGACGTTTGGGGAGACGACCATCGACCTAGTGTAGCAAAAATATGATTCACCCAAAGTGCCGATACATTTCCATTGTTTTACGGTCGAATTCCGATGGTCCTGTGCCCACTGCAATCGCAATTGACGATGTCGTTGGGTTAACATGTGAACACGTGGCAGTGGTCTGCTGCGGAGCTCTATGTTCAACAATTTACGATGAACGGTTTGCTCCGAAATACTTGTGCATGCACCACCATTTTTCTCTTCCGGCGGAGATGCCACAGTTTACCATTTACCCTACTTTACAGAGGAGACAATCCTGTGAAGAGTCGTGGACGTCCAACCATTTAGCGCCTAGTGGTAGCTTCACTGTCCTCCTACCTGTTTCTGTAGATGTTCACGATAGTAGCACGTGAACATTCGACGAGCTTCGCCGTTTCCAAGACAGCGTCATCGGCAACATCCAACCTCGCAGTGGGCAGGGGTCATAAGGTTTCGGCTGATCTGTGCAAGTATTTTAATGATAGAGGCTTACAATGACAGGAACCTAATTTTTTTTAAAGAGATGATCGGATGAAACCAGTACCCTGATGCACCATACGGCACGGTGAAATTAAGAAGAATATGTCTAACCAAGCTTCCACACCGACTATAGCGAGCAATCATCGTAATCGAGAGAAATATGAATGACTTGAATGCTTTCCAGTCTTGGTTACAGCTGCATGGAGTGGCCGCTCGGTTTGAGGCGCCATGTCGACGATTGAGCGGCCACTCCCCTCGGAAGTTCGAGTCCTTACTCGGGTATGGGTGTGTGTGTTGTTCTTTGAATAAGTTAGTTTAAGTAATGTGTAGGTCTAGGGACCGATGACCTCAGAAGTTTGGTCCCTCAGGAATTCACACACATTTGAACATTTTGTTCGTCACAAGAGCTGGAGTATGACCACAATACAGAAATGTGGGAACCTGCACAACAAGTGAGGAATAATCCACCTCGAATCACTACACCGAAGGGCAGACAGAGTGACAATCTAGACACCACTCAGGTCAGAACAATAACAGGTGGGGTCATAATTCCCAGAGAGGCCACTAATCTCGGAATCAATTAAATGATAGGCGCAATTTTGCTAGAAATGACAGAATTTTAAATCATGATTCACTGTAAGGAACTGTGAAGGTGTGGACTGTGAATACATGTAAAATACCCTGAGTGAAGGAGGGAAAAGTCATTCCCAAAAATTAGTGGAAATAAGGAGACCAGACAATGATGCAGGTAGTAAAAGGGTGCTCATGTCTTTATTTATAAGCGTTGTAGAAACGGGGGATATGTTATTAGGAGAAGAAGAAGGTAATGTAATTGCTGCTTACCAAATTCATAGGATTATGATGAATGGTAAAGAAATACATTGCTGTATCAGTTAATTTGTTTTCTAACCATTGAAAGGAACAGGTAATCAGAAATTTTTCGCCTTGCAACTGAACTAATACAGCGGTTGGCACAGAAGTGTAAGGACAATCAAAAAGGCACACTCCGTGTCACGCTCTTGGAAGGCGGAAAGAAAGTTTTAGGCAAGTCATATCGTATGTTGAGATAACAGAAGTTCTCCTGCAATAAATTTCTAAATATATAATAGGGGCCATTTGGAGTACGCAGAGATATCCACCCAATTGTGGTCGAGATAGAAACATTGCACACGAGCAGATCTCATGGTGTGCATCACATATCAAACCTTACAAGGGTCAGCCACAAAATTTTTGAACAAGAATCTGGATGATAGGTGCCCAGTCTAGCTGTAGCATCCACAGAATATATAAGATTAATTTCTATTCATTGTTTGTCTTTAATTGATTTAGTAAGTCTGTATCATGACGTTTTTTTAATTATGTGAAGTAATAATCTGGATATTTCTAGTCCTAGTATTTGAGAAGGGTTGTGGAGGGTGGGAGCTTCCCTGTGTTTTCATCCTTCGAAATGGATTGATTAAGCCAAGAAGAGAAGGTTTTGCTGAAGTCAAGAGAAGGATTACTGAGCCGCAAATATGAAATAGGATTATGGATGCGAAGTAAGATTTTTATAATGAGTTTCTCATGAGCAGGGTTAAGACTGTTATGTGCAAATTTCAGATAAAAAAGGAAGGGAAAAAGTGCTCAAATAAGACAAATAAGGGACAAAACATGCTGGTTTATTCAACTAATTCAACGGCTTCTCTTTCCACTATTCATTTTAATAAAAAAGGAAGGGAAAAAGTGCTCAAATAAGACAAATAAGGGACAAAACATGCTGGTTTATTCAACTAATTCAACGGCTTCTCTTTCCACTATTCATTTTAATAAATTGCAGGCAGGTAGGGTGCATCAAATTATCACTCATTAAAAGATGTAAAAATCATGAAGCTGTTGTACTTCAAAACATTAAGCACCCCTACATTTTTAAAAGTACGCCAGTTTCTATTAGGAGATAAAATGTCATTGCAGGTGCCAAACCTTCTTTCAACATCCACAGAAACCTGTGGGGCAAGCCTTGTATTCACTCGGAATGACATTTCTACAGATGTGTCGAGTTCCTCAACTTTTGGATTCCTCTGAAGGCTAGACCCAAGTTTGTCTAATAGCTCCCTCAGGGACCTTGTTCTTCTAATCTTTTAACAGCTACAGTCAGCTACTTGTCACTATGGACACAATATATTTCTCTCTGCAAATTACATATTTTCTCCGGTAACAGAAATTTCTGTTATTTGTAAATTGCACCTGGGTCGCCTGGATCCAAAGAAAGCACAAAATCTCTAATTTGGTCAAAATTCTCAGGAGCGCAGCAAATCCAAGATCTCCAACAAGTAATGACTGGACAATCTGGAACTCGCAGGCCAGTGGTTTCTCTGTAGGCAACAACACGACTCGGAGCTTTTAGTAGAATCTTCTTCAGGGCAGAGATGAACTGATTTGCGATGTGGCATTCGTTCCTTATGGATTCAGAAACGCTGTGAAGGACATGAACCAAGCGTGTCAGATGCTTCAGCTTAGAAAATAAAGGTTTCGATTTGTTGACAGCTGAAACCATGTATGGAACCTTGTGCGTAGCGACAAGGGGCAGTTTTTCGAACCTAGTACCAGTAGGCCAGAGTTTTTGGCAGAGGTCCATAATTGATTAATTACTGTACTGCCACAGACTTTCTGCAGCTCATACATTTTCAACAACATGGGCCTAACTTACTCCCTATCTAAGAGAAAACATAAAATGTTCGCCGGCCGGGGTGGCCGAGAGGTTCTAGGCCCTACAGTCTGGAACCGAGAGACCGCTACGGTCGCAGGTTTGAATCCTGCCTCGGGCATGGATGTGTTTGATGTCCTTAGGTTAGTTTGGTTTAAATAGTTCTAAGTTCTACTGGACTGATGACCTTAGAAGTTAAGTACCATATTGCTCAGAGCCATTTGAACCATTTTTGAACATAAAATGTTCAAAATATATTGCTCCTTTCAGTCATGGTTTCATCCCCAATGATTACCACATCGCAATCAGACACTTTCTCCTTGATTCTTTGTGTGGTTTCTTGGTAAGCAGGATCCATGAAGTTTTTCTTAAAGTACTCTCATTGCGTATTGACATCTTCGAGTATTTATCAAGAAAATCCTTGAAGACTGGTTGGTTCACCTTATCGAGTGGAATTCCTTCTTGTGTAAAAGTTGCACACAAATCAATGTTTCATTCCTTCAAATTTTGGCTTTTTGGAGAACTTTGATGAAACGCATTTCGTAATAGAGGTTGCTACGATTTGTTTGCTTGAAGAGTCTTATTTATTTGATTCCTAGAGGTGGAAATGTGTTGCCTGATGCTGTCCCACTGGTGTTTTTCATCTAACATAATTCTTGAATCGCCAATAGTAAATCGCATGACAGTTCCATCAGTGTCTATGAAATCTTTTTTGAATTCCTGAACCAGAACAATAAAACTGAAGCTGGACACCTTTGGCGTGGTAAAATCTATTACTACACTCGTTTAGTTATGTAACAAATAGTTAACAGCAGTTCACTTGCTAATTCAGTCTTACTTCCACACAACACTCTTGCGCCCATTCGATCACTTGCTGTCCACACTCCCTTTTATAACACCGCTACAATTACTAGAATGTTCTCATTAATGCTGTAACTGCAGTCTCAGCAATTTCTAGTAGCTTCGAGTAGAACCCAGTCTCAGTTCTCGGAACTACGTAGCTGCGGTTCCTGCCGTCTCTGCGTAACCAACCTCCGCCTCCACGTGAACAGATGGCGTTTCTCACAGTAACAAACTCACATTCATCAACAGCAGGCTACTGATTCTGGTGGGGTAGAATACTCAGTGTCAGCTCCATTACTGCGGGCTACTTTGTAGCGATAAAGCGAGAGAAAGAGGTTTTGTCGAACACACCATTATTTTCCATAGTTGCAGGTGTGCTTTCAACTGCCGCGTGGCATTCACTGAAAGAGGTAAGCTTAGTATTCGCACTTACACAGCAAGCTGAGGAGACGTTAATTGAAAGTTAAATATTTTATATCGATTAGAAATTTTATAGAATAAATTGGAATGAAACTTTAAAGAAAAAAAGGGGGAATGGAGGATTATGGGTATGGCTGGGGGAAAAGGAATAACGAGTCTTGAGGTGTTTTAAGTGCCAGTCGCAAATGTAGCACTGTGCTAAATGTGGGGCAGGTATAATTGCCTGCCAGAGCAGATATATGATTAAGTCATGGAAATGGAGCAATTTCAGAGCTTGCGGCTAATATTCATGGTTTTTCAGAGAAGTTGAATGAAGCGATCATGAGTGAGGATGTTATGAAGAGATCCCACAACCAGTGCAAGAAGACAATGGATACGTCGCAATCCAGAAAGTAAAGTTAAGGAGAAATGTATACCCCTACCATCAGAAGAACTCACGCAGAGGATACTGTTTTTTAAAAAAATTGGCAGAACAATCATGATTTACTTAACTTTTTGTTTGTTTTAAGCTCAACGAACAGGTGTAAGGAAATCCACAATGAATAACGGACTAAACCCTACCCAGATGATAAGAGCCAATGCCGAGATATAAAGTAGTAATGACAGTACTTGAAGTATATCAGAATATTTGAGGTACGTAAGAAGCGTCAACCCTTCTCGAACAACGTGTGATCAGTGATATGGTTGACATAACAACTAATCCAGCCATCATGTATTTCGATAAATAATACAGTGCTAGTATTTATATTTCGTATTTGGCATATTCTGAAGTTGTGCTTGCGTATTACGAAAATATGCAGTTTAAGTGATGAGACACGTCAAAGATCTCGCCAAACATACAATTATCAGCATATTTTGTTGAGCTGAAGTGCCGGAAAATGTGACGCTGGTGAATAAACATGCTATTAGAACATAAAAACAGGTATGCCGAAGATCAAAAGTTATTTTAGCCAATTAGTAACGTTAATTACATTTTTCTTGTTGCATCATCTTTTCCGCTTCCCCTGTAAAATGGTGCTTCGTGAGGTTCGCTTTTGTACATAGCCTCATTTGGGCCTAAGAGGAAGAATCAACTATTAGTGTATTGACTGCTTAGCATATTATTTTAGCCACATGTGTTTTGTGTTGTCATAGAACAATATAGTCGTTAAAATAGCATTGTTGCGCTTAATTTTAGAATCCGCATTCATGTTTTAGGCGACAAATGCGCCTGAAAATGTGAGTTACACAATAACTACACTCTTCCAGTAGCTGACATATTACTTTACCTCACATATGTTTTATGCAACAATATTGCAAACAATTTAGATGTGGAAATGTTTAATTTGGGACACGACTTTACCTTGCACCAAGTGTGGTAGAGTGATCGTAGTTTGCTCATTGCCATGTACACCTTAACCTGTAAGTTAGACAAGCAGTAGTGAACGTGTCTTTTAATATATATAATACATGACATTTTAATAATGTAAATATTTAATTCTGACGATCACTGTGTCTTGCACCAAGTGTGGTACAAACATCCAACTCCGCTCGTTGCTAAGTGCAGCTTAACCTGTAAGTTATCTTAGCAGTAATTGTTTAATGTACGGGTATAAAACAGGTTTACATGTTACAAGACAAATTTGTGCAAGTTTACGTGTTACAAGACAAATTTGTGCTCGACAATTTTTTTTCTGTACTTACGTTTTTTTGCCTCCCCCCATGAACCATGGACCTAGTCGTTGGTGGGGTGGCTTGCGTGCCTCAGCGATACAGATAGCCGTACCATAGGTACAACCACAACGGAGGGGTACCTGTTGAGAGGCCAGACAAACGTGTGGTTCCTGAAGAGGGGCAGCAGCCTTTTCAGTAGTTGCAGGGGCAACAGTCTGGATGACTGACTGATCTGGCCTTGCAACAGTAACCAAAACGGCCTTGCTGTGCTGGTACTGCGAACGGCTGAAAGCAAGGGGAAACTACGGCCGTAATTTTTCCCGAGGGCATGCAGCTTTACTGTATGATTAAATGATGATGGCGTCCTCTTGGGTAAAATATTCCGGATGTCAAATAGTCCCCCATTCGGATCTCCGGGCGGGGACTACTCAAGAGGATGTCGTTATCAGGAGAAAGAAAACTGGCGTTCTACGAATCGGAGCGTGGAATGTCAGATCCCTTAATCGGGCAGGTAGGTTAGAAAATTTAAAAAGGGAAATGGATAGGTTAAAGTTAGATATAGTGGGAATTAGTGACGTTCGGTGGCAGGAGGAACAAGACTTTTGCGCAGGTGAATACAGGGTTATAAATACAAAATCAAATAGGGGTAATGCAGGAGTAGGTTTAATAACGAATAAACAAATAGAAGTGCGGGTAAGCTACTACAAACAGCATAGTGAAAGCATTATTGTGGCCAAGATAGACACAAAGCCCATGCCTACTACATTAGTACAAGTTTATATGCCAACTAGCTCTGCAGATGAGGAAGAAATTGAAGAAATGTATGATGAGATAAAAGAAATTATTTAGGTAGTGAAGGGAGACGAAAATTTAATAGTCATGGGTGACTGGAATTCGTCAGTAGGAAAAGGGAGAGAAGGACACATAGTAGGTGATTATGGATTGGGGCTAAGAAATGAAAGAGGAAGCCGCCTGGTAGAATTTTGCACAGAGCGTAACTTAATCATATCTAACACTTGGTTCAAGAATCATAAAAGAAGGTTGTATACATGGAAGAATCCTGGAGATATTAAAAGGTATCAGATAGATTATATAATGGTAAGACAGAGATTTAGGAACCAGGTTTTAAATTGTAAGACATTTCCAGGGGCAGATGTGGACTCTGACCACAATCTATTGGTTATGACCTGTAGATTAAAACTGAAGAAACCGCAAAGAGGTGGGAATTTAAGGACATGGGATCTGGATAAGCTGAAAGAACCAGAGGTTGTACAGAGTTTCAAGGAGAGCATAAGGGAACAATTGACAGGAATGGGGGAAAAAAATACAGTAGAAGAAGAATGGGTAGCTCTGAGGGATGAAGTAGTGAAGGCAGCAGAGGATAAAGTAGGTAAAAAGACGAGGGCTGCTAGAAATTCTTTGGTAACAGAAGAAACGTTGAATTTAATTGATGAAAGGAGAAAATATAAAAATGCAGTTAATGAAGCAGGCAAAAAGGAATACAAACGTTTCAAAAATGAGATCGACAGGAAGTGCAAAATGGCTAAGCAGGGATGGCTAGATAACATATGTAAGGATGTAGAAGCTTATCTCACTAGGGGTAAGATAGATACTGCCTACAGGAAAATTAAAGAGACCTTTGCAGAGAAGAGAACCACGTGTATGAATATCAAGAGCTCAGATGGCAATCCAGTTCTAAGCAAAGAAGGGAAGGCAGAAAGGTGGAAGGAGTATATAGAAGGTTTATACAAGGGCGATGTACTTGAGGACAATATTATGGAAATGGAAGAGGATGTAGATGAAGACGAAATGAGAGATAAGATACTGCGTGAAGAGTTTGACAGAGCACTGAAAGACCTAAGTCGAAACAAGGCTCCCGGAGTAGACAACATTCTATTAGAACTACTGATGGCCTTGGGAGAGCCAGTCATAACAAAACTCTACCAGCTGGTGAGCAAGATGTATGAGGCAGGCGTAATACCCTCAGACTTCAAAAAGAATATAATAATTCCAATCCCAAAGAAATCAGGTGCTGACAGATGCGAAAATTACCGAACTATCAGTTTAATAAGTCACAGCAGTAAAATATTAACGCGAATTCTTTACAGACGAATGGAAAAACTGGTAGATGTGGACCTGGGGGAGGATCAGTTTGGATTCCGTAAAAATGTGCGAACACGTGAGACAATACTGACCTTCCGACTTATTTTAGAATAAAGATCAAGAAAAGGCAAACCTACGTTTCTAGCATTTGTAGACTTAGAGAAAGCTTTTGACAATGTTGACTGGAATACTCTCTTTCAAATTCTGAAGGTGTCAGAGATAAAATACAGGGAGCGAAAGGCTATTTACAATTTGTACAGAAACCAGATTGCAGTCATAAGAGTCGAGGGGCATGAAAGGGAACAGTGGTTGGGAAAGGAGTGAGACAGAGTTGTAGCCTTTCCCCGATGTTATTCAATCTGTATATTGAGCAAGCAGTAAAGGAAACAAAAGAAAAATTTGGAGTAGGTATTAAAATTCATGGAGAAGAAGTAAAAACTTTGAGGTTCGCCGATGACATTGTAATTCTGTCAGAGACGGCAAAGGACATGGAAGAGCAGTTGAACGGAATGGACAGTGTCTTGAAAGGAGGATATAAGATGAACACCAACAAAAGCAAAACGAGGATCATGGAATGTAGTCAAATTAAATCGGGTGATGCTGTGGGAATTAGATTAGGAAATATGACACTTAAAGTAGTAAAGGAGTTTTGCTATTTAGGAAGTAAAATAACTGATGATGGTCGAAGTAGGGAGGATATAAAATGTAGACTGGCAATGGCAAGGAAAGCGTTTCTGAAGAAGAGAAATTTGTTAACATCGAATATAGATTTTCGTATCAGAAAGTAGTTTCTGGAAGTATTTGTTTTGAGTGTAGCCATGTATGGAAATGAAACATGGACGATAATTAGTTCGGACAAGAAGAGAATAGAAGCTTTCGAAATGTGGTACTACAGAAGAATGCTGAAGATTAGTTGGGTAGATCACATAACTAATGAGGAGGTATTGAATAGAATTGGGGAGAAGAGGAGTTTGTGGCACAACTTGACTAGAAGAAGGGATGGGTTGGTAGGACATGTTTTTAGGCATCAAGGGATCACAAATTTAGCATTGGAGGGCAGCGTGGAGGGTAAAAATCATAGAGGGAGACCAAGAGATGAATACACTAAGCAGATTCAGAAGGATGTAGGTTGCAGTAGGTACTGGGAGATGAAGAAGCTTGCACAGGATAGAGTAGCATGGAGAGCTGCATCAAACCAGTCTCAGGACTGAAGACAACAACAAGAACAACACGTATTTTTGATAAATAATACAGACATAGAAATACTTTAAGTTATACACTTTTCATATTTTCGATTAAAAATTCAGATCATTAGGACACGTTTGAGTATGGTAGCAATATTGTTTGAATACCTTTGAACATGCACCAATTTACGGAATTTAGGTGAAGGTTATATATTTTGATAAATAATAAAAATTCTTAGCTGTGGAAGTACTGTAAGTGACACCAGTGTTATCAATATCTTTACAAATTATTCACAAATGATGCATATCGTTTGGATAGTTTTACACATGGCGCCATAATGGCTGCTTGCGCTAATGAGCTAGTTCTGCCGTCTTGCGTTTTTTAATTTCCCACCAACAACAACTTGGATTTTGCCATCTTGATTATGATGTCAGAGGGGGAATGACTCCTATCAGCACTAGTCACTTGAGAAGTGTGCCAGAAAACTTGTAGCTATACTACTGTCGACTACAGACTCAAGTAAATAGGTATACTGTTTCGTAGAGACCAATACATACACATACAAAAAGGCTTCCACATTTAATAAATTAGAAAGTACTGAAATGAGTGGAAAAGTGCTTTTAATATACATAATGATTGGTGAAAAGACCGGCAGATACCGCTAAGTCAATAAGGAAAAACCACGTACAAGGTGTCATGGAAGTCACAGAAATATGGAGATCAAAGAAGACAAATTAATGGATGAGCGAATGAGAGTCTATCTCGTGAAGATTGTCGTAACGGCGGCTTAGAGGCGTCTGTGTTTAGATGGCGTAATAACTGTGAGCTACCATCTTAATTCCGATGTATGAGGGCATGCTGAACAGAAATGCCATCGAATTTTTTATGTGAAAACTCATAAAACTTTTTAAATAAAACAAACATTGTTAACATTCTACATCTTCCTCATGTCTACATATTTATTTCTCAACATAGTCACCCCGACGACGAACACATTCTTCGCAACGAGAGACCAATTTGTTGACGCTGTCACTGTGGAATGTTTGACTTTATTGACGGAGCCAAAACCTTATCTCTGCTTGCGTTGCTTCATCACTATGAAAGGGAAGACGTAGAAGGTATTATTTAAGTTTTGGAAACATGAAAATCGGATCGGGCAAAGTGGGGACTTATGGATGATGAAGGATGATCCATGACAGTAAACCCAAGACGTCGGATGGTTGCTGATGTCAAAGCGCTCGGGTGTGGTGCGGCATTGTCATGCAGGAGGAGAGCGTGTTTTATGTGTGGAAAACCCTTCGAATTCGAAACTCCATTACAGGACGCTGTTTCTCACGTACCGACATGGCAACGTTACAAAACATCATATTACATGCTATAATTGGAGTCCTCTGGCGGCAGAGGGCTGCAAATACGTAAAGATGAAGGATAAAGATGTAGAATATTAATAACGTTGGTTTTATTTTTTTAAATCTTTAAGAATTTCCCATAAAACTCGCAGGCATTACTTTTCAACACGCCCTCGTATCTAATAGCGAGGAATCAAATTGTAAACTGTTTTGGTCGACAGAACTGGCACCCTTTACTCACCTTCTGAGGTCTTAGGCGCTCATATAAACTACTGCAATATGGTGACTAAACTGTAAGTCCATGCAGTGTGAACGCCCAACAGTACTAAATGCAAAAGACACAACTTGCCTGTAAAAGCAAGAGAGACTGGCTGCTACGCTTGGGCGCCGTTTATCACCTCGGACCCGAAAGAAAACAGTCGACACTGCCGAGAGGTGTTACATTCTACGACCACACTAACTGTGTTCATTTTCAGAACTTATGCAGGGTACTCGGACGCATAAAACTGTCAGACACTGAGGTTTCCCAACGCTTGAAACCGTTTCTCTGGTACACCCATGCGCGACGCATAGTTCGAGTTTCTACAAGGGCTCACACTTAAGGGAAAATACGGCCTCACACAAACAACTAATAACAAAACTCAAGCAATAGGAATTAAATTCAAGTATTTACGTCATTTCGAGTCTTGAAGGCTGCCTATGATTTAATTACCCGTATTATACATTGTTGATTAAATTTCGCAAACCCAGGAGGGAAAGGCATGACATGCCCTGAAAGGATTTATGATCCGGAATAAATCACGTCTAGTTAATATAACTGTGTTCAAATGTGTGTGAAATCTTATGGGACTTAACTGCTAAGGTCATCAGTCCCTAAGCTTACACACTACTTAACCAAAATTATCCTAAGGACAAACACACACACCCATGCCCGAGGAAGGACTCGAACCTCCACCGGGACCAGCCGCACAGTCCATGACTGCAGCGCCTTAGACCGCTCGGCTAATCCAGCAGGGCTAATTTAATTATGAATTCATAATCAATAATCATTACACAAGACATTTACTCATATCACAGAAGTCTCGAGCGGAAACGACTTCAAGCCAGCAACTTCTGAGATTTTGCGAATGTGTTATGCTAATTGTTAGGTCTGTGTTAGTATAGGCCTGGGGTTGCGTCCC
This sequence comes from Schistocerca gregaria, assembly GCF_023897955.1. NCBI lineage: Eukaryota > Metazoa > Arthropoda > Insecta > Orthoptera > Acrididae > Schistocerca > Schistocerca gregaria. Next base: position 58,465,749 of record NC_064931.1, read on the forward strand.
ATGTTAGCAATTTATTATTCTGTGGTAGGTAGAATGTTCCTCGCACCTGGTGGAACTGGTGGGGTGATATGTTGCAGGTCTTGCAGTGCTTAATCACGCAACGCACCAAAAATAGAGACTTACCAAGGTGACATTAAACACACAGTGAACTGATGATTTTAAGGCAGTAACAATTACACTTCACAATTCAATCAATAGTGATACTGGGAGAGTTTAAATTATTTTAATTATGTTTGCTTTTGTTTCTATCTAAGAGAAAATGTTTCCATCATACGTGAAACAAAACATGTAATTCAGCATTTCTTGGGCTGCAATTCACCAAAAAATGTCCAAACACTGTGTAGCTATATACAGGTCGGCAGATTAATTCACTTTGTTGATACAGGTAGCAAATAAACTGTCGGAAAAGAACCGCAATACAATAAAATTATTAATGTACAGTAACGAAATTTATGGAATACATTTGCTATGTGTCATATTTAAATGATTAACACTGTAAGGTCACAGATTAATGTTAAGTGCGATGTAAACCATTGCAAATGTGAAACTCCGGTACATTAATAACCGGAGTAACCTTCAGAATGTTGAATGCAAGCATGCAAACGTGCATGCATTGTGTTGTCCAGATGCCCGATGTCAATTTTTATGGTGGAGTTCCATGCCTTTTGCAGTTTGCCAGTCAATACAGGGACGATTAATGCTGCAGTTGGTCAGTCAATACAGGGACGATTAATGCTGTTTGTGGATGACGCTGCAGTTGTCGTCCTATGATGTCCAATATGTGATCGACTGGAGACACATCTGTTGATCGAGAAGGCCAAGGCAACATGTCGACACTTTGTGGAACATGTCGAGTTACAACGGCAGTATGTGGGCGAGAGAAACTGTGTTGGAAAACAGCCCCTAGAATGTTATTCATGAATGGTAGCACAACAGGTCGAATCACCAGATTGACGTACAAATTTGCAGTCGTTGTGGTCATTGGGATAACTACGAGAGTGCTTCTGTTGACATACGAAATCGCACCCCAGACTATAACTCCAGGTGTCGGTCCAGTGTGTCTAGCACGCATGCAGGTAGTTTGCAGGCCCTCAACTGTTCTCCTTCTAACCAACACACGCCCATCACTGGCGCCGAGGTAGAACCAGGTTTTATCAGGAAACTTAACAAACCTCCACCCTGCCCTCTAATGAGCTCTCGTTTGACATCACTAAAGCTGCAAATGGAGGTGGTTTGGGATCATTGACATGCACGCTACAGGGCGACTGTCTCGGAGCTGTCCTTGAAGTAGCCCACCGGTAGCAGTTCGTTGTGTCACTGTGGTGACAGCTGCTCCTCAAACTGCTGCTGCAGACTCATTGCATTGCAACAGAGTCATAAGCTTAACAGGATTTGCTTTCGCTCTCGGTAGTTCAAAAATGGCTCTGAGCACTATGGGACTTAACATCTGAGGTCATCAGTCCCCTAGAACTTAGAACTACTTAAACCTAACTAACCTAAGGACATCACACACATCCATGCCCGAGGCAGGATTCGAACCTGCGACCATAGCGGTCGCGCGGTTCCAGACTGTAGCGCCTAGAACCGCTCGGCCACTACGGCCGGCACCTCGAGTAAACGTGTAGAGGAGATGGCATTAATAATTAATACTATAGAGAAATTCGCAGATGCCATAAAGAGGGAGTTTCTTGTTACCCCCTAAAGTACTGTGTACATAGCCTGTCAGTCAGGTTTCGTGCAAGAACTGCGTGAAAACCGCAGTTTATCATTTTAAGTGAAAAAAGACAGAGTCGACGAATGCTATGACACATTCGTATACAACAGCACCAGTGATAAGGGCTTTTTGGTGGAAGTTACAAGTTAACACTTGGTCCCCCCCCCCCCCTCCCCCACATCCCCAGCTGTCCCTCGTGGTTGTAAACGCTGGGAGCAAGTAATGGGATACAACCATTCCTAGGGCAGCTCAACGCTATCCCTCCCCCCCCCCCCCCCTTCTGCCGCAACGTCACCCCTCTCCCTCCTTCTCAAGGGCACCCCTAGAGCTCACACACTCTCCCCACTAAAGATCAACACTCAGTATCACCCCTTCCTTCTCACCACCCCCATCAAACGCAGCCCTTCCATCTCCCCATCCATCTCCCCATCCAGCATTGCCAAATTTCTCGTGGGAAAGTCCTAGATGGTGAGAAAGGCCAATTAAAATAATGTAAAATTAAAACTGGTGTAAAAACATCCAAGAAGTCGATAAGGGTGGGAATTTCAATTGGTGTTATATATGTACTACTATTTTAGAGATAGTTCTCTTGTTCTGCTTAAAAATGCTAAAGTTCAGAATTCAACATGACATTAAACAATTTTATGACTCATAGTTGAATGGAGGGAGATGAAGATGGTTCAGTAAAGAACTCAGTCACCACTGAATGAGGTTGCACTGGGTTTAAACAGGAAGTTATGCACAAGAACCTCTGTCAAATTCAGAAGGTAGGAGACAGTAACTGGTGGATATGAAGCTGTTAGCCAATGGTCCCAGTCTGACAGAGTTTTAATCTTCCATGAAGTTTCCTGACTATACCCTGTTTCATCATGGGCAATTTAGAAGAGAAATATTTCTTTCAAACATTGCCAACATTACTAGTTGTCACAGAGGGCATCAGAAGTTATCAAGGGCTGTTACAAGCTATGATAAGAACCTTATGTCAAGGTGACTGCTAAGAACTTCTGATGTCATGTTACACACTTGGGTTATTTATATTCAAGGTCACTCCATACTCCTCTCCCCCAAGGAAATCACTGGCACTTGTATATGGTAATTTAAAGGTCAGCCAGGAGAACCTTGCATTACCTACTCACCTGGGACAACTGGGCTCGTTATGTTCAAGGTCATGATGTAATTTGAGTGTGGTCACATGTTCTTGTGTGAAATAAAATTGGCAGGAAACCACTCCTACCTCTCAGCCGGTGGCAACACATTAAAACAATGGGAAACACCCTCCCCTGCCGACCTTGATCAATAAGATTTGAGCTCACCCTCCCCCTTAGAATCCTTTTCAGTTTTTTTCAGTTGTGTAGGCCTCTTTAGTCAAGGTCTATGCATCAAGAGGAGAGGTTCATGTTTATTATATACAAATAATTTTTAACAATAGTTTTGTAGTGAAAGGGTTTGGAAATAGTACAAATGATATATCAAATTAATCAATGGTTTCTTATTGACAATGTTTCGCAGCACAATGACTTATCAGTACTGTCTGATTCTTTATTAACATTTTTTCTTTTGTATATATATATACTTGTTGGTTTCTTTACAAAGCTATTTTCCTTTGTAAAGAATTTTTTACAATTTTTTGTCAGTGTAGTTGCATGTCATCAACCAGATCTTAGGTGCATGGTTGACGACATATGGAAGTTTGGCTCTGGCCCTGAGTCGTGCCAGGATAGCTAAGTGGTAAGGCGACTGCTCATGATAAATGGGAAACTTGGGTTCGAGTGCCAGTCCTGTTCAAATTTTCATTGCCGTCATTCCATTCTACAGCTCATGGTTGTCATTATTTTCAATTGTGAATACATTTAATGTATTTCATAATGGCTATAGTTGCGGCAGTGCCTGTTCCTTTGTAAATGCATGCATGTACAAAGGAACTTTGCACAGTAATCAGAATAACACAGATACTACAATATCCTACTTAAGAGAGACTTCTGTAAAGAGAACTTTTGTGTAAATAGTGCGAAGGTCATAGAACTCTATGCATTCTCATGGTTTAATCTGGAATGATACAGACAGAGCAACTGGCATACATGTCTAGTGGAGGTAGGACTTAAATCCCCCCCCCCCCCCCCCCCCTGACACCAGGAGGTCGCCAGGTTCCTTTAGTGAGCAAGAAAAACATATATTTCAAGGGCATTGTGGTGTCACCGCCAGACACCACACTTGCTAGGTGGTAGCCTTGCTATCGTCTGCTCAAAGAAATTATTCACAGATCGAGAAAGAAGCATTGGCTCTCGTATTTGGTGTTACAAAATTTCATGATTTCTTGTATGGTCGTCACTTTACCATAATCACAGACCCCAAACCTTTGACTCGCTTTTTCATCCGACCAAGCCTGTACCTCCACGTACAGTGCAGGAATTCATTCGCTGGTCTATTTTCCTCTCGCAGTACCACTACGATATCTTGTATCGGTCCACTGCTAAGCACGGAAACGCCGATGCGTTGTCCCGCTTGCCTGTTGCTGAGGATAGGGTATTCGATTACTCCGAGCTTGCTTGCATGTTCATTGATGCGGAAACCGATGACGTGGTCGAATCGTTTCCGATTGATTTTCGTCGTGTAGCTACAGCCACAGCTGCCGACCCTGTCCTTGCTCCCATTCTGCGTTTTGTTGCTACGCAATGGCCCTTGTCAAAGTCACGGATCAGGGACCCGTTGGTTCGCCGATTTTTTGCTCACAAGGAGAGACTTTTTGTACGACGTGGTGTTTTGCTGTTGCGTTCTGATAATGATCAGTCCAGGGTCGTGGTACCACGTATGTTACAGTCCTCGGTCTTACAGCTTCTCCACCAAGGACATTGGGGTATAGTGAGACCGAAGCAACTTGCTCGTCAGTACTGTACTTGGTTCGGAATCGATGCCGCGATTACGAATATGTGCTCTTCTTGAATGGTGTGTGCCTAACAACAATCAGCACCACCGCGGAAATTCTTTGCATGGCCAAAAGCCACCTCCCCTTGGCAACGCTTACACGTCGATTTTGCTGGTCCAGTCTGGAATGCTCGATGGTTGGTTGTAGTAGATTCATTCAGTAATTTTCCTTTTGTTGTCCGGACGTCTTCCACGACGTCATCTGCCACCATCCAAGCGTTATCTGCTATCTTTTGCATTGAAGGTCTTCCACAGACTATTGTTTCTGACGATGGCCCACAATTCATGTCAGCAGAAGTTCATTCATTCTACAAGGCCAATCATATTCAACATCTGACATCCTCGCCGTTTTCGCCACAGTCAAACAGTGACTCTGAACGATTGCTCAGGACTTTCAAGTCACAGATGTTGAAGTTGAAAGAGTCGCATTCTCGGGAGGACGCGTTATTGCTCTTTTTGTCCTCGTATCGCTCTCAGCCCCGAGAAGGTCGCTCGCCGGCTGAGATGCTCCACGGTCGTCATCATCGAACCTTGATGTCTTTGCTACATCCGCCGCATCAGTTTCCTGTGCAGCGGCAGACACCTGCTTTTGCTCCAGGCGACGTTGTCTACTATCGCCACTATCGAGGTTCACGGCGTTGGCTCGAAGGGCACATTCTTCGCTGCCTCGGCCGCGCTATGTATCTGGTTTTGGGGGCCTCTGGTGAGGTGCGTCGGCATCTCAATCAGCTGCGCCTCTCTCGTTGCACAGGATCTGCCGCTCGCCGTCTGCTTTCAGCGACGGTGCCGTCCGGTCAGCGCCCCGGGCACCCATCTACTGGCTCGCCTCAGCCCCAGGTGTTACCGACGCTGCCTTCCATTTTGCCCCATGGCGACGCGCCACCGCCGCCGCCGCCTGTTCTCCCGCCCGCGACGCCCGCAGTGGACGCGTCGCTGAAACCGCCAGGCGCCTCCCTGGGTCACGCGCCGCCGATCGCTTCCCCTGGCCAGTTGTCCTCCGACATGGAACTCTTGCCCGCTCCGGACCATATGTCGTCTTCGCCCTTCGGGTGCCCCGGCCCGATGGAGGTCGAACCTTCGGCCCCTCCTGTCTCTCTACGGGCGCATACATACACCGCATGTTGACGTGCACCCTGGAGCAGGTTTTCAGGCGTTCCCTAGCTCCCCGCGGTCCGAATGGCAGGGTGCAGGAGGCACAGCCTCGCCTGTTGTTAGGTTCCCCACCTCGTCGCATACGTCAACATGGGGTCCTCCCCACGGTGGGCGGAAGCCTTATGCCATAACCGTACCCCGATTTGCGGGGGAGGAATGTGGTGTCACCGTCAGACACCACACTTCCTAGGTGGTAGCCTTTAAATCGGCCGAGGTCCGGTAGTATACGTCGGACCCGCGTGTCGCCACTATCAATGATTACAGACCGAGCGCCGCCACACGGCAGGTCTAGAGAGACTTGCTAGCACTCGCCCCAGTTGTACAGCCGACTTTGCTAGCGATGGTTCACTGACTTCTACGCTCTCATTTGCCGAGACGATAGTTAGCATAGCCTTCAGCTACGTTATTTGCTACGACCTAGCAAGGCGCCAGTATCCGTACTATTGATATTGTGAATCATGTACCATAAAGAGCGACGTTCTCCATTAATGGATTAAAGTTAAGTATTCCACCAGCTACGTCCGTTTTTCTCAATTCTAATTCCCTTGTCATGTTCCAGACCTCACGCCAGCCCGCGTGAGCTAAAGCGCGTGCATTTCGGCCTCCTTTAGTTATACGGGTTGGCTCTCCTGCCAACCACAACAGGCATGATTGTCTGGGAAGCTTAACAGCCTCCCTTCAGAAATAAGTAATTATCAGCCCAGAAAGATTAGATCACTCCATAACGAGGGTCTAAGCTCCCATCTAGGTAGATATTTTTGGCCAAAACATCCATGCCTTCCATCAGAAAACAATATGAAGGCCAAACATTTGATAAAGTGTGTCAGTGGAAGGATAGAAGTAGACAGGGGATCTATGGCGGTAACTTTCAAGAAAACAGAAAATAGCAACAGAAGGGAAATTCTAAATTCTAACCATTTCACGCAATCGGTCTGGAACTCAGGGCAAACAAGGTATAATGGAGGGATTGATTACTAGAGTGACGTAGTGGTAATCAGACCACCTAACCCATCAGGCAGAAACTACAGCAGAAGTTCAAATAGTTCAAATGGCTCTGAGCTCTATGGGAATTCACAACAGAGGTCATCAGTCCCCTAGAGCTTAGAAGTCCTTAAACCTAACTAACATAAGGACATCACACAAATCCATGCCCGAGGCAGGATTCGAACCTGCGACCGTAATGGTCACGCAGTTCCAGGCTGAAGCGCCTAGAACCTTTTGGTCACAGCGGCCGGCTCAGCAGAAATCCTTTTACGAATTGCCAGTCAGCCGCTGTGGCCTCAGCCGAAGATAAATCTACACATAATATCGGTATGGGGAACATTAACTTATTAAACACTTCATAGAACAAAACTTTTACAGTTAGATCATTAAATTAGTGTTAAGAATCGTTTGTTTCCAATTCGTTTATGTAGTCATTTAGAATATTGCTCTTTATTTGTTTGCACTTACTCTTTTTGGATGCTTTATTTTTATGATTAGCTATATGATCTTCTTGTCTGACATTTGATCAATAAGTTAGGCATTAGTATTTTTCTGTAAAGCATTTGCACTTTAATAATTTACAGCAGAATTGAGATGGACTGGTATTCTCTCATGTTTCACACATAAAAAATTATTTCATGGACAGAACGGCGCTGATTTCTAGGCAGACACCTCTCGGGCTTATGATATAATAGGTTGGTTCATTACTTGAGCATTGCTACATTATAGATTGTCACACCACAAAAGCGTGAAAATTGCAGTTTTGATTCAGAAATAATTGCACAAGTCTTAGAGACACAACTCTTCACTGAATTCATCTTGTAATGTAGTAATGGTTTGGTTTCTTCCATTGATATTGTGTGCATTGCAGAGGGGCGAATAGACGGTCTGTCCCATCACTTGGAGCAAGGAGGCGATAGTGGTGCCACAGAAGTTGACTGCCATCTGATAGTGGATCTTGACGTGATTGTCATCATGACACCGATACTGATTGGGGTATCTTGCTAGATGGACATGGGTTGTCCACAGCAGAGATGTGCTGACGTTTAAGTATGGCTTTTTTCTCTGTGCTTCGATTAGGCTTATCGTCAGTGGAGCGATGTGTTCTCATTGGTGGTTTTCAAGTTCGGTTAACCTTATGGATATGGTGTGATATTTTTTCGCTGTTGGTACTTTTTCTTCTGTGGGTATCACTTATGGATTATCGCCAGTAGTGGGATGATGTTTGCATTGTTATATTTCGATTCTGAATTGCCCACACCAGAGGCACATCATCGGCAAAGTTTTGTATTACGTTACATGAGCATGTGGAGTGCAAGTCACAGTAGTACGTTATTAGATGAATGGAAAGGAAATGGCAAATCAGACCAAATAAAAACATAAGATAATCATAAATCCTTATGCACTACAAATTATAAAAGAGATGGAATTTTATGTCTATGCAGTGCCCATGTATTTTGACGACACCTGTACGTCGACTTCTAAGAGTAGTAGGTCAATTTCAGATGGAAAGCTGAATTGGTGCCAAAGTTCGATCTATCCTGAATGCATAGTAAGGAGTGTGCAGATGGCAGTGAGCGGTATTTAACCCAGATTCTGCGCCACATAGCCGCATCAGTGTCACCATCCAATAAGCTGCCATCAGGAGAAGTATAAAAGTACAGATTGGAGTAAAGTAGAAAGTGTTAGAGGTAGCTAGACTTGGTAATGGGTAAGATATAATGAGAAGTAAGTGTTGCACGGCGTGAGAGTGCTCATAGTAAGTACGTGAGTGTTGTTGGGAAACTGACAAAACACTAACATACACTGCAGCAACATGACTTCACCATGAGAAAATGATTAGCTTATTCCTTTCAGATAAGCAATTAATGATCGATGTTTATTAAAATCAAAAAAGATGTGCAAAGGACTGCATCAACGAACCATAGTAATAACATTGTTTAAATAAAAGAATGCAGTAAGGCACGTTTCAGTTCTTTGTATTAATCATATTGTAAAGTTTAAACTAAAGATAGTTCATATTTTTGCTATGATTTTTTATGTATGGGCTTTTCTAAACATTCTTTGTAAAAACATGGCACTAAAATACACACATTGACACCGATGTGTCAGACCCACCATACTTGCTCCGGACACTGCGAGAGGGCTGTACAAGCAATGATCACACGCACGGCACAGCGGACACACCAGGAACCGCGGTGTTGGCCGTCGAATGGCGCTAGCTGCGCAGCATTTGTGCACCGCCGCCGTCAGTGTCAGCCAGTTTGCCGTGGCATACGGAGCTCCATCGCAGTCTTTAACACTCGTAGTATGCCGCGACAGCGTGGACGTGAACCGTATGTGCAGTTGACAGACTTTGAGCGAGGGCGTATAGTGGGCATGCGGGAGGCCGGGTGGACGTACCGCCGAATTGCTCAACACGTGGGGCGTGAGGTCTCCACAGTACATCGATGTTGTCGCCAGTGATCGGCGGAAGGTGCACGTGCCCGTCGACCTGGGACCGGACCGCAGCGACGCACGGATGCACGCCAAGACCGTAGGATCCTACGCAGTGCCGTAGGGGACCGCACCGCCACTTCCCAGCAAATTAGGGACACTGTTGCTCCTGGGGTATCGGCGAGGACCATTCGCAACCGTCTCCATGAAGCTGGGCTACGGTCCCGCACACCGTTAGGCCGTCTTCCGCTCACGCCCCAACATCGTGCAGCCCGCCTCCAGTGTTGTCCCGACAGGCGTGAATGGAGGGACGAATGGAGACGTGTCGTCTTCAGCGATGAGAGTCGCTTCTGCCTTGGTGCCAATTCTGGTCGTATGCGTGTTTGGCGGCGTGCAGGTGAGCGCCACAATCAGGACTGCATACGACCGAGGCACACAGGGTCAACACCCGGCATCATGGTGTGGGGAGCGATCTCCTACACTGGCCGTACACCTCTGGTGATCGTCGAGGGGACACTGAATTGTGCACAGTACATCCAAACCGTCATCGAACCCATCGTTCTACCATTCCTAGACCGGCAAGGGAACTTGCTGTTCCAACAGGACAATGCACGTCCGCATGTATCCCGTGCCACCCAACGTGCTCTAGAAGGTGTAAGTCAACTACCCTGGCCAGCAAGATCTCCGGATCTGTGCCCCATTGAGCATGTTTGGGACTGGATGAAGCGTCGTCTCACGTGGTCTGCACGTCCAGCACGAACGCTGGTCCACCTGAGTCGCCAGGTGGAAATGGCAGGGCAAGCCGTTCCACAGGACTACATCCAGCATCTCTACGATCGTCTCCATGGGAGAATAGCAGCCTGCATTGCTGCGAAAGGTGGATATACACTGTACTAGTGCCGACATTGTGCATGCTCTGTTGCCTGTGTCTAAGTGCCTGTGGTTCTGTCAGTGTGATCATGTGATGTATCTGACCCCAGGAATGTGTCAATAAAGTTTCCCCTTCCTGGGACAATGAATTCACGGTGTTCTTATTTCAATTTCCAGGAGTGTATGTGCATAGGACTACGGCATTCTGAACAGTGAGCAAGAAGCAGACCTGTGACCAACAGTGGCTTGAGAGACACACAATGTGACCGGGCACTGGGCAGGCGGCACACGTTGCTATGCGGCTGACAGGGCTGGCATGGCATAGCACCTGTTGGGCAAGCTATGACGCATTCAGCTGCTGCCATGACATCACCATATGGCCTCCAGATGGGATGAGTGACAAGCCGACATAATGTCACTGCCTGGCCACACTGGCAGCTATCAGCTACAGGCGATCCAACCCCCTTCACCCCCCGAGGCAACTGGACAGGCAGTCAGAGGATGTGATGACACTGGGGCGGATCATAGGTGATAGAGGCGTTCACTGATTCCCACTGGTCTCTTTCACGTGTGCCCAAGAAAGGGAAAGGAATTCCAGGCACCACTGCTGAAAGTATAAGCATGGGGGCCTCGCCTGCAACCAGCAGGTAACGAAGGCTCGCCCCTGATGTCACACGACTACCTGGGGCCACTGTTTGATGTAAGAGCCTCGAGGGACTACACCTGAATGTAATGCCACTGGTGACGAAAAAGAAGGGAATAGAGAGCACCGTGCCAAGCGATTGACATCTCCGGACACTTACCACAACACTGACAACTGCTGCTGCAGGACTGTCTTCAACAAGAACAACAGTTTGTCACCTGCGGTCTCATCTCTTGATTGTCAATGCCTGCCTGTCTTTGTCTAGTAGGTGACACTTGTGGTCTGTATCTTATGATGGATTAAGTGTCAGTGGCAGTTTCCAACTGCACCGACAGTGGAACTTCATATCATTTCTAACATATCGTATGTCACGAAGGTGATTTTATTCGTCCTGAATCAGCCATCTGACGATTGACAATTCCAGCTCGCACCTTGGTGCCTGTGAGTCAAAGTGGTTTGGCCAGACCAGCAAACGGGTGCACCTCACACTGACATCTGCCAGGATTTCAGAGTTCTGTAGGAAAGTTTCCCTTGTTCTGGTAACCACAATTCCAGACCGCATTATTTGCGTATTTTCGTGGACGCGTCAGAACATTACCGCTGCCACAGCGCACCGCTCCTCGCCCACAGCGCCCGGTTTTCTGCTGCCGCCTGAATCAAGCTGAAACGCTGCGTTGCACCGGCGTAAGGTTGTTGAATGATATTCATAGTTCCCTGTTCTCAGGTGAACCATAGTTTGTAGTATAGTTGATCTTAGTTGATTCCATCTGAATAGAGTGAGGCCTCAGAGAGTAAATAAATGAAGATTGCGTTGCAAAAGGAAGTAGTTCAGGGAAGAATTTGTGTGACCCCCACCTCAATGTAAGCTTTGACTATCAAAAACAATTCCTTAAGCGACTTGTGTCTGTCATTTTTGTGGAAGATTTATCAGCTGCTTCTACAGAAAGTTGTAGTTACTAAAAGTTTAATAAAACTTGTCATTATGCTGTAAATTTAAGGACGCCACTATTATCATTCATACTTCCTCTACTATTCACTGTTTTTATTTTATTGTGGTGGGACATGGGTACGCCCGCAATTTAAGGATCAATATTATTAAACTAGTCAATTTGATTATTAATTTGACTTCTGAAAGTGATTATATGCATGGGGCTGCAAAAGTGCCACAAATAAATTCACTAATTCGTGTAGAAGACTCATGTGAATGTCACACGATTTGAATGTTATTTTCAAATTAGTATTTCTCTTTATTTAAAGATATTACACTGAAGAAATGTTGGGAATTGCTATTGATGAGCGGTTTTCACAGAATGGATTGGCAGTCAGTGATTCATATTGCTAGCCAATAAACAGTGTGTAATAATACTTAGAGAATGCATCTTCTGTGCAAACGTACACTTTTTAAACGAAACAGTGCGTATTGAGTTTAATAAACTGAAAGTAGGGTAAATTGAAATGTCAGTGGTGTTTGTTGCGAGATTCTAGTGGGAGTCGTTTACGAGATACAACATTTTTTTTAAAGTTTCCACATCGACATTTGTTTGTGCCATTCAACCTACGTAGTTGCTGGGTATGATGTTGTGTTTGCTTGCAGTGTGCTTGTGTGATCCTAGAGTGCACTGCGATTTGCTAGTCAATTAGTGTGTGACAGTCTAAGCAGTAGGTCGGCAGTGGGCGATGGGATTTACCAGTGAGGAAAAAGTCGACATGCTCGTCGTGTATGGAGAGTGTAGGGATCATGCACTTCGTTCTTGTGCGAGGTATGCCGCAAGATATCCCAATAGAACTAAGCCATCTCGACAATTATTTATCAACCTCTTCAAACAGTTACGTGAAAGTGGCAGTGCAACGTCTCGACACCGTAACGGAAGGAAAAAAGTGACGACAAAAGAGGGGGAATTAGTGCTCTTGCTGCTGGTGCAGTTGATCCGCACACCAGATCCCGTGCAATCGCACGAGGAAGTGGCCGTACTGAAGCAAGTGAACTACGCATTCCCCAGCCACATAGGTTCCATCCCTATCAGATCTCTCTCCGTCAAGAGCTTCGTGGGAGCGATAAAATGGTTCAAATGGCTCTGAGCACTATGGGACTTAACATCTGTGGTCATCAGTCCCCTAGAACTTAGAACTACTTAAACCTAACTAACCTAAGAACATCACACACATCCATGCCCGAGGCAGGATTCGAACCTGCGACCTTAGCGGTCACGCGGTTCCAGACTGAAGCGCCTAGAACCGCAAGGTCACACCGGCCGGCCGTGGGAGCGATAATTAGAATCGTTTTAACTTCTGTACATGGGCACTAAGACAGGATTCTCCAGACTTATCATGTATCTTGTTTAATGATGAAGCCACATTTACCACTCAAGGCCTGTTAAAGCGTAGAAACATGCACTTTTGGTCTGTTGATAATCCCTGTTGGCTTCGCCAGGTAGAACATCAGCGTCCATGGAGTGTTAACGTGTGGTGTGGCATAGTGAACCATCAGCTAATAGTCTCGTTTTTCGTAAACGGAACACTGAACGCTAGCAAGTATAGTGGCCTCCTAACAAACCATCTTCCACAGAAACTTGAAGACGTTCCTCTGAAGACTAGGAGGAACCTGTGGTACCAAAATAATCACTGTCCAGCCCTTAGTGCATGAAGTACTACAGTATGTCTTCACGAATTGTTTCCAAATCATTGGATTGGGCACAGAAGAACTGTAACTTGGCTGCCCGGTTCCCCGGATCTGACGCCTGTAGCTTTCTTTCTGTGGAGAGAGCTGAACGAGGATGTCTACAAGGATATACCAACTACACTCGATGATATGCAACGACGTATTAGTGCAGCTGCTCGGACATCTCCGCTCGTTCCCCACCAGACTGGAAGCGTTTACTGTCGCTGCCGGTGGTAATTCTGAACACATCTTGTGATGGTCAGTTGTCTCTTTACTTGTCGGACTCTACATAACTAATGTATGCACTTGTTTCACAAGCTGCGACATCGTAGCGAAATTTTTTTTTCTTCCTTTATTGAATTTCAATGCCCCCCAAGGGGGCGGGCTGGCAGCAGCTTAGTACGCTGCTCTACAGCCTACAGACTTTTTAAAAACGTAAGAAGAAAAGAAACAAGAAAAGCAGGCGATAAAACGGTGACTTAAATTGTAAAACGGCGGAAAATTGTGGAAAGTTAAAATATAAGGCATGGGGGTTGGCAAAGTTAGTAAAATACACAGGAATCAGACAAGTTACTTAGTAGACACACAATTTAAAAAAAAACATGGCGACCGTCTGGTTTGTGTTCGCAAGAGATAAAAAATCACACCCAGCGACAGTATGATGGTCATTCACAACACTTCCCAAAAGACACACAACACGGAACACTCACTGTAAAACACTGCACGAAAATGTCGGCACAAAGATGACACTCCCTAGCCAAGGGCAGATAGGGGGGGGGGGGTGAGGGGCTGGATAGGGGGAAATAAGGAGAGAGGAGAGGAAGAAACGAAAAGGGTGGGGAAACCAAAGGAGGGAAAGGACTCATAAGGGAGGAGAGGGGCAGGGCAGACCAGATAGGGAATGGGAAAAGGCAGAGGAGGGAAATTCAAAAGGACTCGGGAGAGAGAAGGGTGGCAGAGAGAGGGTAGGTGGGGAAAAAAGAGGGTGAAAGGGGGGAGAGGGAGCCCGGGAAAAGGACAGAGGAAAGGAGGGGGAGTGAGGATCAGAGTTGATAGGAGGTATAAATGGAGAGAGAGAGGGCATAATCTGGGAGGGGGAGTTGATGGAAGCCACCTTGGGAAAGGAGATGACGGGTGTAGAGATGGAGGGTAGGGGGGACACAACAGTGAAGTTGTGGCTGGGGGTGGGGATGGGAGAGGAGAAGAGCAACCAGGGGGTGAGGGGGATCAAGGCGGCAGGAGGTGTAGAGTATGCGGATGTGTTCGAGGAATAGAAGCAGATGGGGGAAAGGAATGAGGTCATAGAGAATCTACGTGTGGGACGGGAGGCATATAGGGAAGCCGAGGCGGAGTGCATGACGCTCAAGGATCTGGAGGGAATTATAGAATTTGGGGGGGCAGATATCCAGGCGGGACTGGCATAACAGAGGATGGGACGGATTAAAAATTTGTGGGTGTGGAGGATGGTAGAGGGGTGCAACTGCCATGTCTGGCCAGAGAGGAGTTTGAGGAGTCGGAGGCAGTTGTGGGCTTTGGAGAACATCAGGATATGGGAGGTTTTCCACAGGTCGGGATAGAAGCCAGTGGTAAGCATGACATTGTAGAGGGTGGTAAGGACTGAAAGGGAGGGCAGTGTTTGAGGTAATGCAGTTGTGGCCGGGAGCAGTGTTGCTTTTAGTGTGGAGTGTGAAGTTGATGTCCTGTGTAGTGATGAGAGTGTTAAGTTCAGATGGTGGTGTGTGGCACAAGTACTGGAAGCTAGGAGCAAGGGGAGGAACAGAGGTATTAGTACAGTCCATGACGTCGGGGAAGAGGGAATAATCAAAATGGGGATAATCTGGGATGGAAGAAACATCTCGAAGGAGAAGGAAGGCCTGTGGAGGCAGGGTGGGGTGGTGAGGGTGGATGGCTTTGGTGGGGATATGGGTGACGACGGCATCAGACAAGGTCTGGTGCAGGAAGGCAGCAGTGCCAGAGATGTCATCAGGAGATTGGAGGGTACAGTCAACCTGGGTATGGAGTCCCAGTAGGCATTCCAGTTGGCACGGGAGTAATCATGGACAGGTTAAGGAGGGATATCGAGGCGAGGAGCGTTGCAGGGAGGGCGACAGATAGAGAGGAGAACAGGAGCATGGTCACTGCCAATGAGGTCAACGACATCTACGGTGATGCGCCCAAGGAGGTTGGGAGCGGCAAGGACCACATCAGGAGTGGTGCTGGATTCGGGTCGGGTGTGCTGAGGGACAGGAACCAGCTCTCCCTGGAGGGTGGTGATAAACTGATACCACCGCTGGAGGTCAGCAGGATCACGGCTGTGGATATTGAGGTCAGCAGCAATCACATAGGTGGAGAAAGTGCGATCACCGTGGGCCAGGAAATCGTACGGGATGGGGGTGCGAGGGCAGACATAAATGGTGGCACAGGTGATGGTAAGGGCGGGGTTGAAGAGGCTGAGGGTGAGATGCTTGGCAGGATTGTTAAGGAGAGGTTGGGGCCGGAAAGGGAGGTGTTTGAGGTGGCCTATAGCAACCCCGCCATGCGCCAGAGGGTACGGGTTATCAGTGCGGTGAAGGGTGTAAGGAGCTGGGAAGATGGAGATATGGGGTTGAAGGAAGGTTTCATTTAGGACAAAGGCATCCACGCAGTGCTGACAGAGGGTGAGGAGGAAGAGGAGTTTGTGGGTGGGCAGGGAGCAAATATTGTGGTACAGGAACGGTAGGGTTGTTGTATCATGGGAGGGGAGAGTTGACGAGGGTGGTGAGGGGGTGAAGGTGAAGTGGGCCTGGTTGTGGGAGAACGTGGCGTAGGTGGTAAGATGGAAGATGGAATGAGCAGCAAAGGCGATTTGGGAAAGGGTGTGGAATCGCTGGAAGGGGTGGATGTTTTGGAGCACAATGGTGATGAAGTGGATGATGTCCTCTGCTGTAGGTGGAGGGCAGAGCGAGTTTTTGGGGTCGATGGGGTTATCAACAGGACGGACAGGGATGGTGAGCTCAGGGGTGACTGGAGGAGATTTCGCTTTACACTTCGAGGAGTAGGTAGGATGTGGTTCGTTACAGGTGTTGCAGGAGGGGGGAGGTGAGATTGGGCCAGTTCTTGCGGAAGTGAGAAGCTTTGCAGTGGGGACAAGTAGGGGGGTTCTTGCAGGCAGAGGTAACATAGTCATTGTATGTGAGGCAGCATTGGCAGCAGTAGGATTGGACTGGGGAATGGGAGGGGCTACCTTATGATGGCGACTGTAGATGAGAGCTCCCTCGGTGAGGAGGGGTTCAATGGAGGAGGAGGAGGATTCAGTGAATATCCGCATGAGATAAGTCAGCCCGGCACCATTGAAGATGTGACGGGCCGAGCAGATTTCAATGTTGGGCCAGGAGTTGAGGCTGACGGATAGAGGACCGGGTGTGATAGGGGGTGAGGGTTGCACATTGGCTGAATTGGATATGTGGGATGCAGGAGAGGAAGGAAGCATTTGGGGATTTAATGAGGATCGAGTCCTTGTGAGGAATCAGAAGGGAGACGGGGGTATTAGGGGAAGTATTTCCGGATGGCTAGGATGAGGGAGTGGGCATTGAGGATCAGTATTGGAGAGGACAAAGGTGTGGGTGGCAAGCTTGGCAGGAGTGGGGGTCGGGGTCCCGTCCATGGGGGTGGGTGGGTCACAGGGATTGGGGGTTTTCTTGAGGAGATTTCAGGGGAAGGGTTAACATTTGGGCGCTTGGAAGGTTTTGTGGTCATGACAGGGTGGAGAGGGGGCTGGGGGATGGGTTGCAGGGGGAGATGGCGGGGGCAGTACCACCCTGAGCATCGGATGACGCAGAGGGAGAGGGCGTGGGTGTCACAGTGACTGTGGAACGTCAAGCCGAAATTTGTGCTGGCGTGGAGCCTGTCGGAGACGGTGCAGGGAGCGGCGGAAAGTTGGTAGATGTCGATGGGGCGACAGTGATAGGGGAGGGCGAGTTGGGGGTAGTTACAGCCGAAATTTGGCGCAGGGGTGGGGTGGACAGTGAGAGAAGGAAGGACAGGAAGGGGGTGGAGGATGAGCTCCATGTGATGGTGGTTGGAGCAGCGGAGGGAGAGGTGAAACTGATAATGGTGGTGGGTTGGGACATGGCGACGGCGCGAGAGAGGGGGGGGGGGGGAAGAAAACGGCAGCGACCAGGCGGCGACCAGGCGGCGGCGGCGGCGGCGGCGGCGGCGGCGAGTAGGTCCGAACGACGAGCAGTAGTGACGGCGTGCCGACAACACGGCAAGGAAAGTGGGGGCTCTTCCATGTCGAAGATACACCCTGAGTGCGAGTCCTCGATGAGGAAATGAGGGAATCCAACCCTCTAACGCGTCGCGAAAAAACAGTGACCCGTATATGTAATAAGTTTCCTTTAATTTACGTCTATGGTCACAAACTTTGTACTAACAGATTACCGGTTTCGGTCTTTAATGACCATCATCAGATCTGCAGCAAAAATGGAGAACATAGATACACTCGCAAACTGTATACAGCTTAAGAACAATACATAGACTATAATGACAAGTAGAACTGACAAAATTTACATTTGTGTGCTTCAGATATGAAGAGACATGCCTGTTTCATAAAAACAAAGTCCTAATGTACTGCAGCCATAGTGGCATCGTCAAATCCATATAAATAACATCACATGCACGAGTCACGTTGTCAGTAGTACTACTGTTTAAAACAAGCTGCCGTACAGTAGCCACAAGATGTTTGTGTTGTAAGTTCACCAGATGTCACTAATGTCAGCATACACTAGTTTTCAATTATTAATTGAAACAGAGAAAATAAAGGGGGATACAACAGTTGAAGTCTGTAATAAGCTTATAACGTATAAAAGGCGTTACAGTAAAAAAACAAGAAAAAGAAGAACACGACAAAAGTAATATTGTTAAAAAGAGGAAGAGTAAAAAACAGTGGTTGACATGTGATCTAGTGCCAATACTCTAGATAATGACATAAATATTAAATACCGTTGATAGTGCACCGGGTAAAATTAAACAACCATAAAACAAATCGCTAAATGAGCCACAAATGAAAGAAAACATAATCAGCGCCCTCTGTTAGCGCTAACGCCAGAATTCCGCACAGGCGGGAGGTGGTTGGAGGAACGTAACTGGCAGAGGGACCCTTGTACCCTGTGGTACTCCGTTGCAAGAAAAGAATGATAAAATTCCGTAACAGTGAATGATCCACATTATCTGATTAATGTCGTCTATGAAATGAATAGAGAAGGAACAAGAACATACTAAGGTCATACGTAAAATGTATGAAAACGAAGTAAATATGTGATGCACTCAATACTGGGGGGACTTATCAACACACTATACAACAGGCGGGCAGTGATAAGACCTCCTTCCATCCCTCCTCGTCTCACTCTCCCTTCGCCCTCGCTCTTCGTCGCCCCCTCCCAAGCTTATTCCTCCCGCACCTCCACCTCTGATCCTGTCCCCACACTCCCACAGCCTGTAACTGCAGCTACCGCTAGGTGGGTGGCCCAATGGTCCACTGCTCATGCCCAGCTCTCACCCTTGCCTTCGCCATCGCCATCATCTCCGTCATCACCGTCGCCTTCGCCATCGCCATCCCCATCTCCGGTGCCGGCTCCAGCGTCCATGCCGGAACCTGCTTGTTCCCGCCACCTCCCTGTTGCTCCTGTCCCCGCATGTCTCCACTCACCCTTCAGTTGCCCTCAAACCCCCTAGTGGCACCACCACCTCCTCAGCTTCCAAAAAGGCCCCAGCCTGTCCTCCTTCCCCCCCTCCAAGAATGCCATGGATGTCTCCCTGCCTGGCCCTGCTCCGTCCGCCCCCTCCTCCTCCTCCTCCTCCTCCTCCTCCTCCTCCACCCCTCTTCCTACAAATATCTCCTCTCTCGTCCCGATCCTTACCTCCTCGATGCCCGGAACCTCTCACTACTCCCCCGCCAACACTTTCATGAAGCCCCCATCTCCCTCCTCACTCCCCAAAGAGACTCCACTCTCATCTCCTCCCCCAGCCCCACCCTTTATACTGACATCCTTTCCTGCATCCCCATCACCCGGTTTAGCCCCAATACCTCCCTGACCCCTGCTCCTACCACATCTCATACCCACCAACCCCAACCCCCGCATCATCCGCCAACCCACACCACCGTGATCACTCAGCTTAGTCTGACGATCATGGAGGAGGAGGTGTTGGTGGAGCTCAAGACGCATCCCTTGCTGGAGGTCCGGGCAATCCACCACATTTTTAACTCTGCCAGCCCCACCCACCTTATGTGGATTTTATCGGAAGATGCCCCCTCCATTGACTGCCTCCTGAATGAGGGTGCCCTCCTCTTCCACCAAAGATACAAAATCGACCCCTCCCGTTCCCCTCCTGAACCCCTCTGCTGCCACAGGTGTCTGCGCTATAACACACACACACGACATCTGAGTGCTGCGACGCCCCCACCTGCTCGCACAGCAAGCAAGCACATTTCCTCTGGCAGTGCCCCAACCTTCAGTCCCCTTCCTCCTGTAATACCTGTAATCTCCTGCATCCCACATACTCCCAAAAATGTAAAGCCCGACCCCCTCCAACCACTTCTGAACTCACCTTCCCTGTCCGCCCTCTGGAAGCCCCCACCCCTCCTGGCATTTCCCTTCTCCCCCCCCCCCCCCACCGCTGAGGACATCATCAGGTTCCTCACCATCATTCTCCAAAATGCCCACCCTTTCCATCGCCCTCACACCCTCCAGCAGATATTCCTCACTGCCCGCTCCATCTTCCACCTTAAAATGTATGCCACCTACTCCCACAACCAGGCCCATTTTACCTTCTCCCATCTTGACACCCTCGTCTAAATCCCTATCATGGGGCGACGGCACCGTATCCTGTTAAGCAACATCCGTTCCCTTCCTACCAACAACAACCTCTTCATGCACACCCTCACCACCCACACCATGGATGACTTTCTCCTCAATGAAACCTTTCTTCAGCCCCACCACACGATACACATCTCGCCCTACCTCCTTCACTGCTCCAACAATTCCTTCCCGATAGTGCGTGGCGTAGTTGCCATTAGTCACCACCGCCAGATCCCAGTTCGTCTCCAACCTCTCCTTCCCGACCCCACCGAACACCTGGTCCTATGTCTCTTCTTCCCTGGCCTTACCATCACCTGCGCTACCATCTATGTCTGACCTAACACCCCTACTCCTTTTGACTTCCTTTCCCACATTAACCGTACCTTCTCCTCCTATGTGATCGCCACTGACCTCAACATCCGTAGTCGTTCCGCCGCCCAGTTACGGCGGTTGCATCGGTTCCTCTCCTCCCTCCAAGGCAACATCGTCCCCATTCCCCATCACAACCGCCCCGAATTCAGCTCCACTCCTGATGTCGTCCTCTCCTCCCCTAACCTCCTTGGCCGCATAACGATGGATGTCCTGGACCCCATTGGTAGTGACCATCTCCCTGTTCTCCTCACCATTTCAGACGGTCGTCGCCCCTGCCCCGACCCCTGTCATGACCCTTCCCCAAAGTACGTCCATTATTATTCCCATGCCGACAGGAAAGCCTACCGGGATACCCTATCTACCCAGGTCGATGGCCACCCCTTCACCTACCGCCACCCCGATGATATTACCCATGCCGACTCCTTTCTCCAGCAGACCTTGTCTGAGGCCGTGGAGGCCCACGTCCCCCACCATTCTACCTTACCCCCACAGGCCGTGCTCCTCCTCCATGAATCCCGCCGTCTCTACCGTGCATTCCTCTTCACGTGTGACCCAGACACACTGCGACGCCACTGGCAACTCCAGGGACACATTCCTAACTTGCTCACGGCTAAGAAACGCCAGGACTGTCGACCGATATGCACCTGTTTAAATGCTACCCTTCCTATAAACTCGTCCAAGTACTGGTCAGCCTTACAGGATCTAACCCCCCGTCCCCTACTATCCTCTCCTTCATGATAACCAACCCTTCCCTGACAACCTTAGTAAGGCCAATCACTTTGCCTCCTACCTCTCTGATGTCTTCACCATGCCCGACGATCCCCAGTTATATTACTCCCTCTTCCCTGATGTCCACGATCGAACTGAAACCTCTGTCCCTCCCCTCGCACCTGGTTTCCAGTACTTGGACAACATTGCTCACACAGAACTCAATGCCCCTATGGCTACACACGATCTCGTAGCTACACTCTGCACAAAACGCAACACCGCTCCTGGTCACGATTGTGTCACCTATCGTCACCTTTGTGAAGCTCCTGCCTCTTTCCTCTCCATCCTGGCCAGGCTCAACAATGTAGTCCTGTCCACCGGCTACTACCTGTGGAAAACCTCCCGTACCCTGATGTTCCTTAAACCCGGTAAACCGCCATCCACTGTCTCCTCCTACCATCCCACCAGCCTTACCTCGGTCTTCAGCAAGGTCCTGGAATACATCCTCACCTGACACATCCGCCAGCATCTCCGCAAACACCGCCTCCTTCCCATTACCCACTGTGGCTTTCGGCCATCCTTCTCTTCCGATGACCTTCTCCTTCACCTCACTCATCTCCTCTCCGAACAGCTTAATTCCCATCGCTCCCCTATCTTTCTCTCCCTTGACCTTGAACGAGCCTATGACAGCATGTGGCATTCCGGTCTCCTCTTCAAGCTCCAAATCTTCAACCTTCCTGTTAACTACGTCCGTCTGATTGGCTCCTTTCCTTCCCAACGTCCTTCCTACGTCACCATCGACAACACGGATTCCTACACCTTTTTCCCCTTCACTGGTGTGCCCCAAGGTTCCGTCCTCTCCCTTCTTCTGTACCTTTTGTATACGGCGGACATGCCGCTGCCTTCACCCCCTATCCACCTTCTCCAGTACGTCGATGACACCGCCTTCCTTGCCCTTGCCCCCACCCTGCAGCGCTCACAACACCTTCTCCAATCCCATCTTGACCGTTTCACCGCTTGGTGCAACCAGTGGTTGCTTAAGGTCAATCCTTCCAAAACCCAGGTGATCATTGTAGGCAAAACCACCCCTTCCTTCCACCTCCTCGATTTCTACATCACCATCTATGGCCATCCTATCGCCCTCACCCCCACCCTTAAGTACATTGGCGTCACCCTCGACCGTCACCTCTCCTGGACCCCCCACCTCCGGACAATCCAAGCCAAGGCACGATCCCGACTCTGTCTCCTCAAGCTCCACCCTACTCCATACCTATAAATCTCTCATTCGCCCTATCCTTTGCTATGCCCACCCTGCCTGGATCTCCGCTGCCCCTACCTTTTACAAATCCCTTCAGATCCTAGAACGCCATGCTCTTTGCCTCACCTATCGCATCCGTCTCCCCTCCCCCACGCGGATCCGGCATGACCTTATTGCGTTCGCCCACCTCCTCCTTTTCCTCAAACGGATATGGATCCTCTACACCTCCCATAAACTCGATCCTCCTCACCCGCTCGTCTCTCCCATCCTCTCTCGCCCCCATTCGCTGCCACGCCTGTACTTCCACGCCCCACCTGCTCCCCATCTCTCCACTCCTCATACCCTCTCCCAAAGTGGCTTCCGCTAGCTCCCCCTCCCTGATGATGCCCTTCTCCCCAACATCTACCCCTCCTACCAACTTTGATCCTCCCTCCCTCTTCCTGTGTTTGTTCCCATGGGCACCCCTCTCCCATCTCTCTCCCTTCCCTCCCTCCTCCCTTTCTCCACTCCTCCCCCCGGGCTTCCACTACCCCCATACTTCCATTCCTCCTCCCATCTCCTCTGCCACTGGCATCTTTGCTCTCCCCTCTCCCTCCCCCTCCCCCTCGCCCTTCTTCCCCTCTTTGCAGGTCCCCAGACTCGCACACGTTACGTGGACATTCCCGCACCGGAGATCATCGCCATCCGTTTCCCGTGTGTGTGCCATCATATTTGTGTTTAGTGTTCGCCGTCACGCTCCAACCTTCACCTGTGCCGTCGAAATAATCAGTGTTTGTGCGCCGTGCCGACAGTTTTTCTTGTGTTTCTCGTCGAGTGTGAACGGCTTCGTGTTTTTTGTATTCTGTGTCTACTGTTTTTTGCCCGCCAATTTGTTCAATCTCTTATGTGTCTTCTTTATGTTTTCTCGTTGTTAACTCTGAGGCTGAAGAGCAGCGTAAGATGCTGCTGCCAGCCTACCTGTTGTACAGGTGTTGAAATAACAATAAAGGAAAAAAACAGTGATTAGAGTAAAACATTGTCAAATAAAGGAAAGTAGGCATTAGGCACAAAGTCATTTTGCCAGTTAAGAAGTTTAGTTGGTTCTCTATATTTTGCTTTACAAATTTCAAGCTCCTCTAACAAATTAAGAGCACGGCCTTTTTCCACTCTGTGAAGAATACGTATACAACTCTCAATACTTCCTATGGAATGACCAGATTCAGATAAATGCTATCCCAAAGACGTTTAGTTTTGTCTTTTCTGAATTCGTGCTGGCTATGCGTCAATAAATTGTTTTCTTCGAGGTAATTCATAATGTTCGAACACAGTATGTGTTCCAAAACCCTTCCGCAAATCGACGTTAGTGATATGGGCCTGTAATTCAGCGGATTACTCTTATTTCCCATTTTAGGCATTGGTGTAACTTGAGCGATTTTCCAGTCTTTACATGATCAGGACGGAAGGAGTGGAGGCTGTCTCTTAAAAAGGCGTTAAGTACATTTTTATCAGATTTTTTTCAATAGATGTACTTTGCGTTTCATTTTCATGGTTGTGGGTGTTAGGGTATTCAGCCTAGCAGCAACTGCCTTGTGGTCGCTAATCCCTATGTTCGTCATGACACTCCTATTTGTCCAGGATTATTTGTTGCTGAGAGGTCAAGTATAGTTCCGCAACCATTTACGCTTCGAGTTGGCTCATGAAGTAATTATTCAAAATAATTTTCTGTAAAAGCGTTCAGTACAATTTGTTATGAACTTTTATGCCTGCCGTCGCATTTAAAAGTATAATTTTTCCAGTATATGGAGGGTAGATTGAAGTCGCCAGCTACTATAATTGTATGGTTGATGTTCGTATTTGAAATGAGACTCAAGTTTTCTTTGAACTGTTCAGCGACTATATCTTCTGAGTATGGGTTTCGGTAAAACAATCTAATTAATAGTTTAGTCTGATTGTCAAGTGTAGCCTCTACCCATAGTACTTCGCAGGAACTATCTACTTCTATTTCACTACAAGGTAAACTACTTCTGACGGCAATTAATACTCAACCACCAACCGTATTTAATCTATCCTTTCTGAACTCTGTTAGGTCGTTTGAAAAAAATTCAAATGAACTTATTTCCGGCTTTAGCCGGCTTTCCGTGCCTATAACTATTTGAGCTTCAGTACTTCTAATAGGGCTTGGAGCTCTGGTTCTTTCGCAACACAGCTACGACAATTTACAACTACAATACCGATCGTTTCTACAACTACCTTACTCTGTTTTACGTGCTCCCTTATAGACGGACGCTCTTTCTGTGGTTTCCTGAGACCCTCTAACCTAAAAAAACGCCCAGTCTCTTCCACACAGCCCCCGCTACCCGTGTAGCCGCTTCTTGTGTGTAGTGGACTCCTGAGCTATTAAGCGGAATCCAGAAACCCACCACTCGATGTCACAAGTCAAGGAATCTGCAGCCTACACGGTCACAAAACCTCCTAAGCCTCTGATTCAGACCCTCCACTCGACTCTGCACCAAAGGGCGACAGTCGGTTGTATCGACGATGCTGCAGATAATGAGCTCCGCCTTAATCTCACAAGCAAGGCTGGCAGTCTTTACCATTTCCGCTAGCCGCCCGAAACCAGAGAGAATCTCCTCTGATCCAAAGCGATACACGTCATTGGTACCGACATGAGTCACCACCTGCGGTTGGCTGCATCCTGTACTCTCCACGGCATCCGGAAACACCGTTTCCACATCCGGAATGACTCCCCCCAGTATGCACACGGAATCCGCATTGGCTTCCTTCCCCTCGTTGGCAGCGTGTTCCTAAGGGGCCCCCTTACACGCCTAACGTTGGAGCTCCCAACTACCAGCAAACCCTCTGTGAATGCCCAGACCTTGTGGGCCGAGAAGGTTCCTCTGGAACAGAGTGGATGAGTTCATCTGCCTTAGAGAGAGATCCAGCTAAATGTATGGCTGTGGACTTGTGCCTTCAACAATTGACCCATTGGTGATGTGCCCATGGCAAGACACATCACAGCCTGGCCCATCTACATTCGTGCACTGATATCTGGACATATCACAGCTGAGCCAGGCAAATATGATGTACCTACAGCCAGACATGTCACAGCTTGGCTCTTCGATGATGTACTCATGGCCGGAAGTGTCATAGCCTTTTCCATCAATGATGCACTCCAGTCCATCGAAAATACACCCACCGACACTCTGATGTAGCACCATAAGACGGCAGCCCAGTCTGTTATCGACACTGTGGCACAGCATTGTTGCTGTCACATTTGGGGACAGTATCCCACATGTGTACACTGACGACATGAATAGGGGATTCGAGATCCTACCACTTCCCTCAATGTTTGTGAAGACATTGTGGAAAGGTTGCTCCCCAGATCTGCCAAAAACCTGTGGTGTTCCTTCGTTAAATGCAAAGCAGTTCTGTACTCGGAACTCACCCCCCCCCCAAAAAAAAAAGTAGATAGTGATGCTGTTGAGGAAAAGAGTATCGTCCAAATTTGGAGGAAAAAATGGTATGATATCATGGTGCAAGTCAATCACAGACTAGTTTGGAACTTTTACCAAGAGCCTCATACTGGGCCATTTTTCTGAAATGCAGCAAAGACCGTCTGGTAGGGCACTCAGCCATTTACTCTACCTTGATGTATACTCAAATGATTTTGATTCACTTGATGGGGGGGGGGGGGGAGGGGAGAGGGGGTCCAGATTCTTGGGACTTCCGAGAAATATTTCCGCTGAACCGGCATGCATTAATGTCCAGAACCTTGATGAGAAGAATGGATATTGCTTTCCAAGGTCACTTCTGGCTTGCAATACAAATTACCTTAAATATTCATGTGATATGAGAACATAAAAAACATAAAATATTTGTGGGTATTGTAATTTCAAAGGCATCTCATTCCCAGCAAAACTTTAGTACCTATCAAAATTCGAAAGGCAGAACTCTGTTTACTCAGTTCACATGTTTGGCTTGGATGTTGGTGAAAGCGAGCCAGAAGACGAAGAAGAAGATCATCCGATCACTATGCAGAACAAGAACATCATCAAGCATATAGTAGTGGTACTCTTTACTTTTCTAAGTTAGCCAGACAGCGCTTCAAACACGTAGATTCGTTGCTATTCTCTGAGGGCGAGAAGCAACAATATCTGTAGATCAAAGGCATGTCCTGCCTACATTCCTCTCAACTGAGTAAACAAGAAGGTAAATGATATTTTGTCCCCACATGGTTCAGCTCTTTTCGCAATAGTGAGGTTCTAGATTGGCACCTCACTGACTCCTTAACCCAGGAAGTGGTATGTGAGGAAATGCCTGCCAAGGATAAAAAAGTTCTTAAGGTTTAAGAATGCCCACGGCGAAGAGCGACGTCTCTTCATTGCATAAGCTGACTTCGAGTGCCTCCTAGCTCCTGTGCTACACTGTGAAGGCCACCCCACCACCTTTCATACTACCTTCACAGAATGGTACATACTGTATACGGTAGGTTATTAAATTGTATGCTCATATGACTTCATTCGCAACAAATTTGAGCTATATGTTGGGGATAATCATCCAAGATGGCTACTCTTGAGAAACTAGAATGGGAAGATGATCGCATTTATCGCAACGACGTTCCAACCATCAACTCACAGGAGACTGATGCTTTATATGACCAGGCAGTTGATAGTCATATTTGGGGGCTGTCGTTGGATAGAAAAGTGAGAACTACATGTAGAGACCACTGTCATCTAATGGGGAGTTTCCGCTGCACATCTCGCAACGCATGCAGTTTGAAGTATCAACTGCCATGCCACATACTGGTCTGCTTTCATAATTTGAGCGGGTGTGACGGTCACATCCTTGTTCCTTTTTCAGTCTGATGTAGTCAGTTCAGAAGATAGGTACATATGTGTTAACGTTTCTCCATTTCCATCCCACTTGTAAAAAGTGACATTTCCTCGTTCGTTCACAGAAGTAACTTAAGCGATTCTGCCCAATTTGAAATATTAAACAATATATGGGTAACTTTTGTGGTTGGCAGGAGAGCCAACACCGTGTTACTAGAGGAGGCCGAAAGGCACGCGTTTTAGCTCACGCAGGCTGGCGTGAGGTCTGGAAACGGAAAAGGAAATTAGAATTTAGAAAAACGGACGTAGCTGGTGGAATACTTAACTTTAATCCATTAATGACAAACGTCGGTCTTGACGGTACATAGTTCACAATATCAATAGTAACTTGATAATGGCGCCTTGCTAGGCCGTAGCAAATAACGTAGCTGAAGGCTATGCTAACTATCGTCTCGGCAAATGAGAGCGTATTTAGTCAGTGAACCATCGCTAGCAATGTCTGCTGTACAACTGGGGCGAGTGCTAAGAAGTCTCTCTAGACCTGCCGTGTGGCGGCGCTCGGTCTGCTATCATTGATAGTGGCGACACGCGGGTCCGACGTGTACTAACGGACGTCGGCCGATTTAAAGGCTACAGCCTAGCAAGTGTGATGTCTGGCGGTGACACCACAGTAACAGTGCACAGAAAGAAAGCATTTGAAGTGGTCTCTCACTTAGTATTCAGTCTGCAACTGTTAACATCTACATCTACACCACACTCCGCAAGCCACCTAATGGTGTGTGGCGGAGGGTACTTTCGGTACCTCTATCTGATCCCTCCAACCTTGTTCCACTTGCGAATAGTGGGTGGGAAGAATGATTGTCGGTAAGCCTCTGTATTGGCCCTGATTTCTCAAATTTTCTCCGCGTGGTCAATACGCCAGATGTATGTGGGGAGAAGCAATATGTTGTCCGACTCCTCCTGAAAAGTGGTGTCCCGAAATTTCAATTGTAAATTTCTCCTAGATGTGCAACGCCTCTCTTGTAACGTCTGCCAGTGGAGTTCGTTTATTATCTCCGTAATGCTCTCTCGCCAGCTGAACGATCCCGTGTCGAAACGCGCCACTCTTCGTTGGATCTTCTCTATCACCACCATCAGTCCTGCCTGATAGCGACCCCAGGTACATGAACAATACTCAATAATCGGGCGAACAAGCGCCTTTTAAGCCAATTCTTTTGTGGATCAGTTACATTTCCATAAGATTCTTCCGATGAATCTGAGTCTGGTGTCTGCTTTTCCCACTTTCATATTTATGTGGTCATTCCACTTAAGGTCGCTCTGGATAGTTACCCCTAGATATTTTACGGCAGACGCTGTCTCCAGCTATTTGTCATCAATAGTGTAGCTGTACAGTAGCGGATTTATTTTCCTATGTATGCGCAATATGTCAGATTTATTTACGTTCAGGGTCAACTGCCAGAGCCTGCACCATTCATCAATTCTCTGCAGGTCGTTCTGCAAATTCTTACTATCTTTGGTCGCTGCTACCGTGGTATAGACAACTGCATCATTTGCGAATAGCCTTAAAGAGCATCTACTAGATCATTTACATATATTGTAAACAGCAACGATCCTATCACAATTCCCTGTGGTACTCCGGATATTGCCTCTACATCTGTCGATTGTGTTCCGTTAAGAGCGACGTGTTGAATTCTATCTGCAAGAAAGTCTTAAATCCAATCGCAGGTCTGCTCCGATGCTCTGTAAGCTCGTATTTTTTTCATTAAACGGTAATGAGGGCCGGTTTCAAATGCTTTACTGAAATCAGGGAACATGGCAGCAACCTGAGCGCCGTTGTCCACTGCGCTGGAGATCTCATGGAGGAACAGAGCGAGCTGAGTTTCACAGGATCAAAATGGTTGAAATGGCTCTGAGCACTATGGGACTTAACATCTATGGTCATCAGTCCCCTAGAACTTAGAACTACTTAAACCTAACTAACCTAAGGACATCACACAACACCCAGTCATCACGAGGCAGAGAAAATCCCTCACCCCGCAGGGAATCGAACCCGGGAACCCGGGCGCGGGAAGCGAGAAGGCTACCGCACGACCACGAGCTGCGGACAGTTTCACAGGATCCCTGTTTATGGAATCCATGTTGATTTTTATAGAGGAGGTGTTCATTTTTCAAAAACGTCATAATTCTTGAGCATAAAACATGTTCCATAATTCTACAACAGACTGACGTCAACATATAGGTCTATAAACGTGTGGATCTATCTTACGGCCTTTTTTTAAAACGGGAGTAACCTGCGCTTTTTTCCAGTTGTTAGGTACTTTACGTTGCTTAAGCGATCTACAATACATTACTGCTAGAAAGGGAGCAAATTCTATGGCATAATATTTATAGAATCTTATAGGTATCTCATCTGGCCCTGAAGCCTTTCCACTACTAAGCGATTGTAGCTGCTTTTCCACTCCACGATCGGTTATCTCAATATCTGCTATTTCGATGTTCGTACGACGATTGAAAGGCGGGACAGTGTAAACGATCTTGCGCGGTGAAAAAACTTCGAAAGACCGAATTCGTTATTTCGGCCTTCTCTCTGTTATCTTCGGTTTTGGTGCGGTCGCTGAGAGAATGAATAGATGATTTTGACACACTTACTGATTTTACATACGACCAAAATCTATTGGGGTTTTTACTCAGGTCGGTTGACAACGTCTTACTTTCAAAATCATTGAAAGCTTCTCTCATTGCTCTCCTGACGCTCATTTCCGCTTCGTTCACCTTTTTTTTCAGCTAGATTTTCACTTCTCTTGAATTTGAGATGAAGTGCTCTTTGTTTACGTAGCGCTTTTCTAACACGGCTGTTAAACCATGGCGGAGCTTTCCCATCCCTTACAACCTTACTCGGAACATACTTGTCTAAGGCATATTGAACGATGCCTTTGAATTTTTCCATCTGTTCTCCGCATCTTCGCCCTCATCACCGAATATTTGATGCTAACTGCTGAGATATTCTGAAATTTGTGTCCTGTCACGCTTGCTGAGCAAATATATCTTCCTATCTTTCTTAACATTCCTTGTAGGACCCGTAATCATAGATGCTGTCACAGCCTTATAATCACTGTTACCTTCCTCTGTGTTAACTGATTCGATAAGGTCAGGTCTGTTTGTTGCCAGGAGGTCTACGACGTTACCCTCCCTAGTTGGTTCTCTAACTATCTACTCTAGCAATTTTCGGAGAAGACGTCCAGAAAAATGCCACACGATTCCCTGTCTCTGGCTCCAGTTTTGGTGGCATAACACTTCCAATCTATACCTGGGTAGCTGAAGTCACCCCTATTACAACGGCATGATCAGGATTGGATTGGATTGTTTCGGGGAAGAGACCAAACAGCGAGGTCATTGGTCTCATCGGATTAGGGAAGGACAGGGAAGGAAGTCGGGCGTGTCCTTTCAAAGGAACCATCCCGGCATTTGCCTGAAGCGATTTAGGGAAATCACGGAAAACCTAAATCAGGATGCCCGGACGCGGGATTGAACCGTCGTCCTCCCGAATGCGAGTCCAGGGGACATGATCAGGAAAATTACTAATGATATTCTGAAAGTTCCGTCTGAAGCGCTTTAAAACAACAGATCCTGACCCAGGTGGTCTATAAAAACATCCGATCACCATTTTTGACCGTTCTTTGATACTTAATTTCATCCAAATTAATTCACGTTCGGAATCCGTGATAACCTCGCTACATTCTATCGAATTTTTTACTGCAATAAACACGCCGCCACTATTGGCGCGTAACCTGTCCTTACGGTAAACATTCCAATCTGGACTCAGGATTATTTGTCATTGACGTCTGGTTTTAACAAGCTCTCTTTTCCCAATACTATCAATGCATTATAACCTTCACTAAGCGATAATAATTCTGGGACCTTCCCTTGGATACTGCTACGGTTTACTAAAATCATATTAATCTTTTCTGTCTCTCTTCTGTAAGGACCAAGATTCTCTGAGGTCGCTGTGGCTGATTTAATAGGCAAATCGTCTTTGCTCCCAAAGGAGGAGTTCTCTATCCTATGAAAAGCCCCATGTTCACGCCACACGTACTCCGCTACCCCAGTAGCCGCTTTCTGCGTGTAGTGCACGCCTGACCTATTAAAGGGAACCCTACAATTCTGCACCCGATAGCGGAGGTCAGGGAAATTCGCATCCGATACCGTCGCAGAGTCATCTGGGCCTCTGGTTTAGACCTTCCAGTCTGCTCCAAAACATAGAACCGCGATGAACCCTGGGTACGATGCTACAAATAGACAGCTTAGCCCGCATCCCGCGTGTGTTTCTAGTTGCCTTCACCAAATCAGCCAGCCACCGAAAGGAGCCGAGGATGGCCTCAGAACCCAAGTGGCTGGCGTCATTCGTGCCGACATGTGCCACTACATGCAGCCAGTTGTACCCAGTGCGCTCGATAGCCGCTGGTAGGGCCTCCTGCACTTCACGGATGAGAACTCCCAGCAAACGTACCGAATGCACATTGGAATTCTTTCCCGCCTTGCTTGCTATCTCCCTGAGGGGCTCCGTCACCCGCCTAACATTGGAGGTCCGAATGACTAGCATACCCACACTCAGTACCTGTCCGGACTGGGCACGAAAATCGACCATTGGCCCAACAGGAGAGGCACCCCGTGCTGGCTCAGAGTTATCATCAACACTGGTAGCACCTCGTACCTGCTGCTAAGACGCAGGGAGCCAGCAGCACGGCCTGCTCCCTCTTTCGCCTTCCGTCCAGTGACACGCGAATTGACCACTGCCACCCACTCTGGAGTGAGGATGGACCGGTGAGATGTTGCGTATTAGAAGCCACAGCTACGTCCGGGTACCAGAGGATTCCAGTGGCACCAAAGGTGTCGCAGGTCTCGTCACTGGCGCCCCGACGTCACTGCAACTTTGGGTATTAGAAGCATGTCGACGGTAGCCAACGCAGCTTCCAGCTGTTTATGGAGAACAGCCAACACTCCTTGTAGCCGCTCACAACAAGCACAGTCCCTAGCCATATCGTACTGTGTATAAAATAGATATAAGTCTCAAATGGCGCTACTGAGTTTGAAAATATACCAAAGGAGAAGAAAGTAACACTAAACGTTGCTGTGCAGATCTCTCACTGTACTCTGAAACCGTAAGCTATTAAACAGAAATAAATTTCTCTGTTGAAGTTGATGTATTTACTAGTACCTGTTATTATAAATTCCATTTGTCGAAAAGTTACTGTAAGAGACAGATGTTCAAACGTGAAAGCACTGATCTATACTGTGTGCTGTCTACTAGCACAAAATTAACTCTTAGTGGCGGGACGGAGTTTCTGGCGACGGGAAAATTTACACTAGGAAGCTGCCCTACACAAGAATATTCGCAAGACTTAAGCAACGACAAAACCTACTATTAATTTTATAATCACAAGCCTACACAGTAAAATACACACGAACAGTTCGCTTCTTTGCAGAAGCACGTGAATAAAAACCAAAGACTAAATTAATTTACAGTTTATCAGACAAGTGCTGCTGCTGCTCTGCTGCGCCTCCTCTCGGCTCGGCGATTTACATCAACGTCAATAAATCTCGCAATTTTTCTACTGCAGTTCCTTCATTTTCCATTTATTTGTATCAGGTTTTTCAGTAGATACAACTTTGGTTC
Source organism: Schistocerca gregaria (assembly GCF_023897955.1). Taxonomy (NCBI): domain Eukaryota; kingdom Metazoa; phylum Arthropoda; class Insecta; order Orthoptera; family Acrididae; genus Schistocerca; species Schistocerca gregaria. The sequence continues at coordinate 58,498,788 of NC_064931.1, forward strand.
CAGTTCTAAACGTTGAAACAGTTTATCACAGTGCAGCTATTAATATTTTGGGATACTGACGGGAATGAACATCCTGTATTTGAACAGAACTAAACCACCCCCCCCCCACCCCCCCCACCCCCCTCCCACTGAGAAGAAAGACTTCTCTACGCCCCTGTTTCAGGAACTGAACACACTAATCACTAAGATACAGTAGCTACATCTTTTCACTATCCCATATTTCATAAAATTTAATGTTGTTGTTAGAGAAGTTTTATTTTCGACGGCGCGGTTTCTTTCGTCCATTACCTGCACCTACCTGTGAACTCGTTGCAGTAGATCGCCGGCAGGAAAGCCGAGCAGAAACCTACCGTACTACAACTCGCACCAGGGTGCAATTCGAGGTAACTATTCCAAGAATCGGGACAAGGTCTTAATTTTGAATTAAAGATGAAAATACTGGCAAAAATTCGGTATATTCTGAACCTTTATCAAGTTTATGGTAACGCATTCCCCGGAAGCTGAACAGCTACTAAGCACGGATTGTTCTTAAATTAAAATTCTCGCCATACTATTAAGGTTATCGGTGTCTGATGCACTCAGGTTTTTAGTCACCGATCTGCTCAATATGTCTCGCGGAAGTACTAACTTTTCTCACACGCAAAATTACTTAAAAATCCGTACCTTCTAAAACACACCGGAATAAATATTCCGTCACTTTAAAACACTTTTAGAACCTGTAGCACAACTAAAACCGGCATATTACAGCTTCCTTCGGGGCTCATACCACATACGACCGTACCATTGATCGGTTGGGCTCCGACCCCTTTAGACTGTTGTAAGCATTCTGATTTCTAAGAGAATAGAGGCGCGAATTATTCTCCGTTCTGATTGGTCAGTTTTATTTAAGGCCAATAGAAAAACATTGTTCTCCCGCGTTAATCGGAGCTTTTCATGACTAATCAATCAACAAATAACACACTTTCGAACTGTGCTTTTTTACCAAAATAAATATTTAACATTCTGATATTTTGTTTATACTTTACTTTATTAACTATTTTTATTTGCACTTGAATTAGCTTTCGTTTTACCACAAATTCCCTGTCGTCTGCATTCGCATCGTCTTAAAAACTTTCTCACATTAGTTCGTACAGCGTTCATTAGTAGAACAATGATCTACATATTTACTTTAGACTACATTCACCCATCATTCGCACTACTAAAAGCATATACAAAACTGTACAAACATAAATAAACAAAGAAGCCTTCAAAAAATAAACAGAACAATTAAAAAAAATTCTCTTGACCTGTTTCTTGAATGTCTCTGAGCACTGCTGGAGACTGGTAGATGAAAATTAGAACTACCTACTCGACCGAACCCGCTTCAGACCATCTGTCACTGCGCACGCATGAGTCATTCCCCCGAAAACTGGAAATTTGTGGTAAGGACTGTGGGACCAAGCTGTTGATGTCATCGGACCCTAGGCTTACGCACTACTTAATCTAACTTAAACTAACTTACACTAAGGACAACACACAGACCCGTGCCCGAGGGAGGACTCGAACCTACGACGGGGGGAACCGCACGAACCGTGACGAGACGCCTCTGCTACACCGCGCGGCCATTCTCCCGATACACAGACTCTAGGGCTCTAGACATGAGCGATATAAGGCGCCACGCCTCAAGACGATCATGTAATTGCGATGTGAGAGTGGAATTCGGTAACAGGAAAACGCAGAAAAGGAAAAGTAGCTGGAAAACATGGATTGAAAGAAAGAATTAAAGGGGAAGCCTGGAGGTAGAATTTTGCGGAGAGTACAGTTTAGTCAGTACTAACACCTGGTTGTCGAAATGGAAGAGACCTGTAGATACCGGAGGGATGTCCGCCGCTGGTAGCTGAGTGGTCAGCGTGACGGAATGTCATCCCTAACTGCCCGGGTTCAATTCCCGGCTGGGTCGGAGATTTTCTCCACTCAGGGACTGGGTGTTCTGTTGTCCTTATCATCATCATTTCGTTCGCATCGACACACAAGTCACCGAAGTGGCGTCAACTCGAAAGACTTGCACCAGGCTAATGGTCTACCCGATGGGAGGCCCTAGCCACACGGCATTTCCATACCGGATGGTTGTAGGTATGTTATATAATGGTGAAGCAGAGGTTTATAAACCAGATTTTAAACTGCAAAACATTTCCATTTGCAGAGGTGGGCACCTACCACAATTTCTTTGTTATGAACTGCAGATTGGAAATGAAGAAATTGCAGTAAGGCAGGGAATTAACGACATGTGATCTGGGTAATTCGAAAGAACGAAAGCTTGTTGGAGTTTCAGACAGAACATCAGTCAAATATTGGCTGAAACAGGACAGTTTAATTCCGTGGGAGACGAATGAGTTCCTTCGGGAGACAGTGCAGTGAAGGCAGCGGAAGACCAACTAAGCAGAGAGACAAGACCCTATAAAAATTCTTGGATAATAGCCGAGATACTGAATTTAGTTGACGAAAGCGGTTCAAAATGGTTCAAATGGCTCTGAGCACTATGGGACTTAACATCTATGGTCATCAGTCGACTAAAACTTAGAACTACTTAAACCTAACTAACCTAAGGACATCACACAACACCCAGCCATCACGAGACAGAGAAAAATCCCTCACCCCGCCGGGAATCGAACCCGGGAACCCGGGTGTGGGAAGCTAGAACGCTACCGCACGACCACGAGCTGCGGGCGACGAAAGCGGAAATTATTTAAAAAAAAGTAAAGCCAGCAAAAGGAGAATAGAGACGTCTAAAACACGAGACTGACAGGAAGTGCATAGTGGCAAAGTGAAGACTAGAGAACAACTGCAAAGCTGTAGAAATGTGTCACTATGCGAACAGATGCCGCCTATAGAAACGTGTTAATAAATGCATGGGTATATTCCTGTTTAATAATAATAATAACAACAATAATAATAATAACAGTGAAGGCAGAGGAAGACCAACTAGGCAGAGAGACAAGACCCTATAAAAATTCTTGGATAATAGCCGAGATACTGAATTTAGTTGACGAAAGCGGTTCAAAATGGTTCAAATGGCTCTGAGCACTATGGGACTTAACATCTATGGTCATCAGTCCCCTAGAACTTAGAACTACTTAAACCTAACTAACCTAAGGACATCACACAACACCCAGCCATGGCAACAATTTCTAGTAATCCGAAAACAAACATCGAAAACTATTCGGAGGGAAAAAAGAAATTATGACAAACGGCGACTAGATGAGATAGAACAAGACTTTAAGAAGAACAACATCAGGAATGTTTATAAGACGTTTAAAGAACATATTTCAGGATGCCAGCCACCCAATCTTAGTTTCAAGAAACCGGATGGTTCACTAGAAACTAACACGAAGAATAATTGCCAAATCCTCGCAGACTATTTCGACAAACTTCTCAACTGCGAAAGACCTACAGAGGATATTCACTATGAGACGTCTACACCAAATGTTGACGCTAAACCGCCAACCATCAATGAAATAATAGAAATTATCAAGACACTCAAAAACAATAGAGCCCCAGTAGAAGATGGAATTATTGCAGAACTATGGAAACTAAATGATGAAAGATTAACAGGAAAAATTCACAAAATCATATTAAACATTTGGGATACAGAACAGATCCCTTCTGAATGGAAATGCGCTCTCATCCATCCACTCCACAAAAAAGGCGACAAAACTGACCAAATAATTACAGGGGTATCTCACTCGTACCGCTCACATATAAAATCCTATCAAAAGTTCTCATGAATAGATTAGAAGAACAAGCTGACCCACAAATAGGAGAATACCAGGCTGGTTTTCGCAAGGGACGATCATGCATAGAGCAGATCTGGAATCTGAAAATGATTCTCCAGATGAGAAACACCCGAAACACAGTGGTTACTTTTGTAGATTTTTAAAAGGCCTACGACTCAATAGACAGATTAGCGCTCTGCAAGACGCTGGAAGAGTTCAGCATTGACAGAAAGACAAGAGCAATCATTCGGGAAACATTAACTGACACAGTCTCCAAGGTTAAATTTATGGGGGATATCTCGGAACCATTTGAAATCCAAACTGGAGTGCTACAGGGTGACGGACTTTCACCATTACTCTTTAATATCATCCTTGAAAAACTTATCAGGACATGGGAAAAAGAAGCCAGAGGAATCCAAATTGGCATTAGAAAAGACAATAGATTCAATGTGAAGTGTTTAGCTTTTGCGGATGACCTTGCAATCCTCACAAATAATAGAAAAGAAGCCACTAACGCCATAGAGAAGTTACACGAAATTCCACAAAGAACTGGCCTGCATATGAGAAAACATAGAAAGAGTGCCACAAGACAAATTGCCTATTGTGACAACCCATGGGAAAATCGTACAAGTACCACATTTTAAGTACATGGGAGAAATCATCCAGCCGTCAGGGATCAACCTAAAGGCCAATGAGGAAAGAATAAAAAAAAACTGCAGAAAGCATATAAACTCACGTGGAACTATTATAACATAAAGTCCATATCCATTAGGGCAGAATTGAGGCACTACAACACTGTCGTACTTCCGGAGGCACTGTATGCATCTGAAACAACACAAATAGGTGGGCGAACTAAAATCAAAGAAATAGAGAAACAAGAAAGGAAAATTCTCAGGAAACTTTTTGGCCCGATACAAGAGCAAGGAATCTGGAAGAAGACCAACATCAGAATTATATAAATACACAGACAAGATTACGGATACAATAAGGAAAAGAAGAATGCAGTTCTACGGACATATCCACAGGATGAATGAAAACAGAATTTCAAAGCGAATTCTTAAAGTCATCAACTCAGGCAGGGGAAAAACAAAATGGATTAAAGAAGTTGAAGAGGACCTCAGACAAGCACACATAACAGTAAACGATGCAGAAAACAGAACTGAATTCAGGAACACCATCAAAAAATATAAATTTGACACCATAACACAGAAGAGACCAGGATGCAAATGGACAGCGGAACGGAAGAAACAACACAGTGAACACATGAAGAAAATTTGGGCTTAGAAAAAACATAAACAATCATCATAAAGGAATTCAAGTTCAAACGCTCTCTTAAATGGGAATAATCAATAATAATAATAATAATAATAATAATAATAATAATAATAATAACTGATAACATAACGATGTAATAATTCGTAATTATATTAAGATTCACAGGCTTTTGAAGAGCATGACATTTTAGTGCCCCGTATGGAATTTAGGCCCATCTGGATGCACCGTGAATAATAACAGGTTGCCGAACGCTGGGAATAGAACATTCATGTAATCGATATGATAAGTAAACGAGAACAAAATTGTTTCTCAATGTTATTTGTGTAACTTAAATATGGTGTACTAATAGAACTTACTTTTGTTTTTGTTAAGGCAGGACACATTGTGAAAATATGCTAATGTTTGTGATTATTGCTACACCAATGAACATACATACAGTGTAACTTAAATTAACTTTATATTATAGATTATGTGCAGAGAGATAAAAAAATGATTGGGGTTACAAACATTGGCGTTCGTAAGACGGGAAGGAGAGAACGTGTGGCGAGAGGACGCACCTCGCTCTGACCTGGAATATGGAACATAGACATAGTAGAAGTCTTGTATATTTATAGAAATTATTGCGTTATGTTCCACTGAAGAGGTTCAGTTTGTTCAAGCGTTAGATTGTCGAGCGTGGTCGTAAATACTGTGTTCTTTGCAATCAGTACATAGTATAAGTTTGTCTTCATGCCATGCTGTCCGCAATAAATTACGTCATTTTCTATGGCCTGTAGGGGTTTCGGCGCCGTTCTACTATGAAGACGGATGCAAATGTTTGCTGAAAGGTGAAAAATCCTCATTATACTTTTCCCGTCTTTCCATGATACAAGCCGTTAATGAGCTCCATAAAAATGAAAAACAAGTCCAGCATCCGCTGCGCGAAGTCGCTCACCAATTGCCTCGACATTGTTGTTCTCCTACACCAGCATAACTTTAAACGTGGTTATAATATACCTGCCGATACCCGTCACCATTTCCCAGAAGGACACCAACCCCCTCCACCTTACACAACATTAATCAACTCAGATTTATATATTTTTTCCAAGTGCAGCCTAGACAAAGGCGGATTTGTGGGGTCACATCGAGTTTTATGTGGTGGAACGATTGTAGCAAACGCTGAAAGCCGCGACAATTTTATACGGCTGATTTGCTATTGTTTGCTTCATCTATGGGCATAAAGGCATCAGTCGGGAGTAAAACGTGTCATTTTCTACTACAGAAGTGAAAGTAAAACCTCGTGAAATTTTATCGAGTTCGAAAAGGCGTCTTCTACACTGAAAAGCCAAGGAAACTGATACACCTGCCTAATATCGTGTAGGGCCCCAGCGAGAGGCGTAAGTGCCGCTAAACAACGTGGCATGCACTCGACTAATGTCTGAAGTACTACTGGAGGGAATTGACCCCACGAATTCTGCACAACTGTGCATAAATCCGTAAGAGCACCGGAACATGGAGATCTCTTCTGAACAGCACGTTGCGAGGCATCCCAGATATGCTTGTCTGGGAGTTTGATGGCCAGCGGAAGTGCTTAGACTCAGAAGAGTGCTCCTGGAATTGCTCTGCAGCAACTGTGGACGTTCGGGGTGTCGCATTGTTCTGCTGGAATTGTCGAAGTCCGTTGGAATGCACAATGGATACGAATGGCTGCAGGTGATCAGACAGGATGCTTACGTACATGTAACCTGCCAGAGTCGTATCTAGACGTATCAGGGGCCCAATATCACTACAACTGCACACACCCCACACCATTACAGAGCCTCCGCCAACTTCAACAGTGCCGTGCTGGGTCCATGGATTCATGAGGTGTCTCCATACCCATTCCCATCCACCCGCTAGATACAATTTGAAACGAGACTCGTCCGACCAGGCAACATGTTTCCAGTCATCATCAGTCCAGTGTCGGTGTTGACGGGCCCAGGCGAGGCAAAAAGCTTTATGTCGTGTGTTGATGACCTAGTATTGAAATCTGCAGAAATTTGCGGGGGGGGGGGGTCCATTTCTGTCACGTTGAACGATTCTTTTCAGACATCGTTGGTCCCGTTTCTGAAGAATCTTGCATGTCCGCCGACTATAACACCACGTTCAAACTCACTTAAACCTTGACAACCTGCCATTGTAGCAGCAGTAACTGATCTAACAATTGCACCAGACACTTTTTGTATTATACAGGGTGTTACAAAAAGGTACGGCCAAACTTTGAGGAAACATTCCTCACACACAAAGAAAGAAAATATGATAAGTGGACATGTGTCCGAACGCTTACTTTCCATGTTAGAGCTCATTTTATTACTTCTCTTCAAATCACATTAATAATGGAATGGAAGCACACAGCAACAGAACGTACCAGAGTGACTTCAAACACTTTGTTACAGGAAATGTTCAAAATGTCCTCCGTTAGCGAGGATACATGCATCCACCCTCCGTCGCATGGAATCCATGATGCGTTGATGCAGCCCTGGAGAATGGCGTATTGTATCACAGCCGTCCACAATACGAGCACGAAGAGTCTCTACATTTGGTACCGGTGTTGCGTAGACAAGAGCTTTCAAATGCCCCCATAAATGAAAGTCAAGAGGGTTGAGGTCAGGAGAGCGTGGAGGCCATGGAATTGGTCCGCCTCTACCAATCCATCGGTCACCGAATCTGTTGTTGTGACGGGTCGAACACTTCGACTGAAATGTGCAGGAGCTCCATCGTGCATGAACCACATGTTGTCCCGTATGAAATCATGGCGGTGAATCGAGGAAGTACTGTACATACTGACGAAACTAAAATGAGCTCTAACATGGAAATTAAGCGTTTCCGGACACATGTCCACATTAAATCTTTTCTTTATTTGTATGTGAGGAATGTTTCCTGAAAGTTTGTCCGTACCTTCTTGTACACCCTGTATAGGCTTTGCTGACCGCAGCGCCGTATTCTGTTTTTTAGTCTGCATACCTATACCAGTTTCTTTGGCGCTTCAGTGTATGTTTCGACAAGGTGGCAATACATTCTACATGCAGATATAGAATTATAAAATCTAGGAGCACATTGGCAGGTCTGTTCTACAGCGTGTCAAACTGAGGACACAAGGACTGTCAAACGTCAGTCCTAGGCCGCTAAGAGCCACTTATTAGTGGCGAATTTTATTGTGGTTTTGAGAGGTTTAACCCATTCACACGCCGAATGACGGGCCTAGGTTTACTGTGCATCAGCTATGCAACATACACTTGTGTCAATTAAATTATGCCATCCGAACCTAAAACGTAGAGTGAATTGAAGTTAAATTTTACGAATGAAACTTCTAACTCATGATAGTTTGAAAGTGAGGAAATAAATAAAGTAAATACAGAGATTTCTCATTTAGCTACAGTTTTGTATGCACATGGGATAATATTTGAAGTAGATGGAATGCCGAATTTTCACAATCAATTCACGCGTGCAGATGAAAATCCTTTTTGCGAAAAATTTGTGATACAGACCATCAGCAGTGTTACAAACAACGCATTGGCTGAAATTTTATGGACCATACCTGGTAAAACATGGCGTATTCAAAACCCTGGAACTATTTAAGAGAGCGGAAACGGTCCTCGGATAAGCTTCGTCTACATTCAGGGTGATCAGAAACAGTCTGAAAAGCTTGTAGGGATGTTGCTGGGCAGGTTGTGCTAAGAAATAATTGTTGAGAAAAGAATTCGATTCCGTTGCGCCGTTTCTGAGTTAATTAGCACTGAAATTATCCAATCAGGCCGTTGCGCGCAAATTCAAGCGGCTCGCCAGATACGGTGTCGCCAAACGTGTACTTGGTTTGGTCTCCTAAATTCGAACAAGGGAACTATACAAAAACTGGACACGAGGCGGTAATAAGGATCGAACTTCAGCCAAAGGATGAGCAGTCTCGTGCACTATCATCTACGCTATGAGAACAACTGACACGAACTACATCTGGCGGGCCGCTTTGAGTATACGCGCGCAACTGCTTGATTGGCTACCTTCAGTGCTAATTAACTCGGAAACGGCACAATATACCGAATTTTTTTCTTAACAGTTATTTCTCAAAGCGACCTATCCTGCATTACCCTTACAAGCTTTTCAACTGTTTCTGATAATCGTGTATGAAATAACAATATTGTATAAAAAGTAAAACATTCCATATCCGTATAACTAACATTTTCAATAAAAAAACTGAGTAAACCAGCAAGGTACAACCAAGTAGATCAGAATCTATAGGAACAAGAGAAATAAAACAAATACGTTACATAGTGACAATTGTTACAAAGATAGAAATAGCAGTAATATGCCAAAACAAACACATCAAGCTTACTAATCTTTCCTCTTTGACGATGTCAGATATAACTAACGAACACTGCCGCAACAGAAATTATTAGCTACACCCTTTTAGAGATTTCCAATTCACCCAAGATTTATTGTAGCAACAGTGCATACGGTGTTCATGAAATGATTACATTTCCAGTCAACAGCACAAGCGGTTCTGAATTACCAGGTACGATGCATGCTGGAACACCCATGATAGAACGTTGCGTAGTCTCCATGGGCAGCAATACAGGCGCTCACTCCGACATTCAGTCGATTGTACAGATGGAGAATACTGCCCTGCGATATTTTATGCCACGCCTGCTCGACTTATTCACGTAGTTCTCTGAGAGTTGTTGTTTTACAAAATGCGTAACACTGTGCTGTCGGTGATGTTATTTACTTCGTTACCGGTTTAGGTCTTAAACCATCATCAACGGCAGAAAAATTATCGAAGATGTATCATATTTTAATCTCGCTACAATTTTTCATTTCTATTGGCAGTTATAGTTTTTAGTGGTAACGTGTGTCAAAGCATGTATGACATGCGATAAATCTGCGATAATTTGTCTGTCGTTGATAATGGTTTAAGACCAAAACCGATAGCAGAATAAATGACATTATCACAGACAGCCCAGTGTTATGCATTTTGTAAAACTCGTACATGCTGTTGACCAGTGCCTAAGGAAGATGTGGAGAGTTGTTAGCTGGCGAGTCGCACGAGTCACTTCTCGTCCCATCTTATCCCACACGTGCTCGACTGGAGGCAACTCGCGAGAGCGTGCTGGCCAGTGAAGAACTGCACGACTCGCGTAGCATGTTGAGTATGTGGACGAACGTTATCCTGTTGGAACAACACATCACCTTCCTGCTCCAAGAATAGCAAAAGAACAGGCCTAACAACATTTTGCGCGTACCGAGCGTTGGTTAGCGTCCCCTCGAGAAACACCAGAGATAAACGAGAGTTGTAGCTTATCGCACGCCAGACCATAAGGCCTGGGGCGGGACCAGTGTTTATTGGTCGAATGCACTCTACGAGACAGCGCTCCCCAGGTCTACGTCTTACGCCAAACCAGTATCACTTCATCGCTGAAGACCGCGGCGCTCCATTTCATATTTCAAGTGAACTTTCTTGACTTCTGCAAGGCGTTCGATACAGTTCCCCACAATCGTTCAACGAACAAAGTAAGAGCATATGGACTATCAGACCAATTGTGTGATTGGATTGAAGAGTTCCTAGATAACAGAACGCAGCATGTCATTCTCAATGGAGAGAAGTCTTCCGAAATAAGAGTGATTCAGGTGTGCCGCAGGGGACTGTCATAGGACCGTTGCTATTCAGAATATACATAAATGACCTGGTGGATGACATCGGAAGTTCACTGAGGCTTTTTGCAGATGATGCTGTGGTGTATCGAGAGGTTGTAACAATGGAAAATTGTAATGAAATGCAGGAGGATCTGCAGCGAATTGACGCATGGTGCAGGAAATGGCAATTGAATCTCAAGCAAGATTGTAAGAGATGGAAAAGAGCCACCGTGGTACAACAACCGAGTTAGAAATCTGCTGTGGAATATATAGAAAGAAAGATCCCATATCATTTAGCTACAATACAGCAGGTCAGCAACTGGAAGCAGTTAATTCCATAAATTATCTGGGAGTATGCATTAGGAGTGATTTAAAATGGAATGATCATATAAAGTTGATCGCCGGTAAAGCAGATGCCAGACTGAGATTCATTGGAAGAATCCTAAGGAAATGCAATCCGAAAACAAAGGAACTAGGTTACAGTACCCTTGTTCGACCCCTTCTTGAATACTGCTCAGCAGTGTGGGATCCGTACCACATAGGGTTGATAGAAGAGATACAGAAGATCCAACGGAGAGCAACGCGCTTCGTTACAGAATAATTTAGTAGTAGTAGTAGTAGTTATATTCATCCGTAGATCTCTTTTTACAAGGATGTAGGACATGTCAAAGTATTTACAAGCTTAGATCAATTTACAATAAGCTAATTCGTATACACATATATTTACAGACTTCTAGTTAGAGACAATCATTAGATTTTACTCCTGGTATACAATAATTTATTTACAAATAACTCATTAAATAATGTAATGCCACACTATTCACTCATATTTCACTATCAGTCACTGCACACACTATACACACATTGTTTCATAACACTTCACTCACTACATACACACACACACACACACACACACACACACACACACACACACACACACACACACACACAGGTGATCCTTGGGCCATTTTCTGTACGGCAAGTTCCCATTTGCTATCCTGAAAAACTGAGTCAGCATCCCTTCATAATGAGTGAGATGTTGAGCTCAGAAAGAGGAAGAGGTGTTAGTATTGTGCTATGCATAGCTTGAGGGGAGAGTGTCTCTAGAAAGGAAAAAAGAAGAAAAATAATAAAGTGAAGGTGTTATGTGGAATATTGGATGTTTTATAATCATCATTATTATTATTATTTGTTTGTATAACATTTTTTTATCAACCCCTACTCTGCTTTATCTAAGTAATCCTTCAATGTATAAAATGTATTGCATAACAGGTACTTTTTAGCTGCCTTCTTAAATAAGTGTATTTTTGAAATTTCTTTAATCTCTTTTGGTAATTTATTGTACAGTTTTATTCCTTGGTAGAAAATGCTGTTTTGAGTTTTATGTTTATTTTTTCTTGGTAAATGTAAGTTGAGTCTATCTCTTGTTGCATGGTCATGGACAGAGCTGTTTGTGCAGTAATTGCCAATGTTACTTTTGATGTGTACAACTGACTGGTAAATGTGTTCACATGGAGCAGTTAAAATTCCCAGTGTTTTGAACAGATCTTTACAATGAGCTCGACTACTATTTCTGGTTATTATTCTTATGGCTCTTTTCTGGAGTTTGAAAATTGTGTTCATATTTTGTGGATTTGTTCCCCAAAAAAGAATGCCATAGCTAAGAATTGAGTGTACATATGAATAATATGTAACTAAAAGACACTGCATGTTACACACAGATGATAGAATTCTAAGGGCATAACATGCTGATGACATTCTGTTTGCAAGTACCTTTGTGTGTTCGCACCACTTCAGCTGAGAGTCAATATTCATTCCTAGAAATTTTGCATTTGTTACACAGTCTATAGAGGTGCCATCTACATTTAATTTAACATTGTCATTTTTCCTCTTCAAACTGAAGTTCATGGCATTAGTTTTCTTTATGTTTAATGTCAATTTGTTGCTTATTGACCAATCATAAACTTCCTTGAGAGTTTCATTTGCTTTCTCGGTAAGGAGTTCTCTTGTTCTCTCAGTGACTATAATATTACTGTCATCAGCGAAGAGAATTTTCTCACCATGAGTAACACTACTGGGAAAGTCATTGATGTATATCAGGAATAGTATTGGTCCTAATATGCTACCTTGTGGAACCCCTATATTAATATGTTTTGGTTCTGATAAGTATTTTACTAAATGTTTAGATCTATTTGAAGTATGTGTTATCTCTACTCTTTGTACCCTATCTGTTAGGTATGATCGAAACCAGTCATTAGCTACCCCTCTTATTCCTAATGCTTCTAATTTATTTAATAGAATCTTGTGGTTGACTGTATCAAAAGCCTTAGAAAGATCCAAAAATATGCCTGTGACACACTCATCTTTATCAAGAGCATTAAGTACAACTTTTGTGAATTCTACTATGGCTCACTCCGTATTTTTGCCACTTCTAAAACCAAACTGTGATTTGCTTAAAAGATTGTATTTATTCAGATAATTCATTAATCTGTCTTTCATAATTGCTTCTATTATTTTTGAGAATGCTGATAGCAGGGAAATGGGCCGGTAATTTTCTATGTCTTCTGCATTACCTTTCTTAAGCAAAGGTACAACTCTTGCCTGTTTTAGCTGCTCTGGAAATGTCCCTGATGTGAAGGATTCATTTATTATATTTGTTAATGGGCCTTGTATAATCCCTATGCATTGTTTCAGTACACACATTGGTACATCATCTAAGCCTTCTGACTTTTTATTTTTTAGCTTTTGAACAGTTTTATTGACTTCATTCTCTGTGGTTGGAAGTAACATCATTGTATCTAGTGCAACAATTTTTGCAGGTGTTATATTTGTTTTGGGGAATTTTTGCTGTAACTTCTCTGCAATACTTGAAAAATGCTCGTTTACATAGTTTGCTAAGTGTTGTGGATCATTTATTACCTTATCCCCCTTCCTTAGCAGTATGTTATTCTGCGTTTGTTTGCCTCTCCCCATTTCCTTTTTTATAACATCCCAGACTGCTTTGCTTTTATTCTCTGCATTATATATTATTTTGTCATTAAATGACTTTTTTGCAGCAATCAGCACCTTCCTATAAATCTTTTTGTATCTATGATAGAAATTTAAGAATTCTGGATCATTGTGAATCTTTTTCATGGAACTGAGGTGTTTAAGTGTTTGGGAGGACTTCTTAATACCTGCTGTTATCCATCTGTTTTTGTGAGATGTTGATACAGTCATGCATACTTTTGGAAATGCTGTTTCAAAGTTCAATTTAAACAATGTGGAGAATTTGGAGAATTTCATATTCACATTGGTTTCCTTATACACTTCATCCCAGCTTTGTTTTTCTAGTTCTTTTGAAAAATCTTTTATTTTGATTTCTGATAGATGTCGTTTATAGGCTTGTAGTTTAGGGAATGATTCGATGCCTGATTTTACTGTTGTTATTTGACAGAGATGGTCTGATAGTCCGAGATCTTTTACAGCTACATCACATTTTTCCCTGTCTATATTTGTGGCCACATGGTCAATTACTGATGCAGTCATTGTAGTAACCCTTGTTGCACTATTGACCAATAGGGACATGCCAAAACTTTGAAGGATATTTATGAAGGTGCTGCTGGATTCATTTATAATATTAGTGTTGATGTTTATGTCCCCACACAGAATTATGTTGACCTTTGTACTTGAGACTTTATCTAGAACTTCTGTTAATTTATTGAAAAAAGTGTCCACACTACCACTGTGAGATCTATACACACACAAAATGATTAATTTCTTGGTGATATCGAGCCCTGATAATTCAATAGCTGATATTTCAATGTGTTTGTCTTCACTTACTGTACTGAGGTCATGTCTAGATTTGAACTGTGTTCCTTTTCTGATATAAATGCATGATCCTCCACCCCTTGAAGTAGTTCTGCAGTAAGAGTTTGCCCTTTCATACAATGATAATACTACATGTTGGATTTCTGTGTCTCTACACCAGTGCTCAGTAATACAAACTACTGTGCAGTTCAAAGATTGGAGCTCAACTTCTAATGCTTGTATTTTATTTTTTATTGATTGCATGTTTTGAGGAGGATTGTTAAGTCTGTGAAATGCCCCATGTTACTCTTTCCGATGGTTTGTTTTTCTTTGTGACATCTGGTATGTGTGATTTTTGAAGTGTTATAATCTGTTTTGTGAGTGATTGTTTCAGTATTTTTTGAACTGCTAGAGATACTCTTTAGGCAGGGGAACCTGTTGTCTGGATTTATCCTAAAAAAGACCTCCTTTTCCTACCTATGACAACAGGTATTTGACCATGTGTGGCCCGAGATCCACCCCCTATACTTTCATGAATCATCTGTACCAATCTTCCCTTCCCAGTCCTGTTTAGGTGTAGGCCATGCCTAGTGAAACCAAATCTGTTGATAGTCCCGACGGGCACCAGAGAAACATGAGCAAAGTTGGCCGTCCTCAGAGCCATCCCCAGCCCCACATTGATTCGCCTCACAGCTCCATCAAGGCGTGGCTGATCATGACGCCGGAACAGCTCAACAAAGTGTACATTGGTGCCATGAGTCAGGGAAGCTATCTTGTCCAGGTCACCACCTATTTCATATGCCCCATCCCTGTCCAAACTGTTTCCCGCCCCACCCACTATCACTACATGGTCCTCTTTTGTAAAATACTTACATAAAGACCCTAGGTCCTCTATCACATGACTTAGCCCTGCATTTGGTTTGAAGATAGTGGTGGCCTGGTACGCTGCCCCTAAACTTTCCTGTAACTGAGGGCCTACACCTCGCCCATGGCTACTACCTAGCAGCAGCACTTTCTTCTTCCTAACACTTTGTACATTCCTAGGCTTCTTGGCCTCGGTTGAAGTGTGCTGCACATTTCCTGCTCCTCGTTCTACCTGAGGCTCTTCTCCACTTAACTCTGGCAGTGGCAGATACCTGTTTTTGGTGTTGATGATAAAACTATCAGATCGCGTTCTCTTTCTTCCTATCCTCCTACCAGCTGCCAGTTCCCAACCACCCTCCTCCCCCCTATTTCCCTTGATCCTTATCAGTTCCTTCCTTGCTTCCTCCAACTGTGCCTGAAGGGCACAGATTTTCCTTTCCTGCTCCCCAATCAAAATGTTCCTACTGCATACTCTGCAGTTCCAGGAGAGAGCCTCTTCTGTTCTCCCAACATTCTCCCCACTGCATCCCCCCCAGTGAAAATATTTCCTACAAGATTGGCAACAAATCCCTCTACTCACTACCCTATAACAGCTCCCACATTTCTCACTCATGGTCAGTTTCGGAAGAATAGTTAAGTTTAAAGAATGTTTTAAATTTGTCAAGGTCGCGAGATTGTATGTCTGCTTTTAGAGAATTTAAGTTATCAGGCGTGTTTGGTCAGGTTTTTAAACGTTTATAACTCGGAAAATTTAGACCTAGATCGCGTCTATCTAACTAGTAAACAATACGAAATGTGTTAGTTAAATACGATTTAGAAATGTTTAATTACACTTTTATTGCGACAGTAGACACTGATGAAACTAGTAGCTGTCTTTTTTAAACGATTTTTGCACTATCAAGAAAACTTGAATAGAATTTGTTGTGTTTATGTCACGCAAAATTACGGGTTATGTCGCGATTATCGGGACCTCAGCTAAAGAACAATTTTTTTCAAGAACAAGTTCTGCTTGGACGCTAATATTCAGTTGTGTGACAAGAACGGACACTACAGCAAGTAATAAAAACAAAGAATATTTAAACTTGGCACTATTTCCTCTTAAATAAGTTATTTTAGCGGACGAAGAAAACACCTGTGATCTCACTCGGCGGCCATCTTGGACGATTTAGTAATCGGAAAGCGTTACAGAGATGATAGATAAACTCCAGTGGAAGACTCTGCAGGAGAGACGCTCAGTAGCTCGGTATGGGCTTTTGTTGAAGTTTCGAGAACATATCTTCACCGAGCAGTCAAGCAGTATGTTTCTCCCTCCTACTTATATCTCGCGAAGAGACGATGAGGATAAAATCAGAGAGATTAGAGCCCACACAGAGACATACCGACAATCCTTGTTTCCTCCGCCACACACCGTCGGCTGGCTTGCCGAGTATGGATGTAGATGTAGATGCAGATGATCCACTGACGGCACCAGTCGAGCCGCGCACGTCGGTGCTGTGACGTGATTGGAAGGCGGGCTAGAAGTGCCCGTGCTCCCAGTCCCGCCGCTAATAGCCACTTCACAACAGCACACGGCTGGGCTCACAAACCCTCGTATCTGTGCTGTGGTAGTTGAACCATCTGCCACTGCTGCCTTACAATAGGACGATCCTGACGGGCGTCTGTGCTGCGTATACGTCCAGAACCTCATCTACGGCCATGGGTATTTTCACGTGACCCATGATACCGGTATCGTTGCACAACTGACGCAGCACGTCCCACTTGCATGGCAAATATCCGAAACGACGATCCCACCACTCGGAAGGTCGCAATTTGACCTCTTTCAAACTCGCTCAGTTGACTGTAGGAAGCACGAGCGCGTCTCCGTGGCACGGTTGGCTGCTTGCTTCACACGTTTGCTCCATACTGAGCCTTCTGGCTGTGAGCACTCCCTATTAAAGGATAGACACAGATGGCTCTCTGGTAGCTATGCCACTACGTTATCTGTTGGTGGACGACGTTTAAACCATTATCCGTACATTTGTTCCCCAGGTACCATATGATGTCGACGGATCAAGTGTATGTACTGTACACAAATTCTTCCTCAGTTAATAACGAAAGAGCATTCTGAAAGGCCTAAAGTCAGAAATTGATTGTAAATGTCCGAAATATCTTCGACTTGCATATATACACACATACACACGGCAGAACTTTGACCCTCTCAAACTTTCAGAATTCACTGAATTGTGGCAAGTGCTTTTGCACGGGTACCTTGCACTTTATTTGTCTCTGCGTTAGGAGTGTCTACTGCATGTATCAATTGCCTTGGATGAGCTGCAGATAATAATGCCAAGTACTGAGATCGGGAAAGCATGCTGGCAATGGAACTGGTATTGCCCTGGCTACCCGTTATGACAGATGTCAGCCAGATCTTCAGCAACGTGGTTCCCATATGTGGAACTCCATCATGTATAAAACACACGTTTACCCTTTCTTTCCGGAACTCTTCCTGTAGCAAGTGTAAAACCACGCGTCACCTGTGACGTATTCTAGGAGAATATAGACATTTACCAAATCATCACTTGCAATTTCAGCCATTGCGTTATTCGTGACACTGCTGATGGTGTCTGGCGTGAACGTTTCCCGATGGCGATTTTCATCTGCGCACATGGGTTGATTGTGATAATTTGGTATTTCATATCCACCAAATGTTGCCTCATGTGTATACAAGACTGAAGGTAACAAGAAAGTGTCAAAGTATTATATCGTCTTCACAGAGTAAACATGTGTGCTGACAGCGACTGGAACATGAATCTTCGTCCACCATGTAGAGTCTGAGATTGAAGCAAATTTACATTTCGCAGCCATTACGTTTTGCTATCGGGAACAGCATCCGTGAGTACTATTTCACTTTGGACCCGTGAAAGGGATATCTTCTTTGTTTGTAAATATGTATTGTGAATTCTTGTTTTATAACATGTTTTACATCCTTCAAGATCTCCTCGCTACAGATCTGCAGAACAAAAATAACTTTTAAATTTAAACTCCAAGCAACGATTTGTGTTTGAATGCTGGACGGTGTCACTTTATAGGGACATCCACCACAATTTTCGCTTTAGTGTATAGCCGCAGTTTCACCCTGAAAATACCGGTAACCAATTATTTGGTCGTACTTTACCTTTTATGTTTTAGCACTGCACATTTCAAACAACAGGCGACTGCTTTAATTCTGCCACCGACTAGAAAATCGAAAACAATAGCCATAGACAAAAAAGTATTGTGCTTGCCAAAGGAAGAAGCCGTGTGCTGTAGAAAGTATAGCTGAATTGTAACTGCTTAGTGTTGCAGTATTGCTTGTGGGCGTGGAAGATGCAAATGTTCTGGTGTCAATATGCAAGATCTGCGTCATTCTTTTAAAATGAAATTTCGACCTTCGCTTAGTAAACATTATTCCAGGAATATTTGTACACGGTCGCTTTCCCAGAAATACTCGTGTAGGACTATTTTATGTACAACTGAAGACGGGTTTATGACAGCGGATTGTTGACAGTCAGAACTAAGCTATGACTAATTTGTGGAAAAGATTAGAACCTTTCGTGTAGAAAGCTCATTTTGCTGCGATGGAGAAGTACAGATGGGTGAACGACACTATCTCTAGCAGGCTACCATGTGTTGTCCTGATGCTAAATACGATTAGAAAGATCTTTCTACTCTTTGAAATATTAGCATATTAGGAGCACAGCATAGGCTGTTTACAGTCGTCTGTGTTTGTGTTAAATACTGACAAGAACTTTTTACTTTATGCGTACATACGATCTCATTAGTGTGCCTTAGTTTTAACTATTGAAAGCCCCGCGTTAGCAAAATAGAGGGCAATAGCCTTGGTGCCTGCGCAACTGCATCACCTAGCGGCAGTCTGTAGAAGCAGCTGTGTAGTACAGAACGCACGTCATAGATGTCAGGAGCAGGCGCTCGCTGTCCGGCAGAGGCAAAGGTGATGCTTCAGTTTTCCGTGTAGACAGAGCAATATCTATCAGGGCTGCAACTTTAATATCAGTATCAGAGGTGTTACGTTTTCTGGAGACTGTATGCAGTTTTGTTGTCGTGGGTAAATTCAACCTTGAGGAAAGTAGAACATAATTGCAGGAATGACATATATGGTGAGTTAAAACGTATCCGCAAGTTAATTACCACCACACGTGATAAAGACCTCTTTGCAGTTAAACACTTCAGTACAGGAGAGAAAGACGAAACCTGCATCCGATCCTTAGGAACAAAGTGAAGAAAATAGTTGTATCATGGTATCAGGTTACCGACAGTGTTCTTGGTGTCATACTTTATGTACAATTACTTTAACTAAAATTCATTAGTTTCCCTGAGAAATAACAGTTGGTTGTTTGTATTACAGCGGTGCAAGGCGTACTAAACGCCGTAGGTACCACTTTCCCTATAGTTGGCCTTGAAGACTAAGTATACCGATTTTCCCTGAAGCAGATTTTGTTTGTCTTGTTTGCGGATTGCTACACTTCTAACGTAATTACTTTTTTGAAAGATATAACCGCCATTTGAATGTACTACAGGTTTGGTTCCACAGTCTAGATTTCGGCCTATTGTGGAATAAAACCTGTTGTACAGCCAAATGGCGGTTATATCTTTCAAAAAGTTTTATATGGCTGCGGCTTCACACCAAAGTAAAATCACTAACGTAATTACGCCGCCGAGGACAATACTGCTGTTAATTGTGAACGTTGCAAAGCGTGTCCCGACAAGGTATCTGCTGACAAGTGTTTTGCTATCAGTCACCTCCCGAATCGCAGGTATTCCTTCACAGGCGACGTGCACCGCCATCGGCGGGACGACTGAAACCGCTTTCACCTGAGGCACTCTCTTCCCAGAAAGCTTATCCGATGGAACCTGCACGGCTGAAGGTCTTAGAAACGATGCTGCCAGGTGGCAACAAGAATTTCTGCGAATTGCAGTGAATGCGTCAAAAGTGACGTACAATGAAGGAATATCTTGACGAGGACGAAACAAATATACCTAAAGATGTGTTTCGCACTATTTAACTTAAAGAAATTTTCCCCTTAACCCAATTGATTTCTGTGATGTTTTCCCTTTGCGGAATCCCCAGAGATGAATCACTGCGTTAGCAAAAACACAGAATCGAAATTTAAAAATTTGTGTGTTTTATTTCTTATGTGACACGGAAAACTAAATACTTGCGGCACACTGCATTATATAAATCCAGATCGTATATTATCTAAGGCATTTTCCTTTTATCTTAAGGAAACGTCAACTAAATGTACTCGTGTCCATGCATTAGTGATGCAATCTTTTGACTTTGAAACTCGTGTGGGAAGGAATCATTATACTCATTTAAACGTTTCGGAACATCTGATTCTGCACAGTTTCTTTCTGGGATTAAGCGAGAAAAACATCAGAGTGTCAAATGACAATGAGTTATGAACACAAGTCTATTTCTGCAGAGTTGGAGATATTCCAGCACGTAACAAATAAGCTGTGGAACAGCACGGCGAGAGATGTACCATAGCCGCACCATTATCATATTGTATGCATTACTGGTAAGCGGTCTGTACTTTTCACTGTTGCTCTATTTCACATAAAAATATCGGAAAGGCGATAATCGTTCTGTGCAACTCAGGGAGATCGAAAAGCTGTTATTGGCTTCTCTAACGAATTCAGGTCTGTAGCACAGTTGTTCAGTAACTCAACAGATCGCCCAAGGAGCTCAAATTACTTAAAACACACATTAGTACACATTTCGATTTGACTCTTCGCACTTAATCTGAATTAGATAACGTTCGAAATAAGGTAGCCTCGCGTGGTTCTTACGTACGCTAACTCTTTTCATGAGTAATACTTTGCAGGACGCCCCCCCAAATTTGGTCGACCTGCAGTCTTCGCACCATCGCTGTTTTCTCTTTACGTCGCGTTGCTCGTTAGTTACAGATATGGGCTATTTTTCAAATTTTATCGGTGTTTACTGTAACTTCCTCACTGTGCTATAGGCAAGCAGTATTACGGCAATAGATTTTACGCCAAGCGTTAAGTTCATGGGCCATTGTAATTTTAATCGCATACCAGTCGGCGTTATTAATCGTTACATCGGGCAATTTGAAAAATCCCCCTTTTATTTCTGGTGCACCGCTATTCACTGCTTGTAACCACAGCATGTGATAATTTAGCGTGTTCTATTTCCGCCGTCAAACCTGCAGATAGGTAACTTTGTAGCGGATCTCCCGCTCCTATGTGGTACAATGCAGTGCGGTAAGCTTGGGAAGTCATGTCCACTGCCGATATGCATAGATATGCGAGGATGTTATCAACTGTGCGCAATTTATCAACTATGTGTTTTTTTATCAAAATATGTATAAGTGTGGAGTACCTCTTATGCTCTGATTTCATGTAACACAGCATGGCACTTTTAAAACAAGTTCCATTAGCTACGTGAAATTTTTGTACTTCTTTTATATAATACGTGAAATTAGGCCTAATGGTAATCTCTCTCCCCTCCTCATTATCTTCATGATCTCCGCTGAGATCATAC
This sequence comes from Schistocerca gregaria, assembly GCF_023897955.1. Lineage (NCBI taxonomy): Eukaryota > Metazoa > Arthropoda > Insecta > Orthoptera > Acrididae > Schistocerca > Schistocerca gregaria. The sequence goes on from NC_064931.1 coordinate 58,520,658, forward strand.
GATAGCAGCATAAGATTGTTGAAACTGGTCATCTTGGAAAAGTGGAAGTTTCTATACCGCGATGGGAGTGTATGAAGTGTGTGTTCTTCATTTCCAACTTAAAACACAGACATGAGGCGGACAGTGATATACAGAGACAAACGTTTTCTTGGGTTCACCAGATAGTCGACGTTCCAAACATATCCACTGAAATATGATAAAGTGTAGAAATCATGAAGAAGTTATGAAGGGAAGATTACATAGATGACTCAGAAAAGAAAGCTGGTGTTCTCCACGAGTACTGCCAGCAGAGTCAGTTTTAGGATGAGAAAAAGGACCTTACATTATTACCAGATTGGAGACGCATTGTAAGATGCGTGTGGAATATGAAGCTTAATCACTCAGTTCCAATTGCAAAGTGGTCGGGAGTTTCAGTATTCTTCCAGGAATGCTGAGACTCGTATTTCGGGATCCGTTACTACTACATCACTATTCGTTAACAAGAAGTGCATTCGTGCTGTTGCTTCCTAAGAAGATGATTACATTAAACATCATGAAATAAAATTGCGAAACTTAAAATTTGATGTTCTGTAGTTGTCGTCTGAGATAATTTGTATTTGTTGTTGTTGTTGTTGTCTTCAGTCCTGAGACTGGTTTGATGCAGCTCTCCATGCTACTCTATCCTGTGCAAGCTGCTTCATCTCCCAGTACCTACTGCAACCTACATCCTTCTGAATCTGCTTAGTGTATTCATCTCTTGGTCTCCCTCTACGATTTTTACCCTCCACGCTGCCCTCCAATGCTAAATTTGTGATCCCTTGATGCCTCAAAACATGTCCTACCAACCGATCCCTTCTTCTAGTCAAGTTGTGCCACAAACTTCTCTTCTCCCCAATCCTATTCAATACCTCCTCATTAGTTTTGTATTTATGAGGAGAAATTTGCGTTAAAGAATCTTTCTTTATTCATTTATGTTAGCACTACAGTTCATCCTCACACAACATTAAAAGTAAGACGTCTGTGTGTAAGAACACCAGTTATAAGTGACCGAAAATGTTATCCCAATAATGTATTACCTTCACGAAAAACAAAGAAATCAGAACGGTTTCGGCTTGCTTTTACTTTGCTCGTCTAAGGAATAGACATCGAAGTTACTGAAGAAGGCAGTCAGTGTACTTGTTAACAGATCGGTAACCCTCCTGATAACTTCCAAAATCAAAATATGTAAATGGTGGAATACGTTTAACCTGACTCTACTTTATAAGTTACCAACAAACCCCTATGAACTTTACAGAAAGGTAACAAGCTTCTGCTGGTTCCGTACGCTCTCTGGAGCAATATCACAGACAGAATTACTAAAGGGCAATGTGTAACTTAAATTTTGTAAAGATTATCCATTTTCCAGTCTCATGATTTATCAGGATCTGTCTTAGTTCTGTTTCTTACTGAATTTATGCGTTTGGAATTAATACATATTCAGAGTGGAAAATAACTACACACATAAAATATTACGTTATTTAGTGGAGATAAAAAGAAATATTTTTATGTGAAAAAATGTTGCAGTTGCACCTTTCCCCGCTAGGGGTCCGTGCGGATTTTGCAGCTGCTGATGTTCAAAGGAAGTGTCCGAACTGCTTGTGATGAATACGACTTTAGATATGTTGCAGAAAATATCGTCCGTTTACATTAGCGGACAACTGGTATCTGCGCGCTAATGATTGTATAACACGCTCAAAACAAACAGGTGTTCGCGAATAATGGCCGTAGCTTCATCCAAAAGGTTAATAAGCACTTTTCGAATGTCTGTCGCTGTTTCGTACTCCAAACGCTTCATTTCCATTCCCACCTCCCCCCCCCCCCCTAACTGCATACACACACAGAAAGATATCCGTACATCTCTAAAACAAAATTCATCACGTCATGATTGACAGCTACGGCGGAAGCAGCGGAGGGGAGTGCACGCATGATGCATGGCAAGCATTCGGACAACCCCACGAGGCCTGTCGCCCCATCAACCGTACGCGGTTGCCAGACCCCCACATCAACACAACGCTTCCCGCTTACGTTGTGATGAAGCATCAGGCAACTTGCTGTCCCACGTTTTCGTTGCATCCTGTGATTTTGTCTCTCATAGTTTTGATTTTTTAAATTTTTGTTTGTTTGTTTCAAATTGCTCCATCATATACATACTGTGAGTGTGTGAAGTGGAGTGTAATAATTGTGCTGTATGATGAGAGAAAGAAGAGGGTGCAACTCGGTGCCAACACATAGCCTACTCTTAGCGAATATCACCCAAGAGGCTGTCAAATTTAACGTCGCCACCCAAAGGACGGATCACGATCGACAGTGTCAAATGTCGTCACTGGGAGAGATTTGGTACAGAAACCAGTCTGGTGTTCAGGAACGTAACGCCGGCTGAGCACTTGCAGTCAAAAATTTCTGCACCACTAGACTTCGAACCGGCTTACCACCGCGTGGAGCACCACCGCAAAAGCGTGCGTTAGCGACCCCTTTTTTTGTATTTGGTCCTAGGAGACGTCACATGACATTCGTAGAAGTTCGTTGTCGGTCCTGTCACACAGTTTTTTAGTACAGAGGCCAGCCAGCTCACTGACCAAACACGTTGAGCTACCGTGCCAGCACGGAAGGTGGTTACTAACATTGTTGCTGCAAGACGTATTACTTTATACGTTGTTACTGTTATTTGATGCCGTACTAAACAACGTCAGAGAGAGGTTTGTCGGAAGTTATGAGTGGTGAAGTTCAGCACCTTTCTCATGGATAGGGGATTGGCACACGGCGTTAAGTCGAGAGAAATGGTTTGCGGGTTACTCGTCTACTTTGAAATCGAAGAACTTAATGGTGGCTTCGTTAATAAGATTATCGACAGAACTGCGGCAGCTTTGAATACAAACAGAAATACTACTCAGAAGATTGGCAAGCAAAAGTTCGAGAAAGAAAAGGAAGCTAGAAAAAAATCAAAGCTTGAAACTTTGGGGAGAAAACGTTGTGTGGATAAGCGGATTACCAACATAGAATCATTTGCTGAGGACGCGATTCCTCGTCATACTCAAGGATATTATAGCAGAAAGGACCACCAGACATTTAGTCAGTTATTCGTCACCCTTAAGGAATCAGGCCTCTTTCACGGAAGTCGCACATTGTTATTCACAGTTTTGCACGACCTAGGATTTCATGTGGACATTTCTGTGGCTGTAAGGTGTTATCGAAAGGGAGGTTATAGCTGCAGTTCCGACTTTTAAGGCAGACCTGTGGCATGAATACAGAAGAAATGGTGTGACTTTATGAAACGTGAATCAATTGTGGTCACGTTGTTGGACAGACGAGACAACTAAAGGGACAATGGTTATGCCTTACGGCAGTGGCAACAGACTTATTCTCCGTTATGCAAGCGCCACGCAACACTTTCTCTCAAACGGTGTCCTCCTTTCTAAATCAAAGGAGGCAGAAGTTGATCGTGATGAAATGAGCCATGCTACGTTTACAGTGTGGTTTGTAGAATCACTAATTCGGAATCTGGAAAACGGACGACATTTCTTCTAGATAATGCTTCTTACCATTCATTTGTTGTTGACAAGGGGCCCACCGTGATAACCTTAAGATTATCAAACTAATCTCTCTTCATAAACCGCACTTCAAAACATATGAAATCTACGAACTGACAGAAACATATAAGAATACAGTCTTTAACCTAACACATTACCACTGCTATTTCAATCCGTTAGAGGTAATAATGAACCATGGACCTTGCCGTTGGTGGGGAGGCTTGCGTGCCTCAGCGATACAGATAGCCGTACCGTAGGTGCAACCACAACGGAGGGGTATCTGTTGAGAGGCCAGACAAACGTGTCGTTCCTGAAGAGGGCAGCAGCCTTTTCAGTAGTTGCAGGGGCAACAGTCTGGATGATTAACTGATCTGGCCTTGCAACATTAACCAAAACGGCCTCGCTGTGCTGGTACTGCGAACGGCTGAAAGCTAGGGGAAACTACAGCCGTAATTTTTCCCGAGAACATGCAGCTTTACTGTATGATTAAATGATGATGGCGTCCTCTTGGGTAAAATATTCCGAAGGTCAAATAGTCCCCCATTCGGATCTCCGGGCGAGGACTACTCAAGAGGATGTCGTTATCAGGAGAAAGAAAACTGGCGTTCTACGAATCGGAGCGTGGAATGTCAGATCCCTTAATCGGGCAGGTAGGTTAGAAAATTTAAAAAGGGAAATGGATAGGTTAAAGTTAGATATAGTGGGAATTAGTGAAGTTCGGTGGCAGGAGGAACAAGACTTTTGGTCAGGTGACTACAGGGTTATAAACATAAAATAAAATAGGGGTAATGCAGGAGTATGTTTAATAATGAATAGGAAAATAGGAATGCGGGTAAGCTACTACAAACAGCATAGTGAACGCATTATTGTGGCCAAGATAGATACGAAACCCACACCTACTACAGTAGTACAAGTTTATATGCCAACTATCTCTGCAGATGACGAAGAAATTGAAGAAATGTATGATCAAATAAAAGAAATTATTGAGATAATGAAGGGTGACGAAAATTGAATAGTCATGGGTGACTGGAATCTGTAGTAGGAAAAGGGAGAGAAGGAAACGTAGTAGGTGAATATGGAGCAAAGAAATGAAAGAGGAAGCCGCCAGGTAGAATTTTGCACAGAGCACAACTTAATCATAGCTAACACTTCGTCCAAGAATCATAAAAGAAGGCTGTATACATGGAAGAAGCCTGGAGATACTGACAGGTTTCAGATAGATCATATAATGGTAAGACAGAGTTTGGACAAGAAGAGAAGAGAAGCTTTCGAAATGTGGTGCTACAGAAGAATGCTGAAGATTAGATGGGTAGATCACATAACTAATGAGGCGGTATTGAATAGGATTGGGGAGAAGAGGAGCTTGTGGCACAACTTGACCAGAAGAAGGGATCGGTTGGTAGGACATGTTCTGAGGCATCAAGGAATCACCAATTTAGCATTGGAGGGCAGTGTGGAGGGTAAAAATCGTAGAGGGAGACCAAGAGATGAATACACTAAGCAGATTCAGAAGGATGTAAGTTGCAGTAGGTACTGGGAGATGAAGAAGCTTGCAGAGGATAGAGTAGCATGGAGAGCTGCATCAAACCAGTCTCAGGACTGAAGACCACAACAACAACAACAACAAGACAGAGATTTAGGAACCCATTTTAAATTGTAAGACACTTCCAGGGGCAGATGTGGACTCTGACCACAATCTATTGGTTATGACCTGTAGATTAAAACTAAAGAAACTGCAAAAAGGTGGGAATTTAAGGAGATGGAACCTGGATAAACTAAAAGAACCAGAGGTTGTACAGAGTTTCAGGAAGAGCATAAGGGAGCTATTGACAGGAATGGGGGAAAGAAATACGGTGGAAGAAGAATGGGTAGCTTTGACTGATGAAGTAGTAAAGGCAGCAGAGGATCAAGTAGGTAAAAAGACGAGGGCTATTAGAAATCCTTGGGTAACAGAAGAAATATTGAATTTAATTGATGAAAGGAGAAAATATAAAAATGCAGTAAATGAAGCAGGCAAAAGGGAATTCAGACGTCTCAAAAATGAGATCGACAGGAAGTGCAAAATGGCTAAGCAGTAATGGCTAGAGGACAAATGTGCTGATGTAGAGGCTTATCTCACTAGGGGTAAGGTAGATACTGCCTACAGGAAAATTAAAGAGACTTTTGGAGATAAGAGAACCTCTTGTATGAACATCAAGAGCTCAGATGGAAACCCAGTTCTAAGCAAAGAAGGGAAAGCAGAAAGGTGAAAGGTATATATAGAGGGTCTATACAAGGGCGATGTACTTGAGGACAATATTATGGAAATGGAAGAGGATGTAGATGAAGATGAAATGGGAGATACGATACTGCGTGAAGAGTTTGACGGAGCACTGAAAGACCTGAGTCGAAACAAGGCCCCCGGAGTAGACAACATTCCATTGGAACTACTGACGGCCTTAGGAGAGCCAGTCCTGACAAAACTCTACCATCTGGTGAGCAAGAAGTATGAGACAGGCGAAATACCCTCAGACTTCAAGAAGAATATAATAATTCCAATTTGTTAACATCGAGTATAGATTTAAGTGTCAGGAAGTCATTCCTGAAAGTATTTGTATGGAGTGTAGCCATGTATGGAAGTGGTGCTACAGAAGAATGCTGAAGATTAGATGGATAGATCACATAACTAATGAGTAAGTATTGAATAGGATTGGGGAGAAGAGAAGTTTGTGGCACAACTTGACCAGAAGAAGGGATCGGTTGGTAGGACATGTTCTGATGCATCAAGGGATCACCAATTTAGTATTGGAGGGCAAAGTGGAGGGTAAAAATCGTAGAGGGAGACCAAGAGATGACTACACTAAGCAGATTCAGAAGGATGTAGGTTGCAGTAGGCATTGGGAGATGAAGAAGCTTGCAGAGGATAGACTAGCATGGAGAGCTGCATCAAACCAGTCTCAGGACTGAAGACTACAACAACAACAAGAGGTAATATGGGAACGAATTACTGTTACGTTAGCAGAAATAATAAAAAATTTCCACTTTTTTACCAACGAGAGTGGTGTCAGAGTAGTACCATTATCACCAAAAAAATGGATAGGTGGATTCAGCAGCATATTTGATGTAGCTTCATAATGAAATTATATTTTCGTGAGTTTCAATAAGAAGGTCTTATCAGCAACTAAGTTCAGAAGAAGATCGTGTCAGGACTTCAGCAAATATCACACAAAATAAATACCCCTATTTACAGTATCATTAGCTCAATACTGAAGTTATGTTGTTCTTTTTTTTTAATCATTTTCGTTCTTTCTTCCAGTACTGGTTGGCCTGTTACAGATAAGTTCTCTCATGGCTTCAAACACGTATAAAATTAACTTTTGTTCTGTTAGAAATAATTAGGTGGATCAGAAAACTTAATAACAAGTTATTATGAACCTAGCGATCTGTCACCATACGGGCGACCGCTGGACTCGCTAGCGGATGATTTAAGTGACATTATCTCGTGTTAGGAAACACTGACAGAGTTCCTGTTTGAAGTAGATGAAAATCTGTGGTATTGTTAAAATTTAATTCGCTTAATGTGATCACCTAACTTCAATAACAAAGAAGTTTCCCGCATGTCGAAAATTCGGTAACGTCACAGGAAATGCATTTTCGTAAACTGTAGGTGCACCGTCTTAATGGTTTGTTGCCGCAAATAAAACTAAAATAGAAACGTAGTGTAGCTTCTCCAGAGCACACTGATGCCAGTTCCACATTTACACAAGGAATGGTTTGCGAGTTTAAGCGAGTTGAATGAAATGAAACATTGCGCTGGAGTTTCGTGCGGGTCGTGGCATGTTGGCTACGCACCTCCAGGTGTTCCTGCCGAACTGTCCATCCTAGAAGTAATTTTGAACAAACGACAGTCTGACAGCTTTTATCCACACGTAGCGGGAAAACTGAGCACTATTAACATTTTTGTCATTCAAAAAAACTGTTTCTTTTATCTCCTGTAAACACTCTGAAGTTTTGTATACGTAGTTATTTTACACCCTATACGGGGATGTTTCGTGAGGATGTTACAGACTTTGAGGGATGATGGTAAGGGGTAAATATATCAGTTGGAGGTAAGCGACCCTGTCGCGGAAACGATCAAGTCTAAAGTTATTACCGAAAATCGTTCCTACATCTCCGAGAGTAGAATACGTGTACTGCTACTGATGCTAAGATTGTTGGGGTGGAGGGGGGGGGGGGAGCGCTTTAAGAGGTGATATTATGGACCAAAATAAGGAAAAAATGTCAGGTAGACATGGGATCTAAAACGTATAAATTAAGAGCTACGGTCAGTTGTTCAGTAGAAGAGATGTGCTCCACAGTAGCGGAGATGAATAAGTGCTCACAGCTCTTAAGGTATGCATTTTAGAGCCCAGGCTCACGAGAAACACGTAACCTGTCTTGGTGCATACTACACCTGAAAATTGCCAACATCAATTAATTGCCAACATCAATTAATGACGTGAGTTTAAAATCAAGGGCGAGCGGTCCGGCAAAATCTCACGAAATCTCATTTAAAGAGAGGGGAGGGGTCAATTGAAATCGCACCTAACTACACTCCTGGAAATTGAAATAAGAACACCGTGAATTCATTGTCCCAGGAAGGGGAAACTTTATTGACACATTCCTGGGGTCAGATACATCACATCACACTGACAGAACCACAGGCACATAGACACAGGCAACAGAGCATGCGCAATGTCGGCACTAGTACAGTGTATATCCACCTTTTGCAGCAATGCAGGCTGCTATTCTCCCATGGAGACGATCGTAGAGATGCTGGATGTAGTCCTGTGGAACGGCTTGCCATGCCATTTCCACCTGGCGACTCAGTTGGACCAGCGTTCATGCTGGACGTGCAGACCGCGTGAGACGGCGCTTCATCCATTCCCAAACATGCTCAATCGGGGACAGATCCGGAGATCTTGCTGGCCAGGGTAGTTGACTTACACCTTCTAGAGCACGTTGGGTGGCACGGGATACATGCGGACGTGCATTGTCCTGTTGGAACAGCAAGTTCCCTTGCCGGTCTAGGAATGGTAGAACGATGGGTTCGATGACGGTCTGGGTGTACCGTGCACTATTCAGTGTCCCCTCGACGATCACCAGAGGTGTACGGCCAGTGTAGGAGATCGCTCCCCGCACCATGATGCCGGGTGTTGGCCCTGTGTGCCTCGGTCGTATGCAGTCCTGATTGTGGCGCTCACCTGCACGGCGCCAAACACGCATACGACCATCATTGGCACCAAGGCAGAAGCGACTCTCATCGCTGAAGACGACACGTCTCCATTCGTCCCTCCATTCACGCCTGTCGCGACACCACTGGAGGCGGGCTGCACGATGTTGGGGCGTGAGCGGAAGACGGCCTAACGGTGTGCGGGACCGTAGCCCAGCTTCATGGAGACGGTTGCGAATGGTCCTCGCCGATACCCCTGGAGCAACAGTGTCCCTGATTTGCTGGGAAGTGGCGGTGCGGTCCCCTACGGCACTGCGTAGGATCCTACGGTCTTGGCGTGCATCCGTGCGTCGCTGCGGTCCGGTCCCAGGTCGACGGGCACGAGCACCTTCCGCCGACCACTGGCGACTACATCGATGTACTGTGGAGATCTCATGCCCCACGTATTGAGCAATTCGGCGGTACGTCCACCCGGCCTCCCGCATGCCCACTATAGGCCCTCGCTCAAAGTCCATCAACTGCACATACGGTTCACGTCCACGCTGTCGCGGCATGCCACCAGTGTTAAAGACGGCGATGGAGCTCCGTATGCCACGGCAAACTGGCTGACACTGACGGCGGCGGTGCACAAATGCTGCGCAGCTAGCGCCATTCGACGGCCAACACCGCGGTTCCTGGTGTGTCCGCTGTGCCGTGCGTGTGACCATTGCTTGTACAGCCCTCTCGCAGTGTCCGGAGCAAGTATGGTGAGTCCGACACACCGGTGTCAATGTGTTCTTTTTTCCATTTCCAGGAGTGTATTTAATTCAGAGAATACACATTATAATAACGGATAGTATTTTGCTTTATATAATTAATCCTGAGCATAGACAATATTAAAGTGCCCACCAATCATTATGGCCTCTCTGACCTGTACTGAAACCTTTACACGTGTGTACGCCGGGGATTCCCCGATTTTAAACAAGTGCCGCACAAGTGTCAAATTTCATTTGGGCAGTTCTCTGCCGCGCCGGTCGCAATTACTGCGTGTCAGTCAGTGATATTCTACAACACATATAAATCCGATATTATTGTGTTCAACATGAACTGTGTCAAAACGTTTACGTCGGCGTGACGACAAGTCGAAATACACGTGCTAGCAATATGTTAATCGTTTGTGGAAGGAAGCTAAGCTGAAGTTCACCGACACGAATACTGTCAGTAATCATATATATCAAGAGATTGAAAAGCCACTAAACTTACGGTTCTAAAGAATGTAAAAACAATGTTATCTTTTATCTGAAAGATAACTAAAAGTTCAATGGTATTTAATGTACATAATACGAGAGGCGTTCAATAATTAATCCAACACTTTTTTTCGAAAACAGGTTGATTTTATTGAGGATTCCAGTACGCCATATAATTCCCCACATTTCAACCTGTACACCCTATTGTTCAACATAATCTCTGTTAAACTCAACGGCCTTACTACGCCTTGTTTGAAGGGTCTGTATTTCCGCATGGTACCACTCTATTGGTCGACGTCGCAGCCAACGTTTTCCTACATCAATAATCTCCGCATCATCCGCGCACTGCTTCCCCGCGGAGTGCATCCTTCATTGAGTCAAACATAACGTCTACTCAAGTAACAGAGATTGAGGTCTAAAAAGAAATAGATCGGCTCGTGTCTAGTTGTATTCAACATGTACAGTGGCGTAGTGCCGCGCGGAGTGGCCGTCCGGGTTTGAGGCGCCATGTCACGGACTGCGCAGCCTCTCCCGCCAGAGGTTCGAGTCCTGCCTCGGGCATGGGTGTGTGTGTTGTTCTTAGCATAAGTTAGTTTAACTAGTGTGTAAGTCTAGGCCTCTTCATCGGCTTCATTTCCACTTTCTTGCATGAAAAAAAAAAGATTCATAATTTTTCAAACTGGGCCTAAATTCTTATTATACGTCATGAATTATTAGTCAGATGTACATGTCATACATAAAAAGTTTATTATGTTACATCAGTTGTATTCCATGGGTACCGCAACGAGGTGTCTCTGGGATATGGAAAGATGATGAAAACGTACATTTCGTTTAAATTCAACAGAGTGAAATGTCTTGTTGTTGTTGTTCTTGTGGTCAGAAATCGAGAGGCTGGTTTGTAGCAGTTCTCAAAGCTACTCGGTCCTGTGCAGTCCCCTTCACCACCGAATAATTACTGCAACCTACATCCATTTGAATCTTCTCACTGTATTCACCTCTTGCTATCTCTTTACAAGTTTTGCTTGCACACTTCGCTCCAATAGTAAATTTATGATTCCTTGATGCCTCAGAATCTGCCCTATCAACTGATCCCTGCTTTTGGTCAACCTGTTCAGCACTTCCCCAATAGTAACGAGTTCTATCTATCTGATATGAAGCATTCTTCTGTAATACCACATATCAAAAGTTCTATTCTCTTCTCTTCTGAACTGCTTAACGTCCACGTTTCATTTCCGAACAAGGCTATACTCCAGACCAATACCTGCAGAAAAGACTTCCTAACACTCAAATCTATATTACATTTTAACGAATATCTCTTCTTCAGGTACGCTTTTCGGCCATTTTATATCCTCTCCACTTCGGCCATCATTAGTTATTTTGCTGTCGAAACAGCAAAACTCATGTACTACTTTTAGTGTCTCGTGTCCTAATCTAATTCCCTAAATTAATTCGACTACATTACATCACACGTATTACGCTTTTGTTCATTTTCGTCTTATATTCCCCTTTCAAGACACTGTCCATTCCGTATAACTCCTCTTCCAAGTTCTTTGTTGTCTCTGGCAGCATTACAATGTGATCGACAAACCTCAAAGTTTTTATATCTTCTCAAAGAATTTCTGTTTGTTCTCCTAATTTTTCTTTGGTTTCCTTTACTGCCTGCTCCATGTACAGACAGTATACTGAGGTGATTAAAGTCATGACATAGCGATATGCACAGATACAAATGGCGGCAGTATCGCGTACAGAAGGTATAAAAGGGCAGTCCACTGGCGGAGCTATCATTTGTACTCGGGTACTTCATGTGAAAAGATTTCTGACACGACACCAGGTCAGAATACTAAATTTCGGGCATTACCTCTCACCAAGCACAACGCAGTGGCCGAATGCCTACACTTGACGACCGAGAGCAACGGCGTTCGAGTAGAGTTGTCAGTGCTAACAGACAAGCAACACTGCGTGAAATAACCGCAGAAATCAATATGGGACGTACGATGAACGTATCCGTTAGGATAGAGTATCGAATTTTGGCCTTAATGGGTTATGGCAGCAGACGAACGACGCACGTGCCTTTGTTAACAAAAAAATGGCTGTGAGCACTATGGGACTTAACATCTTAGGTCATCAGTCACCTAGAACTTAGAACTACTTAAACCTAACTAACCTAAGGACATCACACAACACCCAGCCATCACGAGGCAGAGAAAATCCCTGACCCTGCCGGGAATCTAACCCGGGAACCCGGGCGTGGGAAGCGAGAACGCTACCGCTCGACCACGAGATGCGGGCCCTTTGTTAACAGCGCGGCATCGCCTGCAGCGCCTCTCCTGAGTTCGTGACTATCGGTTAGACCCTAGACGACTGGAAAACTATGACCTGGTCAGATGAGCCTCTTTATAGTTAGTCCGACCTGATGGTGCCATTCTAGGGAGGCGCAGGCCCTACGAAGCCATGGACCCAAGTTGTCAACAATGTACTGTGCAAGCTGGTGGTGGCTTTATTGTGGCGTGGGCTGTATTTAAATGGAATGGACTGTGTCCTCTGGTCCAACTGAACCGATCATTGACTGGAAATGGCCATGTCCGGCTACTTGGAGACCATTTGCAGCTGTTTATGGACTTCATGTTCCCAAACAAAGATGGAATTTTTATGGATGACAAAGCGTGATGTCATCGAGCCCCAATTGTTCACGACTGGTTTGAAGAACATTCTGGAGCATTTGAGCGAATGATTTGACCACCTAGATCACCCGACATGAATCCTATTGAACATTTATGGTACACAATTGAGAGGTCAGTTCGTGCACAAAATCCTGCACCGCCAACACTTTCGCAATTATACAGGGTGGTCCATTGATCCTGACTGGGCCAAATATCTTACGAAATAAGCACCAAACGAAAAAACTGCAAAGAACAAAACTCGTCTAGCTTGAAGGGGGAAACCAGATGGCGCTATGGTTGGCCCGCTAGATGGCGCTGCCATAGGTCAAACGGATATCAACTGTTTTTTTTAATAGGAACCCTCATTTTTTATTACATATTCGCGAAGTACGTAAAGCAATATGAATGATTTAGTTGGACCACTTTTTTCGCTTTGTGATATATGGCGCTGTAATAGTCACAAACGTATAAGTACGTGGTATCACGCATCATTCCGCCAGTGCGGACGGTATTTGCTTCGTGTTAAAATGGACCGTTTACCAATTGCGAAAAAGTACATATCGTCTTGATGTATGGCCATTGTGAACAAAATGCCCAATGGGTGTGTGCTATGTATGCTACTCGGTGTCCTGGACGACATCATCCAAGTGTCCGGACCCTTCGCCGGGTAGTTACGTTATTTAAGGAAACAGATAGTGGTCAGCCACATGTGAAAAGTCAACCACGACGTGCAACAAATGACGATGCCCAAGTAGGCGTTTTAGCTGCTGTCGCGGCTAATCCCCACATCAGTAGCAGACAAATTGCGCGAAAATCGGGAATCTCAAAAACGTCGGTGTTGAGAATGCTACATCAACATCGATTGCACCCGTACCATATTTCTATGCACGAGGAATTGCATGGCAACGACTTTGAACGTCGTGTACAGTTCTGCCACTGGGCGCAAGAGAAATGACGGGACGATGACAGATTTTTTGCACGCGTACTATTTACCAACGAAGCGTCATTCACCAACAGCGGTGACGTAAACCGGCATAATATGCACTATTGGGCAACGGAAAATCAACGATGGCTGCGACAAGTGGAACATCAACGACCTTGGCGGGTTAATGTATGATGCGGCATTATGGGAGGAAGGATAATTGGCCTCCATTTTATCGATGGCAATCTAAGTGCTGCACTGTATGCTGATTTCCTACGTAATGTTCTACCGATGTTACTACAAGATGTTTCACTGATTGACAGAATGGGGATGTACTTCCATCATGATGGATGTCCGGCACATAGCTAGCGTGCGGTTCAAGCGGTATTGAATAGCATATTTCATGACAGGTGGATTGGTTCTCGAAGCACCATACCATGGCCCGCACGTTCACCGGATCTGACGTCCCCGGATTTCTCTCTGTGGGGAAAGTTGAAGGATATTTGCTATCGTGATACAGCGACAACGACTGACAACAAGCGTCAGCGCATTGTCAGTGCATGTGCGAACATTACGGAAGGCGAACTACTCGCTGTTAAGAGGAATGTCGTTACACATATTGCCAAATGCATTGAGGTTGACGGACATCATTTTTAGCATTTATTGCATTAATATGTTATTTACAGGTAATCACGCTGTAACAGCATGCGTTCTCAGAAATGATAAGTTCACAAAAGTACATATATCACATTGGAACAACCGAAATAAATGTTCAAACGTACGTACGCTCTGTATTTTAATTTAAAATACCTACCTGTTACAAACTGTTCGCCTAACATTGTGGGCCATATGTTTGTGACTATTACAGCGCCATCTATCACAAAGCGAAAAAAATGGCCAACTAAAACATTCATATTTCTTTACGTACTACACGAATATGTAATAGAAATGAGGGTTTCTATTTTAAAAAACGCAGTTGATATCCGTTTGACCTATGGCAGCCCCATCTAGCGGGCCAACCATAGCGGCTTCTGGCTTCCCCCCTTCAAGTTTGCCGGCCGCGGTGGTCTCGCGGTTCTAGGCGCGCAGTCCGGAACCGTGCGGCTGCTACGGTCGCAGGTTCGAATCCTGCCTCGGGCATGGATGTGTGTGATGTCCTTAGGTTAGTTAGGTTTAAGTAGTTCTAAGTTCTAGGGGACTGATGACCACAGCAGTTGAGTCCCATAGTGCTCAGAGCCATTTGAACCATTTTTGAACCTTCAAGTTTTTTTCATTTGACGCCAATTTAGTGAGATATTTGGCCCGGTTACGATCAATGGACCACCCTGTAGACCGCTATAGAGGCAGCATATCTCAGTATTTCTGCAGGGGGCTTCCATCGACTTGGAGATACGCATCAACCCTGTCTCACTTCGTTCTCAACAATTGCTTCCCTCTCGTGTCCTTTGACCCTTATAAATGTCGTCAGGTTTCCGTACAAATTGTGAATAACCTTTCACTTCTTGTATTTTACCCCCGCTACCATCAAAATTTCAAAGTGAGTATTCCAGTCAACATTGTCGAAAGCTTCCTCCAAGTCTACCAATGCTATAAACGTCGGTTTGCCTTTCTTTGACCTTTCTCCTAAAATAAATCGTAGGGTCAGTATTGACTCACTAGTTCCAGTCGGTTTCCGAAACCCAAACTGATCTTCCTCGTGGTCGGCTTCTACCAGTATTTCTAATCTTCTAGAAACGATTTGTGTCAGTATTTGGCACCCATGACTTATTAAACTGATAATTCAGTAATATTCACAACTGTCAGCAGCTGATTTCTTTGGAATTGTATTATTTCACTTAGCATTACGAAGTGTAATTTTATTACAATGGTAATTACCAAATTACTTAAAATATTGACTTTAAGACTATATTCAAAGATGTGGAAAGAGTATCACAACAGAAAGCTCTTTAATTCAGTCTTAAGCTCCAATAATTTACCTGTCAGATATTGAATATGCTGTGACAGGCTGTTGAAAATACGTGTGTATTTACCTGCTTTCTATTCTAATTATACATGAAGTCTTTGTAGAGCTTCTTTTTTATGTAATGTTGCAGATATATTTTACACTACTACTTGAGAAAAGAGGAATGTTTGTGACAAAACCGGATAGTAGCGCCTAAATCTATTGTCAAGCAGCTGTTACAACATCAATATATTTTACGAGATCGTTGTAAATTTTCTAAGACTAACGCCAGACGTAGTTCTTAAAACTCGTTTCTGCAGTCCGAAAATACCATCGTTGTAAGTTGATTATCCGCAAAAAATTTTCTGTAACTGATTGGTGAGTGGAATTATGCAAAATAAAGTGGTTTCTTTATTTAAAATAAGCTGTAGCAGTAATCACGCGTACTGGTAAATTAGATGAACTAAGGCGCTTCGGTAAGTCCAGGGTTTGCGTTTGCCACTTAAGGGTCTGATTTAACTACTTTCTCAAAACTGTTTATTCTACGAAAAGCTTTGCTTGTTGCAGTCTCCTCCCCCCCCCCCCCCCCCTCTCATTTGGTGTATACCTAAAGAGCCGCGGTGTTCTAGAGCCATCATAGATAAAATGACAATTTCTGTTTTACGAAATCGATACTTCAATATCGTCTCCGGTGCGGCTCTGCAAAGTTTTCTACATTCAATAAAGGAAGGCTAAAGTATTTTCAAAAGTTTAAACTTTAACGCTTTTATGTCCTCGTGGAAATGAGATAATTGGTGATGTGGTTCATGTTTTCGTCAGCAGTACAAAGCAAACGCAATTCGTGCATGGTGTTAACTTTAAATTAAATATGTTGCTCACAATTAACTCTCTCTCTGTATGCGCTGTGCTAATTTCAATAAACATAGAAATAATATTTATTGTTGGATGTGACCTGTTTAAGGAGAATAAACAGAGCTTTTGTGTCCATACAAAGCAAATTAAATTCACTACAGCAGAGCGAAAGCCTAAGTTCTCGATTCTGTTTTCAGATGATTTTCGACAAAAATGGTTCAAATGGCTCTGAGCACTATGGGACTTAACTTCTGAGGTCATCAGTCCCCTAGAACTTAGAACTACTTAAACCTAACTAACCTAAGGACATGACACACATCCATGCGCGAGGCAGGATTCGAACCTGCGACCGTAGCGGTCGCGCAGTTCCAGACCGTAGAACCTAGAACCGCTCGGCCAACTCGGCCGGCGATTCTTGACAAATAAATAAAAAGATATATTGTCCACAACTCATAACACTGTGTGGAATTCTGTGATACGTATAGGTGTAAAATTGAAGTTGAAATATACTTACAATGGATAAAAATCTAGAACTTCTTGTGGTTCCACAGGGAACCATCATCTTCCACTCGTGAAATGCAGCAGCATCAGTTTCACAGTTAGTCATAGTTCATTGTAGATCCAGTGGGCAGAGGAATGTGCCCCTTTTTAAGAACAATGACAAAAACGACGTACAAAATTATAAAACTGTGTCCCTAAGGTTTGTAGAAGTCATAATATAAAGATCTATCTCGATAAGAAAAAAAATCATGTAAGTCAATGTAAGTTTGATGGAAAGGGCTGAAATGGAACACAATCCTAGTTCATCATACGTAAATGCTTGTAATTTTTTTAACGTAAGTGAAATAATAGGCAATGACTTGCCAGCTTTCGAAGTACGGTCGACGTCTATCACGCTAATTGGTTATAACAAATCACGATCAAAAAGCGGGATAGTGTTCCTTGAAAGCAAAATTGACGCTAGGTCTATCTCAAGAAGCCCTGATGGCATCTTCACAGTGGCAGTATAAGTGAACAATTTGCCATCCAAAATGAATGAGGTTGTCAGATTGTTAGTTGCCAGCGTTGTGTCGTCCGAACAAGACACAGCTAGGGCAAAAGCACGACAGGCGCGTTGATGCTGCTCACCATCACCATTCTGCAACTGTATTTGTTTATATTGTGTTTTCTGAGTAAATGAACACAAATCATAACAACAGACGTAAGTAAAACTACAACAAGCTTGATCGACCTGTTGCTGATGTCGAAAGAAAGTTACACTGACAATGCTTGAACTCAATGAAATAGCAAACGCCGTTTTGTTGTACCGACTGGCTTACAAAACAGTAGGTTGAAATAAATCTGCTATTCAGTGATGAAGTTGTCTGTTATGCACTGACCAATTTTCCCCTTCCTCAGTCAACAGGAATAATGCACAATACGGTTTGACAAATTAATGTGAAACATTAGTCCAGCTGTCCCCAGTGGTATAAAATGCCTGGGATTGATAAGTTGGGGCAAATGCGCAGTATAAATGCCTGGGCAAATGGCCAAAATTCATTAAACCCCGGGTATTTATGCATTTTAAAGATTAATTGATAAAGCAGTGCTTATAAAAAATTTTAAACTGATATTTTGTAGTGGAAAAGGTGCCTTGCAACACTACTTCTTTAGTGGTTGGATAACCATGTTGGAAAAGAAGCTGCTTGAAAGTTATGGGAGAGCTATTAGTGGAAATAAATGGGACTATAAACGTAACATTTTGTATCTTTAATGAGGCCACTTTTTGAGGTAGTACATAATAAAAAAGAAAACACTAAAATTTAAAAGTAATTTTTGAAATAAAATATAGTTTATATTACGTACCTAGCCTGTAGGTAGCATTTTTACTTTCCCGTACTACTACAAAAAAATTACAGCAAGAAAAGATTATTCATAACGATTTTTACTAGGAATGTTCCCATTCCGATTCCACGATTCTCTAGGAATCAATTGTCTAGGAATCATCTATTATCGGAACATAACGATTACAGCATCTTGGGCATCGAGTCTTTGTTATTAAATCCTTTTTATGTTAGCGTTGTCATTTTGTCTTCACAGCAGTGCAGTCATACGAAAGTTGATTAAGAAAGGAGCAGACTAGAAAACTACAGTATGTCTCAAACGTCGGTATATCTGACAATAAAGCAATATTGTTTTTCACTGAAAACAGTCTAATATTTAAAAATACATTTATCATCAAGAAACACATTCCAACTGTTTAATACACTCAGTAATAATTTTGTTATCAATAATCATTCTTCAATAATATTCAGAGACTTGACACGGATTATAAAGTGCGTTGCATTACAAAGCGATGACCTAAGGACAAAGTTTTTATTCTGATTATCATTATACAAGTGTTCAACGGGGTCTGTCTGTCTGTGTGTGTGTGTGTGTGTGTGTGTGTGTGTGTGTGCGGGGCGGAGAGACCGAGCGTGAAGAGCAGCGCCGATTAATAGAAACAGGGCATTGTAAATGATAAGCAGCTGTCAGCAACACACGTCTGCTTTGGTACAGTACCTTGGTACATTCTAGCCGTAAAAACTTTAAAAGTAATTTTTTTTATAAATTCCCAGATTTTGGGCATGTAAAACTGCACTGGCCAAATTCCTGGGCAAATGCCCATTTGTAAATGTCCAGCCCACTGGGCATTTGCCCGTCCGACATCATTAGTTGTCCCATATTCCGGAGGTAGTGCTTTGCAGTTGATATTGTTCTATTGCTCGTGCCCTATTTACACAGCAATTCACATTACTTAATATGAACTATGCGATATCCACTGCGCTCAACACTATATTTGGTTATGTACACAACGTCTCAGAAAATCAGTTGTTGTCAGCTGTCTTCGCTTCTGCGCTTCAAAATTACCTTGATTTAAATCTATTAGCGTTATCGCTGATGAGAAGTCATTAACGCGGTCAGAATGTATACAACTTCTTTCCTGAGTCAGTACCACCCCTAGCTTACTAAAATGTCTTTCCCTAGAGGCACTACTGGCAGGTATACGTAAAACCTCTTTGCTCAGTTTCGAAAGCGCACTAGCATTTGCTTTTCAACATCAAAGAAGGTCTGAGAACTCGTCTTTTGGACTCTCCATGTTCATGTAGTTTCGAGCTCATCTTTCGATTTTGAGATCGATGTTCGACGATTGTGAATTTTTTTGTGAGAGAGGTCAATAAATCTCCGGTTACGTTCATATCAACAACATTATTTAATATTTATCTCACTTTTTATGAATTTTTCCTGTGCTTCCTTCGGGAAGAACTAATAGTTCCTTCAAACAGGGGTGCAAGAACATTTCCACGTAATGAACGTCATGTAGTTCATTTGAGACTATCTGTTTTATAAACAGTTCTGCCCTTTCCTCTGGTCTGCACGCTGTCACATCGTCGGCTCCAACTTGGTAGAGATCTAATAGTTTTAAAATCCATGGCACTACAAATGGTGGTGTTGGCTCATTTTCGCCTTCCAAATCAAACTTGGCCTCCTCGAAAACCTTCAGAAATTAAATAACGCTTTCCATAGTCGCACTATGGTACTACGTCATCATCTTGTATTTGTCTGAATCACACAATACGATCACTATATGGTCTTTCTGTGAATGAAATGAGTCCAACTTCATTTACACACTGTTCCACCTAGTTTCTATATTCTGACTTAAAGAGTTTCTATAATCTCGCTATCAAGCCTGCTCGTTTCATAGAGCCTATTAGTTTACGTACGGTCAGGATGGAGTCATTTACTACAGGGATCTCATCAGATTAAGAAAATTCCATTGAATGTGTGCCTCAGTGCTGTTTTGATACAGTGCACCATGCATAGAAGGCTTTAGTCTACTTCTAGAGCTCCTTGATGTTAACTCCCTGGTCTGTCTTAGTTCCGAGGATTCTGCCGTTGCTCATGTCCAAGGTGTTCAAAAATAGGGTCGAATATTTTGAGAGGTGCCCGTACTCATAGGAACAAGAAAATTAAGTCCAATAAACATGGGTCCAGAAATGCGTACATTCTGAGATAAGTCCAATACACATGTGCACTATCTGTGACCAACACGTGCCGGCCGGAGTGGCCAAGTGGTTCTAGGCGCTTCAGTCTGAAACCGCGCGACCGCTACGGTCGCAGGTTCGAATCCTGCCTCGGGCATGGATGTGTGGGATGTCCTTAGGTAAGTTAGGTTTAAGTAGTTCTAAGTTCTAGGGGACTGATGACCTCAGAAGTTAAGTCCCATAGTGCTGAGAGCCATTTGAACCATTTTTTGTGATAAACACGTGTTTACAGGAGGTTGTCAAGTGGCGTCCATTCATGACGATGCACCCCTCTGCCCTCTGGCGTAAGGAATGACGTATCCTTTGAATTATACGCTGTTGTTGTTGTACCTGCTGGCACGCATTGGACGCCCGACCCTGTAGTGTCTGCACTTCGTTGATGGGCGTGGCGTAGACCAATTTCTGCAAGTGTTCCCATAACCAAAAGTCTAGGGGATTGAGGTCTGAGGAACGAGCAGACCATGGTAAGCCCTGTCCCCCTCCCCACGACCACCCAACTGTCCTGAAATGTCAGACGTTCGCGCACATTGTGACGATAGTGTGCTGGTGCGCCATAATGCACGATCCACATCTGTATTCGTTGCTGCAGTGGCAGAGCCTCCAGCGAGGTAGGCAATGCATTAATGAGAAAGTCCATATAATGCGCCACAGTTAACCTTCGTGGTAGCACGTGTGGCATCCTAATATGTTAACTGAGAATCGGAGTTGATGCCCTCTTTCCTGAATTGCTTTCGGACTTACATCTGCCCATACATGCTGGTTATGGACATTCACAACACCATATCTTGTGGACCCTCCCTCATTGGTGAATAAAATCTTGGATGTGAACAGTAGATTTGCGCCACTCTTCTGCAACAGCCACTGGCAGAGCCGCCGTCTGCCACGATGAGCCTGTGGGGCCTTAGGGCCTGAACACACTGTAGATGATTCGGGTACAGCAATTGCTCATGGAACACCCCCGGGTAAGAGAATGAGACACGCCCTCTGCCGCTGCTACTCGTCGTACATTGGCCCCAGGTGGTTCTTCCACCGAAAGCAGCACACGCTCCTCAACGTCAGGCGAGCGGACTGTGCGGGGCGTTCCACTGTCAGTCTTCCGAGGTACAAGGGTACCTGTGTCCCTCAGACATTGGAAAAGTCTGTCGTAAAGCTTGTCTGAGGGCACACTGCGCTGTGGATATTTTTCAGCGGAGGGGGCATGGGCTCGCAGGCGACGTCCATTTGCTAAACCGTAGCAGAATATCATATCCGTCATTCACTCGTCGACTAGTAGGATTCCGTTGTTAATAAGTGACAGAGGAAAGAAAATGTAAATGAACTACACTACTGGCCATTAAAATTGCTACACCAAGAAGAAATGCAGATGGTAAACGGATATTCATTGGACAAATATATTATACTAGAACTGACATGTGATTACATTTTCACGCAGTTTGGGTGCATAGATCCTGAGAAATCAGTACTCTGAACAACCACCTCTGGCCGTAATAACGGCCTTGATACGCCAGGGCATTGAGTCAAACAGAGCTTGGATGGTGTGCAGACGTACAGCTATCCCTACAGCTTCAACACGATACCACAGTTCATCAAGAGTAGTGACTGGCATATTGTGACGAGCCAGTTGCTCGGCCACCATTGATCAGACGTTTTCAGTTGGTGAGAGATCTGAAGAATGTGCTGGCCAGGGCAGCGGTCGAGCGTTTTCTGTATCCAGAAAGGCTCATACAGGACCTGCAACATGCGGTCGTGCATTATCCATCTCAAATGTAGGGTTTCGCAGGGATCGAATGAAGGGTAGAACCACGGGTCGTAACACATCTGAAATGTAACGTCCACTGTTTAAAGTGCCGTCAATGTGAACAGGAGGAGACCGAGACGTGTAACCAATGGCACCCCATAGTATCACGACGGGTGATACGCCAGTATTGCGATGACGAATACACGCTTCCAATGTGCGATCACCGCGATGTCGCCAAACACGGATGCGACCATCATGATGCTGTAAACAGAACATGGATTCATACGAAAAAATGACGTTTTCCCATTCGCGCACCCAGGTTCGTCATTGAGAACACCATCGCAGGCGCTCCTGTCTGTAATGCAGCGTCAAGGGTAACCGCAGCCATGGTCTCCGAGATGATAGTGCATGCTGCTGCAAACGTCGTCGAACTGTTCGTACAGATGGTTGTTGTCTTGCAAACATCCCCATCTGTTGACTCAGGAATCGAGACGTGGTTGCACGGTCCGTTACAGCCATGCGGATAAGATGCCTGTCATCTCGACTACTATTGATACGAGGCCGTCGGGATCCAGCACGGTGTTTCGTATTACCCTCCTGAACCCACCGATTCCATACTCTGCTAACAGTCATTGGATCACTAACAACGCGAGCAGCAGTGTCACGATACGATAAAGAGCAATCGCGATAGGCTACAATCCGACCTTTATCAAAGTCGGAAACGTGATGGTACGCATTTCTCCTCCTTACACGAAGCATCGCAACAACGTTTCACCAGGTAACGCCGGTCAACTGCTGTTTATGTATGAGAAATCAGTTGAAAACTTGCCTCGTGTCAGCACGTTGTAGGTGTCGCCACCGGCGCCAACATTGTGTGAATGCTTTGAAAAGCTAATCATTTGCATATCACAGCACCTACTTCCTGGCAGTGAAATTTCGCGTCTGTAGCACGTCATCTTCGTGGTGCAGCAATTTTTATGGGCAGTAGTGTACATTATTTGTACATACAAACAGCGCAATAACAGTAAACACATATGTGATTCCGTAGTTGGAAGAAGGTAAAACACCATGATACGTATCCACGGTTGACCGTACTGTACAATAAGGGACACATACACGACGAAAACTACCGGAGCCTACAACACGTCTCTAGACACACAACTTACTGCTGATTCCGTAATGGTAGGTAGAGTACTGTGAGTAAGTACCTGCCGACACATCTGACGGAGCACCAAAGCAACGACTGTGCTAACATCCTCAACCAGACATCGCGCAGCCCATCCTATAAACACGTACTTACCTCGGAAAGTATGCGTTTCCAGAGCCATATTTGCTGGACTTATGTTTCTTGTTTCGAAGTGTACTACCACCTCTCGAAGTATTCGACACTTTTTCAACACCCTTTATTTTCGTGATAATGTGATCACCGTTCTTGGCAACTTCAGCAAACCTTGTAGTTACACTGTTTTTCAGTTTCCATTTGTTGGCCGACTCATCAAAACAGCTGGATGTGACAGCCAAGTAATGTGTCTAACGATAGCTGCCTATCCACAGATCGCACGTCATTGAACACTGGATTTTTAACAATTGCGTCTTTTACTTGTGGAATAAGTACATTCCTGATCAGCCAGATCCTTATGTCTTTGGAGAAGGCAGCGCTTCTTTCCATAGATTTGTCCATGTTTTGTCCCGGTATTTATCAGTTCTTGATTTAAGCCTGAATCCCTCACCACATACAATCTGAAAAGGTCGGAGGTCTGTAGCACACATCAAAACGCATTTGTTCCTAGTAGATATTTTATCAGTACTGGGAGCTGCAACGCTTGACAAGTGTGACATTTATCTCTATTCATTCCAACTGTGCTTCCTTTATAAACAAGCAGTATTCCACAATTTTCATTCCGTCACCGAACATTACCAGCTGGAAGATGTGTATCTCTGTCAACAACCACCTGAAACAGTCGTAATAGACACATTCATGTATGTTTCATGAAAACAATCTGCTTGTAGTTAACGGACACAGCAAACGTGTCAGTTCATTAAAAATGCCACGAAAACGAAGCGATTCGACTAATCATGCCTCGCATTTTGAAGCTCTGTTCGTTAGTTATTTAGTAACCATGGGAGGAGTTACCTTGAATTCCTCCCAGCTAGTACTATCACTTTTACACCCACTTTATTTAGCACAATGTATGTTCCAGCAGCAAGTTTGTACAACATAGTATCTCTTATGATTGCAGTCGTTGCACAATGATCGTTATTGGACCTGAATCCGAAACCGCTCATATTCAGTTCCGTGACAGTTCGCAGCCTGCCGCTGCGTTACGATAATGCGGTAGTTATTGCCTCGGGCCGGCACGCGTTCGGTTCGACAATTCTCGCGGCAGCTCTGTCTCGTAGAGTGACGTCAGCCATCCCCACCCCACGCGCCTGTGCCGGCGATAATGGGTTGCGCACTCAGCGAGAAGCGAGCCAGACTGAATCGCGTTTTAACGTGCTCTATTGCGAATGGTTAGCATTTCAGTACCGCAAAAAAAAAAAGAAAAAAAGTGAGGGTAGATAATTTGGGTGGTGTTTGTGTGCGAGAAGTACGTCTTTCTATCCGCAGCTTTTTAACAATTCTCACAGGACATATAACGTTTTATTGTTATAGTCATTAATGTGGACTAAATTGGGAATATCTCAAATATGTACCAACGACGATTTATAATTTCTTATGTGTTACCAGTAGGAATTTTGTATAGTATCGCTGTGTATCGTGTGTTCCTTTTTCGTCTTGTTTACTCGTTTTCGTATACTCTAATTGTAAATCTTGTTTTATGTCGAATCGGTCTTTTCTTAATCCTATGGAACTGAGTGAATGTCATCGTTGGCCGAGATGCCCCATCTGGGGAAGTTCGCCCGCCAAGTGCAAATCTTATTTCAGTCTACGCCACATTCGCCCACTTGCTGATGATGAAATGATGATGAGGACAACACAACACCCAGTCCCCGAGCGGAGAAAAATCTCCAACCTGACCGGGAACCGAACCTGGGTCCGCTTACATGGGAGGCGAGCACGTTACCACCCAGCTAAGCAGACGGACTCTTTGTCCTATGTTACATCGTAACAGGGTACACTTAAAATAATGTCTGCCATGAATTGTAGAAACCAATAATAATTGTAATATTCCATTTCTTGTGTTTGGACCGCTTTAAGGACACATTACGAAAGACAATAAATTTAAAAAAAGTACGTCTTGAGCCCCGTGTAAGAAACGTCTATCACCAAGAGTCGGAAGTCGATTGTAGCTGGATCGTGATCTATCGAGACTGTGTCTTTATCATTCTGTTCGCACTGTTCGCGATCCCACGACTGTTATGCGAACGTGAAGTCTATGCGTTCTGAAGGACAATACTCAGCACCACGCGGTATCTCAGTGGCTCCACGTGACATACATACTGTACACTCGGCCGTGCAAGTTTGTACAGCCACGTCATGCACCTTGAGTCAAGAAACTGGTCTGTTTGCAACTACACACGCATACACACTGAAAATGTGGCGATGTGTGGAGCATCAGGAACTGTCAGCACAGGGACCATTCTTGCAACTTCCCTCGATACAGCAACAGAGAAGAGGCACGCCGGCAGAGGTGTGTCCAGTGTCCACTGACAAGACTGCACACGGTAGTGACAGCATATCTACTTTCAGCTGAGTTCAGCATCCAACATCACGATGGACGTCCGTGTATGGAACCTCCGAGGACAACAAATGTTGCCAGATTGCATTTGTCATCATATGGGCCCACCATCCGGTGCAGTGGTATGGAGTGCCACTGTGTACACAACACAGTCCCTTGTCCTTACGATAGCTTAATATAATTCAAGGCTGTATGTAACCATGCCCCCCATGAACCTGGACCTTGCCGTTGGTTGGGAGGCTTGCGTGCCTCAGCGATACAGATGGCCGTACCGTAGGTGCAACCACAACGGAGGGGTAACTGTTGAGAGGCCAGACAAACATGTAGTTACTGAAGAGGGGCAGCAGCCTTTTCAGTAGTTGCAGGGGCAACAGTCTGGATGATTGACTGATCTGGCCTTGCAACATTAACCAAAACGGCCTTGCTGTGCTGGTACTGCGAACGGCTGAAAGCTAGGGGAAACTACAGCCGTAATTTTTCCCGAGAACATGCAGCTTTACTGTATGATTAAATGATGATGGCGTCCTCTTGGGTAAAATATTCCGGAGGTCAAATAGTCCCCCATTCGGATCTCCGGGCGGGGACTACTCAGGAGGACGTCGTTATCAGGAGAAAGAAAACTGGCGTTCTACGGATCGGAGCGTGGAATGTCAGATCCCTTAATCGGGCAGGTAGGTTAGAAAATTTAAAAAGGGAAATGGATAGGTTAAAGTTAGATATAGTGGGAATTAGTGACGTTCGGAGGCAGGAGGAACAAGACTTTTGCTCAGGTGAATACAGGGTTATAAATACAAAATCAAATAGGGGTACTGCAGGAGTAGGTTTAATAATGAATAAAAAAATAGGAGTGCGGGTAAGCTACTACAAACAGCATAGTGAAAGCATTATTGTGGCCAAGATAGACACAAAGCCCATGCCTACTACTGTAGTACAAGTTTATATGCCAACTAGCTCTGTAGATGATGAAGAAATTGATGAAATGTATGATGAAATAAAAGAAATTATTCATTTAGTGAAGGGAGACGAAAATTTAATAGTAATGGGTGACTGGAATTCGTCAGTAGGAAAAGGGAGAGAAGGAAACATAGTAGGTGACTATCGATTGGGGCTAAGAAATGAAAGAGGAAGACGTCTGGTAGAATTTTGCACAGAGCATAACTTAATCATAGCTAACACTTGGTTCAAAATCATAAAAGAAGGTTGTATACATGGAAGAAACCTGGAGATACTAAAAGGTATCAGATACATTATATAATGGTAAGACAGAGATTTAGGAATCAGGTTTTAAATTGTAGGACATTTCCAGGGGCAGATGTGGACTCTGATCATAATCTATTGCTTATGACCTGTAGGTTAAAACTGAAGAAACTGCAAAAAGGTGGGAATTTAAAGACATGCGATCTGAATAAGCTGAAAGAGCCAGAGGATGTACAGAGTTTCAAGCAGAGCATAAGGGAACAATTGACAGGAATGGGAGAAGGAAATACAGTAGAAGAAGAATGGGTAGCTCTGAGGGATGAAGTAGTGAAGGCAGCAGAGGATCAAGTAGGTAAAAAGACGAGGGCTGCTAGAAATCCTTGGGTAACAGAAGAAATATTGAATTTAATTGATGAAAGGAGAAAATATAAAAATGCAGTAAATGAAGCACGCAAAAAGGAATACAAACGTCTCAAAAATGAGATCGACAGGAAGTGCAAAATGGCTAAGCAGGGATGGCTAGAGGACAAATGTAAGGATGTAGAAGCTTATCTCACTAGGGGTAAGATAAATACTGCCTACAGGAAAATTAAAGAGACCTTTGGAGAGAAGAGAACCACGTGTATGAATATCAAGAGCTCAGATGGCAACCCAGTTCTAAGCAAAGAAGGGAAGGCAGAAAGGTGGAAGAAGTACATAGAAGGTTTATACAAGGGCGATGTACTTGAGGACAATATTATGGAAATGGAAGAGGATGTAGATGAAGACGAAATGGGAGATACGATACTGCGTGAGGAGTTTGACAGAGCACTGAAAGACCTGATTCGAAACAAGGCCCCCGGAGTAGACAACATTCCATTAGAACTACTGACGGCCTTGGGAGAGCCAGTCCTGACAAAACTCTACCAGCTGGTGAGCAAGATGTATGAGGCAGGCGTAATACCCTCAGACTTCAAGAAGAATATAATAATTCCAATCCCAAAGAAAGCAGGTGCTGACAGTTGTGAAAATTACCAAACTATCTGTTTAATAAGTCACAGCTGCTAAATACTAACGCGAATTCTTTACAGACAAATGGAAAAACTGGTAGATGCGGACCTCGGGGAGGATCAGTTTGAATTCCGTAGAAATGTTGGAACACGTGAGGCAATACTGACCTTCCGACTTATCTTAGAAGACAGATTAAGAAAAGGCAAACCTACGTTTGTAGAGACTTAGAGAAAGCTTTTGACAATGTTGACTGGAATACTGTCTTTCAAATTCTGAAGATGGCAGGGGTAAAATACAGGTAGCGAAAGGCTATTTACAATTTGTACAGAAACCAGATGGCAGTCATAAGAGTCGAGGGGCATGAAAGGGAAGCAGTGGTTGGGAAAGGAGCGAAACAGGGTTGTACCCTCTCCCCGATGTTATTCAA
The DNA here is from genome assembly GCF_023897955.1 of Schistocerca gregaria. Lineage (NCBI taxonomy): Eukaryota > Metazoa > Arthropoda > Insecta > Orthoptera > Acrididae > Schistocerca > Schistocerca gregaria. Next base: position 58,549,092 of record NC_064931.1, read on the forward strand.
TCGATATATTCAGCAAGCAGTAAAGGAAACAAAAGAAAAATTTGGAGTAGGTATTAAAATTCATGGAGAAGAAGTAAAAACTTTGAGGTTCGCCGATGACATTGTAATTCTGTCAGAGACGGCAAAGGACTTGGAAGAGCAGTTGAACGGAATGGACAGTGTCTTGAAAGGAGGATATAGGATGAACATCAACAAAATCAAAACAAGGATAATGGAATGTAGTGGAATTAAGTCGGGTGATGCTGAGGGAATTAGATTAGGAAATGAGACACTTAAAGTAGTAAAGGAGTTTTGCTATTTAGGAAGTAAAATAACTGATGATGGTCGAAGTAGAGAGGATATAAAATGTAGACTGGCAATGGCAAGGAGAGCGTTTCTGAAGAAGAGAAATTTGTTAACATCGAGTATAGTTTTATGTATCAGGAAGTCGTTTCTGAAAGTATTTGTTTCGAGTGTAGCCATGTATGGAAGTGAAACATGGACGATAACTAGTTTGGACAAGAAGAGAATAGAAGCTTGTGAAATGTGGTGCTACAGAAGAATGCTGATTCCGTATTTCTAGATTTCCGGAAAGGTTTTGACACCGTTCCTCACAAGCGACTTCTAATCAAGCTGCGGAGCTATGGGGTATCGTCTCAGTTGTGCGACTGGATTCGTGATTTCCTGTCAGGAAGGTCGCAGTTCGTAGTAATAGACGGCAAATCATCGAGTAAAACTGAAGTGATATCAGGTGTTCCCCAGGGAAGCGTCCTGGGACCTCTACTGTTCCTGATCTTTATAAATGACCTGGGTGACAATCTGAGCAGTTCTCTTAGACTGTTCGCAGATGATGCTGTAATTTACCGTCTAGTAAGGTCATCCGAAGACCAGTATCAGCTGCAAAGCGATTTAGAAAAGATTGCTGTATGGTGTGTCAGGTGGCAGTTGACGCTAAATAACGAAAAGTGTGAGATGATCCACATGAGTTCCAAAAGAAATCCGTTGGAATTCGATTACTCGATAAATAGTACAATTCTCAAGGCTGTCAATTCAACTAAGTACCTGGGTGTTAAAATTACGAACAACTTCAGTTGGAAGGACCACATAGATAATATTGTCGGGAAGGCGAGCCAAAGGTTGCGTTTCATTGGCAGGACACTTAGCAGATGCAACAAGTCCACTAAAGAGACAGTTTACACTACACTCGTTCGTCCTCTGTTAGAATATTGCTGCGCGGTGTGGGATCCTTACTAGGTGGGATTGACGGAGGACATCGAAAGGGTGCAAAAAAGGGCAGCTCGTTTTGTATTATCGCGTTATAGGGGAGAGAGTGTGGCAGATATGGTAAGCGAGTTGGGATGGAAGTCATTACAGCATAGACGTTTTTCGTCGCGGCGAGACCTTTTTACGAAATTTCAGTCACCAACTTTCTCTTCCGAATGCGAAAATATTTTGTTGAGCCCAACCTACATAGGTAGGAATGATCATCAAAATAAAATAAGAGAAATCAGAGCTCGAACAGAAAGGTTTAGGTGTTCGTTTTTCCCGCTCGCTGTTCGGGAGTGGAATAGTAGAGAGATAGTATGATTGTGGTTCGATGAACCCTCTGCCAAGCACTTAAATGTGAATTGCAGAGTAGTCATGTAGATGTAGATGTAAGGTGGATAGATCATGTAACTAATGAGTAGGTATTGAATAGGGTTGGGGAGAAGAGAAGTTTGTGGCACAACGTGACTAGAAGAAGGGATCGATTGGTAGGACATGTTTTGAGGCATCAAGGGATCACCAATTTAGCATTGGAGGGCAGCGTGGAGGGTAAAAATCGTAGAGTGAGATCAAGAGGTGAATACACTAAGCAGATTCAGAAGGATGCAGGTTGCAGTAGGTACTGGGAGATGAAGAAGCTTGCACAGGATAGAGTAGCATGGAGAGCTGCATCAAACCAGTCTCAGGACTGAAGACAACAACATCAACAACATGTTACCATGCTGGCCTGCCCTACCTGGATACAGAAGATGTTCGACGGTTGTCCTGGTCAGCATGCTCTTCTGATCTGTCGCGCACAGAAAGCATCATGCGACGCATTGCCGACGGACTGGTTTGCCATCAGTTTCCAGCCATTACATTTCATGAACTCTGGCATAGAGTTAGGGCAGGACGGAATGACGTAGTTGTATCTGTTGTCCCAGCTCGGTTTGACTCTATGTCTAGTTGTATTAGAGCTGTTGTTGCTGTTAGAAGTGGCAGAACTGTGCAGTATATGGATATACCCCCTATCACTTAACAGTTTAATCACGTATTCCTCCCACTATACTGTATACGCACTAATAAGTAAAATTTTGGTATTTGCTATTATTCCTGGTTTTGCAAGTTTAATGAAAAGCAGAGTGTCTTGGTGGTCATTACTTTGTGTGAACTCTTGATGCCATGCTGGTGATTGTTTCTGCATCAAGCCGAAATCACGGCCAGTTTCAAAGTGTACTTTTATCGATGTCAGTCACTCGGTGTCAATAAATTCCTGTCCACACATGGACTGTGCAAACGATTCTGTTTTGTACAAATCTCCCAGCTACGTTACTGTTTGAATAAAACATTACCACGACAGTTCAAAACATATTCCAAAAATGGAGCCTCCTGCATAGTTTACCAAATAGTGACAGATCAGGGACACTGGCCGAAGTTGAAAAATCGTGACCAAAAAGAAAAAAAAAACGAAACAGTGTCTGGTGCAGAAGGAAGGAAGAAGGGGATTTGGCTTCCTTTCAATGAAGAAGTCATTGGGAGTGGAGCTCAGTCTCATATTGGAAGAATATGGAGGAGTAAATTAGTCGTGGCCTCTTCAAAGAAACTAACCTGTCAATCATCTTAAGAAATTTAAGCGAAACGTGGAGAATCTAGATCTGGAGGCCGGATTGCTATGTGAACTCTTATATTCCTGAATGTGAGTACAATCCCTTACTCATAGGATCACCTTGCTCAGTATCTGGCATATAGATATATCAGAGAACATGAAAGCGAGAAATAAGGAGCTTGTCTTGGACTTCACTCCAAACATAGGTTGGAGACAGGCCTCCTTCGAGAAAACCTGGGTTTATATTGTGGGGCATTCTCATCTGCAGCGCCATCGTTAGGGAGCTGGAAGACAGAACTCTCAGCTTGAAATGTGAAAACTGCAAAAGAGTACTTATGATTTCAGACTCCATGGCAGAGACTCTGTAAGTCAGATGCTATTACACCACCTACAGAAAGTGAAGCTTGAAAGGTTACTGTTATAAGAGAAACATATGCTGGCGGGGTCGCCCATAGAAAACATTACTGTTGTGTACAGCTCAGGAGTAGGTGACCTCTATGATGGGTGGTGTAATTGGGTTTACAGGGGTCAGGAGGCCAGTAGTTTACTATCCTGGGTGGAGTAGCATTGGAGGGGCAGGTGGAAGTCTGTTTGTTGACCGACTTAGTTTCATGAAAACAGCATTGTTGACATTTATTTTATTTCACAGCAAACTACTACAGCTGTGATGTGCTCGGAGGTGAGAGTGCCCCCAAGGTGTACGCTGTGCGCTGTCTGTGAGAAGGCCCTGCCGTTTGCCATCAGGAAGCAGCCTGTTGTCACCTGCACCTTGTCGTGTCACTTAGCTGGTGAAATGATGACTCCAGCTACTTGGCATCGGATGGTAGCCACACAGACTAGAGGCAGCGACGGAGATTGGGGCAGAGCGCGACATAGCGTGCAGAATCAAGCCGTGGATACAGCGTAGAGGAGCTGTTTCTCAGCAACAGTGCCTACCTACACAAGCAGAGGCGAACAGCAGCAGAATATAACCGCATAAGCGAAGACAGCTGAGCAGCTTGCGTGGCCCATCCTCGAATCGTAGACCACCAGGGTAGGAGGGTGACAGTGACTGGGAGTAGGCCCACAGGTGGCCGACCGGTTCGAGGGCACTAAGTCATCAGCCTCACACTTAACTGGCAGCGACTAGAAGCAGACCCATTTGTGACTCACCAGCTGGAGGGTACTAAGACACCAGAATGAGATTTAGTATGGCTGGCAGGCCCATGACTAGCAGAGATCAAGTCCAATGGTGGCTGCTGGTTGGCTCCTGTTGACTCGAAGGTCGGCGTGGACCTCCACCTGAAACTGGTGACTGTCAGACTGTGTGAATCTGTATAGAAATCTGGTGTTATTAATAAGGGCTTGGCTCATCCCTGTTTTTACAAGGCATCAGTTCTCATCATGTAAGCCACAAGAGGACCATAGCTTGGTCATCTAGCAATTTGGTATTTTATTCAGCCATATGAAGTAAAATAGTTATGATGCGACATATATCCTCTCTAGAGACGATCTGGACCACTGGATCACTGATCATGGCAGTTCTTCAAAAATTGATGTACATCTTGCAAGCTGACAGCCACGTACAGTATATTCAGTTTTTCCCTAGCACAAGTTCAGCTAAAACTACAAGCTCCATTGGTTGTATTTTTAACTTAAAGGTTATTTTCTATGACGATCCCACTAATCTTTCCTCTTTTTCACATATCGTCATGAGAACGTCGTATAGTCACTTGCAAACTAGTAAAATAACACTACTATATTCTCCACTCGTGACAAATGCTTTAGCACTTGTTTAACACAAATGGTCTCACTCCATTAATTCCTCATTCTCAGTATTCGTTTTTGCTTACCTGGAGACACTTGACCAAATCTGTATTTCACCAATCATTTTCAACAGTAAAAGTCTTATTCAACTATTCTGCTGACCTCCAATGCTTAGCATTTCTTTTTTGTCTATCCAGTCGCTTCTTTTCTCGCAGTTTTAGTACATCATCTGGAAGTTTGTCTTTGGAACAGTGCACCTTGTGATTTCTCAGAAAACAGCACCTCTAAAACTATGCAAATCTATGCTCACACATATACCACAACAGTGCTACCAAACACAATATGTTGACCCGCAATTCCACTTATTCCCCCTACTTCAATGCTAGTCACAGATTGACTTCTTCTGGCAATGCTATATTTCCTTGTGATACTAAATCACACAAACTGTATCTTAGTGATTTTGACCAGAGTTTAATTTGTTTTTCCATCACGACTTACGAACATTGCGGCAGTACATTACTTGTATCACTTTTCCCCAGCTGGAACGATTTTCCCCTCGGGTCTACCGTGAGTTGCCGAAGAAAAATGTTTGGATGACGCTTCCTCTTACCTCCAGTACATGTTAGATTGCTGTTCTTAGGTTAGTTGGGTTTAAGTAGTTCTAAGTTCTAGGGGACTGATGACCCTAGATGTTAAGTCCCATACTGCTCAGAGCCATTTAAGAACATTGCATGTGTTCACTTCCGCGAACAAACCAATCCTCAGGCACACACTCGTGAAATTATTCAGCCTTGTTGACCTGAACAGTAGTCCAAAAAGCACTTTTCCTCTTTTTTCTCCTAAGTCCTATTCTCCTTCGGAGGCAATGCCACGATGAGGAGTTCCTAGATAACAGAACGCAGCACGTCATTCTCAATGGAGAGAAGTCTTCCGAAGTAAGAGTGATTTCAGGTGTGCCGCAGGGGAGTGTCATAGGACCGTTGCTATTCACAATATACATAAATGACCTGGTGGATGACATCGGAAGTTCACTGAGGCTTTTTGCAGATGATGCTGTGGTGTATCGAGAGGTTGCAACAATGGAAAATTGTACTGAAATGCAGGAGGATCTGCAGCGAATTGACGCATGGTGCACGGAATGGCAATTGAATCTCAATGTAGCGAAGTGTAATGTGATGCGAATACATAGAAAGATAGGTCCCTTATCATTTAGCTACAAAATAGCAGGTCAGCAACTGGAAGCAGTTAATTCCATAAATTATCTGGGAGTACGCATTAGGAGTGATTTAAAATGGAATGATCATATAAAGTTGATCGTCGGTAAAGCAGATGCCAGACTGAGATTCATTGGAAGAATCCTAAGGAAATGCAATCCGACAACAAAGGAAGTAGGTTACAGTACGCTTGTTCGCCCAATGCTTGAATACTGCTCAGCAGTGTGGGATCCGCACCAGGTAGGGTTGATAGAAGAGATAGAGAGGATCCAACGGAGAGCGGCGCGCTTCGTTACAGGATCATTTGGTAATTGCGAAAGCGTTACGGAGATGATAGATAAGCTCCAGTGGAAGACTCTGCAGGAGAGACGCTCAGTAGCTCGGTACGGGCTTTTGTTGAAGTTTCGAGAACATACCTTCACCGAAGAGTCAAGCAGTATATTGCTCCCTCCTACGTATATCTCGCGAAGAGACCATGAGGATAAAATCAGAGAGATTAGAGCCCACACAGAAGCATACCGACAGTCCTTCTTTCCACGTACAATACGAGACTGGAATAGAAGGGAGAACCGATAGAGGTACTCAGGGTACCCTCCGCCACACACCGTCAGGTGGCTTGCGGAGTACGGATGTAGATGTAGATGTAGATGTAGATGAGAGGTAGTGACGAAACTCTGCCCGAGAGATTGCAGGACACTCTCACTTCTGATTCGGTGTAGGGAATACGATCTACGGTGATTTGACTACATACATTGTGATGAAATGGTGGGCAGCAGTTTATGGTCTTGTTTGCGTGCTCTAGAGAAAGAAATTCATTAAGCTTTACCTGCGTTCAAAGGAACAGGATGCTAACTTAAACGACTGCAGTAAAAGCACGGCATTGCTGGGGCAACAAAGCGTGTTTTTTCTGGGAAACTATGAAGAGACATTTCCAGACGGCCGCGCGCAGCGGTCGCATTGTGCAAAACACATTAGCTTTGGCGCCAGACGACCAGGTATACGGCCTAGCGCCGACAAGTCGCCAAAGCGCATTGCAGGCCTTGTTAGCGAGCAAGCCGCCAAAAGAAATGTAAACGTTCTGAAAACGTCCATGGGACAGGGAAAGTGGGACCCAGATGTCCAGACTCTGTTTCAAAGCATGTTTTGTCAATGCGAGTTTATGGCCGTTCTTTCTAAACTTTGAAACGGACGCAACAGGGTAGATAACAAGCTGTTTACGGAGGGCTGTGCTTCCACCCTGTATTGTGTTAGCAAAAGACACTGAAAACGTGTGCAAAAGAGGCCGTGAAGCTGAATAGTTTTCCGTTTTCTGCCAATTAACTTTAAGTCTCTGATTGGTCAAATAGTTTGCAGTGCAAAGACCATTCACCGAGCTTAGAATGCTGGGCCCCGGCTCGTGATTGGCTTGTGTGAAAATGGGGGAAGTCAAAAAAGAGAAATTTGCTTTTGCAACCGAGCTGACGAGGAAATGGAGAGAAAGGGAGATCGACACTTTTGTACAAGTCTCTTGTACTGGCGCTTCGCTAGTAAAGAACTGCAGGTCTCTGCCTAAACGGTGAGACTTGTGTCCTTTGCTAGGGTGCGACTTAGAGCCTGTCCCACTCACCTTCTGAACCGTCAGCGGTACTGCTTATATCATCATGATCACAACGAGCACGCGTGGGTGGACTCATTTGTCTTGAGTCGGCCGTTTAAACATTTGACATATTCCGACACGCACTGTCGTGGCATGGAGTCAAATTGGTTTGGCAGACCAGCAAACGGGTCCACCTGCACACTGGTATCCGTCGGGGTTTCAGAGACTCTTAGGGAAGTATCCGCATTCTGGATTAAACAAACGCGAGACCGCGTACTTGCATGTTTGGGGAACGCGCATTTAATAACAGATTTCCGCCGTCCATGACTTCAGTCGCCGAACGCATCGTAGTGTGCCGCCTTGACCAGTAGGATGGTAAAGTATTCGCTGCCGCGACGTAGGGCTATAATATCTATTTCTCAGCACCCTGTTCTTTCGAACCATATTTTTCCTTTTTTTGTGTGGTAGAATATAGATGCTTGGTGGTGGCATAGTTTGATGCCATAACCTGGATTCACGTGTATGAAGTGAAATAAAGCGAGTAGTGTTTTGGTTAGTGTCGTGTGTCGATCCCCAGCAGATCACTTTGTCCACCATAGATCCCATTTTAGTAAGGCTTTTGTCAAATAAATATTTTTTGTATGATGTTTCTTTAATAATTTTGTTGTCTTGTCTTGCTTAAGATCAATAAATCGATTGTGAATTAGACTACAACTTCTCCCTGAGTTCTGAGTAACAGTTCCTTCGCATTTTTATGGCAGTCTAGATCAGAAACATAAGGAGTAGCTTTTTCATTTTGTGTCCACTGCGTGGATCTTTTACTTCATTAACAGTAATCTTCTTTCGTGCCCTTCGAAAATAAACTCGTCTGTGTCAGTCCTTTACGCACAACATTTGCAACACAATTAATGTTATTAATAACTTTCTTTGCAACCTCCGTATTATCTACAACAAAACTGCAGTCTGCAGTTTCTCTCTGCATGACACAAATACCATGAGCATATGCGCTTACCTGTAAATCTGGCTCACGCTCTAGGGTCTCCAAACAACACTCCTTATAGCCCAATGAGATAGATACTACTGTACCTAAATCAATATCACCCATGTTGCTCTCTCATGATCATTAACTCCAGTACAGCACACATTTGCTTTGTCTGGCACTACAGATAGTTCACACTCACCTTTTTCATAAGATACTGCAGCTGATAATTCTATGACACTCTCCTTCAATTCCACAAACACACTACTTTCTGCATCAACTAAAGATACATTGTTAATATCTTTGTCTTTAATTTCTGCTTTTGCACTAGAACCACTCTTTTTCTTGCTTTGAAGCCTCTCAAACTCTCATATTCCTTACAATAGGAGAAACACACTTGTCCTCGCTTTTAGCCCACCATTCATCAAAATTTTTGTGTAATGTCTGCAGATACTTTGGAATAGCTCTGCAGCGCAAAGCTATGTTTTTTCCCTCAACCTTTATGTACTTAGCTATATTTTTCTGGTCTCCTCTTAACTCAGATAACTGGGCTGCTAAAATTTGCAACATTTCTCCCAATGTAGCCCAGTGTGGTATCGCCAGTGGCACGAATAACCCTCTATCCAACAGGTACAGCAAAATAGAAGTTACAGGGGAGACAAAATCAAATAACATTTAAACGTAAAACTATTATAACATTTTCGACAAAACTCAGCTTCATCTTCTGAATAGATACACATGCTTAACATCTTAAACTTACAGACAACGAGCCGCATCATCTGCCCATGATAAGACACATTGCCCATACTAACCAGGTGAAACTAACATTTGTACTTACACTGTCTGAAGTTACTTGCTACTCGTCACAAACGGGGACAGAATTAAAAGCCTTGCAGAAGACACACTTACTCTACATGATATATGCAGTGGAAAAAAATCTATGCTCACTATACTGTATGTCAACGAAGCTGCAAACTTGTAACAGTCTACATCTACATCTACATCCATACTCCGCAAGTCACCTGACGGTGTGTGGCGGAGGGTACCCTGAGTACCTCTATCGGTTCTCCCTTCTATTCCAGTCTCATATTGTTCGTGGAAAGATGAATTGTCGGTATGCTTCGGTGTGGGCTCTAATCTCTCTGATTTTATCCTCATGGTCTCTTCGCGAGATATACGTAGGAGGGAGCAATATACTGCTTGACTCTTTGGTGAAGGTATGTTCTCTAAACTTTAACAAAAGCCCATACCGAGATACTGAGCGTCTCTCCTGCAGAGTCTTCCACTGGAGTTTATCTATCATCTCCGTAACGCTTTCGCGATTACTAAATGTTCCTGTAACGAAGCGCGCTGCTCTCCGTTGGATCTTCTCTATCTCTTCTATCAACCCTATCTGGTATGGATCCCACACTGCTGAGCAGTATTCAAGCAGTGGCCGAACAAGCGTACTGTAAACTACTTCCTTTGTTTTCGGTTGCATTTCCTTAGGATTCTTCCAATGAATCTCAGTCTGGCATCTGCTTTACCGACGATCAACTTTATATGATCATTCTATTTTAAATCACTCCTAATGCGTACTCCCAGATAATTTATGGAATTAACTGCTTCCAGTTGCTGACCTGCTATTTTGTAGCTAAATGATACGGGATCTTTCTTTCTATATATTCCGCAGCAGATTTCTAACTCGGTTGTTGTACCACGGTGGCTCTTTTCCATCTCTTACAATCTTGCTTGGCACATACTCATCTAATGCATATTGTACGATGGTTTTGAACTTTGTCCACTGATCCTCAACACTATCTGTATTTGAGACAAAACTTTTGTGTTGAGCCGTCAGGTACTTTGTAATCTGCTTTTTGTCACTTTTGCTAAACAGAAAAATCTTCCTACCTTTTCTAATATTTCTATTTACGGCTGAAATCATCGATGCAGTAACCGCTTTATGATCGCTGATTCCCTGTTCTGCATAAACTGTTTCAAATAGTTCGGGTCTGTTTGTCACCAGAAGGTCTAATATGTTATCGCCACGAGTCGGTTCTCTGTTTAACTGCTCAAGGTAGTTTTCAGATAAAGCACTTAAAAAAATTTCACTGGATTCTGTTTCCCTGCCACCCGTTATGAACGTTTGAGTCTCCCAGTCTATATCCGGCAAATTAAAATCTCCACCCAGAACTATAACATGGTGGGGAAATATACTCGACATATTTTCCAAATTATCCTTCAGGTGCTCAGCCACAACAGCTGCTGAGCCCGGGGGCTTATAGAGACATCCAATTACCATGTCTGAGCCTGCTTTAACCGTGACCTTCACCCAAATCATTTCACATTTCGGATCTCCGTCAATTTCCGTTGATACTATTGCACTTCTTATCGCTATAAACACGCCTCCCCCTTCACTGTCCAGCCTGTCTCTGCGGTATACATTCCAATCTGAGTGTAGGATTTCATTACTGTTTACATCTGGTTTCAGCCAACTTTCTGTCCCTAGTACTATATGGGCGTTGTGACCGTTTATTAATGAGAGCAGTTCTGGGACCTTTCTATAGACGCTCCTGCAGTTTACTATTAGCACATTAATATTGTTATTTCCTGTTGAATTTTGCCTACTCCTACCTTGCCGGGTCTCAGGAGGCGTCTTGTCGGGCCTAGGGAGGGAATTCTCTAACCTAAAAAACACCCGCCTACTCCTACCTTACCGCGTCTCAGAAGGCGTCTTGTCGGGCATAGGGAGGGAATTCTCTAACCTAAAAAACACCCATGTGCACTCCACACGTACTCCGCTACCCTTGTAGCCGCTTCCGGCGTGTAGTGCACGCCTGACCTATTCAGGGGGACCCTACATTTCTCCACCCAATAGCGGAGGACGAGAAATTTGCACCCCAGCTCCCCGCAGAATCGTCTGAGCCTCTGGTTCAAGCCTTCCACTCGGCTCCAAACCAGAGGACCGCGATCGGTTCTGGGAACGATACTACAAATATTTAGCTCTGATTCCACCCTGCGAGCGAGGCTTTCCGTCTTCACCAATTCCGCTAACCGCCTGTACGAACCTAGGATGTCCTCTGAACCCAGACGGCAGGAGTCATTGGTGCCGACATGAGCAACAATTTGCAGTCGGGTGCACCCAGTGCTCTCTATCGCTGCCGGTAGGGCCTTCTCCACATCTCGGATGAGACCCCCCGGCAAGCAGACAGAGTGAACACTGGCCTTCTTCCCCGACCTTTCCGATATTTCCCTAAGGGACTCCATCACCCGCCTAACGCTGGAGCTCCCAATAACTAATAAACCCCTCCCCCTGTGTGCCTGCTCGGACCTTACTGAAGGAGCAGCCACATGTCCACTCACAGGCGGAGCGCGCGATGCCACACGGACAGCCTCCACATTTACCCTCCGCCTCGTGCGCCGCGAACGCCGCTGAACCCGCCACTCCCCTTGGAAAGAGGGTGGCCCAACCGCACCCGGTACCCGCGAAGATGTCTCGACAGCAGGGACAGTGGGTGAAGCATGTAACACGTGGGGTGTACCTTGCGACGCACCAGACTCCCCATTGCCGCTACAGTCCGAGGCAGCAGCCTGAAGACGGCTGACCGCGGCCATCAACTCGCTCAGCTGTTCGCGAAGAGTGGCCAGCTCTTCCTGCGTCCGTACACAGCAGTCACCCATCCTATCCATCCTAAGGAATCAATTTACTGAAGAGACTTAATCAACTTTTAACTAGACTGCTAATTCACTAAAGGCGGCTGATTATTGACTAAACTGTGATTGCTAGCCACTTCTTGTAGAAAACAATGAAAATAGCACTACCTGTCTCTGTCCTGTATTGAAAACAAACACTAGCACTACTAGCAGCACTATGGTTGACTAAAGGGACTCTCTCTGACTGTATTCAAAACAAACACGAAATCTATGGAACATTATTAATAGTACTCGACAATTAAAGCTTCCTAAAAGCAAAACACACGGAAGAAGAAGTGACAAGTAAGAAAAATACAGTTAATACTTAAATTAAGGTAGCTCGCTGCACAGCAGACGTGAAGCAGACGGCGGTTAGGACGACACTGACACTACAGTCGAGTCATCTTCTCCAGGAATGACAGCCGCTGATTCTCCTCTGACACGGAAATGTAGAGGGGAAAATCCCATTTCTGATACCACTTGTTGAGGTCAGTAGTGGATAACCTCTTGGGTGGGTGGTGAAAATGGGTTGTCAGAAATCAGGGAGGCAGTAGTGCATCTTCCGGGGCAGCGAGCAATGGAGTGGGGGATGGGTGTCTGTTTGTTGACTAACGTAGCATCATGAAATAAGTGTTGCTAAACATTCATTTTATTGTGCAGCAAACTAATGCAGTCATGACATGCTGGAGACGCCAACGCCACCAAGGCTCCTCCTTGAGGAGGTGCTGCTGTGAGCAAGTGTCCTGTTGCCACTACCAGCCTGTAGCATCACTCAGCCTGTAAAATGATGACGCCAGTGACTTGGCAAGAGCGCTCACACCCATCGCGGACAGCAGGCTGCGATAGCAGTGACACAGACCAGAGGTATCCACAAAGACTGGGGCAGGGCTCAACGGAACACGCAGAATTACGCCGTGGACCCAGTCTGGAGGTGAAGTCTATCAGCAACAATGCCTGCCCACATAAGTGAAGGCGAACAGCAATACAATTCACCTGCACAACCAAAGGCAGATGAACAGCCTGCACGGCTCCATTCTCGAACTGTAGACCACTAGGGGAGGAGGCTGATAGCGAATGGAAGTAAGCCAGCTCGTGGGTCACTGACTCTAAGTTACCAGCATAAAAATTATTGTGGATACCAATTTCGGTGCTAGTAGCTTGTTGACTAATGTTGGCGACTGAAGTGGACATCCCATTGAAACTGGTAGCTGTCAAACTGCATGCATCTGAATGAGAGGTGTTTATAAGGGCCTGGCTGTCCCAGATTTGTCAAGACATAGATGCAAGACACAACAGAGTTGCGACTTAATTGTCTAGCAATCATATAAGAAAGCCATGAATGATTTATTCATGATGAACATATGATTTGATTCAAACACGCAAAGAAACTACTCTTATCAACATAATGCATGGGTAAGGTCCTCACTTTACATATAATTAAAATTACCAAGATACCTATATTGATTGGTGTTAGGGGAAGGCCAGGGTCTGTTGACAAAGAAAACACGTGGTTTAGGATAGGAATCTCTTTATCACACTCGTTCGCTCATCAAAGAAATCGAAATGAGAGTAATGTTTCACTACCGACAGCCTGCATACACGACAGTGAGCTCTTAACCCAGAGCAAGTGTTCAACAGGGAAAAATCTATTAAATTATGTGACCTCCAAACGAAGTACAATAATCACACATGTAAGTATTGATTCTATTCTACAATTTTAGATATGTCCAATGGTTAGCAAAACAAAGAATTGCGACACAGTCAGCTTGTTTACTTTACTCATTGGGAGCAATCACACGTTACTAACTGTATTGGACGATAAAGTTTCTTTGTACAGAACACCATGTGGTAGCCAACACATAGACATAGAACTCCCTCTCATAAACACAAGAAAATGGTAAGTCCACATCTGAAATTACTCCTACTATAATTAGCATGTTTTCCCCAATATTCAAAATACTGAATAAAGATTGTCAAATAGGTACATCACACACAATGTAAATTCAAATAATTCCATCCACAGGCTTTCCAAGAACGCTTCCTGTCTTTACTCAGTCACAGCAGCAAAATGTGTTCATGCTGGAAGAGCGGAAACCGTGCTTTACTTACCCATAGTTGGGGTAGCCACTACAGATGACCACAGCACCCACATGCCAACCTAACAGTGACTATCTGTTCAGACACCTACCCTGATGGTCAAGTGTAACGTCTCTGTCTTTCCACCTAAAGTGGCACAACTGTGCAAAACAACATTAGCAAACAACAGATACCAGCCACCCTTAAGAAACCCATCTTCACTAATGTCAGTTATACATACTGAATGAAATAATAGGAAAAGGATGCTAGAAGACAAAGACGCATAAATATCAACGTAAATATCGAGAATAAAATGAATTACTTCCTTTAGACAAGCACACTACCTTCACAAACAAATAACTTGTTTTAATGCGAAATAAGATAGATATGCCATAGCAGAAATATATACATATGAGATGGATATGTGAGATGGATGTGACAGATGCGCCTCATCACATCTCGTGAAAAGAAAAGTGTTGGGAACTAAACTTCCTGATTGGATATTAGGAGGAAATCATGCTAATTATGGTAGCAGTAATTTTGGATATGAATTTACATCATTCTTGTGGTTTTGAAAGGGACTACTATGTGTTGGCTATCATGTGGTGTTCAGTACAAGAAACCGTATTATCCAATCCATTTAGTAAAGTAAAATTGCTTTCAGTGTGTAAAATAAACTCACGGACCTCATCGACATTTATTCCCGGGAGATCGATACGTCTCTTATCACAATGCTTGCCTAAATTACAAGAATGAAGGGTCCCTTTACATGCCTCCCCTTCCAAGGACGTATTTCCAACATTAGCAGTAACCTTTTATATGGTAGCCCAGCCTAGAACAAAAAGACCAGTAGTATCAACCTTTCAGATGACGACCCTACCCAGGATTGCTCAGTTCATAATCAACAGTAACGTTTTATACGGGTGGCTCTGCCAGAACATGTTTATATCATAACACCAGCTATTTAAGACAGTCGAAAAATTTGCGAAAGTCAGATGTGTAACAGATGACCTGCAAAGTTCTGTGTAATTAGAAAATAATTAAAAATTAATATAACATATGAGATTAATAGTGCGATATGCGCAGCAAATTTAGAGATATGTTGGTAGTTCTAGTTCGAGATGATTTAGCCTTGGCCATTTTCTTAAACTGCATATTTAGGTTATTTTATTATTAATAATGAGGGTTACATATTACATAGTGAAAACAGGTTACTAAATTTTAAATATTATTTACGACAGCACAATACCACACTATGTATGGTTTATTTTAGCACATAAGTTACACAGTGCACTGGATTATATTAGATTAGATTTACTTTTCTTTCTAACAGCAAGGAGAGCCTTAGTACGTAGAACATTTCAGAAAACAAGCATACACAACAGATAGTTACAGACGAAACCAGATATGCTAATGGACCTTCCACAATCCCAAGTGAAATGGTCCATGTGGATGTAGAATGGGCAAAAGCAACATACTTTCACTTAAACGTTAATAGGACATGTCACAACTGTGTATATGTTTAATACATTGAGGTGCGCATGAGTAAGATAATTTTTAGGCTATTGTAGCTACGCATCATCAAAGAGAAAAATCATTTTACACCATTTTCTTACAATGACAGCATTACTACACTAAAACTGTACAGAAGTCAGAATGTGCGTAATACTCCCATTATTTGATATTATTAATAACAGATACACATCAGTAGTTTCTTCTAAGAAATTCATCAATTAAGTAGAATCAGAAAATAAATAAAATAAAAAATAATATATGTGAGACATTTTTATTCCCCTGTGAAAATTACGAAAGAGTTTTTAGCGCTGTACTTCAGTCTCCGCTGATAATGGTTATTATTTGTCATTGTAGTAAAGTATTTGTGCATTTCATTGTTTTCAAATAGGAATATACTGCTCCAAATGTTCATCAGAGGCTAAATATCATTAGTATATTGTTTTTAATACAACAGTATTATTGGATCACTGCTTGTTATTTGTATCGTATAAGTTTCAAGGTTCTTTCAAACCGTTACTTGACGTTTTTAGCGACTCAGGTTTGGTGACTTTCAATATCATATTTAATACTTTCCTTCGGATAACAGCATTTCAAAATTGAATATAAGCATTTCAAGGGATATGCTAAAGCTATTTCTTGCGTTGGCACCCTGTGAATAGCAATTCGAACCTGAATAAATATCCTGGAGGTGCTCTGGAAAACAAACTACCCACCTGATAACAATGACTCATCTTAATACCATCACTCATTGTGTTTGACAGCAAAGAACATGCTTCCCCTTTCCAGGAATCATTCCTCCATTTGACTACTAGTACGCTAGCAATAGCGGAATTTGTGATAAAATGACACCCAACCGTGTCTCTGTCACGAAAATTGGGCGTTGCTAGAGTGTTATAAACGGATCATTATTGAGAGACAGATGAATAGCATTTGTGGAAAATCATGGTTTGCACACAAGCGTATTGTCACTTGATTAAACAGCCAGTTTCAGGCAGAAACGGACTATACTCCGATAAAACGGACATTATTAATTAGATACGTGAGAAATCATAGGTATTAACAAGCACTGTGCCATAAACCAACGCATTGACTCCAAATATTGTACTGGAGTACACACAGTATGCAGTTGGTAATGTGGCGAAGCACGTGGTAACACTCAAGACTCAAGGCTCACTACTGTATATACATCAGTATTGCAGTTGGATTTAACATGTTTGTTCATGGCATGATGCTAACCCCATGAGACACTGAAGAGGCGTCTCGCATGTAATTCATGACATTGGTGCAAAGTCTGGTGCCAGGAAAATTAGACCATTGCCTCTTCTTGCTGGCCCAACACTGGACAAGAAAATTCCTACCTGTACCATGTGTACATCTATGATTATGCTGCCTAAACCACCGTACAGTGTGTGGCGAAGGGTACATAGGGCATCAGAATTATTTTCCCTCTTTCTCATCCATTGGCAGATGATACACAGGACGCAAGGTTTTTTTTCTGTCGGTCTCCATACAATTTATCCTTATTCTGCGAGTACAAGGTGGATTAAGTAATATGTTTCTTGACTGGAACTGGTGAGGATACTTCAGCACCCCCTCCCTCAGGTTAGTGACTCAGACACAGAAACGATTCGGCAAACTTTAGCAAGCGTCATACCACTATACAGACCAGAATACTGTTGAAACAAGTGCAAAAAATTGTGATTTTAGTATTTCGGTAAATGGATAAGAATGAGAAACTGAGCTGCAAAATGCGGTAAACTGCCTTTAGGCTTTAGAATAATGATCATCAAACTTTTTTGCTCAAGTGCCAATTTTGACATAGTGGGGTGGCTCCTCGGCCCGCAATGAACCTGTATCGATCTTATTATTAATCGGCAACCTATGTGCCCCCAAAAGACTGCTTTCAGGGTGCGATGGTAAAAGTCGGCTCCATTAGGAATATTTCGTGTAGACTTTTCTCTGTTTCAGATTGCTGCCACCCTCAGTATGTGCTAATTGCCTGACCAAGTGTTGTTGTGTTACCTGTGTTAGTGGATGATTAATCACTTAATAACAGATCACAGTAGTTGTACTTATATTTAAATGCATTATTCAGTATGAGACACAATCAGAAATGTTTACTAAATGTTTCGATATCTTTCTTCTTCTACTCATTGCCTTGTATTGCTACAGCCTTAATTGAATTTCATATTCCTTGATACAAATATGTACCGCATTTGAAGATGAACGTCTCTGCAATGCGTACCCACGAATCATGTCACTTCTGTTTGAAATTAATATCACAGCAGCTGCTTGGTACGAGTCGCGCATGCGCGTGGATTGCGAGCACTGTAAGACAAACAAGAAAAACCTTCCTCTAACCCGCCGTGTCCGCGTCTCAGGTAAGCGACACACTTAGCTGACGGCCAAATTCACCAACATCTATTAAAATTAGACACATCTTAAAATATTTTTGCCGCTGTAGATATTTATGTTTCTTACTGAGGAGGAAAACTACAATCTTTAGAAGGTCTTAATGTAAGATGACCTTTTTGGAGCTTTCAACTGGACTTTAAGTAGTGCTTTGGAGACAAAGCGACACAAGTAAGAGAGTGGAAAAAAACACGCTAATCTAGTTTATAGCTGGCTCCATAAAATGGCTATAACGATGTAATGTGGACTGGGAGCGCCATCACGCAACACGGATGGCCGCTACAAAAAGTTGGGAAACGAATTCACGCAACCGCGCACTAGTGTGACTTCAGCTTCGGCTCGTCATCGTATAATTCTTATTTCACAGCTGCTATGGAAAGAAGGGATGTTTCGCAATAAATAGCTGCAAATGTTGGTTAGTTGTTTAAAATAAACGTGAATACTATATACGTTTATAAATTTACAACGACGAACACGTGTTAGACACCCCAAAAGGCAGGCTAAATAAGTTTCTGAGCTCATATGAACCTCTACGTAGAGGAAGGGTGGGTCGCTTAATGTTTAACAGCTGCCCGACGTTGAGGTCATTATAGACTGAGCACTAGCTCAACCTTATTGATAGGTTTTTGAACCACGCTGCATCTGGAATATCAGAATACAAATAACTTTTGTAAACCAACGGCTCACACTATTTAATCTCTGGGTAGCAGCATGGCAGCGACCTCCGAATTTAATCACACTGTGAATACATGTGGCTAATACTACACTGCCGCCGGCGTTGGAAAACCTTACAATCACATTAATGTCTACATGTACATCTACATTTATACTCCGCAAGCCACCCAACGGTGTGTGGTGGAGGGCACTTCACGTGCCACCAGGAATTACTGGTCAAGAAATTTCGTCCATGGCGTTATTCGCACAAGAGATGTCGTTTCTAAATGCACCTCTCCAACTTCGCCTCAATCATTATAAAACTCTTTCTGAGAGTAGACTTGGAGAAGCTTTTAGCTTTTCAACTAACTCGCATCTGGCGTAGGGGCGGCCACTCCGTTAAGACCCCCTAGATATGGATGCTACTCTGCGTCGTAAGGCAAACCCCGTGATACGTCCAAGAGCCAGAAAATATCTCTTGTATCTGTGATGAATCGGACTTCAAATTCCAAATTCCTTTTCTCTCTCAAGACAACCCCATACACTCCAACAGTTCTCGTAATCTAAAAGAAAATGGATCTTAGTAAAAACATGTGATGAATAAGAATTTCAGTTATGCGTAAAGACATAAAGGGGCTTTAATGTGTGATAGTCAAAACCAAGTGTTCAAATGGGATTTAACTGCTAAGGTCATCAGTCCCTAAGTTTACACACTACTTAACTTAAATTGTGCTAAGGACAAACACACACACCCATGCCCGAGGGAGGACTCGAACCTCCGCCGGGACCAGCCGCACAGTCCATTACTGCAGTGCCCAAGACCGCTCGGCTAATCCCGCGCGGCGTGTGATACTCCATCGCCAAGTTCGTCCAGTGGCAATAACAATGCAGCTAAATGCCTCGACCGTCGCTGTGATGTGCTTAAAGCGCTTTTCGTAGTTGGATTTCCATTCTCTCCAGAGCGAAGTCGCACGGTTAACGCTATCGCTACCGGGAAATGCAGTCGCCGTAGGCCACGCCTGTCGCCGACCACAGAAGCATTTACTGCGAGAGGACGGCTATTGTCGACTACTGCGTGCTCTCGCCTCTGTTCTGTCTTCTCCGACACTCCAGAGCAGTTGTGCCACTTTCTCGGAATTTTCATTCCCTCGTTTGCTCCAGTTTCCCTTACGATAATTGCAAAGTACTCTTCTTCTCCCACCTGTGGCTTGATAGCGTCCGAAAAGTTTCCTGTCTGTTACGAGTCTTACTTGAATACCTTTCTCTTTTCATAGTCTCTCGATCTCAATTATTTACTTATCTCTTTTCGAACTACACGGAATCATATTTTTGTTATGCCCCTTGCGAACTTTTAGCTACTTTCAAAACGTCCCAGAGCTTAACTGTGAAACATAATTTACTAATAAAAATCGCACTTCCGTTGCACTTCCCGCAGTTGTAATTAGGTTTGTTACCAAATAACTTACGGAAATGCAGCTGGGTGCATTGTGTACATCAGGAGAAACTCAGGTCTCACAAGGAAAGGTCGCGATATGTTGTCGCGCAAATTACATTCGTACATAGCTCAATTAATAGAGCAACAAGATATACATATGACATAAAAATTGTAGCCGATGTGGACTGTTATAACAGGAGATATCAGTCGTCAAATTTACGTTGAGAATACTGTAAGTATGAATGATTCATTTCGCAAATGGGTTTTCTGGGACAAATAGTCAATAATATGACATGAAACACTCTATAACAGAGTTTAGGTGACTACGCTATTGGAGGCGAGAAATATGAAGTCAGCAATAACAACATGGTCAATGTGTAAACAGTTCTCTCAGCGTGCACGTACGATGAAAGCAGGTCAGTCACAGTTCTTAAGGAAACATCCCTCAGTTAATCCTTCTTCGAAGCAGTAATCCAAAGGTGTTTGAAATACACTTTTTGGTGTACCCACAGAAAAAATGCAAATCTGATTAAATTGGAGAATTTTGCCGCCTAGAACTGGAAATACACAAACGACTGAAGACAAAATAAGTGGTCTGTATGCCATACGTTAACGTCATTGTCAGAAAATACCGTAACTGTATCTGTGATAATTTTCACAAAGTTTTTGTGTAGTCGTAAGAAGGAAACGTCGGCAGGTTGCTCAGTGCCTGTGCACTTTGCTGAAATCAGCTTCGTGATGAATTCAGCGCATTCAAGAACTGTTGAGTTGCAGTTATCGTCCCTCATCTCTACGGGCTGTCCAGGAGTCAACCAAGACAAGGTTTTGGTTATTGGGCCACATTCCTTGTTCTAGGGAGACATTTAAATCCTACTTCGTCATTTAGAAGATTTCCTAGCAAATGCTTTGGTGATCGGTGAGTTTTTGCATACACTACTGGCCATTAAAATTGCTACACCAGAAGCGAAATTTAACCGACAGGAAGAAGATGCTGTGGTATGCATATGATTAGCTTTTCAGAGCATTCACACAAGGCTGGCGCCGGTGGCGACACCTGCAACGCGCTGACATGAGGAAAGTTTCCAACCGATTCCTCATACACAAACAGCAGTTGACCGGCGTTGCCTTGTGAAACGTTGTTGTGATGCTTCGTGAAAGGAGGAGAAATGCGTACCATCACGTTTCCGACTTTGATAAAGGTCGGATTGTAGCCTATCGCGATTGCGGTTTATCTTATCGCGACATTGCTGGTCGCGTTGGTCGAGATCCAATGACTGTTAGCAGAATATGAAATCGGTGGGTTAAGGAGGGTAATGCGGAACGCTGTGCTGGATCCCAAAGGCCTCGTATTACTAGCAACCGAGATGGGAGGCATCTTATCCGTATGGCTCTAACGGATCGTGCAGCCACGTCTCGATCCCTGAGGCAACAGATGGGGACGTTTGCAAGACAACAACCATCTGCGCGAACAGTTCGACGACGTTTGAAGCAGCATGGACTATCAGCTCGGAGATCATGGCTGCGGTTACCCTTGACGCTGCATCACAGACAGGAGGACCTGCGATGGTATACTCAACGACGAACCTGGGTGCACGAATGGGAAAACGTCATTTTTCGGATGAAACCAGGTTCTGTTTCCAGCATTATGATGTTGGCATCCGTGTTTGGCGACATCGCGGTGAATGCACATTGGAAGCGTGTATACGTCATCACCTTACTGGCGTATCACCCGGATTGATGGTATGGGGTGCCATTAGTGACACGTCTCGGTCACCTCTTGTTCACATTGACGGCACTTTGAACAGTGGATGTTACATTTCAGATGTGTTACGACCTGTGGCTCTACCCTTCATTCTATCCCCTGCGAAACCCTACATTTGAGCTGGATAATGCACGACGGCATGTTGCAGGTCCTGTACGGGCCTTTCTGGATACAGGAAATGCTGGACTGCTGCCCTGGCCAGCACATTTGACTCAATGCCCAGGCGTATCAAGGCTGTTATTACGGCCAGAGATGGTTGTTCTGGGTACTGGTTTCTCAGGATCTATGCACCCAAATTGCGTGAAAATGTAATCACATGTCAGTTCTAGTATAATATATTTGTCAAATGAATACCCGCTTATCATCTGCATTTCTTCTTGGTGTAGCTATTTTAATGGTCAGTAGTGTATTAAAAGTGCGGCAACCTCTACTATAACCGTTTGCTCTTCTGTCAACTGTTGCTTTATTTTTTCACAAATAAGAATCTCTTCTCCTGTAGGTTCACCTTTAGCAATTCCAAAATACTTCGACAGCAGTTTCACAGTTACTGTCTGTCGTCATTGTCCTGGGTGGAACACTTTCTAGTTCTGTAAACACACTTTCGCACCACAGAGATAATCTGATATACTATGACAGTAAACACAAACCAATCTCCCTTTTTGTGACTACTGCGTTGCTCCCAGAACGATACGTAAATGAACAGTTATAATAGACAGGGTAAAACTTTTAACGCCCTGCCTATTCATCCCTCTCCTGTCAATAATATTTCAGCATACATGCTAAATTTTCACAAAGAGTTTTCCTTTCTAGTCAGTAACGAAACAAAAATAGTTTTGCTGTATTCTCCGCAACAACTGTCGTGATCTTCCCTTGTCAGGGTTGTTACCATTAGAGTTGCCTCTGTCAGAAGTAAATTTTAAACTTCCTAGTTTTTACTTAAAGTGCTGAATGTTAGTTCTGAAACTTCTTTGTTTTTACTGAAAATGCTGAATGGCTACTTAAACTGCTGAGTGACACTGTACCTTCTATCATTTCAACATTGACCTCCAGAATTTTTCCTGGCAAATACAACTCAAACTTATCCTATTTATTTATGACCCACAGTATACAAACACAACGCAGTCTGACTGCAAATAATTAACACAAAAGAAAGGCCCTGAATTAGAAGAAATCCTAACATTAACCCATACATTTCATAAGTCAGTTACCTCACAGAAAATCTTCATGACACGAACTACAGCAAATATAGCAAATTACCGAATTCGGCAGTTCACGTCTTCCGATTCACATCTTTCCTAAAAACACAAATTTTGTACTAACTGCGATGCTAAGAAGGAGACTTCTGACTGGAATGAACTTCATATCCCAGATTAGGTACGTGGCAGTACCAAAATGGTGACATAACTGTGCTCGGACTCTGATTATGAGAATTCAGAATGGAGCGGATCCTCGTGCGCTGCAGTCAGGTTCTCTAAGCTTCGTGGCAAACAATCAAAGAGGACCTATGTATATTTCTGAACAATCTTACTCCATGCAATTGGCATGCTAGTTCACAATGCATCAACAATGGTTGATGGGGTCAGTGACAAACAAGGTGGCGACCAGCCACATCCCAATCCTACTCTTTAGGCAACACATAGGGCAAACATGTAGGCCAGAGAAGCTGTAGGACCCGTGGTTCTTCGAAGAAAGGTTGCCACACTAGCGCAGCACTGTACGAATAAGAATATGGCATGTGTAGTTGTCTGAAATAGGTATAGTTGACTGGGCTCAAGAACCTTCCACATGTAGGGTCCTGCAAAATCATGCCAGCTATGTAACTAAAAAATGCCGGTTGACATATTGTGAACACCGTACTACCGCCTAATACGTTGGCAGCCATTAATATAGGATTGATTTTAGCGAATCACGTCCAAGAAAATCAAATTTTGACATTCAGCACGCCAGCGGCAGTGTTCACTTGTTCAGTACCAGCGTAGGCGTTTACAGTTTCTAGAAACCTAAAGTCGATGCAATGAAATGGGTACCAACGTTACAGATCGCAACAGACAGCGTCGAATCGACATAGTCAGGTCCACACCCGTTACAGTTCTCCAGCGTCGAGTCAACGTTGTGGACGAAGCGTTATTGTCCGTTACGGCCATGCAGATCAGATGGTTATGATCCTATGCTGTGGTCTCACTGAGAGATCCAGTATGCACTCGCAGCTGCGTAGGATCTTTTTCTGCCATTAATTCCAATGCGGACGGCTATTTAGTAGCGCACGTTGTAAGAGCCGACAAATCCATTGCCGTGAGACAACTATTCTGCTATATTCGCCACTTCATTCACCACTTGTTGCTAATACGCTGTTCTGCATACTTTCCGAGTTCTTAATCGTTCGTGTTAGTTTTGCTTTGTGGTGCAAATATCGCAAACGTCACCAAAGTGTCAACTGAAATAGAATTAATATGTCTGTCCAATTCTTGGAGATATATCTAGCGAAAGTCTATTTATGTAAGTCTTCTGTTGGGTTATTTCAGATTCTTTCCTCAATGCGTTATCGAATTTTATTTCTGGTTCTTATTCGAAGTGAATTTGACAACTTTTTCCACTGCTCCCAAAACCTTAGTAACAAAAATTCAAATGGGACTTAACATCTGAGGTCATCAGTCCCCCAGACTTAGAACTACTTAAACCTAACTAACCTAAGGGCATCACCCACATCCATGCCCGAGGCAGGATTCGAGCCTGCGACCGCAGTAGCAGCGCAGTTCCGGACTTAAGCGCCTAGAACCGCTCGGCCATAGCGGCCGGCCCTTCCTAACATATTCCACGTTCTTCCAACCTCGTTCGTTGGGTTGCGCGAGAGCTTTATTTTCTGACAGAACTAAACCTTCCGCATCTGTCTCGTTTCTGGAAAAACTCCGGTTACCTGTGGCGAAACTGTTCTATACCGTGTCTTTTCTCCGAGCTCCGAAAGTACATCATAATAACCTGATAAACTTCTGAGTAATTTTACAAGAGCTGGAGACAGTTATGAGAGGAATTAATGTAGAAGAGTGACTTCCGAAAGTCACGCTCTTGGTAAGAGTGCTGTAAAGGTACAGATATGAGTCCCAGACAGCGCACAGTTTCAATCTGCCAGGTTTCTCACACTATATTCCTCTTGTCCCATTCAGTTTTCTTTGCCCACGGGAAAAAAACATTAGTTACCCTCATAAAAGAGCACGCTTGTCGTATTGGAGAATTGCAAATAGTGTAGAACTGGTACCAGGAGGTCAAGAGACCCTCCATGGCAGACGTGCAGTGAGTTGAGATAGGTCATGGGATAACTCCTAACATCGTGTAGGACCTCCTTTGGCCAGGTTTAGTGCAGCAACTCGACGTGACATGATCTCAGCAAGTCCTTGGAAGTGCCCTGCAGAAATATTGGACCCTGCAGCTTCTATAGCCATCCATAATTGCTAAAGTGTTGCCAGTATAGGACTGTGTGCACGAATTGACTTCTCGATTATGTCCCACAAATGTTCGATGGGATTCATCTCGGCCGATCTGGGTGACCAAATCATTCGCCTGAATTATCCAGAATGTTTTTTCAAACCTCCATTGCATGTAAAAACAGCCCACACAATTATGTGGTCACCATCAGTTTGCTCAGTGCCCTGTTGACAACTTGGATTCATGACTGCCTGGGGTCTGCGCCACGCTCAAACCCTACCATCAGCTCTTACCAACTGAAATCGGGACTCATCTGACGAGGCCAGGTTTTCCAGTCGTCTAGGGTCCAACCGATATGGCCGCGAGTCCAGGACAGCTGGCGATGTCGCGTTGTTAACAAAGGCACGTGCTTTGATCGTATGCTGCCATAACCCATTAACGCCGAAATTCGACACACTGTCGTAATGGATACGTCGCCGTACGTCCCACATTGATTTCTGCTGTTATTTCATGCAGTGTTGCTTGTCTGTTAACACTGACAACTCTTTGCAAACATCGCTGCTCTCGCTCGTTAAGTGAAGGCCGTCCGCCAGTGCGGTGTCCGTGGTTTGAGGTAATGTGGCATTCTCGGCACGCTCTTTACTCTGTGGGTCGTGGAATGTTGAATTCCCTAACGATTTCCGAAATTCAATGACCCAGCAACCATTCTGCGCTCAACGTCTCTTTACTCCCGTCGTGAGGCCTTAATCACATCATTTTCCAGTGAATCACCTGAATACAAACGACAGCTCCGCCAGCACACTGCCCTTTTATACCTTCTGTAGGCGATACTATTGCCATCTGTATATGTGCATATCGCTATCCCGCGACTTTTGTCGCCTCAGTGTAATTCATGGCGCTGAAGTGGTGTTCATGTGTCAATCGGTTGTATTGAATCAGCGCAATAAGAAGGGCCGACCTGGAGATGTAACAGAACAGTAGAATGGAGCTATCGTATTTGGATGTGCCTATGACCACACTGCGAAAGAAGTAACCCAATTGGTTAGTGTATCAACAGGGACCGTCCAGCGTGCCTGCAAGCCATGTAATCCACAGTGGTCTTAACAAAATCGTAATCGACAGGGACCAGAGAAGAGTATAACGGCTCGTTAATGTCAGTCGGTTACAAACCCGACAACAACTGCGGCTGTTAGTGAATGCAGCCCCATAATGAGATTTTGACTCTGCAGCAGAGTGTGCGCTGATATTAAACCTATGGCAGATTAAAACTGTGTGCCGGACCGAGACTCGAACTCAGAACACGAACTAGATCGCAGAAGTGCTCCTGTGAAGTTTGGAAGGTAGGAGACGAGGTACTGGCAGAACTGAAGCTGAGAGGACGGGTCCTGAGTCGTTCTTGGGTAGCTCAGACGGTAGAGCACTTGCCCACAAAAGGCAAAGGTCCTGAGTTCGAGTCTCGGTCGGCACACTGTTTTAATCTGCCAGGAAGTTTCAATGCAGTTCCATCTCAACCAGTTTTCGAGCTAACACTGTGAACACTGGAGTCATGTACCCAGGAAAGGGGTAATGACACATAAAGCTGCACCTCTTCGACGGGCCAAATAACACAGAAACCAGACAGGAGTTGATTGGAGGCCTGGTCCAACGAGTGGAGGTGGTTCTTTTCAAATGCTGCATCATGTCGAGTGTACCGATGGATCAGCCGAATGTGCTGCAGTGTGTGCAGGGTGCAGTTCAATCCGGAGGTGGTTCTGTGATGTTTTGGAGTTATTTTTCGTACCGCGACTTGGACTCACTGATACAGGTTACTCTGAACTTGTACCAGCCACAGGACTAAATTGTGATTTTGGTTGTCTGCCACAGAACACACACACAATCTACAAAAAGGGAAATAATGAAAAAAAGCACTGAGGATGCCACACTGTGGTGAAACATGTTTGGCTGATATAACAAAACAATAATTCGTGTGCTTACAAAACGGCAGACCCATCCTTAATTCACTATTATTCATCTGCAGTTGCTGGAACTGAACTCAGAACTTCAAAGTGATACATATGTTTATGATGGATTTAAAATGGACACTCCCATCTCCCAAGATGATGATAACCGAGCTGCCTTGGCTGCACACATACGTTTCTGGTTGGAAGAACAATGAGGATCCTCTACTGCACTTCGAGTGGCCTGCTAAATTGCCGCATCTTAAATACCACAGAAAATTTCTTGAACTATTTGAAGTAATGGGTGAAATATAGCACTCAACATTTACATGTGCACACATACTCCGCAAACCACTGTCTGATGCATCGCGGAGGGTATCTTTTAGTAGAGGGACAAGGCCGTTTTCAACACACACAACAGTTTGCCTACATCAGGGGCAAGTTTACATTCAGGGGCAAATCTATTGCTTTCTTTGGATTGACAGGCCGTTAACCAATTGATCTGCTAAGAGGACTATGGCCTTCAGGGCATAATCTGTCATTTTGAGTTACAGGTCTTTAACCTATTATTAGGTTAAGTGGTTTTCCAAGAAACCCCCACCTATCCCCCTCCTCTTCCCACTCCCCTCCTCCACCACCAACTCTCCGGGATGTCCCATTGCCAATACAAGCACACTTCTCATCTCAATCTGAGTGAATAATTAATTAAATCGATCTCCCTCTGAAAATCCCCCAGCCCTCCTCTCTCCCCCACCAGGAAATTGGTGTGAAAAAGACTCAGTTGATCGGCCATTTGGCGGGAAATCGATTGCAGTGTATGGAATACTGTGTAAACAATTTAGACAATGTAAGGAATATTGGTTATTTGAAAAATTTATGGGCTACTAGGCGGTGTCTGGAAAATAGTTTATTTATTTAGTTAAAGAATTTGTCAAGAAAGTGACTGCAGTGTATGGAATACAGCTTATTTAAACAAATTGTGGGTGACACCACAGTATGAAATATTAAAACAATTGCGGTGGTTTTTTTTATTCTGATTAACATGGAAATGCTGAGGGGATGTAGTTTACATTTACTGCCAGAATCAGAGATGTTGAGACAATTACTTCCACACTTTTGGAAGCACACTGGGGTCTAGGCATAGACGACAAAATCAGAACAACTAAATATCTAAAAGTTCATGACATATATCGAACCCCACCGGCACTTTATGCAGACGGATAAATTACTAGAACCTTAACGGCAAATTATTTTGTACAGATCGTGAAAAATACAGCAGTCATATTGCACTGATAGTTAAACCCCGTAAAAGTGGTCTACAGATCATGAATGCCACCATTTGGGGTCTCCCGCGTGTGTGTCTATCGTCAGCACGCCACCATGACGGTCAAAAGCGCCCGATGTCCCTAATTACAGATCACGATGCTAAATAGCACCGACCACTGACCGCATAACGGCCTCCTTTGATCTCGCGACCCCCAAACAAAGCATCATGTGGCACCTTTTTGTTGATCGGGAAATTCCTGCCTAGCTTTCCGTCTCCGTCTTTCTCAAGAGGGCACTCCCTGTTCGTTTGTGTGTATCGTCTCAAAACATGCAGACAGTGTTTCTTTCCTCAGAATACAGTATCCCTATTGGCTAATGCCAGAGACGAAGGGAGAGCTGATGCAATTTCGATATCAAAAATAGAGTGAATTAATTCATTTGCAGTACCCTATCAAATTAATTTTTTAAGAAGTTTCAAGAGTCAAACAGATCGCTTAAAACACTGACCAACATCTTACAACGATACTTCTTAATAAAAGGTATTCTCAAAATTTGAGTATCACAAACAAACATTATCCAAATCAAGTAACAAAATTTCCACCACAAATTGATCGTAGCACTAAATATGTCAGAGGTCTTGTACACACCGACGTTTGAAAGCACAAATACCCTCCCCCAACACAACTCTTCCACTAAACATATCTGGTGACACAAAAAACCCTACCGATCAGACAAACTAACGACAGCGAAGAGCGCACCATCCGCTGACTACTGGGTACCCCAGTCTGCATCGGCCGGGAGAGAGACACAAACACGCACCGTTCTTACTTGCTGCTGACATAAGCTTGCGTGGTCACAATACAACTATTGGAAACAATAAATTGATCACTCGGGACTTGACGTTGCGATTGGGCTTTTAAAGCACTATAGAATTCGTAAATTTATCCTCTCCGCCACACTCAGAATGAGGGAGTAAAGTGTATACTGTGCCATACGATAGTAACAACAATAAATACCACAGCGATGTATTGATAAATACGATACTTTCAGAGCTAGATTCCTGAAATAGTTGAAAACACTCTTACATCCCACGTACTCACCTTCCAGACCTCCAAACTCAGCGCACCATGGCGGGGCACAGCGTCAATGGAAGAAACTACTGCCGTAAACGCAGCCCATGGCCACAGCCGCGGAGGGGCGTGTGAGCCAGAGGCCCACCACTGTGGAGATCCACATCCTAGGAGTACCTGAGGGGTGGAAGTCCAAATGCTATCAATACTCCCAGCGCAAACACTCGTCACATTGAATCTTCTCACATTTCCACGGAGTATACACGCTACACACGCGGTCGCGATGGCAACTCAATGCAAACTGGGTATTAGTTCACTATCCACACATCCAGGGGCAGCCGCGAGCCAAATCGTCATAATCCACGGCAAACCGGAAGTTTTCTCGGACTGTCCGAACTGGTGTACAAAGGATGGGCCAGCCCCAGCCCAGAACAAAGGCGTCCGCTAAGATACTGTTTCCGGCCCTGACTTGGTTGGTTCAAATGGTTCAAATGGCTCTGAGCGCTATGGGACTCAATTGCTGTAGTCATCAGTCCCCTAGAACTTAGAACTACTTAAACCTAACTAATCTAAGGACATCACACACATCCATGCCCGAGGCAGGATTCGAACCTGCGACCGTAGCAGTCGCACGGTTCCGGACTGCGCGCCTAGAACCGCGAGACCACCGCCCTGACTTGATTGCTTGTTGCTATGATTTCTATGGCCATCTCTAGACTCACAAGAATATTGGGAACCAGGCATATATTTATCAGTGTAACTACGATTAAATGTAACGATTGTTGCTGCAATCTGATACCGAGCGGTGTACTGGACATGTCTCTTCTTGACGACTGTGTTTCTGGAACCAATCTCAGTATCTATAGCGCACATAATTTTCCATTCTCATACCCTAACGGCTATCGATGTGTTGACTCTATACCTCGCTTACCACCGAAAGGAGTCCTTTTCTTTGCACATGCCGGAACACAAGCCACAGTAACTTCGCACAGCCTAATTTCAGACAAGCTGTGCAGTTATCGTGTATATGTGTGCAGCATCCGAAAAAATTATGGTATTTTACACTCACACCGGCTAGGTGTAACGATTCTCCTCAGTTCTAGGAAATTATGTGACTTTAAAATCTACCAGTCAGCGCTTCCAGAATGTGCTGCATCCTGTTAAGAGTCTCTCAAACAAATGTTGTGAAGCACACGCGTCCGGCACTATGTGATAATCAACAGCGCAACCGCGGATTAAAGGGTTGGAAAGACATCACTAATACTGGCTGGTGTACTGCAATCATCTACATCTACTACATCTACATCCATACCTTGCAAGCCACCTTACGGTATGTGGCGGAGGGTACCATGAGTACCTCTATCGGTTCTCCCTTCTATTCCAGTCTCGTATTGTTCGTGGAAAGAAGGATTGTCGGTATGCTTCTGTGTGGTCCTTAATCTCTGATTTTATCCTCATTGTCTCTTTGCGAGATATACGCAGGAGGGAGCAATATACTGCTTGACTCTTCGGTGAAGGTATGTTCTCGAAACTTTAACAAAAGCCCGTACCGAGCTACTGAGCGTCTCTCCTGCAGAGTCTTCCACTGGAGTTCATCTATCATCTCCGTAACGCTTTCGCGATTACTAAATAATCCTGTAACGAAGCGCGCTGCTCTCCCTTGGATCTTCTCTATTTCTTCTATCAACCCTGTCTGGTGCGGATCTCAATCAACATCGCAGTCGACAGTGCAAAAAGAAAAACGTGAGGATATGCTTTGGGGAGTCAATGAGAGGACGTTCTGTGTAACCATTTTGCTACAGACGTATTGCCCGTCCTGCCGCGTGGGGTAGCCGCGCGATCTAGGGCGTCTTATCACGGCCCGCGCGGCTCCCCCCGTCGGTGGTTCGAGTCCTCCCTCAGGCACGGGTGTGTGTGTCGTCCTTAGCGTAAGCTAGTTTAAGTTAGGTTAAGTAGTGTTTAAGCTTAGGGGCCGATGACCTCAGCAGTTTGGTCCCATAAGACCTTACTACAAATTTCCAAATTATTGCTTGTCCTATTTGTGTACTACAGGGGATCCAATTGAACCCAAGCATTGATACATTGTGTAACTGTTTACGAAATGAATCTATCACCTTTTACATTTGATTACTTCCCACAGACGTTTGGTGATATGTCGGAACATAAGCCACAGCAGCTTTACGTTGCAGCAACAGCACAACGTTTCTATCATTTATTCGTGTACAAAAAAAAAAAATTATAATACGTCCATACTCGCACCAGCTGGGTGTAATTACAGTTTTTAAAAGCCCCAAGCGCCTTTTTTAAATTATCGATTTCACCATGTCCACGAAACAGTTTCATGTTTAAATACTCGGAAACCCAGCCAACACATAGTAGCGTCTTCCAAGTCGGGGTTTGTGTCAGTGCATTTCATGCATAGTTACAGTAGATCAACCTACCACCACCCAGATCATACAAATTTCCCCTGATTAAGAAACCATTAAAAGCGCAATATACACTTCAAGACGTCTATTCGAAGGGGTCGAGAAAATGGGGGAAGGGAAAGCAAACCTGTTCTAGTCTAAATACATTTTTAAGTTTCTGTTGCTAAGCAGCTTTGGAGCAGGAGGAGTATCACCACGAGACGGATCTATTGTTGCAGGTGGCCAAATTGAGTTTGTTACGGAAAAACAAAAGATCGTGTTAGAGCGTCATACTAAGACTTTATTTGTTACATGTGAGAGGAACGGTGACTTAATGATACAGACCTGCATAGATCCACTAACATGTCTGTGCGGGAACTGAATTTTGAATAAGGACAATTGTTTTATGAAGAAACCTCCTATAAACATGAATGCAAAAAATACTTTATTCTAAGCATATAATATTCGTCTGTTTGTCCCTTATAGCGCACCAGCTCTATGAACTGAATAATCACAATGCATCCATCGTTATTCAGTTACTTAACTTCAAGCGTATGCAAGATGTCTGTGAATGAGGTAATGCCGTATTTCTAACAGTGAATTTGAGGAGAGGTAGTGAGTGTATTGTGCAACGTACTGTCATGTTTTAGTTATCGCTATTAAAGGGGGATAGTGATTCCACAACTATGCTTGTTCCAGAACACAGCTCTCCCAAAACATTAGAAACAATGTTGTGGAGCACTTACTCCCTCAATATGCTATAGTTGAGGACTACGTATTCGCTGGGATAAGAGAACGTTACTGCTCACAACATGTTTGAGCGGATTCAATCAAGAAATGTGTGTAATGTGCTCTCCGATATTTATATGAAACTGATGAAGAGTCATCGTCACCTGAACACTTTTGATTATATGTTCCCTACACAGCTTGTGCCATTACTATGTGATATGCTCTGAAGCGCGAAAGAAACTGCTGTAGGTGTGGGCATTCAAATACAGAGATATTTAAACAGGCAGAATACGCATATATTAGACAACAAAAGTCTGGCACAATTGTTAGATCGGTTATTGCTGCTACAATGGCAGGTTATCAAGATTTAAGTGAGTTTGGGCGTGGTGTTAAGGTCGGCGCACGAGCGATGGGACACAGCATCTACGACGTAGCGATGAAGTGGAGAGCCGGCCGGTGTGGCCGTGCGGTTCTAGGCGCTTCAGTCTGAAACCACGTGACCGCTACAGCCGCAGGTTCGAATCCTACCTCGGGCATGGATATGTGTGGTGTCCTTAGGTTAGTTAGGTTTAAGTAGTTCTAAGTTCTAGGGGACTGATGATCTTAGATGTTAAGTCCCATAGTGCTCAGAGCCATTTGAACCATTTTTTTCCCGTACCACCATTTCACAAGTGTACGGTGAATATCAGGAACCCGGTAAAGCACAAAGTCTCCGACATCGGTGCGGCTGGAAAAAGATGCTGCAAGAACTGGACTAACAAGTACTGAAGAGAATTGTTCACCGTGACGGAAGTGCAACCATTCCGTAAATTTCTGCAAATTTCAATGCTGGACCATCAACAAGTGTCAGCGTGCGAACCATTCAACGAAAAATCATCGATATGGGTTTTCGAAGCCGAAGGTCCACTCGTGTACCCTTGATGACTGCACGACACTAAGCTTTGTGCATCGCCTGGGTCAGTCAAAACCGACATTGGACTGTTGATGACTAAAAAAATGGTTCAAATGGTTCTGAGCACTATGGGACTTAACATCTTAGGTCATCAGTCCCCTAGAACTTACAACTACTTAAACCTAACTAACCTAAGGACATCACACACATCAATGTCCGAGGTAGGATTCGAACCTGCGGCCGTAGCAGTCGCGCGATTCCGGACTGAGCGCCTAGAACCGCTAGACCACCGCGGCCGGCTTGTTGATGACTAGAAACGCTTTGCATGCTTCGACAAGTCTCGTTTCAAATTGTATCGAGCAGATGGGCGTGTACGGGTATGGAGACAACCTCATGAATCCATAGTCCCTGCATGTCAGCAGGTGACTGTTCACGCTTTGGAGGCTCTGTAATGGTGTGGGGTGTGTGCAGGGAGTGATATGGGACCCCTGATACTGCTAGATACCACCCTGACATGTGACTCGCATGTAAGAATCCTGTCTGGTCATCTGCATCCATTCAAGTCTATTGTGCATTCAGACGGATTTGGGCAATTCAGGCAGGACAATACTACACCCCACACGTCGGGAATTGCTACAGAGTGGCTGCAGCAAGACACTCTTCCGAATTTAAACACTTCTGTTGATCGCCAAACTGCCCAGACATGAACTCTATTGAGCATGTCTGGGATGCCTTACAATGTGCCCTTCAGAAGTGATCTCCACCCTCTCGTACTCCTACGGTTATGTAGACATCCCTCCAGGATTCATGGTGTCAATTACCTCCAGACTACATCAGACATTAGTGGAGAGTACTGGGACAAGGGTGGTTATGCCCCACTCTGCATTGTTGCCAGATTTTACCAAGATGGCCATGATGAGATCATCCAAGATGGCGGGGTGTATACTTGGCAACAGCACATGAGGTCATCCGTGATGTCAGCTTTTGGCTGGAAATTGCCACACCTCCTTCCAAGCCCCCGTGGTGGGAAGTACAAATTCCAACAGGATAATGCATCATACCACAGTTATCCCTACTAACCTAAGAAAATCACGGGAAGATAGGTCAATTTAGCTACCTCCACTAACCTAAGTCGTCCGACCGCCACCTCTGAAATTCCAAATGGATAATGCATCACACCATGGTTATCTCAACTTAACTAAGAAAATCGTGGAAAGATAGGTCACCTCCACTAACCTAAGTCATCCGACCACCAGCACCTACCTCCTCCTATGGATTCGCAGAAAAGGACTCGACCAGTGCTGGGCTGCTGGAGAGAGGAAGGATTGTATGTATTATGGAACAATTTATTTAGGAATGGAGTATATTTATTACACTGATACAAAACAGACGCTCTAATATCATTGGGGTCACACCACACAGCCTACAGACACGTAAACCACTAAAAGAATCTGCAAACATGCTTACTAACTGTCAACTGTCGAAATCATGCTCCAGTCTTTATTTTAACAATTAGAGCCACAACTGCCATCCAGTGTGTTCGTCATGAGGTCCAGAGCCCAACTGACCTAGTACACAGAACTACCACCAGAGGGCACTGTTGTCCGTTTGGTGACGTAATCCAAAATGGTGGGGGGAAATGACGGGAAACGTGTGGTTGCCATGGGGTACAGAGTCCAACTAACCTAGTACACAGTTCTGCCACCAGAGGATGTTGTCATCCATTCTGTGATGCAACCCAAGATGGCGGTCTGGGGTGCAGGAAAATGGCAGGAAAACGACTCTGACTATGCTGGACATAAGTCTTTATTTTGCAGGCAGTGTCTCCACCACGACATCTAGACTCCAACGGACCTGGTACACAGTAAAGCCACCAGAGGATGCTGTCATCCATCCTGTGATGTAATCCAAGATGGTGGTCTGGAGGGGGAAAATGGCATGAAAATGACTTAGTCTGCGCCGGGTTGCTGGAGAGAGTAAGGAAGGAGTGTACTTTATTTATTTTGGAATAATTTATTTAAGGATGGACTATATTTATCACACAGACACAAAACACATGCTTGGGGTCACGCCACACAGCCCACAGACCTGTAAACTAATCCTAAATAACGTTCTGCAGACACACAAACAACTCCTAATTCACCAAAACAATTTCAGTACAGACATGCAGACTCCTCCTAAATAATTCAGTACACTGATGTGTAGACACGATCAGTACTTTTAAACTGTCCAAATAACACATAGCTCAGGCTACAGACCTGCTCGCAAAATAATGCAAGACACATGCAATAAACATACGCAGGCACCACCTGCCGCCTCCTGTACATTGGACCATACAGGAGGCTACTGCACATGCTCCCAGAAGTCGTGATGCACCGACACTCCCCGCAAAGTGATGCACAGAGGCCCATTTGGGTCCCACGCGCATGAGGTGGCGACATGCCTTTCATACTTGGTACTTGAGAAATTCCTCTCGAAATATGTAATCACCTAGGCACGGTTGATGATGAGACCGGATGGGAGCGAAGACTTACTTACATAGTGTAGATGCTCCAAGGTGGGCCGCGAGCATGTGTGGTCGCTGCTACTGTCCCTCTACCTGTGGTCAAGCAAAGAGCTAATCGCTGAACTATGCTGCAGAAATTCGTTCCAGAACAGCAGAAGTTGCTTTCTCCCTAGCGATTCTAATGGACCATGCATGACATGTGGCTTATGCATTGTTGCTCATAGCTACACACCATCGCAAGCGCATCTAGCAACATTCTCAATGTTATACTGAAGTCACATGGCTATGTAAAATCTGAACCGAGTCAACCTCTAGGAAATTGCATAGTGTCTCAGAAATACTTAAGGTGCACTTTCTTGATGTCTCAGCTTGCATGCGTGGAAATTCTTCCCCTAACATGACCAGTTTACGAAAATAGTGCAGAATAACGTCGAATGCAGTCTTCCTCACAGGCCTGACATGGCACCCCGTCCTTCACGTGTTGCCCCTCCTGCTTTCAACACACGCAAACGTTCCTTTCACTATGTAGAGACTCCTGTATCTCAGCACAAAGGATGTCTTGTGAATGAATCTAGCATTATGATTGTCTATTATCGAATTTACCCTCCAAATTACTGATGCCTGTATCGAAGCACCATCTACCTTTCCTTTCTTTCTGCAGACAAGACTTTCAGCGGTAAAATTATTTTGCACTGCATTGGCAGTTAAACCTGCAAAGTTGTCTAAAGATAATTAAATACAGATGAGACTCACAAGAATATTGGAAGCCAGAAACATATTTACCAGTGTAACTTCACTTAAATATTACGATTGCTGCTACAGTCAGACACCAATCGATGTACAGGTAATGTCTCTTCTTGATGGCTGTGCTTTCATAACTAATCTCAGTATCTATAGCGCACGTAATTTTCCATATAAAAAATCTCTCTCATATCCTCGTGGCTATTAATGTGCTGAAACTATACGTCCCTCACGATAGGACACAGTCATCATCTCTAGTCATGCCGCAACAAACCACAGTAACTTTAAATGCAGTATATACACATTTTACACAAACAGTCAGTTATCTTTTATATCTTACAGCACCTGAAAAAATTATGATATGCTTACAGTCACACCGGCTATATGTCACGATTCTCCTCAGTCCTAAGGAAGCACTGTCCACTTTCTCTCTCTTTCTACAGACGTGATTTTCAGCGGCAAAAAACTATTTTAGACTGATCGCCATATTGCACCGACAATTAAACCTCGATAAGTGCCATACATATCTTCAAATATGGAAAGACTCTTACTCAATTACACTGCTCCCCCGCTGAGGAGAGGAGGTTGAATATTAGTGCATGAATCCGATCTCCAACCCAGCAATATATCACAACGTACTGTGTCGATGTAGTAAACATACAATTCATATCCTCCACCATACAAAACCATCCCTTTTACATCAGAAAGCCCTCAGTGGATCGAAATCACTCAGAGAACTGTTGTGCAAAGACTGGCTAGCGTCCCCCCTCTGTACAAACGCTAACACAGTTTCTTGTCCGGACTTGTATGCTTGCGCGTGTTTCTACACCCATCTCCAGACCCTGGGATTACAAGAACACATGTAGTTTCGCATGAGTTGCCTTTCGTCGTACTTCTCGATATCAAGCACATACCAATATAGCCTGCATAACAGTATCGCTCACGCAACATAATTCCGAAGATATACCGGTACACTGGAAATTATTTCTATACAAACCCGAAACTTTAGCAGTTATCCCGCATGTGAGGACCTTTACGTGAGAACACGAGACAAGCAGACAAAAAATGATTTTTCCACTCGCGAATACTGATCTCGGTTATGTAACAGATTCGAAATCATTCCTATAATTTGCAAGGTCAACTAAGGTGTTTCTCATGTCTAGGGAACATGCAAATGTGTCTTTCACATGCTAGATGCACACACCACAATCGATATTCTCTCAACTAAATAAAGACGGGAAATGTGAAGAAACAGTCGACTGCACAGTTTACTTGGAAGGGAATAATGGTCCAGTGCAAACGCACCTCCATATTCAATCTTCTCAAATTTCCACTTGATCCCGAAAGCCGCCCAACACATACTAAGTATTAGATTGCTATTTGGTCGTCTAGAGGACAACACAGTTAATTTACCTACATTCCTACACTCCAACATGCCTCTCCATTCTGACAGCTCCTGCCATTAACAGGAAATGTGAATCATTCCCACCAAAGGCCACACATACAGAGTCATCCTACAAAAGTGGCCACATATATGTTTTATCATTGTACTTACAATTAAATGTTGTGATCGCGGTCTCAGTTGAACAGCTTTCGACAATGAGCAAAGTATCGGAACTACACCCTGCTGATGACTGTGACTCTGGAAATAGAAATACCTGTGCAATTCTTATGACTTGACATATTGTTTCCTCTGCTATCACAGTATTCCACAGTCATCTCCTCTGCACATGTCGGAACAAAAACACATACTTTATAAGCCTGATACTCAAGATGAACCTATCAAGCATTCTCTAATACTATGAAGTATAATACTTCACCAATAAATGATTGCCTACGATACAAAATAGCACAGAGAAAATCAGCGATGGGTGGACATGTCTCGTAAGTTTTTCTTGCGAGTGCTAGCAATGTGTCTTAGAAACAGAGACGTAATTGGCCAGATATTAAAAAACCCAATCGCAACAACTACTGTATATTACTGTCACAAGCGGTCTTCCTTCTACAGGTGCACACAAGTATCCATGTTAAAAGCTATACTGGCTTTATAAATCAAGGTACGACATTACCTTTGAATGAGGTGTATTTTTCTGGACAAATACCGAGACGGCGATCGTAGGAATGTGTATTATCAGATCAGCACTCCAGTTACACGTGGCCCATGATGCACCTCATGATAAAATCGCTGAATTTTGAAAGTGATTTGGCTAAGAAATGTGATATTTAAGCGGTATTTGCGACTCCCTCACACTGCCCTTGCTAGATATTTCTATGGTACTTGTAACGTATTCTGACTCGATGCCATGTGAGAGGTTCTGCGATATATCCACTGAGCTATAAGCGATGACTGATTGAGAAGATCACAAACAGTAGTAGTAGATGATGTGCTGATTGAGGTCGTAAGAAAATGTACACTAGTTTTTCAGATGTCTAGTGTTACGCTATCTGCTAGAAATGATGTCCATTATTTGGATTCAAGTCTTTGCATTCAAGCAGATATCTGCGTTGGATCACAGCCGCAAGTGAATCATTTTTCTGGCACTCTCATATCTAGAAACGAGATACCTTTCTCGAACCTGTCTGCTATAGTAAAATTCCTACGTGGTTTTAGTTAGCCTCTGCGCATCTTGCAACTGATCCCATTTCTACAGCTTAGTGCATGTGAGCACTCCAATTTAAGTTGGAACTGAACAAAGTCCTTCTGTGGCCCAGCAGTTAAATCTACAGATAGGGATTGTGGATTCTCCAGTTGTGATTGCTCATTTGTGTTTATTGGTGACACCAGCAATCAAAACATTAATTTTGTTTCAGGCGCCGGCAACTTCAGATGAATGGAAAAATATAGAGTATGGGTTCAGAGAACGATGGAACTTTCCTGGCTGTGCAGCAGCTCTGGACGGAAAACACATTGTCATTCGTACCCCTCCCGCTGCTGGATCTGATTATTACAATTACAAAAGTAGTTTCAGCATTGTATTTCTAGCTTTAGCTGATTCCGATTATTGTTTCCTGTATGTTGATGTAGGAGCTAAAGGAAGAAATTCTGATGGTGGTATATTTCAGAGCAGCTGATTGTACAACGCTTTGGAGACAAATTCCCTTGCAATTCCAAGTGATTTTGTTATTGTAGGGGATGATGCGTTTCCTCTAAAGACTTATCTGATGAAACATTACAGTCGGCGTAACATGTCTCGACAGGAAAGAATCTACAACTATCGAGTTTCAAGGGCTAGAAGAGTTGTAGAAAATATTTTCGGCATACTTGTGAGTAAATTTAGAGTATTTGAAAAACCAATAGCTTTAAAAATACAGTCGGTGGACAAAGTAGTACTAACCTGCTGCTCGTTGCACAACTGGCTGCGGAAAACGAATCCCGCCTACATGTCACAAGGTTTAATTGACTTCAAGGATGAAAACCATCGTATTTTCCCTGGATCGTGGCGTCAAGAGGAAATTACTGGCCTACAGAACCTTCCGCAAACTGCTAACAGACATGCACATCGACAGGCACAACAAGTTCGGGATAAGTACCGTGACTACTTTAATAATGAAGGTGCTGTGGCCTGACAAAATGTACTACTCGGCGATGTTTCAAATGTAGAACCCGTAGAGCACATCAATGCAGACTCTAGCGCCTAGAACCGCTCGGCCACACTGGCCAGTGAATTAAGTGTGTTCCCGCACCCGAAACGCATACATGAAATTTCGGATTTCTCCGGTTTTCGGTAGAAAGACATCCGCGTTTTCCTTTAATATTCCCTCTAGTTCTTCTTTTTCCTTCCTCAGGATGTTTACTAAATTCCTTAGCATATGATAAATAGCACCGCGCACCTCTCGTCGAATTTGCTCAACATGTTGAGTGTTGTGGCTACACTCATGGTGCCAGACTGATTTTTATCTTCCTCTCTTTTCTCTGCATAGTTTAGATTGAGGCAATCGGCAGGGATTTGCTCACGTATTGCGTGGTCCGCAAAGGAAATCTTCATGGCGCCGTCTTTATGTAAAGTCAGTTTTCTTCGCCCTGCGTCCAATACGGCGTTTTGTTGGTGCAGAAAATCCATGCCAAATATTATCTCAATTTCCAAAGAAGGGACGATCAGAAAGTTCGCTTCTAAGGTATGCCCTTGGCAGCTGAACGTCAACCTGGTTTGTAACTGCTTTTCTGAATGCTTCCATCTCAGAGTTCTGGTGATTTTGGTTTTCCTCCGCGTGAGTACCAGCCAAGAATGATTCTCAGTGCATTTCCTGTATGCCGAATCCGATATCGCTGTCACTTGGCTTCCACTGTCCACAATCCCGGTTAGATTGACCTTGACGACTGTGATGTGAATGATGGGGTGTAAATCCCGTTGTGTCATGGTCTCCTTCTCTTCTCCTAGCAGTTCTCTTGTATCTTCGTGCCCTAACAGGTAAATATCGCTCGGTCCGAAAGTTTCTGCGGCATTTTTTTGAGCTGAGTCCGGAGCGGCTGTGTGTTAATTCCTGTCTGAATTTTCTCTGCGTGACCCCTGGGATGGGTTAGGTGGCCTCAATCCCACATATTCGCTACGTTGATCATTCCATTGACCTCGAATGTTGTATGTCCCGCTATTGCTTTGCTGCTGGTCCCTAGAACACTGCTGATCCTGGTTCGAGTTCTGTTGCTCTCTCCAGTTCCCGTTTCGTCGGTAGTAGTAGTTGTTGTTGTTACGATTATAATTTCCTCGTCTTCTATTTTCCCATGATGGCTGGTTATTCCCATTGAAGTTTGAATTTTTGTTTCGATTCGATCGATATTTTCCCCCATTTCGTCCATCGTCATTCCTCTCTGGCGAATCAGGCAAATTATTGGTCATTATTTCGACTTATATCTCTCGCGAGTTGTGAATTTCATTCACGTAATCGAGTTCGCACAGTGCACTCTTGAAAGCTTTGACTGAATAGCTGCATCTGTCTATGAACATTTCCTTGT
Organism: Schistocerca gregaria; assembly: GCF_023897955.1. Classification (NCBI taxonomy): domain Eukaryota; kingdom Metazoa; phylum Arthropoda; class Insecta; order Orthoptera; family Acrididae; genus Schistocerca; species Schistocerca gregaria. The sequence goes on from NC_064931.1 coordinate 58,590,880, forward strand.
AACGTAAAGGCAACTTAATGTAGCAGTGCCTTATAATTTCCTTGGGTCTGTAGGTTGATCCAAGAATCGGTTCTTCCTGACAAGGGATTCGGAGAATTTGATAGGACTGCGGAATCCTGACGCTTCTAAGTCCTTTCCTAACATGATCTCCTGTTTTATGCTCTCCTGTGTGTCTTGCCACCAATATGTGCTAAGGAATGCATCCTTAAATTCTTGGTAGGAGCGACAACTCTCCGCAACTCCGCGCATATGTTCTCTGCAATCGACCCTTTTAAGAAACCACAGATAAACTGGAGTTTGTACTTCAGTGGCCAAACGTTTGGTAGCACGTGATCGCACTGTGCCATATAGGTCTTTGGGTGTAATGAGTTGTTTGGCTCCTTGTAGACTTGAAAATTCTGGATTGTCAAGAAAAGTTTGTGGTCGAAAGGTTCGACGTAACCACCGTACGAATTTTCCCTCTCGTCTGTAGTGCGTGATTCCGTATATCCGTGCCCCAACGATCCTCGGGCACTGTTATGGTATCCCCTCTTGTTGTCATATTCACGTAATAACATTTCTGACCTCCATAGACGTGTACAATTGCTTTCCAGCTCGGTCTCTGACATGCTGCATGTTACCGACGGAGCGTGTTCTATTACGCGTTTTGCCGCGGCAGGAGCGTATTCCTGCAGCATTCGCCCATGTGCAAGAGGTGTGTCCTCATATAGCGGTTCGGAGAGTCGCAAAACATTGTCTTCACTTCTGTGATGCTCTCGGTAGCGCTCTACCGGACGAAATTGTGTTTGTAATTGCGCGAGCCGCTCATGTGCCTGCCGAACGTCCTTACCCAACCCGTCTTGTTGCACGGGGACTTGGGTCTGCTGATCTTTAACTTCAGAGACTTCGGCCTGTTTGATTTCTATCTGTTCGATTCGTTTCGCAGCCTCACTCATGTGTTCCTGCGTTTCTTGAACTACTTGTTTGCCTTTCGTTTAGAGAGTTGCAAGTGCCTTTTTTGTCTCACACACCTCAGTTCTTGCCAGTTTAACTTGTTCCTCGGCCACTAATGCGTCCTTTCGCGTTACTTGCGCTACCAATGGCTCTGTTATGGCATCGCACTTCACCTGATTTGCGACCTCACGCGTTTCTCCTGTCGTTTCCTTGGCATTCTCTAGCTCCTCTTGGATTCCTGCGATGATGCTGCTTCTCCTACCAACAGAGCCACTTTCACCACCTGACTGAGATACGTCGTCATACACTGCAAGTTCTTCGTTCGACATAACTGCCCAGTGTGCATACTCATTTACCTGAGAATCTTGTGTAATATCTGCCTGGTCACCACTAATAATCTGACGTGGAACCATGGTTAACAAAACACAATTACAAGGGCTATGCCGAAAGTTTTTAGCGGAATGTGTGAAAAATAATTTATTTGCAAAAAAACCTTTACAACATTTCAGAATACTCTCCATTAGCATGTATACATCTTTCCATTCTCTGAAACCGCTTAGAAAATGTGTCAGTCCAATCTTCTTTTGGGATGTCACTTAGTGCACTGTTGTATGCTGCAATGGCCTCTTCATCTGATGAAACCTGCTGCCCTCGAATTTTTTCCTTGGTCTTAGGAAACAGAAAAAAGTCACAGGGGGGGGGGGGGCATGTCAGGTGAATAGGGGGGATGGCGCAAAACTCTTACTTTTTCCTCCTCCAGAAAGCCCATCATTCTGGCAGCCCTGTGCACAGATGCATTGTCATGATGCGGCAGAAGGTGCCCACTCTTGGACTTTGGATGCTGTGGCTTCCATGTGGCGATGACTTTTGGGAGACAATCGTTCACGTACCATTCAGCATTGACTGTATGATGTGTGTCCAAGGTCACAGAGGTGAGATGCCCGATCTTTGTGAAACAAGTTGCCACCATCTTTTTTCCAGAGCTCCGACTTCGTCGAACTTTTGTGGGTAGTTCCTCCCCTGGAAAGCACCACACAGAAGACTGTCTTTTCGTTTCAGGGTCATAATGGTAGACCCACGTTTCATCACCTGTGACGATATTGTAGGTGTCTTGGGACTTCCCTCCATTGAATTTTTCGAGCATGAAACGACACCAGTCCACTCTCGCCTTCTTTTCGCTTTCTGACAGGGAATGTGGCACCCAAGGGACACATCTCTTAGTAAGGCCTAAGTGACTATGAACGATGGTCTGTGCTGCTGTTGATCCAAAATTTAGGGTCACAAAATGTAAGATGTGGATCTTCTTTGATTATTTTCCTCACAGCATCAATGTTTTCAGGAGTCACAGCTGTTGCTGGCCGACCGGGACGAGGTTCATCTTCAATTGACTGCCGACCCCTCGAAAACTCGCGAAACCAATTTCCAACTGTGGTCCTAGAAGGGGAAGCCTTACCAAAAACACGCAGCAAAGAAGAATGTCATTCTTCAGCACTTAAACCCTTTTTGTAATCGTAAAAAAAACACGGCGCGAATGTCGCGGCGCGACAGCTCCGTCATGCACCGTCTCTGACTCAGCACTGCCTGTGCTTTCTTACCGCGTTGTGGGGGGATCACCGCTAACCAGGGGCTGCGCGCGCACGTCCCAAGGTCGAAAAACATCGCTCTTCCCAATGAAAACAGTCCCATTGTCCTCCGCCTTACGGTTTTCGGGCTGCTAAAAACTTTCGGCATAGCCCTCGTACTTCAGCTACTCTCTAGTAAACATGCCTTGATTCAGCTACTCTGTAGTAAACATGCCTTGCTTCTTGTAAGCATGCACTCTAATTCTGACCCAAACGAATTTAACCACTATATATTCCTATGCGGGACAGATTCTACTCTAAATTACCCTCCCGAGAGCTGATGATTCCTAGTTTCTGACTAGGAATTGAAATGACAACACGCTTGTCTATACTCACAAACGAAAATCTCAGTCTGTCCTAACAAATCACCACAACGCCTTTCACCGTCAGAAACAAACAATCAGCTAACACAGAAGTCACAACCACAACCTGAAAATTCACACACACAACAATTAAATATTAATACTATGTCTAGGCGCCAGCAACGCGAATATATTCTACCCAGTGCACCACATTAAACATGGGAAACAGAAACTTCACTATGCAACACTGTCTACGATCTGATGGTCACAGAAGGTACCATCAATCTGAGATCCTGGCATGGGACGCCACAATGAAAGTTAACCCTAGTGGGGACTGTTTAAATATATTGATTGTGTCTGCATAATTTTAGAGTTCTAAAAACATTTATTTTTCAAAAGAAAAACCGACAAATTATGCTAAACAAGTTATTGATTGAATACCGTAAGCAACTAACAGGTGGTTTAGGACTACAATGGACAAGGATCCTGGGTGGCAGAAGTGAGTCAGGTACTCTGACCCTAAAAATGTGGATAACGCAATCTGAATTGATCTGACGCTGAGCAGACTTTGATTGATAAAATCTACTGTACGCCCTAACAATGCCGAAGCGGCAGTACGTTATCCAGTTTGCTTCGTGCGGCAATGTAACTTGCAGCTGGCGAGATGTGTGCAGTGAAGGTGAGACTTAGAGGTGACACATGAATTGATCGCGGCCACTGCGTGTGTGACACACCCGTTCGCTAGTTGTTCCAAGAACCAGTTTGGTTCAGTCTTCAAATTTATTTAGATCAAGACAACCATGAGGACCTAAATTAACAGGTTTTTTTAGATCTATCACTGCGCTGCATGTCTGGCTTTTGCTGTCACTGCTGCTACTGTCGCGCCTCACTGCCCAGCCCCAGAACAAAATGTTCCTCGCAGCGCGTTGGACTCACGTCACGCCTGTGAACCATACTCTGTTGCTCTCGTCGAGGAGACATTGTAGCAGCCACCGACTTCTGACAAACTATAAAAACAAGAACAAACCTTTTCGAAATTTTCTCTCGCTTTCGCCTCATCTCCCCCCTCCCCCCTCCCCCCCAAATAAAACCGAAGGGATAAATGGTTCAAATGGCTCTGAGCACTATGGGACTTAACATCTGAAGTCATCAGTCGCTTAGAACTTAGAACTACTTAAACCTAACTAACCTAAGGACATCACACACATCCATGCCCGAGGCAGGATTCGAACCTGCGACCGTAGCAGTCGTGCGGTTCCGGACTGAAGCGCCTAGAACAGCTCGCCCACCGCGGCCGCCGAAGGGATAAAGATGGTCACCTGCTACATTTTGGATGTTGGTTTTCTAAAAGTTTCGCGTCAGATGTGAGAATTTAATATATTTCTTTACAAGTTATGGCCCCCCTAGTCAAAAAGTTTGCAGACTTTACCGAAATATACTACCGAAGTCAACAATAAAATTTGGTTGTTCTACGACACATGTTTTAGGTGGTATGGCGTGATAAAAATCGGGTAGCGTGAGATTAAATATTTCTCTATTTCAATAGCAAAAAGGTTTCAGAAGACAGTTCTCGTATCACTCTATCATGTGCATCTTCCAGACTACAAAAACACAGCTTTTAACTTTTTACTTTCTGCCGCCTACCGCCGCGCTCCTACGAAAACGTTTCACGCTGAGTCATGCGGCCCGCATCGGCCAGCGGACGAAGCGAGCGTATTCCGTAGCACGCTGCGTTAAATTTTCGCTACTAGGAAAACGTACCTTAACATTCAGAAATAAAATACTATCACACGCTAATGGTCGTTAAAGATCCATTCTGCAGCCTTTACTCATCCCCAGCTCCGATTACCACATGAGTGTTTACTTAGAAGTTTACAACAATTTCTTACTTGCAGATATCTTTGAAAAACAAATGATCCTGTTGAGGAAATAAGCTGTCATTGTTTGCCTATAGTTAGCGTTTCAACAACACTGAACAAAGGTTCTATTGAACTCACAATACACAGGCTGTCCCAGGAGCAATGGTCAGTATTCAGGTATGTGACAGAAACTATAAATCGAAGCAGAAACGATCTAATAAACAGGGGCTCTAAACTGCGTGCCTTAAGAGCTATGAGAACATCTTCGTCTTCGATGCTACGAAACAAATTTCTTTTACTGCAAGCCCATTCCTTTCCATATTTTGAGAGGTGGTAGTATGGACCAAAACAAGAAACAAGGCCCGGCAAGCATGGGCTCTAAACTGCATACATTAAGAGCTATGAACACTTGTTCATCTTTGCTACTGTGAAACACTGTTCCACTGAACAAGTGCTCATAGCTCCTAATGAATGCATTTTAGAGCCCATGTTTACTCGGCTTTTTTGCTTCCAATCATCGTTACTGTCATGTCCCTGAATATTGACCATTCCTCCAGGGACGTCCTGTATTATTGTCTGGGAGGTTCGGTCCCCCTGTGTAAGGTAGCCAGTCAGTTACCAATCGCTTGGACCCTAATACATATCACTTTTATAAATGACAAATGTCAGAGAGAGATAACCAAATTAACAGACCCCCACTATAACTTTTCAAGCGATTGCCACTCGCCAACTATTTCTCCTGAATACAACAAAGTTCACTTGCACTCACATGAATGAAACACTACGAGGTTTATGACGTCGCATCGGCCTTTAACAGTGAAAACTAGTGGTGGACACCTTGTTGTTGTTGTTGTTGTGGTCCTCAGTTCGAAGACTGGTTTGAGGCAGCTCTCCATGCTACTCTATCCTGTGCAAGCCCCTCCCTCTCCGAATAACTGCTGCACTGTACGATTTTTACCCCGAATACTTCCCTCCAATACTAAACTGATGATTGCTTGATGTCTCAGAATGTGTCCTATACACCGATCCCTTCTTTTGCTTAAGATGTGCCACTTTTTTCTTGTCCCCCAATTCTGTTCAGAACATCCTCATGAGTTATGTGATAAATCTATCTTGCACATGTCAAATTGTATAAATATTTAGACGTAATTAATATTGAGAAGAGGTCACATAAAATCAGACTTAGGGAAGGCGAATAGAAAACTTAGATTTGTTAGAAGGGTCCTGGGAAAATGCAATGCATCTTTAAAGGAGATAGCACACAAGATCCTAGTGCCACCAATTCTAGAGTGTTTTTTCCAGTGTTTGGAGTCTTTAGCAAATAAACCTGACATCGAGCAACAAACGAACTCTGAGAGGCACTGCTAAAATCGTACCAGGTCCCATATGAAATTGACCTGGGAACTTAAATTTCAATCCTTGGAAGAAAGACGAGGTAGTTATCGGATAACCCTGTTACTTAAATTTGGATATCCTGTATTCGAAGACGGTGCGACCGTTATGCTGTCACCGTCGTATATCTCGCATAGGGATAATGAGAATAATGTCTGAGGGATTGGAGCGCGTACAGTCAATCATTTTTGCTTCGCTCAGTATGAGAATGGAATAGAACAGACTGTAGATAATATTGGTCAGTATACAGTGGCTTGTGGAATATACATATTGATGCAGATACAGGAAGACCAATTATATGGAATAAGAATTCTCTTACTGCTTCACCCGTTCATTACCGGTCTACTCATACCACAACCCGTATTACGTTGAAAATTTAACAGATCCTGCCAACAGTGTTTAAAAATTTACAATGCTCTGAAAACTAAAACGCTGACAGTAAACCTTTCTGAAGCAAATGATTCGGAAAACGGTCAGCAAAACCGGCATTATTTATAAGCAACTAGCGAGCCGCCCTGGCTTTGCACCCGCAGCGGTAATAAATTATACACACAAATCTTCCTCGTAAATCAGTCTGTCTGTTAGTGAAAATCTGTTAGTAAAAAACATATCAGAACCCATACAGAAGTTCCTGAGATTATCCTTAATGTACAGTCAGGAAAAACGCTGGTAGGGGGGACTTTAATTTATAATATGTACAGATTTAGAGACGTCATGCAATGGTCAAACTTTTCTGGAATCAGAAAAAAGAGTTCATCTGTTTTAACGTCATCAGATTCACTTGTTTTTCACTTTGCCTCTGATAACCTAAACTGATTAACAACGTCTTGCATCGTTCAGTTTGCATATTGTCTAGGACTGCTTCTATTGTTAGAACATTTGAACGACACGCAAAAACTCACTCGAAGATGAAAGTATATATACTAATAAGCCAAAACATTACGGCCATTGGCTGCATCTTTGGAACGCAGTACAGCATAATTCTGCGTGGCATGGTTTGAGAGAGTCCTTTTTTTAGGTTTACAGAAGTATACGACATCCAACGTCTACGCTCTGGTCACGCAGTTCCCTTGAACTACAGGTTGGTGGTTGCTGGACGCGGATTGATGGCGTCCCATCTGCGTCCCACTGGGTTCAGAACAGGCAAACGCAGTGCAAGTTCACTATCGTGTTCCTCAAAACACTGTAGAACGGTTCTGGTCTTGTGTTATGAACAGTTATCCTGCTGGAAGATGCCATCGGGGAAGACATCAAGTATGAATGGACGCAGTTGATCCGAAATAATATTCACGTGGTCCACAGCTGTCTTGATGCCTTAAATTACTAAGTAGGTCCCATGGCGGCCCAGGTGAATGCCTCTCATCGCATATTGTTGCTCCCACCAGCCCGCGTTCGCAGCTCGTGCAAACTTTCCCCTGAGTTCCGGACACGACCATCAATCTGTCCTACTGAGGAACGTCATTCATCTGCAAGGCGATACGTTTCCCTTGATTCTTGATCCAGTGTCAGTGACCATGTGCCCACTGCAATCGTAACTGACGAGGTCGATTGGTCAACATCTGAACAAGCAGTTGTCATCAGCTACGGAGGTGCATGTTCAAGAGTGAACGGTATGCTCCGAGACACATGTGCCTGAACCAGTATTGTACTCTGCCGTGAGATCTGCACAGATCGCCGCCTATTGTACTTGACAGAGGGAAAACCTGTCAACTCCACGTTCTGTGATCGTTTAGCTGCGCTTCAAACACATTTATTAGATGCTCACGACAGTAGCACACGAACAGCAGACAAGCTTCGCCGTTTCTGAGATGCTCATACCCAGGCGCTGGGAATTAACAATCTACCATGAACCCTGTTTAGAAATGCGTAAGAGTACGAGGAGGCGGAGATGTCTTGTGAACAGCACATTGCATGACATCCAAGATATGCTCAATAATGTTCATGTCTGGGGAGTCTGGTGGCCAGCTGAAGTGTTTAAACTCAGAATGGTGTTCCTGGAACCACTCTGTAGAAATTCTGCTGGCCGGAGTGGCTGGGCGGTTCTAGGCGCTACAGTCCGGAACCGCGCGACCGCTACGGTCGCAGGTTCGAATCCTGCCTCGGGCATGGATGTGTGTGATGTCCTTAGGTTAGTTAGGTTTAAGTAGTTGTAAGTTATAGGGGCATGATGACCTCAGTAGTTAAGTCCCATAGTGCTCAGAGCCATTTATTTGTAGCAATTCTGGATGTGTGCATTGTCGCATTGTCTTGCTAGAATTGCCCAAGTCCGTCAGAATGCACAATGGACATTAATGGATGCAAGTAATGAGAGAGGATGCTTACGTACGTGTTACCTGTCAGAGTCGTATCTAGACAATCAGGAGTCCCGTATCACTCCAACAGCACGCGCCGTGCACCATTACAGAGCGTCCACCAGCTTGTTCAAAATGTTAAAATGTGTGTGAAGGGACCAAACTGCTGAGGTCATCGGTCACTAGACTTGCATACCGCTTAAACTAACTTATACTAAGAATAACACACACACCCATGTCAGAGAGAGGAATCGAACCTCCTCCGGGAGGGGCGGCGCACTCCCTGACATGGCGCTTCAAACGGAGAGGCCAGTCCGCACGGCACCAGCTTGAAAGCCCCCCTGCTGAAATGGAGGGCCCATGGATTCATGAGGTTGTCTCCATACCCGTACACGTCCATCCGCTCGATATAATTTGAAACGGGACTCGTTCGACCAGACAACATGTTTCCGGTCATCAACAGTCCAATGTCAGTGTTGATGGGCCCAGGGGAGGTGCAAAACTTTGTGTCGTGCAGACATCAACGGTACACGAGTGGGCCTTCGGCTCCGAAAACTCGTATCGATGATGTTTTGCTGAATGGTTCACACGCTGACACTTGTTGATGGCGCAGCATTGAAATATGCAGCAATTTGCGGAAGGGTTGCATTCCTGTCACGTTGAACGCTTCTCTTCAATCGCCGTTGTTCCCCTTTTTGAAGTATCTTTTTTCCGGCCGCAGCGATGTCGGAGATTTGATGTTTTACCGGATTCCTGATAGTCACGGTACACACGTGAAATGCTCGTACGGGAAAATCCTCACTTCATCGCTACCTCGGAGATGCTGTGTGCCAGCGCTCGGTCGCCGACTATAACACCACATTCAAACTCACATAAATCTGACAACCTACCATTGTAGCTGAAGAAACCGATGTAACAATTGCGCCAGACACTTTTCGTCTTATGTTGGTGTTGCCAACCCCAGCGCCGCATTCTGCCTGTTTACATATCTCTGTATTTCAAACGCATGCCTATACCAGTTTCTTTGGCGCTTCAGCGTACTTTCCTTACCCGCAGCGCCACCTGGCGGCAGTCAGGCTCGCTGTAGCAGTGGCCATAATGTTTTATCTCGTCATTGTATGAAACAACGGCATTACATATAAGCGTATTGGTTGTTTCAAGCAAACGATAAGAGAACCACAATGCAATGTTACAATTTTCGTACATATAAAATCAGATAGACTAAAAAACAGTGATATTATGATGTTAAGAAAATTAGCGAACATGTATACCTTTATCATCAGTAGCTTCTAAGGGAAACAAGCGGAAATAACAGCGAACTAGGCTGTAATCATATTGGTGGAGAAAGGAGGGAAACCTTTCTTTCTATCGACAAAGCTGTGCTTTCAGTATTAGCTCAATGCAGAAGAAGCAGGCCATTAATCTGGACTGCGACGCAACATATCTTACTTCCAAAGTTATCTCGATTGGGAAAAATCTAATATTATTTTTAACATTATTGGCTTATAACATAATAAATACTACTTAAGTATGCAGAAAAAATGGGAATGACAGCATTACAAAAGTATTTAGCATTCCATTGACGTCGATATCACTGGTGGGCACATTACCGTATTTTACAGACTATAAGACGCTACGGACTATAAAACGCACGTTACTTTTAAGTATTTTTTTTTAAATGACACTTTTACCATTTTTATTATTAGGCTGGAAAGTCAGACTGAAAAGAGTAATGGTTTAAAAAGCCGAACTGACCTTTAAAATCCCTTAAAATCGCTATTTTCTAGCTTTGACCATTTGCATTCCGTCTACTATTTGCACATTTAGTTCAAATGGCTCTGAACACTATGGGACTTAACATCTGAGGTCATCAGTCCCCTAGAACTTACAACTACTTAAACCTAACTAACCTAAGGACAACACACACATCCATGCCCGAGGCAGGATTCGAAGGTGCGACCGTAGCGGTCGTTTGGTTCCAGACTGAAGCGCCTAGAGCCGCTCGTCCACATCGGCCGGTTGCACATTTAGTCTTCCCCATTTTTTTCAGTGTTTCTTTACGAGCCCGCCTGTCGCGAATGTTTTTGTTGTTGGTGGAGAGTCGAAATGCCGCTCAGTTGCTCTGTTTCCTTGATCTTCAGCATATGTTATAACTTTCAATTTATAGCCGGCATCATATGAATACCTTTTAATTTTTTCCATAAAGAAACAAATTACTAGCAAAAATATTGTATTGTTACCGATAACACAAATCACTTTCAGTTCAAGTTCACTGGCACGGTAGACTGCATCATAGGCTAGACAGTGGGCGGGGCGAGAGGGAGACAGTGTTAGCTCACTTGTGATTCCCGACCATTCATGTTCGTTGCATCGGTGCACTGCTGATTCCAGCTGAATGCAGTGTTGCCATATAGAGGCAGATCTCCCGCGGAATCGAATATACGGCCATTTTTAAGACTGTTGGGTTTAAATCAAACATTGAACACTTTTATACTACTTTCGTGTGTAAGACGCACCTCAAGTTTGGAGGCAAGTTTTCGAAGAAAGAAATGCGTCACATAGTTCGTAAAATAAGGTTTACGATGACACGGCAACGCGCTAGCTCTGAAATGTGGAAGACCTGAATCACGAGGAAGCAAAAGTTTAGGAAGACCAAGAAAGAGAGTGTAACCAAAGTAATCATAAGCGGTAATACAGTTCCTTACGAAGATTACTGGGATTTTTTCTAGAATAATTTGGATATTTAGATTATTACGATTAGTTAATTATCTAATGGATGCGGTTAAGAATTGTAGACGGACGCCAAGGCTTGTCTGCAGTGCGACATTTGCACGCAATTCACGCGACGCCTGTGGTGTGGCACTTGGTGTGGAGCCCGGCGTCTATCCCGCTCTCGCGTTCTCCCTTCTATCCACCGTGCGTTATTGTGCCAATTGTGCCTGTCGGTGCTGTGCTCAAACTCTTGTGGCGCCCTATTTTGTGCCCTCCCGCGTGTGCCGTCCTTCGTTTCTCCCGCTCTTCGATGTCGCCCAAAGACCGGTTCTCTCGACAGTGCCCCGACGAGTGCACGTTGTACGTGAGCAGGAAAACGTGACGCATCGCGCTACACCATTCCTCAGCTGTCATTTTGTCGTTCAAGTATCCCGGCAGAATGACGAAGTGAGTACCGTATGTTGCCATAGATTGGCGTGAATGTGGCACAGTCTGTCCCCGATATACACTCATCTTTGAACTTGCCTGTGCGGTCAGGTCCCAGTATGTTGCGAGAAACTTAGCGCACCAATCCTTGTACCTACTGTGCTCGCAAATTGTTACGTGAAGCCTGGCAGCCTCCACCTGGTCGAGCGTCTGTCGAGTGAAGCATTAAATTCCGCCACCCTTTTCGCTCGCATATATGCGTCTAAATTCTTTAGGTACGCCTTCGGGTGGGTACTACGCATTCGACCGATCTTAGGCAGAGGTACGTCCACCCCGTACATCGGAAATACGGCCTGCAAATTCGGTAGAGCCACCTGCATCACAAGGACATTCCCTTGCCGCATTGCAGACACTCACTGCTCGCATTGCAGACACTTAGTGCTCGAGAACTGACACTCGTGTTTGTGTTTCCTTGGACGATTTACTTTCCTCATCTATGCGCGCGAAGATGTCAGAAATTTTCGCGTTTACTCTCGTTTCTAAGTTGCCAACCTATATTTCACACTCTTTTGTCACCTCCACCAGGCTGTTGGTGATCTCTATCCGTATCTTTTTGGTTTAGGTCTCCAGTTCGTACCTAACTCCAGCGATCTGCCCATCAAGCTTTTGATTGCAAAGCTTTATATCGGCTTCCAGTCTTTCAAGTCGTTTTTCATTCTCCTCTCTCATGGCAGTTAACTGCGATGTGTGGTTTTCTAACATCGTGAGAATTCGACTTCGCGTATGGCACAGAGACGTGCCTTATGTCACACCCGAACTTTCCTCAGGTGGCCTGTCGGTTACTAGTGAGCTCTAGAATTGTCTACCCCCTATAAACGAGCCAGTCGTTTCCTCACTCAGATCCGAATTCTCGTCCATTGGCCTGACGTTTCCATATTTACCAATCTCCCAAACCTCAACTGCACAGAGAAGGGAAACCACAAACTAAAAGCACTCCACAGAACAAACTGAGACAGGCAATACGACGCTGATGGCAGCGCTGGTATCCGCAAAAAGAACAATGAAAACATTGAACACAATGTTCACAACAACGAACTGCATGCCCTAAAAGTATTGCAGAAAATACGTGGCAGGCTGTGGCAACCGAAAGTAAATAGGTTAAAAAAATGGTTCAAATGGCTCTGAGCACTATTGGACTTAACTTCTGAGGTCATCAGTCCCCTAGAACCTAGAACTACTTAAACCTAACTAACCTAAGGACTTCACACACATCCATGCCCGAGGCAGGATTCAAATCTGCGACCGTAGTGGTAAATAGATTAACTACCGCTGTACCTACTTCAGACAACACACGTGCAACGCATTTAGCACACACAAACACACCATTCGTGTGCTTGACATCACACACCAAGTGGTTAACATAGTCTAGTAAAGGTACAGCACATAAATTTTTCATGAGTCGTGTCTGAAAGTTTCGAAATTATCACACTAGCTGAATCCTGAGAATGAAATCAGATAGAAGCGCCACGTTGGGCGCATAAAATGTGATTTGAGACCTCTTCTCTGCTCTCTGACAAGAAATGACACGGTGAAGATTGATGAGATTGTACCACATTGGGAGCCAATAATTAAGTGATGTCAGCAATTAAAAGAAATCAACCACAAAGGTTACGGGATTCATAAGCGAATGCAACAGATTCTTTAGATGAATAAAATCGTGAAATGACTGCATTTATTTCAGTGACTTTTGAACACAAGATAAAACAAAAATTATATATCTCAGGACCAATTTGACTGGGCGTGGACCCGATAAGTTCTTAAGAGAAAGGAGAGGGGAATGAATTATTTCCCAATTCTTCATAGATGTGTGTCGTGTGGTGATGACGGCGGCATGTGCTGGCTCGGGACGGCGCGTCGCCTAGGAGCCGCACGGTTACCCGCGGCTGTGCGGCGAGGTCCCGAAACGAGTCCGCGTTGATAGGTCGCCGTAGCCGAAGCGTCGGAAGGCGGAAGGCGGATGTTGGAGATAAACTACTGGCCATTAAAATTGCTACACCAAGAAGAAATGCAGATAAGAAACGGGTATTCATTGGACAAATATATTATACTAGAACTGACATGTGAATACATTTTCTCGCAATTTGGGTGCATAGATCCTGAGACATCATTACCCAGAACAACCCCCTCTGGCCGTAATATCGGCCTTGATACGCCTGGGCATTGAGCCGAACAGAGCTTGGATCACGTGTACAGGTACAGCTCCCCATGCAGCTTCAACACGATACCACAGTTCATCAAGAGAAGTGACTGGCGTATTGTGACCAGCCAGTTGCTCGGCCACCATTGATCAGACGTTTTCAATTGGCGAGAGATCTGGAGAATGTGCTCGCCAGGGCAGCAGTCGAACATTTTCTGTATCCAGAAAGCCCCGTACAGGACCTGCATCATGCGGTCATACATTATCCTGCTGAAATGTGGGGTTTCGCAGGGATCGAATGAAGGGTAGAGCCACGGGTCGTAACACATCTGAAATGTAACGTCCACCGTTCGAAGTGCCGTCAATGCGAACAAGAGGTTACCGAGACGTGCAACCAGTGGCACCCCATACTATCACGCCGGGTGATACTCCAGTATTGCGATGAGGAATACACGCTTCCAATGTGCGTTCACAGCGATGTCGCCAAATACGGATGCGACCGTCATGATGCTGTAAATTACGAACAACTTCAGTTGGAAGGACCACATAGATAATATTGTCGGGAAGGCGAGCCAAAGGTTGCGTTTTATTGGCAGGACACTTAGAAGATGCAACAAGTCCACTAAAGAGACAGCTTACACTACACTCGTTCGTCCTCTGTTAGAATATTGCTGCGCCGTGTGGGATCCTTACCAGGTGGGATTGACGGAGGACATCGAGAGGGTGCAAAGAAGGGCAGCTCGTTTTGTATTATCGCGTTATAGGGGAGAGAGTGTGGCAGATATGATACACGAGTTGGGATGGAAGTCATTACAGCATAGACGTTTTTCGTCGCGGCGAGACCTTTTTACGAAATTTCAGTCACCAACTTTCTCTTCCGAATGCGAAAATATTTTGTTGAGCCCAATCTACATAGGTAGGAATGATCATCAAAATAAAATAAGAGAAATCAGAGCTCGAACAGAAAGGTTTAGGTGTTCGTTTTTCCTGCTAGCTGTTCGGGAGTGGAATAGTAGAGAGATAGTATGATTGTGGTTCGATGAACCCTCTGCCAAGCACTTAAATGTGAATTGCAGAGTAGTCATGTAGATGTAAACAGAACCTGGATTTATCCGAAAAAGTGACGTTTTGCTATTCGTGCACCCAGGTTCGTCGTTGAGTAACACCATGGCAGGCGCTCCTGTCTGTGATGCAGCGTCAAGGGTAACCGCAGCCATGGTCTCCGTGATGATAGTGCATGCTGCTGCAAACGTCGTCGTACTGTTCGTACAGATGGTTGTTGTCTTTCAAATAATCCCATCTGTTGACTCAGGGATCGAGACCTGGCTGCACGATCCGTTACAGCCATGCGGATAAGATGTCTGTCATCTCGACTGCTAGTGATACGAGGCCGTCGGGATCCAGCACGGCGTTTCGTATTACCCTCCTGAACCCACCGATTCCATATTCTGCTAACAGTCATTTGATCTCGACCAACGCGAGCAGTAATGTCGCGATACGATAAACTGCAATCGCGATAGGCTACAATCCGACCTTTATCAATGTCGGAAACGTGGTGGTACGCATTTCTCGTCCTTACACGACGCATCACAACAAGGTTTCACCAGGCAACGCCGGTCAACTGCTGTTTGGGTATGAGAAATCGGTTGGAAACTTGCCTCATGTCAGCGCGTTGTACGTGTCGCCACCGGCGCCAACCTTGTGTGAATGCTCTCAAATGCTAATCATTTGCATATCACAGCATCTTCTTTCTGTGGCTTAAATTACGCGTCTGTAGCATGTCATCTTCGTGGTGTAGGAATTTTAATGGCCAGTAGCGGAGATGGTAGAGCTCCCACGTTCTCTTGCTTGTCACCGACTGTCCTCTTGCTTCTCCTCCATCTCTCAGTTCAACGACTCCTAGAAATTTTTCTCCTCTCGACATTTCCATTGGCGTACAAAATTTGGAGTGCCACCCAATGACTGATCACTATTTCGTGACCACGCCTCCCAGGGTAGGGTAGAAATTATCATCTTGCGTGGGCTTGTGTGTGACTCGGGAATTGTCGTTTTTCTCACGATTTCACTGCCAAGACTGTTCTCAGCGTTCGCCGTACATTAATTCGATGTTTCTCTGCATTCCTAAGTTACTGTGAAAGCAGCCACACAACACTTCTCAGTAACGGCTCTCTCTGCATGAGACCTGGACAGTGTCATGTTTCTTCTACGTCTCCGAAGCCGTTTCCGTCCATGATTTGTGAGGAACGTCCTTAGGCTGACTTCATTCACAGTTCCATAGTTCCACACTCTTGCCAATGCGAATTTTTGGGGCTTTAGATACGGTTCTTCTCAGTGCCTGTAGGTTGTTGGAATTGTTGACACTTTCTCGCTTTCTATGGCAGCTAAAATGGCTGCTGCGAGCCAGAAGATTCACATGCCTCCACTCGGGCATTCGTGACGCATTTTTATCTATAGAGGTCCATCACTTTTCGGCACGCTTCACGTTTTCCGCCAGACTCTTCGCAAGGTGTCCATTCGTAAATGAGACGGGGGCATCTTCCATCTTACAGCTGTGTGGTTGCAGAATGGCTGCAGTGCCCACGTCTCGGGCGCTCGCCGCATGGGACCCGGCTCTCTCCTCTCCTGGGCCTCTGGCGTTGTGAGTTGGCGAAAGTGGCCCCTGGCGGATGTACCACAACAGTAAGCAGATTCAGAGGAATGTGGTTCGCAGTAGTTATGAGGGGATGAAGAGACTTGTACAAGAGAGGCTAATGCGGAGGGCTGCATCAAACCAATCTTCCTACAGAGTACTACATAAACAACAGTGCCAAAAAAGGTCAAGCAGTGTTTTCAGTTTAAGGTACCTATTTTCCGGTCATTGACTGGCTAGCGAAGTATGACTGTACATTTCTCTCTTCACTCACAAACTTGACGTTTTGCATGTGGCACTCGTATTATGAGACATTTTTGGTTGGGGTACCCTTAAGTTTAGTTCAGTTGTTATGTTTGAAAATTTTCTTATTTGTCCATATACCACACCTCTATTGCTAAATTTGAATGTTGTGTGTAAAATGCAAATCTCCATTGTAGATGCCTGTGAAGTTTACGAGTAGATGGCAGTGACTGTGTTTGTGCTGTTGGTAATGGTAAGACAAAGCAGAGGGCGCATGGCTCACTTATCTTCGGCGTCAGCTTTGGAGACATTCCATTGATATGTGTACGTGTGAAACAATCTGACAAAGTTCTGGCCATCCAACCAACTTCGTCCTCCTAGCACGACGTTTTTGTTGACGAGAATTTCAAGATTCCACTAATAAATGGAAAGACGCAGACAATTATACAAGAAATGGACATTGGACACAGAAAGGAAAAAAACTACGGTAGAAGTAATTGGCGTGGAGGAGCGCTTTTGAGGGGAAAAGCACAATCAAAAGTTATTCCCTTCGAAAGACCTCCAGCAGTGATGCGCGGAAATCATCTGACGAGAGCAAGGACACACAGAGGTTCAGTTGTGAACCATTTGTTCCAAAAAAAGAGAAAATATGCTGAACCGGTGCAGCTAGTGGCAGGAAACAAAATTACGAGCAGGAATTCAGAAATAGCTAGTATGTTGCACAGAGTGTGCGCCTGTTGTAGCGGCGAATGGTATTGTAAAAAGTGTAACGTGACAGAGATGTCGGGCACGCAATTTAATTTAACAAAGCCAGTTTTCGTTATCAAGCTGAAGATCTATCTATGAATTTCGTTATGTCACAGCCACTTCCTTTATGTTGGAATCTTATTAATATCATGTTCTTTTGGTCAGAGTTTTGGCCATTTGATTTGGTATTTTCTCAGTAATTCTTACTCATATATTGTTTTCATCAGCAGAAGGAAATTTTCTCGAAATCTAGTGCTTTCAGGGCGATCACTGGTGAAAATGAGAGAGGAAATTAGTGCCAACGTACCAAGTCTAATGTCTTTTCGTGTCACTGTCCGATGAATAGTTTTAAATATATAAGTACTTACCCAGTAGGCATACTTAATATTATTAATATACTCACATCGAATCAGAACTACTTTTTCTGAATTTTTTTCAGTCTCTGCCAAATTTTTCGTGAGTTATCTCATAAGTGAGGAGATATGTGAAATTTGTGCCATTTGTAAATGACCACACAACGTTAGAGTGAGCTTTTTATCATCATAAATTTTATCCTTGTAACAAACGTCTAGATAACTAGAATAGTTATTTCTGATTCGATAAGATGTGGCTGTAGCTTGATATGTTGTCTTTCGATGGCTTTATCTTAGCCTAGATGTGAATTTTATGGAAAAGTCAACCTGAGATGTGTTGTCAACTACTCGTTGGCACGTACAATTTTTATGTCCCGGTAATCGATTAATTGCGACCAAAGTTCAGTAATATTTCAGTATGTGTAGCTGTCTGGAGGCAACGCAGAAATTTCGACATTACAGCGGTATGGTTCTTTGCTAAACATACGTAAATCTAGTAACGTCTTTCGTTTATTCCACTAAACACCAAACTGTGAACATCGTTAGTTTTAATGATGTGGTACGACAGTATTCAAGTTTCTGGTCCGCTAAACTCTAAGGACGTGTTCCATTCGTTGTTAAAACACAATTGTTACGATCATATCAATGTAGTATTGCACGTATAATAACACAGAATATACTTAAAAATGAATTTACGAGTGGAAGACTGTATTAATCCTTTTTCTTCCAACCCATTCGAATATCTTAAAGAAAAACACTTGTGGTCATAGCAATTATAAGATCATCCAAACAATACTGGAAAGTGCTGTTGCTGAAGCGTTTTTGAACACCATTGTAAAATACAGTTGCATGAAAATCGACAAAGATCGATGTACGCACTGGAACACTGTCGAGATGGAAGCAGTTCTGTTGTCCGCAGCAGTCCCAGTTCAGTGTGGCTCCCATTGCAGGGCAACTGCTAGATTGAATGCTCCGATAGCGTTCAAGAATCGATGTGGTTGTAACACAGAGGTTTTCTACAGACATTTGGAGCAAGTTTCGCTCTATAGCTGTCCATCCTAGTCGCTTTACAAAGAGAAAGATAGAAAAATAAAATTAAAATTGCTGTTCCAATCAAAGATTCGGGTTGCTTATAGACTACGATTCCTCCTCATACACGCATCATCCTGGTTCCCAGAATCTCTGAAGATAGATCTTGACTGTGGGTATTGTATCACAGACACAGTGCCTTTGACTGTACAGAGATGTCACTAAACCCGCCGAAAGATGTACACCATGCATGAGCAGCGCCTATTAGACGTAGAGGGTCCAACAGCCGATCAGTTCCAGTCATTCTACCAGGAAGGAGGTACACGGCTCGTGTTGTCAGTTCAACCACGCCTAGACGGTCAATAACGCAGTTCGAATGCGTCCGCTTTGTTAATTTGTGCCAGGAAGTTCTCTCAACAAGGGAAGTGTCCAGGCGTCTGAGTGAACCAAAGCGATGTTGTTCGGACATGGAGGAGATACAGAGAGACAGGAACTTTCGATGACATGCCTCTCTCAGGCCGCCTAAGGGCTACTTCTGCAGTGGATGACCGCTACCTACGGATTATGGCCCGGAGAAACCCTGACAGCAACGCCATCATGCTGAATAGAGCTTTTCGTGCAGCCACAAGACGTTGTGATACGACTCAAACTGTACGCAGTAGGCTGCACGATGCGCAACCTCACTCCCGACGTCCATGACGAGGTCCACCTTTGCAACCACGACACTATGCAGCGCGGTAAAGATGGGCCCAACAACATGTCGAATGGACCACTCAGGATTGGTTTCAACGATGAGAGTGGCATATGCCTTCAACGGGACAATCGTCGGAGACGTGTTTGAAGGCAACCCGGTCAAGATGGACGCCTTAGACACACTGTTCAGCGAGTGCAGCAAGGTGGAGGTTTCCTGCTGTTTTGGCGTGGCATTATGTGGGGCCGATGTACGCCTCTGGTGGTCAAAGAAGGCGCCGTAACGGCTGTAACATACGTGAGTGCCATCCTCTAACCGATAGTGCAACCATATCGGCAGCATATTGGCGAGCCATTCGTCTTCATGGACGAAAACTAGAGCCCCCATCGTGCAAAACTTGTGAATGACTTCCTTCAGGATAACAACATCGTTCGACTAGAGTGGCCAGCATGTTCTCCAGACATGTACTCTATCGAACATGCCTGGGATGGATTGAAAAGGGCTGTTTACGGACGACGTGACCCACCCACCACTCTGAGGGATCTACGCCGAATCGCCGTTGAGGATTGCCACAATCTGGACCAACACTGCGTTGATGAACTTGTGGGTAGTATGCCACGACGAATACATGGATGCATAAATGCAAGAGGACGTGCTACTGGGTATTAGAAGTACCAGTGTATTTAGCAGTCTGGACCACCACCTCTGAAGCTCTCGTTGTATGGTGATACAACATGCAATGTGTAGTTTTCATAAGCAATAAAAAGGGCTGAAATGGTGTTTATGTTGATCTCTATTCCAATTTTCTGTACAGGATTCCGGAACTCTCGGAACCGAGATAATGCAAAACTTTTTTTGATGTGTGTTTCGTGTCGGACCTTCTTGAGCACGACGTAGTGCAGAAACTCGACGTGGCATGGTCACAACTAGTTGTTGGAAGTCCCCTGCATAAATATTGAGCCATGCTGCCACTATAGCCGTTCATAACTGCGATAGTTTCGCCAGTGAAAGATGTTGTGCACGAACTGACGTCTCGATTATTGCTAAATCCGCGAGCCCTCGGATACCGATGCACACGTCAGAGAACAGGAGAGAAACAATGACGACGCGAGGTGGGAAGACCACCTGCGGTCGGGACTCAAACCCAGGCCGGAGTCGAGCAACAGGGCAGACGAACGGCGGACCCCAAACAACCACAGCAAGGCAATAGGAATCTAGGCTACAACGAAGTGCGACAAACCTTCGACACAACGTTGACAGCAGATCAATCACGAGCCACATCCCACCCAAATCGAGACCAGAGAGCAAAACCAATATCACAGCAAAGTCGTCGGCATTTAGTCAGTAGTACGGTGGAGATGGTAACGAACACTATCAGACGAAGTACACGACTAACTTAACGGTCGATGTGTGGCGGTATTTATGCGTGCTGCCAGGAGCACTATCGACCGGTGTATTCACGTGGCGAGGCGGTACCGCACTCACTAGGCAAGTGCAGCGCCGCGGCTACACTGCCCTCTATCGGCCATCGAGATCCATTTGTTCCGGCGTGACCCGATAAATGTTCGGTGGGATTCATGTCGAGTGATATGGGTGGCTAAGTCATTCGCTCGAGTTGTCCAGAATGTTCTTCAAACCAATCGCCAACAATTGTGGCCCGGTGACATCCGTATTATCATCCAGAAAAATTCCAATGTTGTTTGGGAGCAAATGGTTTCCTAGCCCCTTAATATATCCATTTCCAGTCAACGATCGGTTCAGTTGGTCCAGATGACGCACTCCATTCCATGTGGATACAGCCCACGCCATAATAAAGCCACAACCAGTTTGCACTGTGCATTGTTGACAACTTGGGTCAACGGCTTCGTGAGGTCTGCGCCACACCCAAACCCTACCATCAGCTCTTACCAACTGAAATCGAGACTCCTCTGAGCACACCGCGGTTTTCCACTTGTCTAGTGTCCAACCGAGATGGTCACGAGCTCAGGAGGGGCACTGCAGGTGATGTGCTGTTAGCAAAGACACTCGCGTCGCTCGTCTGTTGCCATAGGCCATTAACCACACATTTGCCACACTGTCCTAACGGATATGTTCGCAGCATGTCCCGCATTGATTTCTGAGATTATTTCAAGCAGGGTTGCTTGTATGGTAGCACTGACAACTCTAGGCTAACACAGCTGCTATCGGTCGTTAAATGAAGGCCGTCGCCCACTGCGTTGTACGTGGTGAGAGGCAATGGCTAAAATTGGTAGTCTCGGCACACTCTTGACACTGTGGATCTCGGAATGCTGAATTCCCTAACGATTTCCGAAATGGAATGTCCATGCGCGTTCAGAATCTGTGGAAACCCGTCGTGCAGCCATAATCACAGGAATCACCTGAGTACAAATGACAGTTCTGCATATGCTCTGACCTTTTATACCTTGTGTACGCGATAGTACCGCCATCTCTATATGTGCGCCGGCCGAGGTGGCCGAGCAGTTCTAGGCACTACAGTCTGGAACCGCGCGACCGCTACAGTCGCTGGTTAGAATCCTGCCTCGGGCATGGCTGATTGTGATGTGCTTAGGTTAGCTAGGTTTAAGAAGTTCTTAGTTGTAGGGGACTGATGACCTCAGAAGTTAAGTCCCACAATGCTCAGAGCCATTCTATATGTGCATATCTCTGTCTTATATCTTTTGTCCCCTCAGTGTACAATAACGTGTTCAGTGGTGGTAGGAACGGGGCTGTACACCATTTTGTTAAAAAGACGACGGATTTAATTAGTGTAATTATGCTTTAAAGTTAATTTTCTCAAACCATCCGTAACCACAGAGAGCTTGCCTCGGTGAGGGGTATCAAATGGTGGGAACGGAAAAATTTCTGCGATCACCAGTCAGTTAATTCATAAATCCCTTAAAATGTTGTAAAACTGCATAAGTTTCAGTTGAAGTTGATTTAAAAGATCCAAGCCAAGGCGACAGTTGTGCGGAGGGACACCGGCCTCCATAGCTGCCATACGTCTAGTGGTACACGATTAACTTGTGATTGTTCGGGCCAGACGGCCCCTCGGCTGAAAAACTAAGATACCGTCGACATCCCCGTGCTCATCCACGTAGGCAGCAGGACCATTTACCTCTGAAGGAAGCACACATTTTGTGGTATCGATAGCAACGATGCCACGGCGTATAAAATTTCTTAGGTTGGCACCACCACGAGACACCGACGACAGCGCCCTCTAGTCGGTGTTGTGGAGCTCTACGAGCTCCGCTACAGATTCTGCCCCATTTGATCACAAGCAGAGAGCCGGGACACTCCGTTTCAGCTTTGCTCTACATACGACGGGTCTCAGCATCGCACCGCATTGCAAGTTATGTAACCATGTGTTAACTTGTTTTTTGCACCAGTAAACCACTTTTACTTACGAGCAGTACCAACGTAGAAAGAGATTTTCACTCTGCTGCGGAGTGTGCGCTGATATGAAACTTCCTGGCAGATTAAAACTGTGTGCCCGACCGAGACTCGAACTCGGGACCTTTGCCTTTCGCGGGCAAGTGCTCTACCATCTGAGCTACCGAAGCACGACTCACGCCCGCTACTCACAGCTTTACTTCTGCCAATATCTCGTCTCCAACCTTCCATACTTTACAGAAGCTCTCCTGCGAACCTTGCAGAACTAGCACTCCTGAAAGAAAGGATATTGCGGAGACATGGCTTAGCCACAGCCTGGGGGATGTTTCCAGAATGAGATTTTCACTCTGCAGCGGAGTGTGCGGTGAAATGAAACTTCCTGGCAGGAAGTTTCAGTACCAACGTATTTTCTCTGCTCCTGCTTCTACTCACGCGCCGCCTTCCAGGCGGGATACAAAAGTTGGCGACGAGATTTCCACTTTCATTTCCTTTTTTGCTCGGTACTGCTTTCTTTTCGTGCTAGCCTCAGTATAGGACTTACATTTGTGTAAACATTGGCTCACCACAGGAACAGGTTTCGCTGCCCGATCTTGTACGTTTTCAGGCTCAGTAAATGACGCAGCTACTTGCTACCGTAAATGGACTTTTCACGCTACAAACTGCAGCAACTTCGGCACCTCCGACGCTACCGCCTGTACCGACGCCGTCGCCGACGGCGCCGCCATTTGTGCCTTCAATCCTGACGTTGAACGCTGGCTTGAATACATCGCGCAGCTCGAGGCAAACTTCGCTGCTTACAACATACCAGGTACAGAGCGGCTTGCGTCTTTTCATTGCCAGCGCGGGTATTATGTTGTACCGTGTGCTCGTCAAATTGTCTCCCACGAAGTGATTGCTGCTTTGAACTCCCACTTCTGTGACAGTGTAAATGTGGTAACTGCACGCTACAAATTCTTTCACCTCAGGCGTGGCGCTACTCATTCGAATAAATCTTGGTTAGCGAACCTTCAAAGACTAACTTCTGATTGTGACTTTAATTGCTCATGTGGATGCTCATATGCGGATATAATGATTAGAGACGCTACTGCGCAGAATGTGGCGGATCACCGTATCCGCGAGCAAATCCTCAAATTTAAAAACCCGTCTTTGCAGGAAGTAGTGGACTTGCTAGACAGACAAGATACGTTAGACTTGGCTACTTCCGTGTTCGACGTGACCCCGGCTGTGTGTGCTGTTAGTGCGGCACAACACGTGCCATCCCGGCCATCCGCACCGCGCGCAAGTAAACACGTCTCCAACCAGACACCCACTAAGAAACTGAAATCATGTCCGAACTGCTTTCGTGCCCACCCACGGGGCAGTTGCCCATCTCATCAAGCACAGTGTTATTTTTGTAATAAGAAGGGACATGTACAAGCCGTGTGCAGTAAGAGAAACACTAATTCACAACTTTTCTCCCGTTCGCGTGACTCGCGTGGGCGTCACCAACGGCAACCACCATGATCATGATTCACATCCGCCTATGGACGTTAATGCCATTTATTCAAAGCCTTCTGCTCCACGTGCTTCTACAGCTCGTTGTGTGAATCAAGTTTTGCCAGACACTTCATCTGGCATTCAGCGCGATGCGAGGAAACTTTTTGTGACTTTGAACATTTGTGGACGTTCTGTTCGCATGCAGCTGGACACTGGTGCGTCAGTTTCTTTACTGAACAAATCTACGTATGACTTGCTTGGTTCACCCCCGCTTCGTCGTTCACATTCCATGCTGACTGCATTTACTGGACACGAACTCTCAGTGCTTGGTGTGTGTAGTTTGTTAGCCACATATGACGCAACGACCCGTATAGTGTCTCTCCATGTGCTCCGCTCTAGTGATGCCACAAACATTTTTGGCATGGACGCATTTGAACATTTTGGCGTCGCAATTCAGGACAATGTACTTTGCATCACCACTAGTGGCCATGCAGACAGTATTGCCACACTATGCGATGATTTTCAAATGGTTCAAATGGCTCTGAGCACTATGGGACTCAACTGCTGTGGTCATCAGTCCCCTAGAACTTAGAACTACTTAAACCTAACTAACCTAAGGACATCACACACATCCATGCCCAAGGCAGGATTCGAACCTGCGACCGTAGCAGTCGCACGGTTCCAGACTGTAGCGCCGAGAACCGCTCGGCCACATCGGCCGGCTCACTTTCAGGGATCTAGTTGTTGGTTACTAGCCGATCACAGGAGATACAGTGAAGATGAGTCAGTTACAAACAGTGACGTCTCTGGAAGATGGAAATCTCGCGATATGCATGAGACATTATAGAAAAGGACTACAAGATACACACTTGTCTTCCTTAATATTAGGGAGTAGTTTGGAATGTGTCTTCTCAACTCATCTTATAGTTTACATAGTTTACTTGCTAACTGAGCACTGCCTGTACTCAATTCACTTACAGCAGTTATAGCGCAAAGAAAGAGGCATTTGGAAAGGTGCGCCTAGAACCGCGAGACCACCGCGGCCGGCTGCGATGATTTTACTGAACTCTTTTCTGATGGCCTTGGTTGCGCCACAGGCTTTGCAGCGCATGTTGTAGTTAAAGACAATGCCAGGCCTATTTTCCGGCGCGCACGCCCGGTACTGCACGCACTGCGCGACGCCGTAGCCCCTGAACTTACGCATTTGCAAGACAGTGGTGTCATTGAAACTGTTGCTTCGCCATGGGATTCGCCTATAGTGTGTGTGAAGAAATCAAACGGTCGTCTCCGTATTTGTGTTGACTTTAAGTAAACAGTAAACCCCCAGACA
Organism: Schistocerca gregaria; assembly: GCF_023897955.1. NCBI lineage: Eukaryota > Metazoa > Arthropoda > Insecta > Orthoptera > Acrididae > Schistocerca > Schistocerca gregaria. Next base: position 58,616,502 of record NC_064931.1, read on the forward strand.
TTGGTCGCTACGTTTCCCTTACCGCGTCCTGAAGACATTATTGATAAGCTTGGTGCGGGAAAATTCTTTTCCACCATTAACTTGCATGACTAATACTTTCAGATTCCGCTCGACGAACAGTCGCAGCGCTATTTTGTGATCAACACCCACCTTGGCTTGTTCAAGTTTCGCCACCTTCCGTTCGGTTGTGCTTCGGTTCCTGCTATTTTTCAGTCTTGTTTGCAGCAGTTGTGTGCCACTCTCCCTGGTTGTTCCAAATATCTGGACGATATAGTTGTATCAGGTCGCACCCCTTGTAAGGTGTCAGGCAAACCCTACACCTTCCATGAAAACCCTGACATGATAAGCAAATCCAGTAGTATGTCACATAGCTCCGAATAAATCGTGACATTAAATTAACCAAAGTAATACGAGTAACGAGTGACCAAATGGAATACCACAGACTAACACAAGAATGCCTAAATGCATGTCATACCTTCCCACCGTGAGACAGACGCAGTTCCGAGGGGAGAAACGAGAACAGAAGCCGAGAGCAGAACCGTATTAAGCGAGAAGGCCCTACGATAAGGGACGGACTGGACACCCACGTCGCCAGCCTACCGCTAAGTCCACACCACCGGCAAGTTTTAGCGTGAGACTTTTTCGAGTCTCTGTTACGTTGCAAACTTTAAAAACATTGCCCCACCCTGAAAAGTACAACGTTTCTCATTGGATAGACAGAATTTTTGTAGGCGGAGCTTAAGGTTAACATTGAGACCCTGATTGGTCAGATGAAAACACAGCCAGTTATTTTTTTAAACCAACTTCGGTAAACTGTGTTAAGGAGAAGTTAGAGTTAGTTAGTTCAAAGACGGCGAGCTGGATGGCTGCTGCGCTGGCCGCTGCCGCCCTGACGCTGCCTAAACACCGACAAGGTAATGAACGCACGCGATGCCGCATTTTTGAGCGCATAAGACTTCACTCAGAACTGCAGAAGTCTCATCTGTTACACCCCCTTTTTGCATAATACTAGTGTCGATCGTAAATTAAAGCTCATAGTGTTCACATTTGCCACTTGAAGTAAAAATCTGAAACGCGATGATTTCTCTGTTATATAATTATTGAGAAGCCACATTAGCCACTGTAATTTACGTCAAGTTAGATAAGTAATTAAAGATAATTGAGGGTCACTGTAGACCATTTTGATAGTTTTCTCTCTTGTGAAACTTAATTTAAACCTAGATTATAGATGTGATACGGCATAGGTCATCCTTCGATCCATTGTAGAACTTGGAAACCCATTCAGGGAATATTCGTTCACATTTTTGTTGAACGAAGTTGGTTTTTACCATCCTGTATTGAAACATTTCCTTTTATCAATAGTGCAATTTGTAAACAATATTTTGTGAGTAGAATAAAATTTCCTATGGTAAACTTAACTGCTTTTTCGACGTTATTTTACCAGCTAACTAAAAATAGGAAAGCCTTCAACCCCTTCCACTAAATTTAATTAGTATTAAGATTCTTTTACACGGAGTGCAGCGGAGCTGACGCTGAGATCATTAAGTATTTGGTTATATCATCGCTTGTCTCACTTAACTCTTCTGAATTCTACATGTCATGTGTGGTCTGGCGTCTCCTTACCAGCAACAGGTCCCAGTTTCAAACTAGTCAATTCCCTAAAAATCATGCTCAGAGCGTCGTTGCGCGAAAGTGGTAGGGAGACTCGATATAGAACAAACAGACACCACCATGAATGTTAGACTCTGACGAACAGTTGCAGAATTTGCGTGACTTATTTACTGTACTTTTGCATGCAGGACTAAAGTGTAACAGAGGCAAGTGCAATTTTTTTTTTCAAACTGAGATTCAGTATTTAGGAGATATGATCAACTGACAGGGTATCCACCCCTCGCCGTCACCTCTCAGTGCCATTATAGACTTGCCAGCACCCAGAAACTTGAAAGAACTTCAGTCTGTGTGGGGCAAAATTACATATTATATTCGGTTTATATCAATTGCAGTGCAGATTGCAGCGCCTTTGCATTGCCTTTGCATTGGTCTTCGGAACGGAGGCTGCTTTCCACAATCTCAAATCTCCTTTGTTGAGTGATCGCTGTTTGAATCCTTTTGATCCCTCCAAACCAGTTGTTTTGGATGTCGATGTATCTTCTCACGGCATCAGGGCGGTTCTCTTGCACCGCATTAATGCCGTCGATCGCCCGATCGCTTTTGCATCTAAGTTGCTCAATTGTGGCCAGCAAAACTATTCTTAAATCGAGAAAGAAGCTTTAGCTATTGTATATGGAATGACAAAGTAAGATGATTTTTTTGTACAGTCGCAAGTTCTATTTGGTCACCGACTATAAGCCTTTGACGTCGTTGTTCCACCCGTCAAAGCCAGTTCCGGCCCGTACGGCACAAAAGTTGCAACGATGGTCTTTGTTTTTGTCTAACAACAACTACGAAATTTTGTTTCGGCCTATGGCGCAGCATGGCTATGCTTTGTCTCGTCTTGCTTTGTCGGTCCTGACGCAGTGTTTAATTCTTCCGAACTGTCCTGCATGTTCATTCATTCGCAAGACAAGGACTTAGCTGATGGTTTTCCGGTGAATTTTCGTCGCGTTGCTTCCGCGACAGCAGCCGATGCTACTTTGCTGATTCTTTTGCAGTATATTCGTACTGAATGGCCTCCATCTGCTACCCAAATTCGTGATCTACTTGTTCGACGTTACTCTGCGCAACGTCACAACTTGTCTGTACACCACGGTGTTATCTTTTTGCAAACTGACAATGAACAGTCTCGTGTGGTTGTAGTTCGTTCGTTGCAGTCGGGAATCCTCCGTTTACTGCACGCTGGTCACTGGGATATAGTGCAGACGAAGCAATTAGCGTGTCGTCAGTGCACTTGGGTCAGCATTGATTAACAAATTGAGAATATGCTTGCTAATTGTCGCTATTGCGCAGAGCATCAATCTGCTCCCTGCCAGCACTTCTTTGCTTGGCCAGCTCCAACTGCACCTTGGCAGCGCGTTCATATTGATCTTGTGGGTCCATTCTGGGACACCCGCTGGTTGATAGTTATTGATGCGTACAGCAACTTTCCTATTATTGTACTTGTGTCTTCTACTACATCTGCCAGTACTATTTTTTGCATTGAGGGCCTTCCTGAAGTTACTGTCTATGACAGTGGCCCACAATTTGTGTCCTCAGAGTTTGAAGCATTCTGTGCTGCTAATGGCATTTGTCATCTGCCCTCAGCCCCGTTCCACCCTCAGTCGAACGGCGAGGCTGAACGCTTTGTGCATACGTCTAAGTCGCAGATGAGCAAGTTGCGCGCCAGACACTCTCGCGAGCGCGCTCTCTGGACTTTCCTTGCTTCCTATGGCTCTCAGCCATGAGGCACCCGTTCCCCAGCGGAACTGCTACTTGGCTGCGCCCATCGGTCGCTCCTGCAGCTATTCCACCCGCCGTCGCGCCCTCCCGCTGCTTCGCCTCGTTCTGGCTTGGCGCCGCACGATTTGGTGCTGTATCGCGTTTTCTCTGTCAGGCAGTGCTGGGAGCAGGGGCGCATTCTTCGCCAGCTTATTTCTCATTACTGGTCCCTCGGGCATTGTCAAGGGCACCAGAACCAGATTCGTTTGTCCTATCCTCGGTTTTCTGCCGCTGTTTGTTTTCCGGCAGAACTGGATGCTTCACGGCTTCCACCGCCTCAGCCCACGACTCCACCGACAGCGCCTCCGGCGCTCGCGCCTCCACGGGCGCGCCTACCGTCGCCGCCGCTGCCGTTCCGGTTACCTGCACCGGACGGCCCCACCTCGTCGCCGCCTCCGCCGCCGCCGCCGCCACCGTGTTCCTTTGCGGTGCCGGAACTGATGGACGCTGGGGCTGCCATCACGCCGCCGCCACTGTCGCCCTTGGAGGTCGTTGCTCCGCCTCCTCATCCGAGCCCCGTGGTGGCGCGCGGCCCGGGCAGGTTTTCCACGGGGCGTTTTCCTCGCAATTCGGGGTCGCTGGTGGACAGCGTGCACAGCAATTCTGCTGTCCGCCCCCTCAGGTGCGCCACTCCTGGGTCCCTCCACCCGCCGTCGGAAGCCATACTCAACGACTGCGCGTCGTTTCAGTGCGGTAGGAATGTGGTATCGATAGCAACGATGCCACGGCGTATATAATTTCTTAGGTTGGCACTACCACGAGACACCGAAAACAGCGCCCTCTAGTCGGTGCTGTGGAGCTCTACGAGCTTCACTACAGATTCTGCCCCTTGTGATCAAGAGCAGAATGCCGGGACACTCCGTTTCTGCTTTGCTCTACATACGACGGGTCTCAGCATCGCACCTCATTGCAAGTTATGTAACCATGTATTAACTTGTTTTTTGTATCAGTAAACGACTTTTACTTACGTGCAGTACTGACGTATTTTTCCTGCTGCTGCTCCTACCCACGCGCCGCCTTCCGGGAGGGATACAAAACATTCGGCGTGGATCAAATGTTACAAAACTGCTGAGAGCCACCCTCTCTGCATCAGTTCGTGGCATTACTTAGTAGACTCCATTCGATACAGTATCTGTTAGGCTCAATATGTTGCAGTACATGGTAGGCTTTATTTCTTGACCAGCAGCTGCACTTAGTAACCGCCATTTTGCGATTCGTGTGTTCGTTGCTAGAAAGCAATCATGCAAATTACGCTCAGCTTTTATCAAGTCATATGCGATTCGACGTTCGCAGCGGAACCGATCGTGTTTAAGATGCAAATATTCGATTTGTACCGCGAGAGATCAGTTTCACGGTTTTATTGGTAAGTTTCGTTGCATCGCCCCTGTCCGTGTGTTCGTAGAGTGTTCTAATGGCTCTTTACCTTCATTTGTGATTCGAATCCTGGAGTTCGTCTTCAATATGATGCATCTAAACTCTCTACGAACTGGTATGGTTTTCGTCGTTTATGGTGATATTTTATGTCTGTTCATGTTCTTTTGGCTCGGTTTACAGCAAGCCTGCGGATCGCCTGCATAGTGCGAAACTGAGGACTAGCTAGTTCCCATCCGTCTGTATCGAGACTACCTAACAGTTCAATGTGTTTTCGAGAATATATCTCCTGTTTTTAGCTGTCTGACTGTTTTTGGTCTGTAGTCTGCCCCCGTTCTCTTCATTAATCATTTAATTTCAGTCGTCAATCGAGATCCCTGCAGTACATGAAGAACAACCCAACGCCATCATCCAGAGAGCAGCAGACCATCAGGCGAGTTGTTTCTAATCTGGTTGTAGGGAAGACGGTGATATGTAGAACCCATTTCTTTCTTTCATTTCAATTCCTTCCAAAGCCAAACCAGCTACATGATAAACAACCTAAACGAAAGTAGCTCGTCAGTCACAGAGATCCTTGAGGATGTAGAACATATCAGAAGAACAAGAATACACAATAAATTTTTACAATGACAAACAAATATGCTAATGTATCTTCCATAGACCCCAAGCAGAATGATAGTCATGGATATGGAATGAGTCAACAAATTTTTAAACATATTTTCATTTGTGAGGTAATGAACACTGATTAGAAGAACCATTTTACAACATTTATCCACAATGATCGCATTACTGCACTGAATTTGTACAGAAGTCAGACTGTACTAATATTCGCATTATTTTATATTATAAGTAAAACACACACACACACACACACACACACACACACACACACACACACACACACACCAGCTGTTTCTACTAAGAAATCATCCATCAATGGAGTTGAAAGAGTTGGCGACCAATAAAACCTTTAGGTTCCTCTAAAACTGAACTTTATTGGTAGAGAAACATTTTGTGACTGCTGGAAAGGTATTGAAAATGTGTGTCCTTGAATAATGGACATGTTTTTGGACCAAAGTAAGTGATTTTAAATCTTTGTGAAGATCATTCTTATTTCTAGTACTGATTCCATAAAATGAGCTGTTGGTTTGAAAAAGAGATGTATATTTAATGACAAATTTCATTAAGGAATAAATATACTTAGATGCAGTAGTTAATAACCGTAGTTCACTAAACAAGCTTCGGCAGGATGTTCTTGTTTTCACGCCACAAAAAATTCTTATTACACGTTTTTGTATCTGAAAATTTTAGTTTGCGTTGATGAGTCACCCCAACAAATGATCTCATTCAACATTATATTCACAGCTGCTGATTCGCTTGCAAAGAAACAGAAACATTCGAAGAAAACTACTGCAAGGAAATTAGTGAATAATTACAGAAACAAGGCGATGAAAATGAAGCAGAGAGCAGTTCCCTTCACTTGAGCAAGAATTCGGTTTATAAGCAGCGTACCTTGAAAACACAAATAGAAGACATAATGATAACATCTACAGTTCCTTGTCTCTTTCACGAGTCTGCCCTTGCGGCACAACTATTTTCAAAAATTCTTTGGAGTTACCTTAGATTTTACATTTTTGTTCAAGAAATATCTGACCAATATTGCTTAAAAAATCATGACTAGAGACAACATTAAACAAAACTGCGCAATACGTTGGGTTTCCAAGGCGCTTACTTTACGAATGAGCCCTCCTGCCACTACGGTCCTTCCTAGTTAAAAAGCTACCACATAAAACTGATTACTGTTTTGATGAATCAGACAATGAAGATGATTATGGGAACGATTAAATCTATTTCGAGTCAGTGGCTTCCCACAACATCAGCAATCACTCAGTTGGGCCTCCTAAGAAAAGGTGTCCTCATGAGAGTGTACAAAAGAATTTTTCTGAAACTATACCTTCCAGTCCACCAAACACGATTACCTTCCAAAAGAGACGGGCTAAAATCTACACCATAATCTATTAGGCAAGAAGCAACACTCACAATGGAATATTCCCAAGTGTCAATAAATGATCTTAATGAAACTTTGAGGGTGTGTAGAGCGAGCAACGTAGTGCAATACATATCTCTTTGTTTGTACCCAATTTCACTTTTCAGGGGTAAAACACACTCCAAAAACTAATTTGGCATTTTAGTTTTAGAGTGAATATCTTCAGAACGATTATTTATAAAAAATATTTTTCACATAAAAGTTGATATGTAATAAATGTTCTTGAAAACTGTATAAGAAACTTTTGTAATAATTTGAAATTTTGCAAAATATCCGACCATAAAAGCTGGTTTCTGAAATACCATTTTTGGAAAATAAGCTGTACATAATGTGCTCTCAGTGGATTTTCAACATACTTAATTAAAATATCTTAACATTCATTACTATTTTAATTAATTGTTTTACTTATACTTCTATTATGCTTTAAAATGGTGTTTTACGTTTTACATTCATGGTGTTGTTGGTTTTTAGTTTACAGTTTCACATATGTGTATTTTCTTAATAAAAAATAATAAATAACTCATTATTACGATAGAAAATAATTACAACAATGATAATCTGTAAATAAATACTGAAGTAAAATATAGCGTTTTTCTGTACTTTGGACATACAATGAACGAAATTTCTTCACGTAGTAGACACGACAGAAAAGGCAATATAAAACAAAATTCAGCAGGATTTATCTGAAAAATATGTTTATATATAATCATTTCGAAGATATTACCTCTAAACCTAAAAGGCAAATTGCCTTTTCGGGTGTGTTTTACACCTTACAACTGACACTGGGCCAAACAAAAATATATGTATTGCGCTTTTTTCCCCCTCTACACGCCTGTCAGTTTTCTTTAGGCTCGTTTATTGACACTTGGGAATGTTATCTTGTCAGCCAAAAAGCTACAGTTCATTTGAGCAAAGGTGCGAGCGATGGAAAAAATTGCTATAATGTGAATTTCCCTGAGGAACTGTCCTTTGAGGATCGGAGTTGCCTTTCAATGACTGGGTTAGACTGAGCAGAATCCAAATTGTCATCGATCATGCGCTGATATTCTTCATAAATCCGGCTTTGACCATATTCTGAGAGACTGTACACTTCGTCCGTATCAAGGGAAATTGAATGACTTTTTAGAGACTACTCCTAGAGCTTTGAACTTTTTTCCTCATTTATACATCACCTGAGGAATAGTTCGAAAGTTTAGTCTTTGTTATGCGCCTACGATGTTCCGGTCTTGTACGGCACATATATTCTCTCTTTCACATCTGACATGTCTACATATTCATTTTAAATTCTCTATTTCTATTTTTTTGCGCCATATGATAAATAATTAACGTCAGCTGTTGGTAGTCGCCTTCTTGGAGACGAGATGCAGTCGTTCTTTTCGTTGCGAACTGCGACGAATAGATGTGAATAACAGGAAATTAAATGCCATCTGTATGTTGTTTTCATAGTGGAGAGTCCGTCAAAATTACGATTACACCTTTTTGTAGATGACGAGGTCATTAGAGACGGAGCTCAAGCTGAGTGTGGGTAAGGTTAGCGGAGGAAATGGGTCGTCTTTTTCTCAAGTGAACCATCCTGGCATTCAGCTTCATTGTTTATGGAAATAAGAGAAAACCTAAATTTGAATGACACAATGTGTATGTAAACCTCGGTCTTTTCCAGTGCGTGACGTAAGACTCAGAAGCACAAAAAAGAACTAATTTTAGGCCGAGTAGTCAAGATCACGAACAAATTCTGCTACCTTCGAAGCTAAATAACACACGATGGAAGTAGGAAGAGGGTCAAAAAACGCAGACTACTACAGGCAAAAAGGATGTACCTGCTGAAAAGAAGTCTGCTAATAGCAAAAATTTCTGAGAATGAACTTTTGGAGTACAAAAGTGAATGAAGGTGAAACATAACAGTGGGAAAACCAGAAAACAAGGGAACTGAAGCATTTAAATGTGGTACTGTAGAAGCATGTTGAAAAATGGGTGGCATAATAAGATATGAGGAGGTTCTCTGCAAAATGGGCGAGGAGAGGAACATATGGAAAACACTCAAAGGAAGAAGGGACAGGATGATAAGACATGTGCTAACGCATCAAGGAATAACTTTCACGTTATTTGAGGAAAGCTTATAGGGGAAATGCTGCACAGGGAGACAGAGATTGGAGTATATCCAATAAAAGATTGAGGGCTCTGGATGTAAGTGCAGCTCTGAGGTGAAAGAACCCATGGCAGGGGACATTAACCGATGACACGAACAAAGAAAGAATACAACTTGAATATAAATATATTCCATAAGGGAATAAAATTATACAATAAACCACTAAAAGAGACCATCTAGATAAGAAATCATTATGATAAAAATTTTCTAGATTTTCTTATCAACAGAAAATTATCCTTATAGATCACTATAAAATTTAAAACAATAACAAATGTATCTTCCTTTCGTACCTCATAAAGAATTATAAACCTATTAATTTCAGGACATCTCTAGTCAGAGGTGTAATACGGATGCTAACTCAGTTTAGTGACACACAATGAGGAAGGCTCAGAAGAATAACAAAATATAGTATATCGGTGTTGCAGTGATCTTTATATTCTTCTTCTTTTATTTACAATTTACACACGCACATGTACAAGTCTGACAATCCTAATGAGTGTGATCCATGAAAAATGAATTACACTGTCTGACCACATACTTCTATATCCTGAGAACGAGGGCTATTAATAGGCTTTACAGTTACAGACAATTGCTTCCATCAGATGTTTAACATTACTGCATTTCGCATCGAAGGCAAGAATATTTGGAACACCCGACAACGTTCCTGCTGTGTGATACTGGTAAAGCGCTCATACGCTCGCCACAATACACTGGCAGCGAGTGTGACCTCGCCACAGTTCAGAGACCCTTCTTTTATTCCAGTCATCGGGCCTTCATTCTGTCAGCTAAACGCGGCACCCCTTATTACTACAGTTCACTTTATAACTCGCTCTTACTTCATTGCGATTCTCAGATTCTTTTTCCATTTCCCTTAAAGTACATCGCTTACAAGGGGACATTCCCATGTGTCAATAAACAACGATGATGAAACTGGGCGGATGTGTAGAGGCGGCAAAACAGTGCAACACGTATTTTTTGTTTGTGTCCAATTTCATTTATAAGGGGTAAAATAGAACCTGAAAGGTAATTTGTAATTTTAGGTTTAGACGTAATATCTTCGAAAGGATGACATATAATAAACATTTTTCGTATAAAAGTTAACATGTAATTAATGTTCTTGAAAACGACATACTCAGTTAGATCCTGAAATAACATTTCTGGAAAATAAGCTGTACACAGTTTGCGTCGGGGTACTTTCAACATACCTAAGTAAAATATCCAAACATTCATTACTAATCACATTATTTACTTTAGTTATATTTGTTTTGTGTTTCAAATTGTTGTTCCACGTCTTACACTCTGTTACATCTTTTGTTTTTCAGTTTTCCGTTTCACATAAGCGTATTTTATTCATTGCAAACAATAAGTAACTCATTATTGTGATAGAAAATAATAATAATAATGGTTATCTATAAAGAAATGATTAAAGCATAACGTTTTTATTCCTACAAATAAAATGAACAAAATTTCTTCACGTAGTATATACGACGGAGAAGACAAAATAAAACAAAATTCAGCAGGATTTCAAATTGCAGCTGGTGACCCTCTAAATATCCTGATTTGTATCTGCCATATTTCAGTAAACTGGTAAACTTTGTCGAAGAGAATTGATTAAGTACTAATGAGTGCAGCTTGAGTATATTGTTCCTTGAGTGGAGGTTGAGATCATTATCATTCGGCAGAATTAGATCTCAATGACTTCTCACAAAATTCTTCCAACATCGAAAAGTGCATACGTCGAGCAGCTACCGTCGAGCCCCTTGGGACCACCAGGTGAACAAGTTCCTTCTCTTCAGGTGTCATCCTCTAAGCTCTTTCACATTGACCACCGCAAGGATCTAATGATTATACAGATATTTCTACCTCACTGGGGAAAAAATCTTGCAAATATCTTTTGATCTGGCTCTAAGCACCATGGGACTTAACATCTGAGGTCATCAGGCCGCCAGACTTAGAACTATTTAAACCTAACTAACCTAAGGAGATCACACACATCCATGCCCGAGGCAGGATTCGAACCTGCGACCTTAACAGCAGCGCGGTTCCGGACTGGAGCGCCTACAACCGCTCGGCCACTGCGGCCGGCCTTTTGATCTGGTCAGACCGTTTTTTACCAGATTTCGATTCTGTCACAAGTACATTTTGGGCTTCAAAAAGAGATTCTCGAATTCTTGGTCCAAACTCACCATTAGTTTCTTTTAAAACTGTGAAAAGGCGGGTGGTCGGTGTGAAAAAACCGTTTTGAGCGTCGTATCCCAGGACAAAACAGGTCTGGTGATCCGATATGACTCGACTGCAAAGGTACAGACGTGGGACGTGTACGGCTTTCGATGTTGGAAGAACTCTGTGAGAAGATTTTCAGTTATAGTTCTGTTGAATGTATTTGACGTGAATCTCCACTCGAGAAGCAATATAATCATGCTGTAGTCATTAGTACATAATCAATTCTCTTCGACAAAGTTTACCAGTGTACTGAAATATGCCTGATACAAATCAGGAAATTTAGAGGATCATTCATGAAAATTTGAAATCCTACTGAATTTTGTTTACTCTTATATTGTCTTCTCCAGAGTGTATATTTAGTGAAGAAATTATGTTTATTTTATGTGCATGGTGTAAAAGAACATTATGTTGTAAACATCTCCTTACAGATTATTTTCTACCACTATAATGAGCTGCTTATTATTTTCAGTTAACAAAATACTCGTATGTGAAGGGGTAAACTAAAAAAAGCATTCAATGTAAAACTTAGAATAACAGCTTAAAACATAAAACAAATATAAGTAACATAAACAACTAGAATGGTAACGAATGTTTAGATATTTCAATTAGATATGTTAAAAATACTTTGACAGCACATAGTGAACAGCTTGTTTTCTAAAAATTCTATTTCAGGATCCAGCTTTATTACACAGTGATCTATGTGGCACGAAAGCTTCTTTAATTCTTGTTGCAACAGAAGTTTTCATTTTCAAAATTAATTTATGGTGGTGGGGTATTTTGCAAAACTTGAAATTATTACAAAAGTAGATTACACAGATTCCAAGGATATAAATTGCATTGTTATTTGAGTCATCATTCTTTCGACTAGTTGGTGAGGCCCGCCACGAATTCCTCTCCTGTTCCACCCTTTTCATCTCAGGGCAGCACCTGCAACCTACGTCCTCAATTTGCAGGATGTATTCCAATCTCTGTCTTCTTCTACAGTTTTTACCCTGTACAGCTCCCTATGGTTCTATGGAGGTTGTTCCCATTTGTCTTAAGAGATGTCCTATCTTCCTGTCCTTTCTTCTTGTCAGTGTTTTACATGTATTCCAGTCGTCCCCGATTCCACAGAGAATCTCCTCATTAATTACCTTGTCAGTACACCTAATTTTCAATATTCTTCTGTAGCACCACATTTCAAATGCTTCTGTTCACCTCTGTTCCGGTGTTCCCATAGTCTAGGTCTCACTAGCATACAATGCTATGTTCCAAACGTAGTCTCAGAAATGACTTCCTTAAAATATTCTTTATATGTCATCGTTTCGAAGACATTCCCTCTAAACTTAAAATGCCAAATTACCTTTCTGAGCATGTTTTAACCATTAAAAGTGAAATTGGGCACAGACGAAAAAAATACGTATTTTACTATTTTGACTCCTGTGCACAACCGCCAAGTCTGATCAAGATCGTTTATTGACAGTTGGGAACGTTTCCAGTGAGATCCTGCTGTCGCCCATGGAATGGTACAGTAGTAAGTAACCCATTACGCACATTTGAGGTTTCACTTTAACATTTATGTTGTATATCTGCATCAACGTCCATTCTCTGAAAAACACTGAAGTATATGGCAGATGGTACGTCCCACTACACCAGTTATTAGGGTTTTTCCCGTTCCGTCCACATATGGAGCGCGGGAAGAATGCCTCCGTGCGTGCTGTATTTAATCTAATCTTGTCCTTACGACTCCTACGGGAGAGATAGGTAGGAGGTTTTAGTATATTCCTGGAGTCATCGTCTGAATCCGATTCTTGAAACTTTTTAGGTAGGCTTTCTCTGGATAGTCTGTCTGTCTTCAAGAGTGTGCCAGTTCAATTCTTCTAATGCCTCTGTGACACTCTTCCATGGGTCAAACAAACCTGTGACCAGTCGTGCTGTCCTTCTCTGTATACGTTCAGTAACCTGCTAGTCCTATTTGGTACAGGTCCCACGTACTTGAACAATATTCTAGGATTGCACGCATTCATCAACAGTTGCAGTGGCCTAAGGATGTGCGTGAGCTTCGAGAATATTATCTGTGCAAGCCAGTGGAGTTATAGTTACAATGAGAAAAACATGAAAGCCTGTGTATCTACTCGAAGGTGCAGCTTCCCTACGCATAGAAAATTTATCATCCGAAGAATCTCGTTTGGTTCATGGGTGACAACAGGTTCCGCCTTCATCAAATTAAAATCACCTCTTTTGTCACTACCCACCCCATGATGGTGTACTTACTGTTAACACCCCTTCTCTGTCTGGCACACAATGTATCTCAGAGCTTTCAAGAGGCCTACAGCGCATAATGCTGTTCTGAGCGTATGCGAAATATGGAGAAGTTCATCAAAGAGTACCAAGCGGAGGAGAAATAAAAGGAACCACAAAGCTTGTGATAGCAGCCCAGAAACGTTCTCGGGAATTAAAGCGTGAGACAGAGTATGCCACTATATGAATTGCTTATAGTTCTTACTACATCTACCCTATACTCCACCAGCCACCTTACAGTGTATGGAGCAGAATACGTAGTGTAACAGTACTTCCCCACTTTGAGTGATATGCGGGAGGAATGACTGTTGGTGACTATCCCGATGGCCTCGAATCTTTTTGGTTTTACCTTCATAACCTTCTCGCCACATATACACTGAAGCACCAGAGAAACTGGTATAGCCATGCGTATTGAAATACAGAGATATGTAAACAGGCAGAATACAACGCTGCGATCGGCAACGCCTATATAAGCCAACAAGTGTCTGGTGCAGTTGTTAGATCGGTTACTGCTGCTACAGTGGCAGGTATCAAGATTTAAGTAAATTTCATCGTGGTGTTATAGTCGGCACACGAGCGATAGAACGCAGCATCTCCGAGGTAGCGATGAAGTGGGCAATTTCCGGTACGAACATTTCACGACTGTACCGTGAATACCAAATCTCCGACATCGGTGCGGCCGGAAAAAGATCCTGCAATAACGGGACTAACGACTTCTGAAGCGAATCGTTCAACGTGACAGAAGTGCAACCTTTCCGCAAATTGCTGCAGATTTCAATGCTGGACCATCAACAAATCAGGGTGCGAACCATTCAACGAAACATCATCGATATGGATTTTCGGAGCCGAAGATCCACTCGTGTACCGTTGATAATTGCACAACACAAAGCTTTAAACCTCGCCTGGGCCCGTAAACACCGACATTGGACTGTTGATGACTGGAAACATGTCCCTTGATTGGACAAGTTTCGTTTCAAATTGTATCGAGTGGATGGACATAGACGAGTATGGAGAAAACCTCGTGAATACACGGAGACTGCATGGGGAATGTTCAGGCTGCTGGAGGCTCTGTAATGGTGTGGGGAATGTGCAGTTGGAGATATATAGGACTCCTGATACATCAAGATACCACTCTGACAGGTGACACGTACGTAAGCATCCTGTTTGATCACCTACATCCATTCATGTGCATTGTGCATTCCGAAGGACTTGGGCAATTCAAGCAGAAGAATGCGACACCCCACACGCCCAGAATTGCTACAGAGTGGCTCCCAGAACACTCATCTGAGTTTAAACACTTCCGCTGGCCACCAAACTCCCCAGACATGAACATTATTGAGCATATCTGGGATGTCTTGCAACATGCTGCCCAGAAGAGATCTCCACCTCAACGAACTCTTACCGATTTATGGACAGGATTAAGAGAAAGGAAATATGGACGATTTTTTCCTTACATTAATTTTCTCAGAAAAATACATATTTCAAGAAAATAATGGAAACGAATTCTGTTTATTATATTTTTATGTTCTGCATTTTCCATAATTCCTTTACTTTACTAACAAGCTCCTTTCAAAATTTTTCTCCATGATTAGTATACAAATATTCACAGCCAGTAATGTAATACTCATACAAATTATTTACTCATACCTCACTAATCTTTTTAAATTGATGGTCTTGTATTGTTCTCTAGTGTTAAACAATTTTTATAATGTTTCGAACATTACTTCATTTTTAACAACATTTCTTAACTCCTCTAGTTTTTCGCTCTATCTTGTCACCAAACTAGCATGCAAACATTTTTGCTTTAAACAATCTTAAAATTCTTTTTGTTTCTGTTATCTTCACTCTTAGAGGGAGATACTATACAAGATCTCTGCAGTGAACTACATAATTATACTTATCTTCCAGAGTCGTCATTAACATATCTTCTTTAGTTCCTGGCACAATTTTATTTTCAGGAGCAAGTAGTAAATCTTATGTAAATCATGTGATTCCTTTCTATTTTCTAGATCTACTTCAAATATACATTCCTGGAAATGGAAAAAAGAACACATTGACACCGGTGTGTCAGATCCACCATACTTGCTCCGGACACTGCGAGAGGGCTGTACAAGCAATGATCACACGCACGACACAGCGGACACACCAGGAACCGCGGTGTTGGCCGTCGAATGGCGGTAGCTGCGCAGCATTTGTGCACCGCCGCCGTCAGTGTCAGCCAGTTTGCCGTGGCATACGGAGCTCCATCGCAGTCTTTAACACTGGTAGCATGCCGCGACAGCGTGGACGTGAACCGTATGTGCAGTTGACGGTCTTTGAGCGAGGGCGTATAGTGGGCATGCGGGAGGCCGGGTGGACGTACCGCCGAATTGCTCAACACGTGGGGCGTGAGGTCTCCACAGTACATCGATATTGTCGCCAGAGGTCGGCGGAAGGTGCACGTGCCCGTCGACCTGGGATCGTACCGCAGCGACGCACGGATGCACGCTAAGACCGTAGGGTCCTACGCAGTGCCGTAGGGGACCGCACCGCCACTTCCCAGCAAATTAGGGACACTGTTGCTCTTGGGGTATCGGCGAGGACCATTCGCAACCGTCTCCATGAAGCTGGGCTACGGTCCCGCACACCGTTAGGCCGTCTTTCGCTCACGCCCCAACATCGTGCAGCACGCCTCCAGTGGTGTCGCGACAGGCGTGAATGGAGGGACGAATGGAGACGTGTCGTCTTCAGCGATGAGAGTCGCTTCTGCCTTGGTGCCAATGATGGTCGTATGCGTGTTTGGCGCCGTGCAGGTGAGCGCCACAATCAGGACTGCATACGACCGAGGCACACAGGGCAACACCCGGCGTCAAGGTGTGGGGAGCGATATCCTACTCTGGCCGTACACGTCTGGTGATCGTCGTGGGGACACTGAATAGTGCACGGTACAACCAAACCGTCATCGAACCCATCGTTCTACCATTCCTAGACCCGCAAGGGAACTAGCTGTTCCAACAGGACAATGCACGTCCGCATGTATCCCGTGCCATCCAACGTGCTCTAGAAGGTGTAAGTCAACTACCCTGGCCAGCAAGATCTCCGGATCTGTCCTCCATTGAGCATGTTTGCGACTGGATGAAGCGTCGTCTCATGCGGTCTGCACGTCCAGCACGAACGCTGGTCCAACTGAGGCGCCAGGTGGAAATGGCATGGCAAGCCGTTCCACAGGACTACATCCAGCATCTCTACGATCGTCTCCATGGGAGAATAGCAGCCTGCATTGCTGCGAAAGGTGGATATACACTGTACTAGTGCCGACATTGTGCATGCTCTGTTGCCTGTGTCTATGTGCCTGTGGTTCTGTCAGTGTGATCATGTGATGTATCTGACCCCAGGAATGTGTCAATAAAGTTTCCCCTTCCTGGGACAATGAATTCACGGTGTTCTTATTTCAATTTCCAGGAGTGTATGTTTAGAAGGCTGTAAAGATTGCAAGGGCTCAAGAACTCCAGCAATTCGAATTTGTTTAATAGATTAGTGAGGTAGGAGAAAATAAATGCATTGCTTTACTGGCTGCGAATATTTGAGTACTAGTCATGGAGAATTAATTTGTATGGAGCTTGATAATAAATTTAACATTATTTCACCACCCAGATACATGAAATTAATTAGTTGGTTGGGAGTTTCAATTTTTTAAGGATGGAAATATTAAGCTAAAATATAAAGGAATGAAAAAAAATTTAGAAATAATGATAATGAATTTCATGACCTAGAATTTGTAGTGAAAAAAATTAGTTTCTCCTGTTAAATGAACAACAACTTTTCGCTAAAGGGGTGTGGTGGATGTATGATTAAAGAGTAGGATCGAAAAGATGGATATCTTAATATACAGCGTGACGCGAAATTCGTACACACGGGCTTCGCAGTGCTACTCCTTACATGCCAGCGATAAAAAATGTCTCTCACAAAATATTGTATGGCGAGTACATCGGCAGAAAAAGGGCGTTAAAGAGTGGCAATCTGGCAACACTGTAACAATACGTATGATAACTACCTCTGACAGGACATTTTATTTGTCAGCACAGTGCATAGAGTTTTGAATTCAATCTGTGGTTCAGGTGCATTTTCTTTATTTGCTAATTTCATTCTGACATTTCACACTGTAATATACACAGTTCCTTATGTCACATGTATCCAAAATTTACAACATTTTGGAACGCTGAACACAACAGATGTGTTGTTAGACAAATAAGAAGTAGACAGTTGAAATAATTAATGGGGACACTGGTGATAACATATGCAAATAGGAACCGAGTTTGGACATTATTCGTGAAGCACGTTGCTAGTCCTACTGGTAACATAAGGCCCTAGTAAAATGTAATGGAGGTGAGTGAGGCAAGAATAATAGTTGGTCCTAATGTATGTGACCATTGCAGGAGGGTACAAAGAGAGTAGGTTTCGTATTTAGCAGAGGAAGTGGTGTGAATAAATGTGAGCCCATGAGATGGAAAGGGTATCTTTCAAAGCTGACTAATCGTCCACTTCCATGATTGTCGCATGTTGTTGTAAATGTTTTTCCGAGGACCCATTGCAATTGCTGTTGACGATTAAGATGCCATATACCATACCACTTGCAAGGGCATATCCAGGATCTGAACTGGGGGAGGGGGGAGGTCATATTAGTCTCAGGAAACAAGGACCTGAGACAGCATACAGCACTTCTTTTTAAATAAAACAGTAAACTAGTGAAAAACTGCTTTCAATAAACATTTTAAATATAAGAATGCACTTGTTTAAAAATATAACTTTTCAATTAAGTAATAATCTTCTAGGATTTGCCAACAGTAACGCCCCGAAGACGAAAAAATTACTCCCGGATCTGAGCGAACGAGTTCAAATATCTTTAAGGGGGGGGGGCACCTGCCTCTCCCCCTGCCCCTCGCTGGGTACGCCCATGACCACTTGGACTACATTTACCAAATTAGAAACATATTCCTGAACCTAGGAACGAACCCTTGACCTCCTGGATGGTAACCCAAAGCTCTACCTGCTGCACCAACTGTACAGCACAACTACCACCTGTTGACTGAGATAGTTACTATACATTTGGTTACAGTGTTTCCAGATTGCAACTCTTTAACGTCCTTTTTCTGCCGATGTACTTGCTGGGTGAAATTTTGTGAGAGAGATTTTTTTATCGCTGTCATGTGAGGAGTCGCGCTGTGAAGCTCGAGTAAGCGAATTTCGCTTCACCCTGTATGTACCTTTATACAACAAAATAATAGTTAGATGTAAAAACAACACTTATGTTTGCTAAAAACCAACAAAATATGGTCAGTGCAGTGCATATAAAAATATAATAAATGGAATCCATTTCACTTATTTTCTTAAACTCGACTTTTTCTGGAAAAGAGTAGACAAGAACAAAATATCTCCTCATTCCGTTTCTCTCAATTTCATAAATATTTTACAATAATACTTATTTTTTATGATCTTTATATGAAAAACTGAACTAGAAATGATCATTTCTCATAGTAATAGGAAACTGTAGGTTCGAGCTCAATATTTTAAAAGTAAGATCACTTTTTTATAAGATAAAAAACCTTATATTTCTTTATCTAATGCATTGCTCAATGCATTCTGAATGTGATCACCTAGGCAGAGAAATCTGATGTGGAACGTGCTGTTTCTTGATTTCAGCAGCATATTGAACATGTCTTGTGCGAATCTCACGATTATTAGAAACTGATGCTATTTTTCGTTTTATGCGGTATTTGGCATTAGGACAATGAAATGCCGTTGTCATTCTGCCTTTCATGCGGTTATTCACCTCAGGAGAGATAAAAACAGATTTTTCTCATCGAATGTTTGTACGATTTACGTTAAGACGCTTGCAGCGCCATCAGCTGGTATAATTTTCGTTAAATTCCTTTGTTCCATGACGTTTCGCCCTTCATCAATAAATTGCTGATTAAATTTGACAACATTTCGAGTAGTGGTTCTCTTTCTACAGCACTTTGAAACTAGAACTGTAATTATGGATACCCTAGTAGTGGGGAAAAGACAGCACCACTGTACTCTGCATTGTTGCCAAATTTATATAAAATTGCAGATCGAAGATGGCAGCCATAGATGTGGCAACATCACAGTTACATCACAGCAGGTATATCAAATTTTGGCTGGAAAATGTTATAACTGGGTTACCTCCACTAACCTAACCCAAACCCACATCCCATACTCTAACCCCAGCCACCTCCCCCTCCCCTTTCCTATCTCGAAATTGGTGGGCTGCTGAATATGATGGATGTAAGTCTTTATTATGCATGCATTGTTTATTTTAAAAAATATGAGTAGACATAGACAGTAGCTCCTTCCAGTATGTTCACCATGAGGCTGGCAGTCCAACTCAGTCCAACTTCACAACATGAAGACCAGAGGGTGCTGTTGGCCCTCCCCCTCCTCTCCTGTGATGTAATCCAAGATGGCGGTCCGGGGAAAAATGGCGGGAATTTCGCTCAGTCCATGCCTATCTGGTGTACTGGGAGGACAGACATAAGTGTTTACTGTGCATACTATGTGTTCAATGGACGAGATGTCTGTGCTGTAGAAAGAGGAGTTTAATGGGTGTATTAGCTGTAATCATGCAGCCGAGGACTGTGTCGAAGGCCAGCCCCACGATGCTTGGAAAGCAAGGATGTTTGGTGATTGTATGAAGAAGACGAATACGCTTCATCAAATAATGAAATGCAGCAGGTTGGGGCGAAGTTACATGTAGCAACTCATGCTGATAAATGCGTGTGCTGTAACTGTAGATCATTTGATTAAAGTCCAGTCAGTCTTCCAATGCTAAAGAGGCAGGACGTTCATCTCAGAGCCTCCACATACACTGGAGGAGAGGCTATGCCCCGGTCTCATGGCGCCGACACTCACTAGCCGCAGGTGCAGCTGCATGCTAAGTACTCCCTGTCACATTGGAAATACCCCAGCTTTCTTCCTTCTCATCGCTGGTGCATTGGATAGCCATTGTTGTTGAACACAAACTGCTTTGGGAGTTATAAAATCTGGTGTTTAAGCAATGTGCATAATATTTTCACATATATAACCTGAACATGCCACAGGAATTAACTGTACCACTGCACAAAGAGAATGAGAGAGCTTTGCAGATGACTCAAGAATATTTAAACTATTTCCAATGTAGTTATACGTTTTAGCTGACGAATACCACCGTCACACATGAATACAGACTCTGAAAGAAATGATCGCGCCGGACTTGTGAAACCATCCCTGAGACACTTCCCGTGCTTTTGCAGGAAACACCCTTGCCTTTGAGAACGAGCTGCATGAGGAGTTACTAAATCCAATTGAATATGTCTCTAAATACAGTTTCAAGAAAGATCACTGCACAGTAGTCTGCTTCAATTTTACAGTGTATACCGCTATACTTGAACTCAGACTATAAAATGATCGCTGCATACTTTTGAAACCTCCCTGAAACACTTAACACGCTTTTGTGGGAAACAGATACCTAAACCGGCATCAGTTGCAATACCTGATTTTACACGCCAAATCAACGATATTTGAAAGTCGAAATAAATATTTCTGCAAACTCTAAACAGGACGCTCACCTCTTTTCGAGTTTTAGCTGCATGTTTGAAGGCACTGCGAGAGAGAGAGAGAGACAGAGAGAGAGAGAGAGAGAGAGAGAAGGAGAGTGAAATTTCTGAGTCCTACAGCTGCTGTAGTTTTCACCACTTTTCTGAAACGGTGAGTGGGGTTAGTGTTTATTTCCTGCTGGATTCAGGGACGTTATTTTCCTCATTTCTCGAAGCACATACTGGTGTCTTAGCACAGACAGGAAAATCACAACAATTACACAAACAGAATTCGAAGTTCTTGCCAAAATATAAAAGTTAAAGTGTGACCGCACTTCGTATGTCAAGCCTTATACATAGAAGTCCAAAATCAGTGTACATGTTTTGAAGGAAATGTCAGCAGTGTTAAGCAGTATGTTATAGAATCAGGTGAATAGTAGTCGAGATAGAGAGTTAGTGACAGGATACACTCAAATGCTGCTGTTCCATAAACACCAAAGGTTTTACGTGATTGAATCAAATCCTATTAGGGGAAAATCATTAATTTTACCGTGAAGTTCTTAAACTATTACTGATTTTGTACAACTAATAATAAAGATTTTTTTTTTGTACCACATTTGACTGTATTGGTATTGGAAAAATGTTTAACACATTTACTGCCATGTAGTATATTTCTACAAAAAAGAGTTGTATGAGTATAGTCAGGCTTGAAAGCATACACAAATTATTTTTTTAGAAATTATTCATTGACCATTAACATACATCGCATTTTAGAGGTCATCATCAACAGTGTCACTGTCATTATCGTCGTAGTCGTCACTTTCTAAATTAATAGCTGCACCGTCTAGTATGTTTTCAATAATCCCATCCTTAACCCAGTACTCTCTTTCAAGTTTTTCCACGGAGAGGCTGTATGCACTCCAGTCATCATGAGCTATCGTTTCAAAACCTGTAACAGTTGGGACATGCTCCTTTTCGGTTATTGCAAAATTTTAGTTTGAAATACATGATGGAAACTCAGAAAGTTGCTACATACGTTCTTCCACCAACTGAAGAAACTTGTTGTTGCTAATATCTCCAAGAATATTTCTTCCACTGACGAATATTTAAGTTTTGCCCAAGCCATTTCAGTTGGTTTTAAGTCAGAGTTGTATGGTGGAAGTCGCAGCACAGTGTGTCCACGAGCTTCAAGTATTTTATTATTTTCAAATTCAAATACTTTGTCTTCCGGCTTATGTTTTTTAATTAAATCAAACAATGTTGTTTTTCTGATTTACAAATCAGCTTCCATCTTATTTTTAATAACCATTCTATCATTGCCAACATATTCGAAGACCTAGTTGGTGCTTTGTTATGCTCCTTGTGATTTGAAGTGCTCCCACAACAATAACACAGTTCGGTGGCAAATTCGGAACTACTTTAGTCGACATACAATTTGAAAAATTTTTGTAGTTAATTTGCCCATGACAGTCTCCTGTTGCGCATCCCGCTTTATAAATTAAGTGTGCGTTGGGTGAAAACCCACCTTTTGATCCAATATTGATCACTATAATCCTATTTCTCACGCTAACATTGTCCATAATGCCATCAACGCCAGGAACCTGCCAACATTTTCTGTAAGTAATGTTGTTGTCCACCCAAGTTTCATCAAAATAAAAGAATTTTGTGCCTAGCTCTCTTAATTTTCGCACTTGGATCAGGTACTTACATCGCCAGTCAGTTATATCCGTTTTCTCTACGAGAATCTTTTGTTTACTTACAGATCTTTACCACACGAATCCTGTTTCATGCAGTGTCTTGCGTAAAACATCTTTCTGCCAAGAAATTTTTTTTTCACAGCAGTAAGCAATTTCCATAATTTCGGCAATATTTTTTGATTTATGTAAAAGTCCTACATCGTTTGTAGAATGACGGATTTTGTGAAACTGTCTATAACGATGAGTTTCCTCCCAAAATTATTATTTTTCCTTCGTGGCGATGTTTTATTTTCGTGTTCCTTCCTTATGCGTCGTGTTGTGGCGTGACGTTTGCATAAATTGCAGCCCTTTGATTAGGATTGGTAATATTAGCCAACAGTTCTTTTCTGTCACCTCTTGAACACACACTGTAATAACATTTCAGACGATCGGACGTTCGTTACTCCACAAATACCACCTCTTCGTCGTATTCTACATATTTTCTTGCAATGAATGGCGATTATCCATTACTTTCGGATACCGAAGTATATCAGTAAGTATAGAAAGTCATCTGACTGACCCTGGCAAAGAAGATCCCACGAACAGAAACGACGTATATGACTGCACGCCGATCTACACCGGTAGACAGGTAATGGAGAGCTGATTTTTGGTGTCCCTGAAGGTCAGTGGTAGGGTTCTTCCGGTAAGGGCCGCTTCCCCCATCAAAAGCGCTGCACGCTCTTGCGTTTACAGATGGACTATACCAGTTTCCTCTATTTTTTCGAGTTTACACCTAAAGATCTTCACGGAAGAGATACGTTTCTAGTTACTCAGTGGTTTGCAGCATGTCCCACCTCGCCAAAGTTGCGGGTTTCTAGAGATAAAATTTCCACTCATTATCTTCGGAATTATGCTGAGGAAACGATCGGTAGCGTACTCTTGTGTGGCTGATATCGAGAACTACCACATGAATTGTATGATATTCTGGCTAACCACGTGAAAATATGTATGTTCTTGTAATCCCATAGTTGGGAGATGGCTGTAACAAGCATGGCAGCAAGCAAGCAACCAGGTCAGGGCCAGAAACAGTAACGCCTTTGTGCCAGGGGAACCAGGGCAGCCTTTGTACATCAGTTCAGAGAGTGACTGCGCTCTACTGAGGTCGCTCTGATCGCGTATCAGACAACCATGTGCGGGGGCAGTTGACATGTGACCGTTGGCCATGGTGGATGGCTGAGCGAACTCGTGAGAAATACCTAGTCCGCAAGGACTATATATTGTGCATGTACTTATGTTTTTTGGTGATCTGTCTGTCTTCACAGTATATGTACAAATGTCTGGTGGTCGATAGCTACATGCAGGATGCAGAAGTGATGATTTTGTATGTTGCGGTATACGAACTGTGTTGACTATAGCGATATGATATGTGGTGATATAGCTCGGCTGGAGATCTCAAGCTTTCCTCGATAGCAGAAGAGCAGCGTAATTGAGAAAGTGTCTTTGACGGCACGTGGTTTCCCTTTTTCATGATCTGTAGAGATCTTTTGCAGTGTTTAACTGTCAATGCAATGTGGCTGACGTATGCTTTTTTTCGATTTGTACAGGATAGTTTTGGCGCTGAAAGTCTCGTAATTTGTCTGTCTGCAGAAAATGACACAGTGCTACCACACTGGAAGGTAAGTTCGGTAAGAACCAATCAGTGTACTTCATTCACAACAAGTTTCATGACATCAGAAAGTTACAAGACATCCTCTGTGCGGAGCAAAGGAGCCACTACAGACTGTTATGAACAAGACTAGGACAAGGTATCTACGGGAAGTTGTGAGACGTCTGAGAGTCACATGATGTCTTCTGTGTCCGAGTGTTCAGAGACAAGTCCAAGCAGACTGGTTCGGACAGGTGGAATGCTGTCACTCACCCACGATTGTGGCTTTAGAGCATCTCCAGACCAGCATCTGTAGGACATCGAAATTTCACCGAAAATTCCAGTCATTTTTCTTGTCCATAGGATAGTGCTTCGAATTCTGTTTGTGTAATTGTTCTGATTTTCCCGTTTGTGCTTCGACACCAATGTGTGCTTCGAGAAGTGAGGAAAATAACGTACCTGAATCCAGCAGAAAATATAAACTAAGCCCACGCACGGGTTCAGAAAGGAGATGAACACTACAGCAACTGTAGAACACAGAAATTATTCTCTCTCCCTAGTAGTGCCTTCAAAGAAGCAGCTGAAACTCGAAACGTTGTGAGCGTCCTATTTAGATTTACAGAGATATTTATTTCGAATTCCAAATATCGTTGTTTTGGCGTGTAAAATCAGACAGGCCTATTGCACCTGATATACGTTTCGGGATCTGTTTCCCACAAAAGCGTGTTAAGTGTTTCAGGGAGGTTTCACAAGTGTGCACCGATCATTTTAGAGTATGTATTCGAGTGTGGCGGTATACACCGGAAAATTGAAGCAGACAACTGTGCAGTGATCTTTTTTGATATATTTAGAAATATATTCAATTGGATTTAGTAACTCCTGAGCAGCTCAAGCTAAAGGACAAAGGTATTTCGTACAAAAGCGCTTAAAGTGTCTCGGGATGGTTTTACAAATGTGCCCCGATCGTTTCTTTTAGAGTCTGTATTCATGCACGATGGTGGTATTCCTCAGAATATATGTGCAATTACATCGCAAATTGTTTAAACATTCTTCAGTCATCTACAAAGCTCTCTTACTCTCTTTGCGCAGTGGTATATTTAATTCCTGTGACATCTTCAAGTTACGTATGTGACAATATTCCGCACATTGCTTAAACACCAGATAAAGGTTATCCCTGCGCTAGGGATGGGAAGGAGGAAGCCTGTAGGTTTTCCTGCTTACCGCGCCACCGCATCTGCGGCTACCGCATGGCGGCGTCTTGACTTGTTGTATTGCCTCTGTTCCAGTGGGATGCGGAGACTCTGGGATGAACATCTTGCTTCATGTACTTCGGAATACTGACTGGACTTTTATCATATGATCTGCAGTTACAGCACACACATTTATCTGCATGAGTTGCAAAATATAACACAGCCCCGTGCTGCATCTTTATTATTTGATGAAGCATATTCATCTTCAGACATTCACCAAATATCATCGCTTTTCAAGCATCGTGCAGGTGGATGTCGACACAATCGCCAGCTGCATGATTACAGCTAATATACCCGTTAAACTCCTCCTCCTGCACAGACATCTCATCCATTGCACATATAGTACACACAGTTAACAATTACATCTGTTGTCCCAGTACAACAGCTAGACACAGACTAAGCGCATTTCCCGCTATTTTTCCCTGGACTGCCGTCTTGGATTTCATCATGGGAGGGGATGGGGGTAGGGCTAACAGCGCCTTCTGATGTTGGTGTTGTGAACTTGGTCAATTGTACTTCTGACCTCATGGTGAACACACTGGCTGAAGCTACTGTCTATGACAAATCAAATTGTCTAAATAAATAAGGCATACAAAATAAAGAATTATGTCTGTCCTATACAGCAGCCCAGCTCAGGCTGAGCCGTTTTCCCACCAATTTCCAGTTGGGGAAGGTGAGGGGAGGTGAGGGGAGGTGCGGGGGAATTAGAAGATGGGGGAAGGGATGTAAACGGGGGGTTAGGTTAGTGGAGGTAGCCCAATTAAGATATTTTCTTGCCAAAATTTGAATTTCCCGCTATGACGTTACTGCGACGTTGCTACATCTATGGTCGCCATCTGGGATCCGCCTTCTTGAATAAATTTGGCAACAGTCTCACTACCCACCCTGCATAACAGTTCAGATATTTTGATATACCACAAAATCATTCTGCCGATAGACGAAATCAATTTCCATCACCAAGATACCTCAATAACCAGAATTACATAAAACGTAAAACGAAAAATCCGGGCACACATCAACTGATACCACTTAATTCTGCAAATCTGACTGTGTGATGTGGGTTGACAGCATAGTTTATCACAGGGCCGTATTTTTCGAGGAGATGAGTCCTGCGGGTCCACTTACCTGCCCCGTCACTTGTAAACGCCACAAGAGTCTTTAGCGCACCAACGTCGATAGAATAATTTTTTTTTCCAAGATGGCGCTGCTCAGCGCATTGCACAGTGCGACGGCTGCTGCAGAGAAATTTCTCGAGTGTTAGAATTACCAGGCGTCATTTCCCTACATCCTGGCCGTCCGGATCAACTGATCTTAATCCGTGTGACTTCGGGCTGTGGAGTCATCTGAAAGATGTTGTGTTCAGTGCTCCACTTACGAACGTAGCGGAATTGAAGCCATGCGTTGCACAACGCATTCTGAACGTGACCTCCGAGGATCTTCGATCTGTTGTGGCACATGCTGTTTCTCTATTGCAACTTCTGGTAGTAAACGGTGGACAGCATATTGAACATGTCTTGCACCAGTGACACCACAGTTAGAAACCGATGTTATTTTGCTTTTTATTAGGTTTTTGGCCACAGGACATTTAAAAACTGATGTCATTCTGCATTTAAAGCGGTTTTCGGCATCAGGACAATTCAAAACAGATTTTTTTCCATCCGATATGTTACGACTTTGCCGTGTTGGATGAGCTTACCACTAACAGTGCCACAACTGTTGACTGCCGAACTTCTGCACTTATGCACACTGAACAGTAAGGATGGTGTAATGTGCAACTCAACACATACACGAAGTATTGAGATTCGTCTGTTATTTGCATCCGTCGCTTTTCCGTTAATACGCTTACAGTACCATCTATTGGTAAAATTTTCGTTAAATTATTTTGTTCCATGGCGTTTTCCCCTGCGTCAATAATTTGCTGTTTAAATTCGACGTCATGGTGAGCAGTGGTTCTCTTTCTACAGCCTTCTAAACTTATAACAGCTAAGATATTTTGCTAAATCACTAAAGCTTTTGTAATGCTGCGATCACTAGCACGCGCGACGGCGATTGTGGTGCCAACGCTACACAAAATCTGCACGTCCAGCGTGGCAGTGT
Organism: Schistocerca gregaria; assembly: GCF_023897955.1. Taxonomy (NCBI): domain Eukaryota; kingdom Metazoa; phylum Arthropoda; class Insecta; order Orthoptera; family Acrididae; genus Schistocerca; species Schistocerca gregaria. The sequence continues at coordinate 58,644,222 of NC_064931.1, forward strand.
AGCAATGAATACAGAAATGGCGCATGAAACAATAACTGCAGCCACTGTCAACGCGATTAGCCGGCCACGTTATGGAGAGATACTGCAAGAAATACAGTACGGTACGTAAGAGGACGAAACTAATATCTGAAACAAATCTCGGAAGCGACAAGAAGGTTGCACGGAGCAGAAAAGACTCACCAGCCGAAGGCGTAAAACGTAAAAACTTTTAATCAGCGACGCCATCAAAGAAAGTATACGATCATCTCAACAACATGTAACTGCTCGCCGTGCCAAGGTAAGCGCAGGTAACGCAGGAAACTTAGGCAGGAGTTACCTTACGACTCTTGTGAAGCTTATTGAGCTGGAAAGTCAGTTCTCATTCACTGGGCTCGTATTCAGGAGTACGACGGTTCAAATCCGCCATCCGGATTTAGGTTTTCCGTGATTTTCCTAAATCGCTCAAGACAAATGACCTTCGAAAGGGCACAAACGATTTCCTTCCCCGTTCTTGGAAAATTCCGAGCTTGTGCTCCGTCTCTAACGACCTCGATGTTGACTGAACGTTAAACCATAGTCTTCCTTCCTTCGTACAAATAATTGATATCATGGCAAGAGGGAAACACCAAGTGCAAAGCAAATTGGTAGAACTAGATCCCGAAGATCCTTACTCTTAAGCAGGGCATTATAAGCAAGGTAGAAACGTAAATAACGGAGGAAGAACAGTGAACCCGAAACTATACGTTGCTGCGCAGTTAGGGGCGCACTTGCAGTGTCGGGAATATACCGCATACAATGTACCACGCACATGCGAAAAAGTTTATGTTGGAATGCTTGGACGATCAGTCAACACCAGGATCACAGAACATCACCGGCACTGCAGGTTGGGGCAGGTGTGGAAATCAGTCGTGGCAGAGCACTCGCTTTGTGAGGCTTACCACACAGTGCCGATCTGGTAATCCTGATTTTGCCCTCTCAGAGCTCTCCACGGCAGTTGTCGGTTTTATTTGGGTCGCGAACAATATAGTTTGTTCACGAAATTGGACGTGCGTAAAATTCTTACGTTACCTCTATTAAAACGCATATTTCCTCCTTTGTCATTAGATAGTTATGTTGTTCTCTCAGTAGTATATATAAATATAAACTTCAATGTCCGTAAACATGTAATAACACAAAAAGGAAAGATACATGTTCAGTCAGTAAGGGCATCAGCTTATAGAAGTTCACCAAATCGAACAAACTCGATTCTTATGAACTTATATTTACATAACATCAAGTATTACCGAAATTAATTCTATTGAATTCTTAAGAAAGTCACGCAACCTTTTAGAAAACGCTAAGGGAAAAAACCCTTGGATACAGCAGCTCTACCTTCTGTATCATAACATGGTGCCTCAACCCACTACTTTACACTGCGACCTTCAAGCTAGTGACCTTGTATGTTTTGTTAAAGTCTTCTACCGGCTTTAGTAATTGAAATTTTATTAACTGACTTTTAATTATAATAAATCTTGACAAGAACGACATGTTTTTCATCAGTCTTCAATGTGCTGTTGCCTTAAAACGGTTTAACTTACTTTCTTAACACGTAAGTTCAAAGATGTTCAGATGTGTGTGGATTATTAAGGGACCAAAATGAAGAGGTCATCGGTCCCTAGACTTGCACACTACTTAAACTCACCTATGCTAAGATACACGCACTGATGCCCGCCTTCGGCGGGAGGAGCCGTGCAGTCAGGGACATGCGACTCTAACCACGCGGCCACTCTACGCTACAACACGTGAGTTCTAACGCAAAAATAGCTAAATACTAAAATTTTTTAACCACCAATATGACGTTTCCCGTCAATTTATTACAAATCGTACCAATAACAATTCATTCTAGAGACACTCAAAGTTCTGGTGCTTGGAAACAGCTTATATTCATAGGATGTAAGGTAAAACGTAAGAGCCGCTGAATATGCCGTGTCTTGCTTTCTGTGCTCCTCGTATTTTCTACTTGTGACGCTGGGAGCGTTCTTGGAAATTTGTGGTAAGGTCCTATGGGACCAAACTGCTGACGTCATCGGTCCCTAAGCCTACACAGCACTTAATCCAACTTAAACTATCTTACGATATGGAGAATACACACACCCATCCCCGAGGGAAGACTGGAACCTCCGACGTGGGAAACCACACGGTCCGTGACAAGGCGCCCAAGACCGTGCGGCTACTTCGCGCGGCGAGCGTTCTTGTGTCCTGTCGGTTGTACTTCACGTCATACGTTGGCGAAATATCGAAGGACTTATGTTATGTTTCATGCGACGAAATTGGTCCTCAGCGTGAAATAGCAGGAAATAACGCCACAAAACTCGTGAGCGAGAAATCAACGTTAGATAACGCGTCCCGTGTCCTGACGGCTTAAGGTGAGCCGTACGAGCAGGTTATTGTTGTCTTACGCTGCTATTACAAATAAAGAATCAAAAACTCACATGGTTAGAATAGTGTTATGAGCTTGCAAGTAATTATAATTTCCGAGTGTACTTTAAAAAATGGCTCTGAGCACTATGAGACTTAACTTCTGATGGTTCAAATGGTTCAAATGGCTCTGAGCACTATGGGACTCAACTGCTGTGGTCATCAGTCCCCTAGAACTTAGAACTACTTAAACCTAACTAACCTAAGGACATCACACACATCCATGCCCGAGGCAGGATTCGAACCTGCGACCGTAGCAGTCGCACGATTCCGGACTGCGCGCCTAGAACCGCGAGACCACCGCGGCCGGCCTTAACTTCTGAGGTCATCAGTCCCCGAGAACTTAGAACTACTTAAACCTAACTAACTAACCTAAGGACATCACACACATCCATGCCCGAGGCAGGATTCGAACCTGTGACCGTAGCGGTCGCGCGGTTCCAGACTGCAGCGCCTAGAACCACTCGGCCACTCCGGCCGGTGGGTGTACTTTCCCAAAATAAATCAAGAATAAGCAGAGATGTTCCCGGGTTCGATTCCCGGCGGGGTCAGGGATTTTCTCTGCCTCGCGATGGCTGGATGTTGTGTGATGTCCTTAGGTTAGTTAGGTTTAAGTAGTTCTAAGTTCTAGGGTACTGATGAGCATACATGTTAAGTCCCATAGTGCTCAGAGCCATTTGAATCATTTTGAATAAGCAGAGATGCAGTTGCTGGAGGAGGAAATTAGTGTTTTGGGTTCCGTCGACAACGAGGTCAGCAGAGACGGAGCAGATGCTCGCATTAAGGGAGGGTGGGGAATGAAATCGGCCATGCTCTTTCAAAGGAACCATCCCAGGGATCTATGGAAATCACGGAACACCTAAATCAGGATGGCCAGTCGCGGGTTTGAGCCGCCGTTCACCTGAATGTGAGTCCAGTGTGCTAGCCTTGCGCCACCTCACTCGGTAGATGCAGGTTGTCTTCGTAACACTGTTCTATCAATTGGAAATCACGCTATGGAAAAGAAAAACAAATTGTGCCTTATGACCTCATTCCGAGGTACGATTTCAAATTAATTTCGTCGAATGTCTTTTAGTAGTATCTCTAATTGCTGTGCTGTTGGCCTATTTTGGAAAATACCAGTGCAATCTCCCGTACGATGGCAAACAACACGGCGCCGTTAACAGAAAAAGCAATTAGCCGATCGCAGCGCGTTCCGGAATACCTAGAGGTGCGGTAGTCGGCTCGCTCTTCGCATCTGCTAACGTCTCGTCGACAGCGACGTAATTGGAAGGGTGTCGGGTGGTCCTGCGGGACGCGTGGTACGGCAGCGGATGTCGGTGGGCCAGGGCTTCGCTCGTGACGCAAGAGCTGACCGCTGGAACCTCGCGGCCACCGATCGAAGCCAGCCGGCTCTCCGCATTCACATTCGATACGTCGCTGTCTGCTGCTGCACGGGGAAGCACCTCTCGTGGGAACTAGCCTGCTGGAGGAATATATCCGCTTCCTCGCCGCAGGGAGTGCCGTTGCGGGAATGACGGAGAAATACGCTAGCAACGCACCAAATAACGCTGAGCGTTATACGAAAGAGATATAGTAAATATATTCGCATTTGCGTATATGGACAGCCATCCGTTCTAGAATGGAATGACGACAGTGAGAATGTGTGCCGGACCGCGACTCTTCCCACTTATCGCGAGTGGTCGCCTTATCATTTGGCTATCCGTGCACGACACACGACCACACCCAAACTTTCGTATGTTGTCAACCACGCGACTACAACATATACTCTTACACTCACTATGTGTATTCTCGTACAGGAGAGACATTTTACTTCAAGGTCGCTTTTCCGGTGTCGGCGGATAAATACGTTAATGCGGTGTCGGTGTTATTCCAAATTACTATGCTAAATTGTATATATCCACCAAAACCGGGGCATCGACTTTCAAGTAAAACGTCTCACCTGTACGGTAATATAAGGCTAGCTCTGAGCACTATGGGACTTAACTTCTGGGGTCATCAGTCCCCTAGAACTTAGAACTACTTAAACCTAACTAAAGTAAGGACATCACACACATCCATGCCCGAGACAGGATTCGAACCAGCGCCGTAGCGGTCGCGCGGTGGAAATATACGTAGTTGATGTACTATTACAGGTTGTATATGCATGGTTGACGACGTATGGAAGCTTGTGTCTGATCGTGAGTCGTGCGCAGATAGGCAGGTGGTAAGGTGACCTCTCGCGATAAGCGGGAAATCCGGGCTCGAGTCCAAGGCCGGCACTAATCCTCATTCTTTTCATTACTTTCTACAGCTGGTGGTTGTCCATATTCGCATTTTCAAATACATTTAATGTGTTTCATAACGGCTGTAATTGTGGCAGTGCGTGTTCCTTTGGACATGCACGCATGTCCGAATGAACTTTGCATCGTAATTTGGAATAACACAAACACTGCAATATCGTATCATACGAAAGAAGTCGGCGAAACGTTACGGATAACTGGCCTCTTCAGTATAAATAAACTGCATGGGAATGCTATAGAACGTTACCAGCATGTAGAAGGGATGTACTGGCAAGACTCAAGTGCCTGGACAGCTAAATAGCTAAGAGTGCTGCCTATGAAAGGCAAAGTTCCGGGTTCGGTTTCTGACTCGGCATACAATTTTAATCATCTTCGAGGTAGTTTCGGTATGGAACGTATTTATTTCTAAGCTCTAATTCAATGGTGTAATAAACTACGTGGACGGAAAAGAATAGTAGCGTGGTGATGAAATGGATGGATTACATGACAATCGACGTGGCGAAAATGTCAGACTATATGGAACTGGATATGGATCCACAATAAGAAACAATAAAAATCCTTCTCCCATTCAGGAAAGCTATCACCACCGTTAATTTCAACTCACTAACTGTAAATGAAGTGAAATGCGCGTATGGCATTTTTGGCATGGAGTCACCGGGAGTTCAGTCTCCTGGTGCACGTCTTTTAATTTGACGCCACTATTTTGTCTTTTTTCTTTTATTGTTGTTGTTGTTATTATGTTATCTTTTTTAAAAGATGCTTCGACTGACGTAACGAGCGTCCTAGTCGTCTTCTCGTCTGTTGGTAGCACCCCACTCCCAGCCCAGTTCAGTCCGTAGTGGATCAGGTGGCTCCAGGGCAATCTTCTTCAGTAATCGCGTCTTTTCCCGTAACGCTCCAATGAGCGGGAGGATCCAGGAGTAACGAACCTAAATAATTAACAAAGAGGGTCTTATATTTCGGATGGCAGGTAAAAGTCACATGTGTCGTCGTTAGTAGGGACCAAAAGCCGAGTATGCTTTTGTGTACATCGTAACATATCTGGTATATTGCCATGACTTTTAGCCGGTTAACGGCACTTGTCCTGACTGTTGGGTATTGTACTCTGTTTGGGCGCACTATATCGTCAGGGGAGACAGACTCCGGCAATCGCCGCAACAGTAATGCCAGCACGCGTTGTGTGAGCAGCAAGTAGTCGCCGGTCGCGTCGCAAGTCAGGCGGTGCGCATCCGAATCACCAGCTGGAGTGTAGGCGCTGAGAAGAAGTGAATTATACGTTCACCGCCACGTACCGCGACGAACGCACCGGTGTCGGTTGAAAAGGCGTGTGGACTGCACTCCACACCGTGAGCCAGCAAACTTCGGGGTGCCGTTGTGCCACCGTATTGATAGGTAAAGGTGATAATAGTCTTTCGCGTAGGACATCCCTATCTACAGCAGATCTAAACGATTCAAATGGCTCTGAGCACTATGGGACTTAACATCTGTGGTCAGCAGTCCCCTAGAACTACTTAAACGCAACTAACCTAAGGACATCACAAACATCCTTGCCCGAAGCAGGATTCAAACCTGCGACCGTAGCGGTCACGCGGTTCCAGACTGAAGCACCTAGAAGGGCACGGCCACACCGACCGGCCTACAGCATATCTGCAAAAAGTCAGTCGAGAATTCTGTGATATCGGCGAGTGCAGGTGAAATGTGTCCCACGGATACTGGTGGTTGTAGAGAGCGTGGTGCCACTTCAGCTGTCAGGGGTGCCTGTCAGGTTGACGTGGGCAGAGGTCCACCGCGCGCGGTTATCGACACGAATTACACCCGCTGCGGCAGTGTCAGGGTGGCGTACAGGACTTTAAAAACGAGATCGGTGCTCACGAAATGTCCATACGCTGCTTGAAATTAATCGGCCTTCGTAACCGCCAAGGGAACGACGTTAGCGAAACATACTAAAGTGCCCAAGAAGCTGGTATATGCACGCGTATTGAAATACACAGATATGTAAACAGGCAGAATACAACGCTGCGATCGGCAACGCCTATATAAGACAAGCGTCTGACGCAGTTGTTAGATCGGTTACTGCTCCTACAGTGGCAGGTTACGAAGATTTAAGTGAGTTTCATCGTGGTATTATAGTCGACGCACGAGCGATGGGACACAGCATCTCCGAGGTAGCGATGAAGTGGAGATTTTCCCGTACGATCATTTCACGAGTGTACCGTGAATATCAGGAATCCGGTAAAACATCAAATCTCCGACATCGCTGCAGCCGGAAAAAGATACTGCAAGAAGGGGAACAACGGCGATTGAAGAGAATCGTTCAACGTGACAGAAGTGCAACCCTTCCACAAATCACTGCAGATTTCAATGCGGGGCTATCAACAAGTGTCAGCGTGCGATCCATTCAACGAAACATCATCCATATGGGTTTTCGAAGCCGAAGGTCCACTCGTGTATCCTTGATGACTGCATGACACAAAGCTTTACGCCTCGCCCGGGCCTGTCAACACCGACATTGCACCATCGATGACTAGAAACATGTTGTCTGGTCGGACGAGTCTCGTTTCAAATTGTATGGGGCTGATGGACGTGTAAGTGTATGGAGACAACCTCATGAGTATATGCACCCTGCATGTCAGCAGGGAACTGTTCAAGCAGGTGGAGGCACTGTAATCGTGCGGGGCGTGTACAGTTGGAGCGGACTTTTATGGGACTGCTGATGCATCTAGATACAACTCTGACAGGTGACACGTAAGCAAGCATCCTGTCTGATTACATGCATCTATTCATGCCCAATGTGCATTCTGACGGACTTGGGCAATTCCAGCATGTCAATGCTACACCCACACGTCCAGAAGTGCTACAGAGCGGCTCCAAAAACACTCTTCTGAGTTTAAACACTTCCGATGGCCAAAAAACTCCCCAGACAGAACATTATTGAGCATATCTGGGATGCCTTGCAAAGTGCTGTTCAGAACAGACCTCAACCCCCTCGTATTCTTATGGGTTTATGGACAGCCCTGCAGGATTCATTGTGTCAGTTCCCTCCAGCACTACTTCAGACATTAGTCGAGTCCATGCCACGTCGTGTTGCGGCACTTCTGCGTGCTCGAGGGGAACATACCTGATATTAGTCAGGGGTACGAGTTCCTTTGGGTCTTCAGTGTAGTTCAGTTTTGAGATAACATAGACGTTGACATTATGTGTTCGTAGTAGCATTTCCATTCGAGGCCGACTTTCGCGAGTTGCTTGTTGATAATGATGAAATGACAATAAGAACTACGCACACACCCAGTCTCTAGCGGAGAAAATCTCCGAATTGACCGGGAATCTTAAGCCGAGTTCCGTGACCGGGAGTCAGCAACGCTAACATCAAGACGGCGAGCTGCTGACACATTAATTGGAAAGTATAAACAAATGAATCTGTGTCGTGGCGCAGAAATAGATACAATTTTGTCCTACAGGTCGCTAACAGGTCACAATGAGTGGAATGAAAAATGTAGTATGGAGCGACATAACAGCAATCCATCAAGTAGCACTGTTAACTTTCCTGTATATTGACAAAATACATTCTATAATTTTGCACTGAAATTACCATCCTTAGCTGTATCTCAAGCTAGCAATACATTCTACAAACGAATCTTTACAAGCTGTTTACGCGTAGATCAACGAAGCAAAACTTAAAAAGAATCCTTACAAATCACAGTCAACGGTGTAAGTTCATAGGCTTAAACAGCCGTGTAATTTTGAATAGTATAATTTCGGGCGTTGGGCCGCGTCATTGTTGTTTTAGTGTTTGACAATGACGTGGCATAACACGAAAAATTATTTTATTCAACACAGTCAGTGGTAGACAACTTGTTCTTCACATTTGCACAAATCCCTGTACTCGCACACTGAGGGTTTTGTGCAAAATTATGTATATAGACAGTTTAACCATCCCGGGAAACGAGGATTTTGACGATTTTCGCCTCTTATTGACACCCATGTCAGCAAGACATCGGTTTCAGGTAGTCCAAGAGTAGCCAGCTGTTGTGGCCGAGTGGTTCTAGGCGACCGCTACGGTCGCAGGTTCGAATCCTGCCTCGGGCGTTGATGTGTGCGATGTCCTTAGCTTAGTTAGGTTTAAGTAGTTCTAAGTTCTAGGGGACTGATCAGCTCAGATGTTAAGTCCCATAGTGCTCAGAGCCATTTGAGCCATTTGCACCTAAACCTCCCCCTTTTTCACTCCTACAGTGCTACAATCAACTAACAAATTAGTAATGAATCCCCAAGTAAAACATATAAAATTAATACCACTAATTACAAATCAGCACAGCTTTTCACTTCTCCCCTTTCTCTATATACTCTTGACTGCATCAATCACTTCCTTAATTCTGTTATGCATATCGACTTCTTCACTCCAACCCTCAGTAACTATGGTATGAGAAATCTCATTGTCACCTGTTAAAAGTCTTTTAAATTTTACTTGTCTTTTTTGGTTCTGAAATTCAAATTCTAGGCATTTCCCTACACAATTAAGCGAAGTTTTGGATTTGCAAAAGAAGTCAGTACCTAAAACTACCTCCTTTACTTGAGCACTTACTACAAAACATTCTATCTCCAATTTATTTTCTCCACATATAAATTCTAAAATTATTTGTTGATTTTATTGCTTACTCAGATCACCAACTGCCGTTTTAATCCGAACGCCAGTGACTGCGAAGATTACTAGTTTCATAGTTTTGATCGTGTTCATAAATTTTTCCGACACCGCTGACACATTGCTACCTGAATCTAAAACTGCGTCTACCATTTCTTTGCCAACTTTAATTTCAATAATTGGCTGTACATTTACCATTTCCTTTCGTTCTCAATATTTCTCCCTTAGTAAATCATTTTCTACGTCTCGTCCCTTCTCTTCCAAGTCTAGCATACACACATCCTGTTCTATCCATCCCTCAATCTCATGTTCATCCCAAAATAATTTATTAAATCCAGAATGAGATTTTCACTCTGCAGTGGAGTGTGCGCTGATATGAAACTTCCTGGCAGATTAAAACTGTATGCCGGACCGAGACTCGAACTCAGGACCTTTGCTTTTCGCGAGCAAGTGCTCACCAACTGAGCTACCCAAGCACGACTCACGCCCCGTCCTCACAGCTTTACTTCTGCCAGTACCTCGCCTCCTACTTTCCAAACTTTACAGAAGCCCTACAGGTTTTTCAGAGGTTTTTACGCTTTACATAGTACGCTGAATAACCGAGAACAAAGGAATTAACAAATTCACACTTTGCAGGACACAAATCCCAGATGAGCCCTCAATTGTAGGCTTTCAAAAAAAAAATAATAATTGAAATGTGGCCCTCAGCTTCGTACCCTCAGACTCAGAGTTAAAATATTAAAAGTTTTGGCTGGTTTCGTTGTCTAGGGGCTGGGATACGTAGTTGCCGCATTAAAAGCCAAATACTGCTCACTCTACAGTATATAATATGAATATACACATATCTCGAATGGCTGAAGGTTCCTATCACTTGGCAATTGCGAATTTTGAGTGTCACATCGAAATTTATAAACGAAAGATTGCAATTAAATAAAATCGCCAGGTAATATTTTTAATTACTTTAAATGACGAGTACGATAGCAGAAGTACTTTTTTGAATGCTGTTTGTAACTGCAAAACACGTATTGGTGTAGATGGTCTAGCAGTTAAATAAAATATATGTTGAATATCAGGGAAGCAAAAGATTCCTACTTCACGTAATTGGTTATGAACAACAACGTAACTCATTAGAAATTCACTTCTAAACGCATACTCCGCCTTCACTGCAGAAGCCACAGAAGTCTCACAAGTGCACAAGTCGTCACTACAAAATATTTCCATCCCCCACGACCACGTGCAAACTGCTCCGCTCTCCATGTCTTTCCTGCGACCCGATGCTCCTCCCCATTAACGAGCGCTGTGACTGGCTAGAGCGCTCCTCCCATGTATTCTAGCCAACGCACATTCACAAACATACTGAAAAACATACGAAATACTGGATTTACATTTAAATAACATGAAATTAAGTAAATATTCCTATGGCTGGACTATAATCATGCTCTAACACACATAATTAAATACACAAGCAAATCAAATAAACATATATCAAAGGAATGGAAACAAAAGGTAGGCCAGTAGTGTAATGTTTCTGTGCTTTCTAAGACACAGTAAATATTTAACCAATTACTTCATAAATAGTATATATCGGTTCTAAACAAAGACATAGCTGGGACCTGCCACTTTCCACCACCTCCCTGTTGCTCCTGTCCGCCATGTCTCCTCTCACCCTTCCATCGCCCTCAAACGCCCTAGTGACACCACTGCCTCCTCAGCTTCCAAAAAGGCCCCAGCCCATCCTCCCCCCCCCCCCCCCCCAGTATGCCATGGATGTCTCCCCACCTGGCCCTGTTCCCTCTGCCTCCTCCTCCTCCTTCCCCCCTCTTCCTACAAATACCTCCTCTCTCGTCCTGATCCTTCCCTCCTCAACACATTCCTGGAGCCCCCATCTCCCTCCTCACTCTCTGAAGAGACTCTGTTCTCATCTCCTCCCCTAGCCCCATCCTTCATACTGACATCCTTTTCTGCATCCCTATCACCCAGTTTGGCCCCAATGCCTCCCGCACCCCATCTCCTACACACCAACCCCAACCCCCGCATCGCCCGACGACCCTCACCGCCGTGATCACTCGGATTAGTCCATCGATCTCGGAGGAAGAGGTGTTGGCAGAGCTCAAGGCGCATCCCTCATTGCAGGTCCGGGCGGTCCACCGCATTTTCAACTCCGCCGGCCCCACCCGCCTATTGCGGTTTTTTTCGGAAGACATCCCCTCCATTGACCGCCTCCTGAAGGAGGGTACCGTCCTCTTCAACCAAGGATACAAAGTTACCCCCTCTCGTTCCCCTCCTCAATCCCTCCGCTGCCAGAGGTGTTTTCACTACAACACACATACAACATCTGAGTGCCGTGAGGCCCCCACCTGCCTGCACTGTAAGCAAGCGCATTTCCTCCGGCAGTGCCCCAACCTTCAGTCCCCTCCATCCTGTAATACCCGCATCCAACGTACTCCCAAAAATGTAAAGCCTGACCTCCTCCGACCACTCCTGAACACACCGTCCCTGTCCGCCCTCTCGACGCCCCCCCTCCTCCTGGCTATTCCCTCCCCCCCCCCCCCCCCCACTGCTGAAGACATCATCAGGTTCCTCACCATCGTTCTCCAAAATGTCCACACTTTCCAGCGCCCTCACACCCTCCAGCAGATATCCCTCGCCACCCGTTCCATCTTCCACCTCAAAATGTATGCCACATGCTCCCACAACCAGGCCCATTTTAACTTTTCCCATCTTGACATCCTCTTCTAAATCCCTTTCATGGCGCGGCAGCACTGTATCCTGTTCAATAACCTCTGTTCCCCTCCCACCAACAAGCGCCTCTTCATGCACACCCTCACCACCAACCGCGTGGAAGCCTTCCTCCTCAATGAAACCATTCTTCAGCCCCAACACACCATACACACCTCGCCCCACCTCCTTCACCACTCCGATAATCCTTTCCTGATAGTGCATGGTGGAGTTGCCATTGGTCACCACTGCCAAATCCCAGTTCGGCTCCAACCTCTCCTTCCCGACCCGACCAAACACCTGATCCTTAGTCTCTTCTTCCCACCTGCGCCACCATCTATGTCTGCACTAACGCCCCTGTTCCTTTTGACTTCCTCTCCCACATTGACCATACCTTCTCCTCCTGCATGATCGCCTCCAGCCTCAACATCCGTAGTCGTTCCACCACCCAGTTATGGCAGTGGCATCGGTTCCTCTCCACCCTCCAAGGCAACCTCGTCCCCATTCCCCAGCACACCTGCCCTGAATCCAGCTCCACTCCTGATGACATCCTCTCCTCCCCTAACCTCCTTAGACGTATAATGGTGGATGTCCTGGACCCCATTGGTAGTGACCATCACCCTGTCCTCCTCACCATTTCAGATGGTCGTCGCCCCAGCCCCGACCCCCGTAATTAACCTACCCCAAAGTACGTCCATGATTATTCCCTTGACGACTGGAATGCCTACTGGGATACCCTATCTACCCTGGTCGATGGCCGCCCCTTCACCTACCGCCACCCTGTTGATATTACCCATACCGCCTCCTTTCTCCAGCAGACCTTGTCTGAGGCCGTGGAGGCCCACATCCCTTCTGTCGCCATCCATCCCCACCGTCCTACCTTACCCCCACAGGTCGTCCTCCTCCGTGAATCCCGCCGTCTCTAGCGTGCCTTCCTCCACACGCGTGACCCGGACACACTTCGAAGCCACTGGCAACTCCAGCGACACATCCTAAACTTGCTCGCGGTTAAGAAACGCCAGGAGTGGTGACAGACATGCTCCTGTTTAAATGCCATACTTCCTATAAACTCATCCAAGTTCTGGTCGGCCTTCCACCACCTTACCGGATCTACACCCCTTCCTACTATCCTCTCCTTCATGATAATCAACCCTTCCCTGACAACCTTAGTAAGGCCAATCACTTTGCTTCCTACCTCTCCGATGTCTTTAGCATCCCAGACGATCTCCAGTTCGATTACTCCCTCTTCCTGGATGTCCGCGATCGAACTGACTCCTCTTTCTCTACCCTCGCACCTGGTTTCCGGTACTTGGACAACATCACACACACCAAACTCAATGCCCCTATCACTACACAGGATCTCATCGCTACACAAAACGCAACACCGCTCCTGGTCACGGTCGTGCCACCTGTCACCAACTTCGTGAAGCTCCTGCCTCTTTCCTTTCCACCCTGGCTACACTCTATAATGTAGTCCTGCCCACCGGCTACTACCTCGACCTGTGGAAAACGTCCTGTATCCTGATGTTCCTTAAACCCGGTAAACCGCCGTCCGCTGTGTCCTCTTACCGTCCCATCAGCTTTACCTTGGTCTGCAGCAAGGTCCTGGAATCCATCCTAACCCGCCGCATCCACCAGCATCTCTCCCAGCACCACCTTCTTCCCGTTACCCAGTGTGGCTTTCGGCCGTCCTTCTCTTCCGATGACCTTCTCCTTCACCTCACTCATCTACTCTCCAAACACCTTAATTCCCATCGCTCCGCTGTCTTCCTGTCCCTTGACCTTGAACTAGCCTATGACCACGTGTGGCATTCCGGTCTCCTCTTCAAACTCCAAACCTTCCCCTTCCTAATAACTACGTCCGTGTGATCGGCTCCTGTCTCTCCCAACGTCCTTCCTATATCACCATGCACAACACGGATTCCTACACCTTTTTCCCCTCCAACGGTGTGCCTCAAGGTTCCGCCCTCTCGACTATTCTGTACCTTTTGTATACGGCGGATATGCCGCCGCCGCCTTCACCCCCTACCCACCTTCTCCAGTACGCCGATGACACCCCCTTCCTTGCCCTTGCCCACACTCTGCAGCACTTTTAACACCTTCTCGAATCCCATCTTGACCGGTTCACCATTTGGTGGTTGCTTACGATCAATCCTTCCAAAACCCAGGCGATCATTGTCGGCAAAACCACCCCTTCCTCCCGCCTCCTCGATTTCTACATCACCATCTTTGGCCGTCCTATCGCCCTCACCCCCACCCTAAAGTACCTTGGCGTCACCCTCGGCTGTCGCCTATCCTGGACCCCCCACCTCTGGACAATCCAAGCCAAGGCACACTCCCGACTCTGTCTCCTCAAGCTCCTTTCTGGCCGTACGTGGGGTCTGGACCCCTCCACCATCCTCCATACCTATAAATCCCTCATTCGCCCTCTCCTTTGCTACACCCACCCTGCCTGGATCTCCTCTCCCCCTACCTTTTACAAATCCTCTCAGATCCTAGAACGCCATGCTCTTCACCTCGCCTATCGAATCCAACTCCCCTTCCCCACGTGGATCCTGTACGACTTTATTCCGTTTGCCCACCTCCTCCTTTTCCATGAACGGATACAGATCCTCTACACCTCCCATAAACTCGATCCTCCTCACCCGCTGGTCTCTCCCATCCTCTCCCGCCCCCGTCCACTGCCGCACCTGTATTTCCATGTCCCACCTTCTCTTTATCTCTCAACTCTCCATACCCTCTCCCAAGGTGGCTTCCGCCAGCTCCCCCTCCATGACGATGCCCTCCTCCCCTCCATCTACCCCTCCTACCAACTCTGATCCTCCATCCCTCTTCCTGTTTGTTCCTATGGGGACCCTCGCTCGCCTTCTCTCCCCCTTCCCCCCTACTGCCTTCTCCCAACTCCTCTCCTGGGCTTCCCCTACCCCCATACCTCCATTCCTCCTACCATCTCCTCTGCCATTGGCATCTTTGTTCTCCCCTCTCCCTCTTCCCCCCCTTCTTCCCCTCTTGGCAGGTCCCCCGACTTGCACACGTTACGTGGACATTCGCTCGCTGGAGATCATCGCCATCAGCTTCGTGTGTGTGCCATTGTGTTTGTGTTTAGTGTTCTCCCCCGTCACGCTCCTACGTTCACCTGAGCCGTCGAAGTTGTCAGTGTTTGTGCACCGTGCCGCCAGTTTTTAGTGTGTTTTTCGTCGAGTATGAATGGCTTCGTGTTATTTTAAAATTTTGTTTTCTGTGTCTACTGTTTTTTGCCCGCCACTTTGTTCAGTCTTTTCTGTGTCTTCTTTATATTTTCTCATTGTCAACCTGCGGCTGAAGAGCGGTGTAGGATGCTGCTGCCAGTCCACCTTCTGTAAAGGCGTTAAAATAACAAAAAAAATATGATGAATAAGAAACGCTGGCTTCCCTACGCTGCCACAATCGGTAGCCTACTTACGACTGAGCGTAGGAACTCTCGGCCCAGTTCTTAGTCAACGCTGAAGACGAGAGCATCATCTTAGATAAGCCACCGGTGTATTAAATGTCTTATGCAGAACTTACTGTGAACGTTATGTTAAGTGTGCTTCAAGTGAAAAGTCTTGTAAATTCGTGTGTGTCAAGTGATGCTTCAATATTCAGAGACAACTGTAACTACTCAGAACATTCCTGTGGAAATGAATTCTACAAAGTTAAGTAAATCTTCATATCTGTGTTGTAATGAAGTGAACTAATACTTTACTTGTTATAGTTTCACTCTATCTCATTCTGGGGCAAACCAAAGAATCCACCGTTGTGCTGGTAACTGTATTTTGTACCACACAACACTGTCGTAACAATTTAACAATGAATAAACCGCAGGTGTGGGGTGGTGATAATCTCTAAACTCTAATGCGCGATACACCAGTCCAAGCACTATCCAAATTAGCAATTTGAATACTGAATTACGGGTTATTTAAACGAATGTTGCTTTAGTACAGTGAAGGTTATGTGTACATACTGATGTTCATTGAGATAAATTATTTCTGAATTATCTTCCGAAGCTATAAGGAACTAGAAGGAAAGTCCTTTCCGTCGCAGCCCACTGATCAAATACCTTTCCTCAATAGTTTCCTCAAGCAGTCCTCGCTTCCACAGTTAACAGATAGTAATTTAAATAAACAGATAGTAATTTAAATAGTGCATCCCCTTCTTCCTTATTCATGGCAGTGTGTTCTGCCTGGCGACCCTCCCTTTCGTAAATAATTAAATAGACCATTTCCCAAGTAAGGAGATAGATTATGCACTGAAGAGACAAAGAAGGTGGTATAGGCATGCGTATTCAAATACAGAGATATGTAAACAGGCACAATAGGGCGCAGCGGTCGACAACGCCTATATAAGACAACAAATATCTGGCGCAGTTGTTAGATCGGTTACTGCTGTTACCATGGCAGGTTATCAACATTTGAGTGAGTTTGCACGCACAAGCGATGGAACACAGCATCTCCTAGGTACTGATGAAGTAGGGATTTTCCCGTACGACCATTTCACGAGTGTATCGTGAATCTCAGGAATCCGGCAAAACATCAAATCTCCGACACAGTTGCGGCTGGAAAAAGATCCTGCAAGGATGGAACCAACGAAGATGGAAGGGAATCGCTCAACGTGAAATAAGTGGAGCTCTTCCGCAAAGTTCTGCAGATTTCAATGCTGGGCCATCAACTAGTGTCACACTGCGAATCATTCAACGAAACATCATTGATGTGGACTTTCGGGTCCAAAGACCCACTCGCGTACCTTTGATGACTGCATGACACAAAGCTTTACGCCTCGCCCGGGCCTGTCAACACCGACATTGCACCATCGATGACTAGAAACATGTTGTCTGGTCGGACGAGTCTCGTTTCAAATTGTATGGGGCTGATGGACGTGTAAGTGTATGGAGACAACCTCATGAGTATATGCACCCTGCATGTTCAAGCAGGTGGAGGCACTGTAATCGTGCGGGGCGTGTACAGTTGGAGCGGACTTTTATGGGACTGCTGATGCATCTAGATACAACTCTGACAGGTGACACGTAAGCAAGCGTCCTGTCTGATTACCTGCATTTATTCATGCCATTGTGCATTCTGAAAGACTTGTGCAATTCCAGCGTGACCATTCGACACCCCACACGTCCAGAAGTGCTGAGTTTAAACACTTCCGCTGCCCACCAGACTTCGCAGACATGAACATGATTGAGCATATCTGGGATGGCTTGCAACTTGCTGTTCAGAAGAGATCTCCACACCCTCGTACTCTTACGGATTCATGGACATCCCTACAGGATTCATGGTGTCAATGCCCTCCAGCACTACTTCAGACATTAGTCGAGTCCATGCCACGTCGTGTTGCGGCACTTCTGCATGCTCTCGGACCCCTACACTATATTAGGCAGTTGTACCAGCCTCTTTGGCTCTGCACTGTATAAGGGACAGTCAAATGAAAACAGAAAACCGAACACGTGCCACAACGGGACCATGGAATGGTTCCATTCAAAAGCAAATACCACACAGGTTAAGACACTTATCCGACTGGAAGACGAGACGGTCAATACCTATTTCGTAGAATGCGGTCGGCCGCTGATGGAACCGTGACCGCAGGCACTCTTGCTCTTCCTGGTCTGACTGAAACCGACAAGTCGACGGATGACTTTCTTCAGTTACAGAAGATGTGGAAGTCACACGGTGAAAGATCTGGCCTGTGCTAAGGATGTTGCAGTGTTTCCCAACCATGTCGCTGAAGCATAGCCTTAATCCAATTGGCAGTGTGGGCGTGGGTGTTATTGTGCAACAGGGTGGTTCTGTGAAGTTAATGGAACTATTTGTCACCATTAAAGAAAATTCCCAATATGTGAAATTTTAGCATATTAACGTAATCGCAGTACGACGACTACGGTTTGAGTTGTACATTACATCTCCGTACCGTTCAGTGTGTATGACTGCAGAAGTACGGCATCGAACGATTATGGCACTGTTTGCTAAGCCCTTCCATCACGCAGCGTTGTACAACACCAGACGGGTTAAATCTGTTTTTAATTATCTTAAGCAAAGCAAAATGTATCAGTATTTAATTGCCCTAGGGAGAGAAACCACATAAAAACCAATAACATCGGTTTCTAATTGTCGTTTATGTTAAATAATTACCCATATTAATTAAATTTTGTTGTTATTTTTTGATTCACTGGACACGAAGATGGTCACCTAGCGTCAGAATGGCCAGGCGAGCGGGATCAGTATCTCACTGGAGTGGAGAGACAGTGTGGTTCACCTACGACGCTAGGCGCCAAGAAGCAAATCTTTTATTATTCCTATTTACTGTTTAAATACTAGTATATAATTCCAACCATGCTAATGAAATTACTTGCACTGAGAACTTGTTAATAATTTTAATATTACTCTATTCACCAGTAAATGCTAATTTAAATTGTAGTTATCATAATGCTAATTTATGGAAAAGATGGACCAGTCACATGTACATCCTGAGAGGGCAGCCGCCAAACTGCTAGGATAGCATACTACAAGTCTACGAGCATTTTAGGAGGAGGCAATACGTGAATCCGCATGTAAAATGTGATCTCGTGTTAAGACAGAATACTTTGTTGGAGTTGCTTCAGATGACGTTCTTGTGCAAGGTAGAGCGATCTCATGTTGATTCTAAGATTGTGTGAAGTTTTGTTGTGTCTTTTGCGTTGCTTGGGAACTAATGATTAATGACCGGTTATCGTTTTGTGAATACTGACTGGCTGTCAGAATCTTTTTCTTGATTTTTTGGTTTTTATAAATGAAAATAAAAATCCAGTGGTCTCCCAACAGTCCGTAATTTCAATTTTAATAGCACTGAATTCCTTCCCATTTGCCATTTCGTTACGCACTGTTTACTGTATGCACGTGTCCAGCGTAGAAGAAACCAACTGGAACGACAGCTGCATCTTTACGAGACGAGAGGTAAGTAGGTTGCCTCCAGTTATGCTAGGCATAGTGAGAGTGGACATTATTTACTGAAATCCATCGTTTTTGTAAATACTGGCACATTTTTCCGTGGGAAGCATTATCTTCAGGAACCCAGTGTGTAGTATCTGAGTGCAACATAATTATACTTGACGTATCCTCATGAATTCTTTACGCTTGGCATCCCTTTTGTGCTCAATAATACCTATAAACTGCGGTGAATTTTAATAGGATGCATTAAACCCTCCGTATACTTCACATGTTGTCCACCGTTTTCTGCCAGAAATTGAAATCGAGAAACAGCATGTTCCAAAACAGATCGGAGGGTCTTGTGGGTCATGTTCAGAATACTCTGTGCAATGCGTGGCTTCAACTCTGCTACGTTAGTAACTGTAACACTGAAAACATCATCGTTCAGACAATTCCACAGCCAAAAGTCATACGGATTAAGATCAGGTGATCTGGACTGCCATTCTTTGGGGAAATGAGGGCTGATAATTGTAGTATTTCCGAAATGCCCCTGCAGCAGCCGTTTCACTGTGCAATGGATGGAGGAGCGCTATCTCGCGTAACAATGATCCTACACACACATCCACGCTGTTGAAGGTTTGGAATTACGTTGATATGCGAAATACTGTCATAGCGTTTACCAGTGACAGTACAGTTAAGATGACCCGTATTACTCATCTCCTCGAAAAAATATGGCCGAACGATGAACGATGGCGACAAACTGAACCTTTTCAGAATGAAGTGGTACCGGCTGATGTGTGCGAGGATTTTAGGTTGTCCATATTCTTCAGTTATGCGTATTGACATATCCTGAAAATGGAAATAGTCTTCCTCTGTCCACAGAATTTTCCATTACTATTCATTGCCCACTTTCCTGCCGGCAAGAAATTCCAGAGTCCATGTTTGTCTTGCTGGAAGAACAGCAGGAAATAACTCTAAAACATAGGTAATTTGGCACAAATAGCAATCCAAAGTGATTTTGTATAGATACCAAAGCACGATGTTTTGAAGGATTTTAAGCACCGTGCTCGCTGGTATGTCCAACGTTTGGGCGATTCCCATTGCACTGTCCACTGCAGGTTTGCATGCCACTACTCGACCTGTCCTGAAATCTTAAGGCCACATCTCCGGCTGATGACGGATCAGGTGCTTTCTTCCCCCTGCCACACTCCAGACCCTTAACAGACATAGGACCAGTGTCTTCTTTCTTCTAAAAGAACTTCAACGGCAGTGCCCAATCCTTCATGGAGGCAATCATGTTTGACGTCTCGGATGCAAATTGAGGAATTGCCATGTGACGCTCGTCCGTTACTGTGAATATTCTAACACTTACAGTGCCATGTATTGACGAAATTTTCCTTTTAATTTTATTCTTCGGTGACGTTTCCCTCTGCATCAATAATATTTTTTTCATATTTGACGTCATTCTGAGCTGTGGTCGTCTTTCTGCAACGTTTTCAAACTGAACTTTATTTATGGAGGACAAGACAGGCATCAGTGCATTTTGTTAGTATGGGTTGCCTACATCAGGGGCAGGCATGCACACAGGGGCAAACTTATTGTTCTCCTTCGATTGACAGGTACTCTACCTATTGTTCAGCAAAAGGGTCCTTCCTTTTGATTGACAGGTACTTAACCTATTGTTCTGCTAAATGAATCCTTCCAGTTGATTGACAGGTCCTTAACATATTGTTCTGCTAAAAGGATCCTTCCTTTTGATTGACAGGCACTTAACCTATTGTTCCCTCCCCCCCCCCCCCCCCCAACCCCTCACCCCCTCTGGAACCCCCTTAATGCTACAGGTACACTTTCAGGTCTCACTCTCATCAATTTGATTGACTACTTAATTAAATTGATGAATTAATTAACCCTTTGATTTCTGCACTGGGGCGTGCAGCTGTCCATGTGAAGCCTGCCCTTGGGGCTGCCTAATCTGTGTACCTGCGCTGGCAGCCACTTCCGCAGATTATTGTGTGTGTCTGAGCCCTCCACTCGGCCGTCCCCGCCCTGGCCTGAATAGTTCTGGAACCACAGCAGTCGTGACAGTCTCGCAGTTAGTGTGATCGCCGACGTTACAAATAAATGCAGAATATCTGGAGACTTATTCCCTAGCTTGAATCTGGAGATGAATTGCTCGACATACCTAATGTACACTGAAACTGCTTACGCTGCTAATATGTAACTCCTCATCAAAGGCTTCCTTTCATTTGCAATTAGTTCTTAAGAATCGTCATGAGATCTTAGTATACATCTGTGTTTCATTTGTCATAGTGATACTTAATTATCAGATTTTTGCACGCAACTTACGATGTGAACGCTGTAGAATCCGTAACGACCAAAGGTTGACACTCATCTGTACTAGCGCAATAATTCGCCCGCAAACAACCTTCGAGCGAAGTGTTTGGATGCCGCGACACACTTTTCAAACTAATCACTATATTTTGAGAGCATTAACCCAAAAAATATCCCCAAGGAAACTACAAAATCAAAAATTCAACATTTCTGAACTCTTTTTATATGGGATGCAATTGTTATTGTACAGCAGAAATAAACAATGATTTATAACTTTTGTTTAAGAACTAGATAAGGAAACACTCAAGTTTCTAAACTACCTAATTAGACGTCACCTTTAATTCCTAATGCTCTTTTGTGCTTCAGAAACGGGCGAGTGTATGCAACTGACAATATGTGTCGAGACGACCTTTCCAAGTGCAGGCCTAGAATTTTTTCACAAATCCAGTGTCCTGGAAAAATAAGACAGCAATCCATTATTGAATATTACTAGAAAATTGTAGCGTGGGTTGTGGTAAGAGATATTTATTTAAGCGGCGACTAGTTTCGGGCGAAGCCCATTTCCAAACAACCATGTCGAAAAGGAATGTGACAAACCTATTGTAGCTGTTAATAAAACCATAGAATATTGATAGATATCCATCTTCTATGGTTTTATTAACAGCTACATTGTGGTTGTCACAGTCTTTGTTTTACATAGTGGTTTGAAATTGGGCTTCGCCCGAAACTAGTCGCCACTTAAATAAATATCTTTTACCGTAACCCAGGCTACAATTTTGTAGTAATAATAATACTGCTAGAATTTTTTGTTTAATTAATGGTATTTGCACTAAGTTTAAGGTTTAACTTCTACCATGAAGTTATGGAAGAATCCATAACTTTCCACTAAGTTTTAATTTTTGCACCTTATGTACAAACATTTGAAGACTCCAATCTGTGTCTGTGAGCACAAACTGGATGTTTCACATGTTCGTTCATAAGGTGTTTGTCAGCAAAGTAATTCATCTGGAGAGGCTCTTCAAGCTCAGATAATTCGGTGATTTTTTTTCCGTAGTTATATGTTCCATCCTTCTTTCTCATCCGGGCTTTGGACCAGCAATGGCGAAGTTAAAAAATTTTTTTTAATTTTTTTATAGTTTTTAATTTTTAAGTAATTTTTTTCAGAAGTAAGGGCTTAATTTCATCTCTGATCTGTAGCAACTTGGCTAAAAGTTCTTCTTTGTGTGGTATGTTTCAAAACATGGGTCAACGCACAAAGGTGCATTGCATGTTTTGCATTGATATTTCGTTTCTCGACGCACATTCTGTTTCGAGCAGACTGTACATCTACGCCATAGTCCGCGTTACTTGGACTGGTCACTTGAAATGATATGTGGAAAGTGCCTCCTAGTAAATCAAAGAGGATTCTCGTCGTCAGAGCGTCTTCCTTTCCTATCTCTTCTCCGTTCTGTAGCAAAACTTTTCCACAAGTTCTAGTACCAGACATAAATGAAAAGCTGCTAATGATATTTTGCTCCCTGTCACCGATCTGTGAATATACACAAAGGTCCACAACTTGAAAAAAAACTTTTCGTACCATTTAACAGATTTAGGCACCGATGCAACAGAGCTTAATAGCATATCGGAGTGGTCTACTGCTCCCATATTTCCATTATAAGCAACAACACATTGCGGCTTCATTACGTTTTCGTCAGTCGTCCTGTTTGTCTTTCCCGTGTCACACATTTCTGTGGTGTTGCAGGTAGCCGGCATGAACACTTCTCTCTTGTCGCACCACTGGACGGGAAGCATTGCGTCAGTTGACATAAACTCAACTTCTCCTCCTTTCAGTTTCGTTTGTAGCTTCGGAAGGTTCCGCTTGTTCCTAAGTACAATACCACATGCTGCTGTTCTCTGGTTGTGAAGCCATAGGAAAGAGGCTGGACTTCTATACCAATTGTCGACATACAAGGTATGTCCACGTTTATGGTATGGTTTCATTACTGTAGCCACAATATCACCAGATTTCTCAAAATTATGGACTTCAATTTCTGTTGTTGTGCCAGTATATACAATGAAATCCAAGACTTATCCAGTCTTACAGTCGCACAACACGAATGTTTTGACTCCATATCTACTTCTTTTGGAAAAAATGTGTTGCTTAAAAGATAAGCGACCTTTGAACAATAATAGGCTTTCATCGACACCGAGTTTTCTGTATGGATTAAATGCACTGCCGAACGCCACACAAACTGTATGAATTATTTTCCTAATTTTAAACGAACTGTCATCTCTACGATTGGCCGAGTTGTCACTAAAAGGCAACATTCTCAAAAGTAACATAAAACGGTCACGGGACATAGCTTCGCCAAAAATTGGAGTACTCAGAAGTACATCTTTGGACCAATATTCCTTTATTCTCAACTTTTTAATACGAGCCATGAGAAGCCAAATACCAATGAAGCTATACATTTCCTAAAAACCTGTATCTTTCCAGGTCGATAGTCGAGAACGAACTGATTCCGACGTATTTGCGACGGTGAAGGTGAAAAATCGGTTCGTTTCAAGTGTCATCAATTTCAACGGATCTTCTGATAGAAACAGTATGAGAAAGGATACAACGCTTGAATCAGACGCTAGGTGGCAATTATGTCCTGAAGGTGAGGCATCAAATGCATGAAGTGCTGGACTGAAATGACGTTTTTGCGAATCAGATTTCTCATTCTCAATATAGCGTGGCGTTTTACAGATCGATTCGTCTTCACTTTCAGAATCTGAAGAAGAACTCTGCTGGCGAGATTTACTAGGTGAAGTACGTGGAAGTGTATTGCTACAAGAGTCTTCTGATGAATCTTCATCGTCACTATATTCGTTGAAGGTTCCATACTCACTGTCACTGTCACTCCTTGTCAGTATCTCCAGTATCTCTTCGTCACTGCAACGACGCCGATGTGCCATTTGTCTGTGGAACTCAAAAGTGACAGTACTCTAAAAATCCCGATGAAAGGGCAGATAGCTGTGGTGTTCTAGAACAGATCTGTGATGTCAGTATCCACAGGTATCATTCCAACAATGTTAAACACATGTACCCAGAGACACTTCGCGTATGGGACCGGTGTGAGTGCGCCTTGGAGTTCTGTGACATCCGTACAACACTCGAAGAACTCTAACTGTATACCTGAAAATAGAAGCGACTTTCACTTGCTTAGTATAGGCGGCAGTGGCGTGAGAGTGATGGCCAGTGTTAGCTTGCATCGAATGGTGTCTCATGGCAGCGTCGATGTGCGTGCGCCTCTGGAGCCTATGATACGTTGACGATAGTTCGATAGCGTTTTTACCTGCAATGAGTGTTTGTGCACTACGTTATTTCCGGCCGATTAAGCGTTGTGAGTGTGTTGGCAGAGCATTATACACTCCTGGAAATGGAAAAAAGAACACATTGACACCGGTGTGTCAGACCCACCATACTTGCTCCGGACACTGCGAGAGGGCTGTACAAGCAATGATCACACGCACGGCACAGCGGACACACCAGGAACCGCGGTGTTGGCCGTCGAATGGCGCTAGCTGCGCAGCATTTGTGCACCGCCGCCGTCAGTGTCAGCCAGTTTGCCGTGGCATACGGAGCTCCATCGCAGTCTTTAACACTGGTAGCATGCCGCGACAGCGTGGACGTGAACCGTATGTGCAGTTGACAGACTTTGAGCGAGGGCGTATAGTGGGCATGCGGGAGGCCGGGTGGACGTACCGCCGAATTGCTCAACACGTGGGGCGTGAGGTCTCCACAGTACATCGATGTTGTCGCCAGTGGTCGGCGAAAGGTGCACGTGCCCGTCGACCTGGGACCGGACCGCAGCGACGCACGGATGCACGCCAAAACCGTAGGATCCTACGCAGTGCCGTAGGGGACCGCACCGCCACTTCCCAGCAAATCAGGGACACTGTTGCTCCTGGGGTATCGGCGAGGACCATTCGCAACCGTCTCCATGAAGCTGGGCTATGGTCCCGCACACCGTTAGGCCGTCTTCCGCTCACGCCCCAACATCGTGCAGCACGCCTCCAGTGGTGTCGCGACAGGCGTGAATGGAGGGACGAATGGAGACGTGTCGTCTTCAGCGATGAGAGTCGCTTCTGCCTTGGTGCCAATGATGGTCGTATGCGTGTTTGGCGCCGTGCAGGTGAGCGCCACAATCAGGACTGCATACGACCGAGACACACAGGGCCAACACCCGGCATCATGGTGTGGGGAGCGATCTCCTACACTGGCCTTACACCTCTGGTGATCGTCGAGGGGACACTGAATAGTGCACGGTACATCCAAACCGTCATCGAACCCATCGTTCTACCATTCCTAGACCGGCTAGGGAACTTGCTGTTCCAACAGGACAATGCACGTCCGCATGTATCCCGTGCCACCCAACGTGCTCTAGAAGTTGTAAGTCAACTACCCTGGCCAGCAAGATCTCCGGATCTGTCCCCCATTGAGCATGTTTGGGACTGGATGAAGCGTCGTCTCACGCGGTCTGCACGTCCAGCACGAACGCTGGTCCAACTGAGGTGCCAGGTGGAAATGGCATGGCAAGCCGTTCCACAGGACTACATCCAGCATCTCTACGATCGTCTCCATGGGAGAATAGCAGCCTGCATTGCTGCGAAAGGTGGATATACACTGTACTAGTGCCGACATTGTGCATGCTCTGTTGCCTGTGTCTATGTGCCTGTGGTTCTGTCAGGGTGATCATGTGATGTATCTGACCCCAGGAATGTGTCAATAAAGTTTCCCCTTCCTGGGACAATGAATTCACGGTGTTCTTATTTCAATCTGCAGGAGTGTATATGCATTATTTCAGTGATTTACGAGTAGTTTGCAGGTCTATATGCTGTGTACTGCGTTATTTTGACAATTTATGAGTTGATTTCGTGTCTGAACGTCAGTGTTCTGCATTATTTACAAGTAGTTTGCATTTACGTGTGCTATGTAAAGCATCATTTCGGTAATTTAGGAGTAGTTTCCGTGTCTTCAGAGCGTTTAACATATTTTATTTCGGTAATTTACGAGTAGTTTGCTGGTCTGTAGGCTGTGTGGCGTGACCCCAACCATGTCAGAGCAATTGTTTTGTATCAGTGCAGTAAATAAAACTATATGAAAGCCGTCCCTAAATAAATTTCTCTCAAGTAAATAAAGTACGTAGTGCCATCTGGTGGCAGAATTGTGTACTAGATCAGTTTAACTCCAGACCTCATGATGAGCACATTGGATAGATGTACTGCCACAAATTGTTTAAGTAAAGACTGGAAACAAAGACATATCCAGCACAGGCAAAGACCTTTTCCTGCCAGTTCCTAGGAAGAGGTGGCGGTTGGGTGACATAGTATAGTGGAGGTCGCCCAAGTGCCCTTTTTTCCCGCCATCTTCTTAGGTTAGTGGAAGTAGCTGTGGAGTGTAGCATTGTCCTGATAGAATCAGAACTTCCCACCAATTACTGGGAGTGGTGTCTGGGAGGGGAGGGGGTATACCAGAGAGGGAGAGATTAATTAATTGATTAATTTAATTATGTAGTCAATCAAACTGATGAGAGTGAGTTGGGTTATATCAATAACTTAGTCCTAAAAGTGTACCTGGAGTAGTGATTGGGGGGGGGGGGGAGAGTTCCTGAGGGGAGAGGGGAGTGGGGGGGGGACAATAGGTTACTAATAGGTTACCAGAACAATAGGTTTAGCACCTGTCAATCAATTGAGAACAATATATTAATTACCTTCAATCAAAGGAGAACAATAGGTAAAGCACCTGTCAATCAAAGGAAAACAATAGGTTTGCCCCTGAGTTCATACCTGCCCTTGATGTAGGCACCCTGCACTAACAATATGCACTGATGCCCGCTTTGTCCTCCTGCTCCCTTCTGTCACACAAAATAAGTTTTACTAGTTATGATATAATTTCTGCAATACTGGATTAATTTTCTCTGTATTGCTTTCTTTCTTTCTTCCAATGCTGGTTGGCCTATTTGATATAAGTTTTCTCCCCACTATAAATTTTATATTCTGTTATGTTAGTAACTGCTAGGTGGATCAAAAAAATTAATAACAGATTAAGTATGAAGTTAGGGATCCGTTTCACATAATGAAACCATACGTGCTACTGCTTAGTAGTTGACTTGTGAGCAGACCATTGTTCGTCATATTTAACTGAAATTATCACATGTTAGAAAATTCTGATAGATCTCCAGTTTGGCAGCTGCTGTGGCCTAGCGGTTCTAAGTGCTTCAGTCCAGAACCGCACTGCTGCTATTGGTCGCAGGTTCGAATCCTGCCTCAGGCATCAATGTGTGTGATGTCCTCAGATGTTGAGAGCCATTTGAACCATTTCCGGTTTGGAGAAGATGAAACTTTGATGTATTCTTAAGATTTCATTACTTTAATATGTTCACCTAACTTCAACAACAAAAAAGGTCCTCGACAACGTCGTCAGCAAATTTTCTTATATGGTCTTAATAATTTGTTGCCGAAAATAAAACTGCAATGATAATATAGAGCAAGTTCCATATTTATAAAATGAGTAGTTTGCGAGTTTAAGCGAGTTCAATGAAATGTAACATTACGCATGAGATCTGCGTGGCACGTGGCAACTCGGCTCCTCAGATCCATTTTTCCCTACCGAAGTGTCAAACTTAATGTAATGTTGAAAGACCTGTAGAGCGGTGACCAACGCTGCAACCCCCCCCCCCCCCCCCCCCAAACCCGCCCTACCGTCCACTCCCACTTGATTTAACGGCCGAGGTAACTTTTGTCGTGGCAAAACAGAACTGGAAAATTACCTGGGCGTGCAGCGGCGGAGGTGTACTGTGCCCTTCCGATGTCCCACACCTTACTGCTCCCTCTTTTAATAATCTCTTTTCTTTGTTGACTTCCCTCAAGACTTCCAGATTGGCTTTGCTTTCTGTCCAGCTGATTTTTGTCATTTTCCGCCATATCCACATTTCAGGTGCTTCAAGTCGATTCCATTCCTGTTTACCCAGAGTCCAAAACCCACTTCCATAAATCAGTGTACTCCATACTAATGTTTATGCAAAGGATTCTCTGAGTACAAGGATATGATATCTATAAACCAGCAAATTAGTTGCAACAAAATTTTACTTTTACCAGGTTTTGAGACTGACTATGGGTGTCTTCATAAGAAAATTCACCATTACCTAAAAAAGTTATAAATAAATATTAACATAGAGCAGTGGTTCACAACCTATCTTAAACCATTACCTCAGAGTGCAATTAGACATTAACTAGTACCCCGGCTCTGCCCCCACGCCCCCACTCCCCCACATTATCACCACCCTTAGCACTTAACTAAACCGTAGAATGAAAGATTTCTCTCGGAACTCTTTTACTTTTAAAATGATGAAAGATGAATGATGAGTGCGTGTGTTTGTTTGTGTGTGTGTGAGTGTATGTGTGTATGTTAGAATGAATGACGAGGGAATTCGTAGTGCATCGTAAGTGCTACTCACAACTCCTTTTCAGATCAGAAAGCTGACTATCCACAGTGAGAATAGACACTTGTTACAAAACATTTCCCCTGCATTGCTTCTCTCTATTGTTGCACTTGCTTGACCTGCACACTGCAACCCCATTTAAAATGAACCAAGTGAAAACATGTGCACTATACTTACTGTTCGTAAATCACTTAATTACTGCACTCCTTACTTCTGAACAGGCAGAGACTGGAGGACTGACCACAGCCACTAATAGTAGTAGCAATAATAACAATAAAAAAATAATAAAACTAGGTACAGCACTCTAGTAACATTTATATAGTTCTTTCGAAAATAATTTAGTTTCGTGACACAAACAGTATCGAGTCTTTTAGTTTTTAACCCTCAGAAAATTTCATTTTACCCCTCACGGGTAATTAAACCCAGGATGAGAAACACTAACAGAGACAAAAACCAGTTTTTGTTCTGAACAGATTTTTAAGAAGACTGCACTGACAAACGAATTTAAGAGCAATCATGCTCTTGTCACATAAAATACTTCATTAAGAAATTAAAGACACTTAAACGGAAATTTCCAGTAAAACCAAAACTACATGGAGAAACACGATGCACGTCAGTAAGGACTGCAAGAGATAAGAGTCTCTGGAGTGCATCAGACAAACAAGGGGACCATCAGACCTGTTTATTACGGATTTTCACGGATGTTATGTACGTTGTAGAGCGACCTGTCCTGGGTACCTCCATAGCGGCTTTTCATGCAACTGCCCCTAATTTCCGAGAAAATCGATATGGAAGTTTTATGCGTAATCCTACACCTGTAACGTTAGCGCTGTTCCGAGCAAGCTGGCATCCCACAGTGGCTAAGGTTCACGGCTATAGTTCATGCAGGATACCGTGGCCGATGCACAGTGACCAGTTTTCGTCCAAAGCTCTGAGCGAGATCACTCATTTGCTCGGAAGGGGAGGACGATAAGGTTTCCACCTTTCGGTTAGTCATCGATGACTGAATCGACGCGCGGAGACTGCAGTCTTTCTCAAACGGTTTTACATAAATGATTTGGTAAAAATATTAACTTTTGTGTTACTTATGGCTTTACATGTCAGTTTCATGATGATGCACCCATCATTTCGTTAATAGTCATAGTTAATGTGATATTTACGTGAAAGTAAATTCGGTTCAAATGGTTCGAATGGTTCTAAACACTATGGGACTTAACATCTGAGGTCATCAGTCCCCTAGACTTTGAATACTTAAGCCTAACTGACCTAAGGACATCACACACATCCATGCACGAGGCAGGATTCGAACCTGCGACCGTAGCAACAGCATGGTTCCCGACTAAAGCGCCTAGAACCGCTCGGTCACAGGCCCGACTGCGAAATTCGCGAAAGTATGCAATGAAAAATAGAGGTCGCTATGATTTCGCGTTTCATGCTTATTACATAATTTGTTACCGCATATGAAATTTATCTAACATATTGAATTTTTCTTTAGACTTGGGTGGAGGTATCTGTCTGTGACCAATCTAGAGAAAATCAATCTGACGATCTGATATAGCACACTCATGAGCGATTGGGTCGCGCCAGTGATAAGGCCAGAGTGAAATATTTCATAAATGGTTCAGATATCGAAATGAGATTTTGGCAAACTATAGCACTGTATATAGTTATCAGGTAAAACTTAATTATCTACCGTGCAGTTCTACTAACCATAGACTTTTTCGATGAAAGAATGTAATTTTAAGGGCCGTCGATAGCTCGTGAAACAAGAAGTGCTATGAGTTTTGGAACAACATATGTGAAGACATTACACTTTTTTTTTGTACTGAGGATGTGCTTTTTATGAGCTACTGAATTTACCTTTCCTCAGTTCCTCACTTAATAATCCACTGTTCCACAATTCTCTCGCAACTGCGTGTGCAAAACATGTTAGTACGTGCACACCATAATTACTCTACCACGCCAACCTTGGGGTTACACTCGTCTGCAATGAGACATTCCCCGGGTGTGTGTGTTTGGGGGGGGGGGGGGGGGGGGGGAGGTCCACTGGGGGCCGAACCGCACAATAACCCTGGGTTCGGCATGGGGCGGCGGTGGGCTGAATGGACTGCTGTAGCCTGTTGGGTGGTTGTATACCACTGAGGGCTACGGCGGGGACGAAGCCTCTCCGTCGTTTCTAGGTTCCCTGTTCAATACACACATACCACGCTACTTTATTTCCCACTCATAGCACAGAATGTGTCATTAAATAGTACGTCATGGAAAATTATTCAAAAAGTAGTAGTTACTTCATTAATTAATGCATTTCTCCAGATGCATATTCTGTTTGTTACAGAATTGTCTTAGGCTATCAGTTGCATCACTTGCTGTGCTAGCACAGAATTTTGGATGATGCTTGTCGTATAAAAATTTAAACATCCTGTTTTTCCGTTATCGCTCCCGAAAAATCCGTGTGCTGCAAGATAGTACCTGTCATTCACTGTGCGTGGTGCACTTTGAATGTGTGTTACGGTTACTTCTACGACAAATTCCGTCTGGAATTCTGTGCTGTCACAGCAAGTGATGCAATCCATAGTGAGTAAGACAACTCTGTAACAAACGGAATACACATCTGAAGAAACACTGCTGTAATCATCAATTTAGTAATGAAATTACTACGACGGAAAAGGCTGTTATGAAAAATGTTGGGTGACATACAAAATTTAATGATATTCTGTACGATTAAATTAATAAAAAAGTTATCCATCTAGGATATGAACCGTTATCTTCAAAAGTAGCAGCTGCACTAAGCTCACCTGGTCGAAACTTAACTACCGTTAAGTGTATAGCAGGTACGGATATAACTTGGGGCAACATCGATTTTCTCGGAAACTATGGGCCGTCACATGATAGGCCACTAGCCAGATGTTCAGAACAGGTCCGTCTACAACGTACCTAAGACCAAAATCCATGATTAACATGTCTGATGGTCTCCTTGTAAGAGGCACATACGCCGAAGTTACCACTACCTGGACACGAAACAAGTCATGCGATGTTGTAACAATCGACGATAACAGGTGCCTAATGTTTGAAATTTTTTAAATAGCATATAAAAGTTCATCAAAAATACCAATAGCCAGAATTATGCAAAATGAAAAATTATAAAGGACAATACAACAGCAAATATTAGGTACACTTCTGTACGAAACGATTATAATGTATTAAATGACAAAGAGAGCGGCTAACGATATCTCAGAGTCTACTCTGAGGAAATAAGAGGCTCAACTTACAACACTTCTGAGTAACAGCTTTGTACCATTAAAAAAATTTTGGTACATAATTGCTATGCATGTTGTTGACCACAATATTTTTAATGAAATTAATTTCAGCTTAGAGATTTTCACCAGACAAAGGAAAAGAATCGGCTTTTTTGTGAGAATGAGAGTGTGTTGAAGAGGAGGACACTATCTGACCAGATGACTGTTAATGTTAAAGCCAAATAATTTAACTGACGGCATTAGTTTTTGAACTCACATGTAAAAGTAATTTTTTCTTGAAGGGGGCTGAAATTTTGAATAGGTGATCAGTGCCATTATTAGGCCGTCAGTAAATAATCAAAATGTCGTCTGAATATCTGAGGTATGAAAGAACACTAAAAGTGGCAGCTTAAATTTTTAAAAAAAAATTTCTTCAAAGGAATTTATGAGTATGTCTGCAAGGATAGCAGCTAATGGATTGCCCACTGCAAGACTGTCTCATTATTGATACAGTTGCCCATTGAATTGGAAATAATTATGTTTACCTACAGTTTGAATTAAATTCATAAGGTCATTCTTTTTTAAAGATATGTTAATTTTTGTTTACAATATCCAGAATTGCTTGCACAGGTACTTTTGTGTAATAATTTGTAATATAAAAAAATCTCTTTATATTTTGATCGCAATGTAAGGCTTTTATTTTACCAACGAGAATTTGATTGTTAGAACCTGTATAATTATTCTGAAAAAAATTTAAGTTATTCTGAAGAAGCTTCACTATGTTGCGGTATTGAACAATATGAACAGTGCTTATACCCCTTTCATAGCAGTCATTTATTACCCTGAATAACTGGTCTTTCATGTTGTTACCTACATTTTTCATCAATTCAGGAGCAATGTTGTAAGACCTCACTTTTGTTTGAAATAGTTACTCTGACCCAGAAAAATAATTAAGAGCCAGACACACCTTTAAGACCCATGCTGAAATTACTGTTCCCAACTGAATGACTAACATGAAGGATTTATGGCCCTAGCTGCGGATTCTAAGGTGGAGAACTCATCATATCAAATTTGATATTAAGTGAAGATGTTAACAGAAACAGATTACAAACATATAACGCATCTGACTAGGAAAGATCTTCAGTTGTGTTTAGAAATCTGCTCTGCACTAATTACACCAAGTGAAACTTCTGGTTATCAAAGTTATTTGTAGGTGAACGGAAACTTGCCCTTTAGACACAACTGACGTTCAAAAAAACGACTCGCGAGCATTTAATTCAATGAATGTAGTGACTGTTGGCGTGACAGTTACATTGAGAAAGAAACGCATCTACTAAAGCAATGCTCGACTTGAGACGGGTAACAGCAATGATCTGACTAAATCTGGACTAAGGTCTGTCCTATGATGCAGGGTTGCTAATAATGCTCCCTGTGAATAAACAGCGTGAGACATGCAGAAGGCTGCAGACGTACCTGTGTGTCTGAAGCACTGGGCGAGGATCGTAATTCCTGTGATACGAACTCTAGACTCTGACCAGGTGCTTCTGTGGAGAGCGCAGCTCACAGCAGTTTGTTCTCGTCTCCATCTCCGGATGAGCACCTAGATCTATCATCGTCTCTGTCTCTGAAGTAACTCCAAATTTTGTGGCTGAATCGTACAGCCTGCCCTTTCCTCTCCGATGTACAGTAAATTATTATTATTAGTCTTATTCTCGTCTCAGAAACATACATAAAACATAGTTTATACAGTTATTGACAGAATCAACTCATTTTAAATAATCTTTGATCAAAATTTGGCCACTTGCAGTGCATATTGCGTTGCCTGGTGAAGGCCAACTTCTGTGCAGGTAGGTTGAGGCAGTCGACACTGAAGCATATGCTGATAAGTCTCTTCTTCTCTACAGTCACAATGGGTTTTATCTTCTTCAGTGTATCCCTATTTTGTCAGGTTAACTCGTGATTTGCCCACTCTCGACCTCAGTCTCTTCAAGGGCTTCCAGACTGACTAATTCTCATTATGACCAGCAGGTAAAGATTCTGAGAAACTTTACCAGCCAGGAGGTTGGGATGTCTCATCCCTCCGTAGTAGTAGCCTGACTTCTTCATCAATGGGTGATAGTTTCTCTGATGCTCTGAGGAATTTTTTCCTTGACCTTAGCCGTTGTGGGTATGGTTGTTGCCCATGCATGGAATGCGTTTTTTCCTGCTCCAGTTTCGTTCTGTCCCTGTTTGCTGATATTTCTTTTCGGAAAGGAGATGGTGCAATTCCTGCAAGGTGGTAGAGTCATTCGACTGGAGTTGACTTCAAGCAGCCTGTTATAATCGTGTGTGTGGTTTACGGCAATACTCACCTATTTGGTATGTGTTGATTTATACCAAACAGAACGTGCATAACCTGCAGCGGAGTAGCATAATGCCATTGCAGAAGTTCGGATGGATTTAGCTTGGCTGCCACACTGTGATCCGGCCAGTTTTCACAGTAGGTTGTTCCTGGTGGAGACTTTTGATTTGAAAATCATGCAGTGTTTTTCGAACGCTAGATATCCGTTGAGTGTTGTTCCTAGGTAGTTTGGAGTGTCACAGTGTCCCAA
Organism: Schistocerca gregaria; assembly: GCF_023897955.1. Taxonomy (NCBI): domain Eukaryota; kingdom Metazoa; phylum Arthropoda; class Insecta; order Orthoptera; family Acrididae; genus Schistocerca; species Schistocerca gregaria. The sequence continues at coordinate 58,678,841 of NC_064931.1, forward strand.
TTTAACCCCTAACCATTCTATTTTTATCTTCAGGTGGTTTCCCTATTTATCAGATGGAAAGCACACACTTGTGTCTTTGATGGGTTTGGTTTAAGTTGGTTTATCCTGTAGTATTTTGAAAGATCTTCAAGATGACTCTTTAGGGTGAGATCTATTGAATCGACGTTTGTAATTTCGGTTGCAGAGCGAGATCATCAGTATACAGGAAACTCCTGCAGCTCCTGCAGTTGGAGACTATGGGTAGCTGATTAGTATATACACTCCTGGAAATGGAAAAAAGAACACATTGACACCGGTGTGTCACACCCACCATACTTTCTCCGGACACTGCGAGAGGGCTGTACAAGCAATGATCACACCCACGGCACAGCGGACACACCAGGAACCGCGGTGTTGGCCGTCGAATGGCGCTAGCTGCGCAGCATTTGTGCACCGCCGCCGTCAGTGTCAGCCAGTTTGCCGTGGCATACGGAGCTCCATCGCAGTCTTTAACACTGATAGCATGCCGCGACAGCGTGGACGTGAACCGTATGTGCAGTTGACGGACTTTGAGCGAGGGCGTATAGTGGGCATGTGGGAGGCCGGGTGGACGTACCGCCGAATTGCTCAACACGTGGGGCGTGAGGTCTCCACAGTACATCGATGTTGTCGCCAGTGGTCGGCGGCAGGTGCACGTCGACCTGGGACCGGACCGCAGCGACGCACGGATGCACGCCAAGACCGTAGGATCCTACGCAGTGCCGTAGGGGACCGCACCGCCACTTCCCAGCAAATTAGGGACACTGTTGCTCCAGGGGTATCGGCGAGGACCATTCGCAACCGTATCCATGAAGCTGGGCTACGGTCCCGCACACCGTTAGGCCGTCTTCCGCTCACGCCCCAACATCGTGCAGCCCGCCTCCAGTGGTGTCGCGACAGGCGTGAATGGAGGGACGAATGGAGACGTGTCGTCTTCAGCGATGAGAGTCGCTTCTGCCTTGGTGCCAATGATGGTCGTATGCGTGTTTGGCGCCGTGCAGGTGAGCGCCACAATCAGGACTGCATACAACCGAGGCACACAGGGCCAACACCCGGCATCATGGTGTGGGGAGCGATATCCTACACTGGCCGTACACCTCTGGTGATCGTCGAGGGGACACTGAATAGTGCACGGTTCATCCAAACCGTCATCGAACCCATCGTTCTACCATTCCTAGACCGGCAAGGGAACTTGCTGTTCCAACAGGACAGTGCACGTCCGCATGTATCCCGTGCCATCCAACGTGCTCTAGAAGGTGTAAGTCAACTACCCTGGCCAGCAAGATCTCAGGATCCGTCCCCCATTGAGCATGTTTGGGACTGGATGAAGCGTCGTCTCACGCGGTCTGCACGTCCAGCACGAACGCTGGTCCAACTGAGGCGCCAGGTGGAAATGGCATGGCAAGCCGTTCCACAGGACTGTATCCAGCATCTCTACGATCGTCTCCATGGGAGAATAGCAGCCTGCATTGCTGTGAAAGGTGGATATACACTGTACTAGTGCCGACATTGTGCATGCTCTGTTGCCTGTGTCTATGTGCCTGTGGTTCTGTCAGTGTGATCATGTGATGTATCTGACCCCAGGGATGTGTCATTAAAGTTTCCTTTTCCTGGGACAATGAATTCACGGTGTTCTTATTTCAATTTCCAGGAGTGTATATTGACCACAACTGGAGTAAACACATTTCCCTGGGGAAGGCTATTTTTCTGTAGCTTCCGTTGGCTGCACTGTCCTTGGAGATTAATGAAGAATCTTCGGTTCTGCAGAAGATTGGCGATGAGCTTGTAATCCTTGGTTAGGTGGTAGACCTTGTTTAATAGTAATTTGTGGTTCGTGGTGTCGTACACTACTGTCAAGTCCACGAATGCCACTCCTGTAGCCTTATGGGCTTCAAACCCATCTTCAATGAACCGTGTAACACTGAGAAATTGTCCTGTGCAGCTTTTTCCAGGGTAAAACCCAGACGATCTCAGAAAGTAAATAAACTACACCTGATGCTAGGCCTTTATTTTTCGGATTTTTTTTTTTTTTTTTTTTTTTTTTTTTTTTTTTTTTTTTTTTTTGAAAGTATAGCATTGTTATCTGCTGACGGTAGTCTTCAGAGCACTGGCTACCCACTGATAGAGTTCCTCCCTTTCCCAGTGTTCAGCCACTGGATGGGGTGAGTCATAAACGCACAATAAGACTGGTCCTCTGGCCTTGCCTGGTGAGACCACCTCCACAAAAACAACGTCTGACACTACCTGTGTGTGAGAATGTCAGAGGCCATGTTGGCTGCTCAGTACCACTTTTTTCGCGATGTCGGACAATGTGTGCCCTGTTCCCACGTACTCCCAGAAGGTAAAAAGAAAAAAAATGACCTGCACCATGTTAAATGTAGTTAAGATACGAAGTTAGTTAGAAGTCAGTAGGTACAGTCACTGTACTCTAATGTACTTTTACAAAACATTATTATCATATCCCAGCTCCTCATTGTCCTCTAAGTAGAGTGTGATTCTCATATTAAATGAAAAAGGACATGCCAAATGACCTGCCATTTTTCATAACATCCCCTAGGAATTACATTTTATACCGGAGGTGACCCTTTCAAGATAGGTAAAGGGGGCAGCAATAAGCAAAATTTACTGCCTACAATGTACCTGATTCAGATAGAATATTAAGTTTGCCCAATCGACAACCAACATGAATAATTGTCAGTAGGGGAGAATAAGTAATGCTGTCGACCATAACATGTAAATAATGACCAAGTGAGAGAGACAATCACATACATTCTCAAGGAAACCACCCTAACCTGTACTTAATCCTGGCTTGAATTCAGATGGCAAAACATAGATCAGCTACTGAATGTTCAAATACAAATAAGGATTCTGTTACCAGCTACTTAACACAAAATTCCCTTTCCCAGGATGAGAGTCAATTATATTATCAACTTATGTCTGTCACTCTACCTTTCATCAGCTGTGGTTCGTTGCTCACACGTTACATAACAGGATAACATGTAGTGACAGAAGGTCCATTCGTATCAAATACCTCACACGAATATTTATATAGTTACTCAAAAGTGTACAGAGGGTGTATGGCATCTACTGATGTATGTGTAAATTATGGTATGAATACAGCTTTAAGAAAATGCGGGGACATTCTACAGACGGAATCATCGATAAGTATAACAAGAGACACATATGAAGAACAGTATGTTAGCGCACAACGATGTATAAAGCAAGTTAGACGACATCGACACAAACACAAAACAAATAAATGATTCTGTTTGTGTGCTTAGTACTAACTATGTTTTCATGTACAGGAGATGTGTAGTTTTCTTATTAAATGTGATTTTAATCATAGCATACAAGAAAGTAAGTTCCAGTTTACTAAAGTAGTATGTCTGTGAAAAGCATTGTGTGTGAGTGTACTAAGCCTAATGTGAACAAGGCAAAATAGATATCAAACGTTACGCGATACTGGATCCTTAAAAACACGTGTTTATGCGGTAGTTCAAACTAGATTGCAAGACAAGGGAGAAATGTGAATTATGCATATAGAACAAGTAGAAGATGAAAGAATAGAATATAGTCATTGGCATAATGGCCCATCATGATAACACCAAAACAACACTTAATTACCACGCCAATAACCAAAGAGATGTGGAGCAGAATCCACAAAACCATAAACCTGAAGCTGAAAAATGAAATTAAATATGTGAATTATTCATACTAGCAAAGTACAGCAAACTATCGCAGTTGTAAGTCTGTATCATTGCCAATGAACACGAAAGATGATACCTGACTACTTTACAGAGTTCCCGATATCGAGGCGATCAAGGCAGGGTCCTCCCAATATATGCACATCCCTGCCTGTATTTGAAATGCTTACGTTGACCCGTAAAATTAATTAAGCAGACACACTTTTAAGACCCAAGATGAAAATACTGTGTGGGACAGAATGTCTAACACGAGGAATTTATGGCCCAAGCTGTGGATACTAAAGCAGAGAATTGCATAATATTGTATATACAGGGTGAGTCACCTAACATTACCGCTAGATATATTTTGTAAACCACATCAAATACTGACGAATCGATTCCACAGACCGAACGTGAGGAGAAGGGCTAGTGTAATTGGTTAATACAAGCCATAAAAAATGCATGGAAGTATTTTTTTAACACAAACCTACGTTTTTTTAAATGGAACCCCGTTAGTTTTGTTGGCACATCTGAACATATAAACAAATACGTAGAGTGTCGTTCCCATATTAAATGAAAAGGGGCATCCTAAGTGGCTTGCCGATTTTTAATACCATCAAAACCAGTTGCTCTCCCTTCTTTGAGACTCCAAAAGGCATGTTCAAATTTATGTCTAAATATGGGACGATCGTGCACTTCTCTTTCACACTCATTTATGTCTTCAATTAGATTATTTTCATTCTTGAAGTCCTTATCATCGTGCAGTCTTCTATGCATTCTTTCCAGTGAATGCATTATATCATCATAGTGTATCAGTAATATTTCCTCTTTATCTTTAACTATTGGCAATTTCGTTCTAGGTTTATACTGAAGACCTCTGACTTCCTTATAACTTTGGTCCTGCTCCTTTCAGCAATGATTTTGATACATTTCTCTTTTTCTTCTCTGCATTTGGTTGTGGTGTGATTTTTAATTGTTTTGTGTCATCTCCGTTGTTTTCCGTCCTGAACTTATTCCTTTCCTCAACTAGGTTTGGTACGTCTTCTGTGACCCAAGCTTTTCTGGGGCCCAGTTTTCTTTTCCCTTGAACCTCATTTGTTGCTTCGATTATCACCAACTTGATATTATTTCACTGCACTGGCTCAACACTTCCACTAGCTATTTTATTTGCTCGCTCTTCAAGAACCGTCTTTATTTTTCTTCTTTCAATTCTTCTACTGTGAATTTCTTTTTACAAGTCTCTTGGTTGTTTTAAATCTAATGTTGCACGTGGCAAACACTAGTGTATATTCACAATCTATGTCTGGACCTGGATAGCTGTGGCATGATTGTATCTGATTCCTGTATTCGTGCTTCATTAGTATGTAATCCGACCGAAATCGTCTTTTGTCTGGTGCCTCCGGAGTGTACCTTCTTCTGAGAAGAACTTCAAATAATGTATTTATGATAAGCATATCATTGTGATTGGGGAAATCGATCAATTTTCACGTCTTTCATTTGTTCCCCCAAGCGAAAATTGTCTGTCCTATTGTCTGTATGGGATCTTCCTATGTCATTAATGCCACCCATTCTTGTAATATTGTCTTTTTCTTTAGTTAGTTTCAGAAGCTCTTCAGGAGCTTCATACATAGTCTCCATCTCTTCGAAGTCGTGAGTCGATGTTGGGAAACATGTCTGAATTATTTTCAGATCCACAGATGCAAGCTTGTTTTTGCCATCATTAACCGATGACTGATACGTTAACTATTGCAAAATTGTTTGACAAATTTCCCCTTATTACAACTAGCACTCCATGCTTTCCTCTTTCCTCACCACCCTATATATTACCATAAACTCATCAATGTCGAAATTTCCATTTCTCTCCCATATTATCTGACAGAGTCTTTACGTATCTGTCTCATCCTCCCTCACCTCGTGTCTCACTGCATCCAGTTTTCCCACTTGTAGTAGCCTTTGCACATTCCATGTTCCTCTCTCCATCGCGTTTTTAGAGGGATTTCGCTTGATGGCGACCTGAGATGCCTTTCCTGCCAGATCTTGCTTCCGAGTCTCATGATTGGTTGCTAATTCCTCATTAATATCAAATTCCATGGTTGCCTTCTGCTTGGGATATCCTTAAGGTATATAATAGTGTGGTTTCCCGTTGCCTACCCCTTTCTATGCTGTTGATCAAGATGCTTTGCTTCATCCACGTTTAGGGGCAATTTCTCCCTCCAAGGATGAAAGAGCGCCCTGATCACGTCCTCAGAGCAGGCGGCTGGCGAGACTGGGAGGAGCCTTTTACGGCAGGCAGAGGTTACTATGGGTGAATTCTAACCTGTAAGTGTTCTGTCACAATGTGGGCTCCAAATTAATCACAGTTATGATCACTGCAGAACAGAAGACAATTTCTAGTATAAATATTAGGAAATATGGATGTTCCAGAGCTTAAAACTGGTTAATACTAATTAAGTTTTTATGACTGAAATGTGGCACTGTAAGTCCGTTTCGTTGTGAAAGCGTAGTAGCACCCTCAGGACTGGTAACGTTCCCTGGGTGACTGAAGACGACTTCCGGTACAGTCACCACTAAATCTTCTACAGACGAAAAGTCTTTCAAAGATGAAAAATCGTTGACGTCCACTTAGCTGGTGTGCCTGTGATTAAAATGCTCAGTTTATCGCAATTATCCTGGCTTCTGCAATCGGAGGTAAATTACTAAACCTGGATCAATAGTGTCAGTTGAACACGAAAAATTTCGGAAGGGCAAGATGGGAAGCGAACATAAAAGACACTCCGACAATACGTGAGCAAAAACATGAAAACTAGTAGTGAAAACTTTACTTTGGATTGAAATTTTAAGTGTTTCAAACACGTTGTTGATGTAAACAAAGCCAGCCGGTGTGGCCGTGCGGTTCTAGGCCCTTCAGTCTGGAACAGCGTGACCGCTACGGTTGCAGGTTCGAATCCTGCCTCGGGAATGGATGTGTGTGATGTCCTTAGGTTAGTTAGGTTTAAGTAGTTCTAAGTTCTAGGGGACTGATGACCACAGATGATACGTCCCATAATGCTCAGAGCCATTTGAACCATTTGATGTAAACAAAGCAGAGGCAACTATCTTATTTTATTTTATTTTAAACGGTTAGGTGAATCTCGACCATCTGGCTGATCCACAAGTCCCATACGTTTCTTTATGTCTAAAGAAGTGTCTGTCTATTCGGTGTTGGCTTCCATCGTTGCTGCAACAATTCAGATGAGGTACTATCTATTTCCTCAAGTTCCATCTAATTATCTACAGTATGATATGTTAGTTGTTCTTACTATATGATCAACCCAACACAGCCGTCTCGTTTTTAACGCTTTCACAAGGTTTTGGTGTTTTTACAAATCTAGTAGCTCGTTACTTTTTCTAATCCTACAATCTCTAGTATCAACGTTGATCATAAGTGAAAAATATTTTTTCTGACATTTGTTTTTCGACTGTTACAAGTGAAGAATTCCAACATTTTCTTTTGGACCAAAGCGCGCCCTCTCTCGGCTTTGCTCTGTTCTTCGGAACAGCGGGAAGTTTATCCAGTAATGGGATGTGGCATTTCTCGTTCGGCACAATTATCTTCAGTTCGACAGAATCGTGGTCTCAGCGCTCTTTACCTTCCGCTATTTGTTTGTACTGTGAAGGACGTTCACACGATCAGTGGCTAATTATAGAAAAACTGTCACTCTAGCTCACTACCGTCACAAGCCTTTAAAAATCAACAGGAATGACGGAAGAGAGAGACGAGATGTCTCTATATATACTGTGCAGTAGCATAAGCGATGGGTTCTGGAAATTTGCCATGAAATGATATTACAGTACCATGCAGAAAGAACTGAAAGGGCTTTTTGATATAGAAAGAGCAAAAAATTACAATGATCAAATCGTTGCTTGCGCTATTTCCCACACATATTTACGACCCAGACTTCTTCTAGTAGCGGTGGAGCATGTCGTGGGATACTTTCTATTCATATTTTTTATTAAAAATGATGCTGCTCCAGCTGTACTTAAGATTTCATATTTATTTGGCTACTACTTTCGACGTAGCGTCAACGTCATCTTCAGGCCTGTACAACTTGATGATATCAATTGTGTGTGGCTGATTACTAGAAGTCCGCAGTGAGACCAATACGTGGAGCACGTATTGGTCTCTCACTGCGGACTTCTATTACTCAGCCACACAGGAGTTTCATTTTTAATAAAAATTATACCAGCTGATGTCCCACCATCATCCAATTTAAGTACGGATGTACGAAGACTTTCTGTTTAGGACAGCCATATTTGTTGTATCTCTTGGGTGCATCATCAGGTTAGAAGGTTGGGTCACTGCTAATAATTATACTGGGTCGCAGGTGAGTGCACACTGTTCCCATCGTGAGACTGCTTTTACCAAGATGATGATAACCCAGCTACACAGATGTTTGTCACAATCACTAGAATAGACAATAGGTGGTCTGTCTTCTTTCGCATTATATGCTTAGCATATTCATTCACAAAATCTGGTAGTTTATTGATCGAGAATAATAAACACCCAAGTAACTGCTATCAAGGGCTCGCATATGGGGACTGAACTTATCTGACTGCAGGGATTTTGACCCACTCCCACACCTATCACTTTCAATGTAACCCCCTCCCTTCCCCTCTCCCCTTCTGTCACCCTCTTCTTGTAGACCATTTGTACTGTTTACGTAGGATCTAATTTATTACCCTGGACTGTTATCCTATTGGCTACAGGGCAGATGATGGTGTTTATTTAGGAGCCTTTGGCAGGGGGCTGAGCTGATACAAGTGCATTCATTTATAACCCCCATCCCCCATCTGTCACTTTCAAGGTCACCCCTTCCTCTTCCCTCTCCCCTCCTCCTCTCCCACTCCTGGTAGGTCACTTTTGCTGCAGTTATAAAGGATCTAATTCATTAGCCTGGGCTAATGTTGGTGTTTATTTAGAATTTAGCTTGTTATTGAAATTACGCTAATGGAGAAAGATCGCAACACAAAGAACGAGTTGTGTGACATAATGAAAGTTGGTAGGAATGTTCCTATGTCTCACAGATGACTTTTATTCTAATTTCGCGCCAGTCGCATAAGAGTGGCGCTAATAGCGCCACTTTGGGGACGCAAATCAGGTTTGCTTTAATTACACTCCGTAACGTTTGTGAGCTTTAATTACCTTTGAAACTGGACGTGGTGAGTTAATGTCATTAAAGAGTGCCATTAAGGCATCAAAGACTCCATTATCACCACCCAACTGAGTTTTAGTTACTAAACAGAAGTATCATCGAAAGAAAAGTAGTAGTATTAACTTACAACAATTTCTGTCATGAACAAGTAGACGAGAACGGTAGATTCGGGCGTAGAGGAAAGTGGAACACGGAGTGCGAGCTAGTGAGCAGATGACACGATAAGACGACAGAAAAGCGATTGACGACCGTGTGCAGTTCGTTAGAGGCTCAGCACAGTGGCAAAAAATAATCGATAGCTAACACATATGATATTATCTATAGTATTTTAATAACATATCGATATACCGATTAACTGTTTTGTGCAATTATGTCAAACGAAAAATACCTCACAAAGAATTTTTATGGATTAAAGACAACAATACAAGATACGTAAATTTTGTTTTGCTGTTTAGTCTGTTGTTTAAAATATAACGTTACAAGATATGAAAATTTTGTTTGATAAGAAGGCTGCAGGTAAAGTCGCCGGACAGCACAAATACGTATTTAGTGACCGTTACAGGCAGCATACTACTATATTTTGCCCAGTATTCTAATCCACAAGCATGCATGTCTGTTACAGATTTTTCAGAATATTGACATAGGTCAATTACGGATTACTGGTGGAGCGACATCGATGTTGGTGATTGGGAAAAAAAAAAAAGTAAATCATCCGATTTCAGACTGGTAGACGTATCAGTAGACGTATTAACACTGCTCATGGATACTGCTGTTTCAGATATTGTTCTTGGTGTTGATGCGATGATAGCAGCGTACACTTTCTGAAGTAGTTGTTCTATGTTGTCTGCCTCTTGAAACGTCCTCAAACCAAGTTTTCTAAACCTAGAATCTAAAAACGTTGCAAGCACATTAGCAGTCCGTGCTTTAAATGGTTTCAGTCTTTCACTGACTGATCTAATCAACGAATCCAGAACAGTTCGTGCTTCATTAGATGTTCAGGTGCTTTCCAAGTCTCAGAACTTTTCAGAAATACCTCGTACAAGAGGCACAATTAAGGAAGCAGTGACAAATGACTTCTCTGAGACTGTTGTTGTTGCTACTTCCACAGATTCAAGAAGACCCATTATCTCTTGTATAGCTTAGTAATTTTCCGTCGTGAGAGAAGGCGGTGCTTTAGAACTTTCATTGATCGCAATCGCAAGCTCACATCAAACTTTCAGAAGTCTTTTGAGCATGTAGTCCATCACGGAGACACCTCCTGTATCAGTTTCAATTCTTTTTTGTTTGATGTTTTTATTTAGCTTTGCGCAGCTACACTGGCTAGTGTACAGCTATGAAAGAAACAGCCTTTCTTTTCAGTAAAATTTCGGAAAATGATTCTACTTTCAAACAAACTTGTACTGTTAAGTTGATGCAGTGGGGAAACAGGGTGAATGTCAAAACTTTAAGATTTCAGGTGTTTTTTCATAACTGCAGCGTTGGCTGTAACCACCACTACTGTCTTATCACGAATATTGTATTCTAATAAGATTTGGATGATGACCTGAAAAAAATGTAATGCTAAAATTAAGGGCCTATACGTCAGAAATTTTGCTTCATTTTCTAAACTTTTTTTCAACTTCTTCTTATGTGAAAAATTACTTTCATATATAAAAAGTAATTCTTACAAAAATATGGTCAATATACTACTTGTCGGTGATAAGTTGAGCTTCAGCATCTTAGAAACACGAGGAAAGCAGGAAAAGAAAAAGAAGAGGAAGGTCACCATGATGAATAGGTAGGCGAGAAGGGAAATGTTTACTGGTCTGTGTGATTTTCCTGGCTGTGGCCACCAGTATTTTATTTTGTTAAAAGTTCGCCATGATGCAGCTTGATACACGTGAAATAGCATATGGTATAAAAGTGGAGTGAGGTACAACCGACAGTTGGTACAGCATGTACCAGTTCCGTAGGAGAGTCCGCCAACTGCACTGAAGTTGCTTCTGATTGCTAGAACTTGCTTCTGATTCGGTTGCTGGGCGCCAAAACGCCTAACTTCTCTTATTAATTACTTATATACTTTTCGTTGTATTTAACTAAGTTTTTAGTATAACAATCTCTGACGGCTATCCTACGAGTCCATCGTTTTCGTTTATTAAATTTCACTAGTTTTGAGAAAGACAAGAGTAACGATATTGCAACCGACGTGCTTCGGACATATTCGGGTTGCTTTGGCACGCCTGGGAGACAAAGTACTTTGGCTACGCTAGTCACTCTGTTTCGGGCGTTCTTCAGAGCCGGCATGTAACTCAGTTTCGGGCGTTGTGAAGGAACGGATATGTATCTCTGTTTCGGACGTTCTGGAAGGACGGACATGTCGTATTATATCTCGGTAGTTGGATAGAAAGTTATCGTACAATTAAGAAAGCAGCTACGTCGAGTGTTGTAAAAGACAGTGTAAAATGTGTGAGTATTTAAGTAATGCCGGCCGCTGTGGGCGAACGGTACTAGGAGCTTCAGTCCGGAACCGCGCTGCTGCTACGTTCGCAGGTTTGAATCCTGTCTCGGGTATGGATGTATGTGATGTCCTTAGGTTAGTTAGGTTTAAGTAGTTCTGAGCCTAGAGGACTGATGACCGCAGATGTTTAAGTCCCATAGTGCTCAAAGCCATTTGAACCATTTAAGTAATAACCAAACAGGATACATTAATGAGAAGTGTCGCCTACCATCATTGTCAGTACCACAGATCTTGCCCTTCGTAGATACCAGGGCAAGTGGCATCCCGTAAAAGAAAGCACAATCACAGGCTCGAGATGACAAAACAGCAGCCTCCGCCGAAGAAGATCTCACGACTGACGAGCTGTCTTCTGCGCTGCGGACACAACTTTAGAAGACGACAGGTTGGCGGAAAGTACGGTTAGAGACTCTTATTCAGTCTCTCCAGGTCTCTCCAGCCTCCAGATCTGACTTCCAAAGGAAACATAATCTATATTTGCCATGCAATGCTGCTACCTTAGGTGTGCATGTTTGCTGATGAACTTCAGCAGATACAGTAGAAACTGCACACGGGAGTAATAAGGTTTAGTGAAAGCGCATTGAAGAGACCAGGGGTGTTTCTCATTTGAGGTGACACTCAATACAAAACAATAGGGCCATCACTCAACTGTAATGCTACGCCTGCTACATCACTGAGGTCGGCAGCACTCGTCATTTTAATGCAGTCGATATAAAGTGTGTAGCTTGTGGAAATTTTCGTGGGAGTTTCGTCGTTCGCCGAGCGAAGGCACGGAGCGGTATAAAGAGTGCAATAGTGATGAAGGGTAAGTAAAGGTGCGGGGAGAGACAGAATTGCTGGCAGCTTCACCCATCATACCGATGTATTCTTAAAATATACCCGATCCGCTCAAAGTCTGTACTTGGCAGATCCTGATAGATATCGTTTCGCCGGCTTCACTGTAGTTGTAATACAACTGCTTCTATTACACAACAGCCGAGAGTTTTCCATTACCACTGGAAAATTCCGATTCGATTAATACGGCCTATATTTACAACTTGCTTTGGTTAGCCTTTTTTGGCAAAAGATATGCATCAATATTGATGCCATTTTATAAGCACCGGAAGTTTTAATTCTGTTCCGATTCGCTAACACAATGGAAGCGATTCTGTATAAATCGCACACCAGAGGACGTTGTTTATATACTCGGAGGACAGTAACACAAGTAATTGTAACTACACGACCAGCTAATTTTGCTATGCTCTTTTAATTTTGGTGCAGACGGTGTTAGGTTCGCGTTCGTTTCTCACTTGTTACTCTGTTGTTATACAAACTGGAAATGCATCTCTCAAGTGTAAACCATGGGCGGTCCGCTATAAATGGCGCGCGGAAGTAATAACGTTTTGAGAAAGCGTATTATAGAGGCATCGGCGTTAGTACGTGTTTCTTATTTGCAGTAATGGACAAGAAAATAAATTAAACCTCTTGTAACGCAGTTATTAAGTGATTTCATATGGTTCGCAGTGTCCGTAAACAGAACACAAATGACATGTCTTCAGATTTCTATCGACAAGAGGGGCGGGTGTGGGGGGAGGTGAAGCTGCCGAGAAGAATTTTGCAAGTTTTACAGACTTGAATTGTACAGACATGTACTGTTTATGAGAATGGACCGAAACTGAGAATGGCATCGACAAATTAAAGACGTTAATATTTTTACAAATATTACTTACATGTGCCATAGATTCTGCGTTGTGATGACCTGCAATTTTTGTCACTTTTAATATGAGTGAAACTAATTTTCGTTCATTATAAAGTGGCAAGTCAACGCCAGTATGCCTTCATTTACGTTGCTTGTCCACATTTCCTTTGTAACACTCAACAAATTTCATGTTGTGAGAACTTTTTCTAATCTTTATTTTTGTCTCCTCATATATTTTTGGGAGCAGTGAACATTTAAGTATGGTTTTCTCTCGCAACACGTATCTGTTGTCGGAATTTCTGTACGGCAGCATATTGATAGCGACCATTTGTGCAGAAAGAAGATCAAGTTCTGATTTTACCTTAGAACTGGTACAACTGACTTCTGTTATAATAATTTTTTTAACAGCTTCACAATTTTTTTTTTTTTGGTTGCACCTCTTGCACTTGATCCAGCTCTTAATTTGATTCCTCACCTTTCAGTCCTATTACTAATCTGTGGTTCTCTGCTTTTTCACCTTGCTTTCGTTTTAAGTGATCTTTTAAATTAGTCTATTCCCTCAATGTTTATATTCATCACTGCAGATGGTACACTTCACAAACTGATTTGTTTTCCGCCACTTTCTTGAAAAAAAAATCCACACAGATGATTGATTTTTGCGATTCATTTTCAAAACAATGACTAAAAACTCTATTTTTGCATTTCTCACATAAACAAAATAATCTTGGAAGTGGTGGATTGCCTCGACCAACAGAGACTACCGGTGGCGCACGAGAAGTCCTGGTCGTTTCATGTCGGCACCATTCGGAACACTTCTTCAGTGCTCTTTGACTCACTGCTGCCAACGACAGCGATTGAACAGTTGTGGCACTGTAGTTGTGTGACGAAAAATAATCATGTTGTTGTGTAGCGTTTAAATAACGAAAGGAGTGACGAAGAAACCATTGTCGGCACATTGAGGTCACCTCGTATGACACCGCCGAAAAACTAGTAGCCTTAGGGGCAGCATTCTTCTTCGTGACTCTAGAAAAATAATTGATCAGGTCGCATAATGCTGTAAACTCGAAAAAATAAAAAAGTGAACTAATTCACTTTCAAAAAAGGAGTTTCATTATCAACAGGCAAGAGCTTACGAAATATCTACAGGATTAGGAGTTTTTTCAAAAACATTGCTAGACGTTCACCGTCAACTCTTGGCAAGAAGAGATTAGTTTTACCTCAAATCCATTGAAATATTCACATTTCGCCCGAATTACTTATGAATATGTATTGCAAAACTGTGAATGCAGATAGCACGTAAATACCTTTGTATTGGTTCAAATGGCTCTGAGCACTATGAGACTTAACTGCTGTGGTCATCAGTCCCCTAGAACTTAGAACTACTTAAACCTAACTAACCTAAGGACATCACATACATCCATGTCAGAGGTAGGATTCGAACCTGCGACCGTAGGGGTCGCGCGGTTCCAGACTGTAGCGCCTAGGACCGCTCTGCCACTCCGGCCAGCCCCTTTGTTTTGTTTTGGTGATTATGTCCAGCCACCATACAAATAAAGACCTTGACACTCGACACGTTGTGTTTTTACTATATTCAGTTTTGCGGGAACATGTGCGTCGTTGAAGGAACAAACTCCGATAGTCGAACACAACGCAGATAACGAACATATGAACGATATTTGCGATTGTACACAGGCAAAAGTGACGCAGAGGCGTTAGGATTACGTCGATGTTTTGTGTTTTCGAATCACTTTATACATTAACATGTACGTTTGAAATCACTTTTAAGGCTACAGTGGGGACTCAGGAACAGAAGAGGACAATAGCGAGTGTATTTAATTAGTAACAATAATAATCATATTTATTTTAAAATGCATTGTGCAGTACAATCACAAACGCTAAACAAACCATTAGAATGTCGCTTTTTTCCTCTCTTAACTACGTTATATTACAATAACGTTTTTTACATTTGTATTCCTTGCTACAATTAAGTATGCTCACACATTTAAAGATGACAATCTGTGTAATGTGCTGTCATGAATCCATGTTATTTAGGTGTGTAATTTTCACCATAAGCATCTGATCGGTACGACATTCGACAACTGTGAGTTGTCATCAGTGGAAGAAAAAAACGAAAATTCCCTCTCTCTCGGCTCCTCCCTCAGAGCGTCAGTCTATTAACAATATAGTTTATAAACAGCATATACTGGCTAAGGCACCACCATATTTGATGCTGATTAAATACCTCTATGCAGTCTACTTTCACTTTGCACTCCACTAGCCATGGAGATAACAGGACCCGAAAACTTCTCGCCCACCAATTAAAAAAAGAATTACATTATAAGCGATATGACTATCGATAGTCAAACCAACAACATGTACTGACGACAGGTCAGATGCTATCGATTAATCGATGGTTTATCGCTGTTTAAGTAACACCAAACGTTTCACTACGAAGTGGCGCAATGAGCAAATCTGCGCTGCAAAGTAATACACTGTATGGGTTGACACAGCAGGTACAAGCCGTTCAATACGTCCCAGAGTCTGTCACTGTTCAGTGAAGAGCTGGGGGTTCAGGGATCAAGAAAAAGAGAATAAACTACCACTCTTGTTGACTTAATTTACCGGTCACAACTACAGCACAGACATAAAGCAATAAGCAATGAACCCATGCTTTCTTCTATTAAACATTGTTAACTTAATACTCACAGTCTTAGTGACAAGAGGTAACTTCGGATCTCGAAGATGCATTACTCTTATGAAAAAGAAAGATACGCATTTTCATCACTCTACAATTGGTTTCAATTTTTTTTTTTAACTAATGTCTCAATGTTTGGAGTGAGATTACTGGACGGCGAATGCATTTCCCTCTGTCAGATACACGTCAATAAAACTACTACTAATCTTCGATTTAGTTAATTTCGTTGTTGAGAACACATTTTCACACGGATAAGTGGTCCCAAACATACTCCAGACTCAAGCAGCTAGCCACGTTGGGTAGCTGTGCGGGTTGAGGCACCTTGCCACGGTTCGCGGGGCTCCCCCCTTCGGAGGTTCGAGTCCTCCCTCTGGCATGTGTGAGTGTGTTGTCCTTAGCGAAGTTAGTTTAAGTTAGATTAAGTAGTGTGTAGGCCTACGGACCGATGACCTCACCAGTGTGGTCCCATAGGAACTTACCACCTTTCACTGCACTTCAAGCAGCTATGTGGAACAAATGCGGAAACTGTTCTCGAGAGAAGTTATTTATATTTTATGGAGTGTGAAACCTCTCCCTGTCCACAAGGCTACACTGAAACTCAGTGAGCTCTAACCGAATGGTGACAGATTTTAGAAATGGGTTCGAAAACAGCCAGCTATCATATGCCGAACTGCAGCTGATCAAGTTTCCATACAAGAGACGATGCATCAGATTGGAGTTCATTCCCACAGGGAAGACAGCAGCAGTACGTGGATTACTAAACACTTTTTGCATTATGTCGTTGCGGATTCGAAAACAATGTATCATCATACTGGACGCATATATTTGGATCTGCATATGGCATCCATTTCTAGCTCCATAGCCTGGCAATACTCGAAACGTAGACTTAGTCTGAAAGCATGAAGACTTATGGGTTTGACTTTTATTGAAAGTCAACAGTCTCTACTTAGCTTTTTTCTTATTTTGTTTTTGTAAATGATGAACTTTCAGCATTGTTAACAATCATAGAGCTCAGAAGTTCTAAACTCTGACTCATTTCTTCTAAACATATTCATCCACTTAAGTCAGGAGGACATTTCGTTCTATAATTTTTAAATACTTGGGCTAGAAATCTTTCGTTCTGTTACAGTAGTTTAGATATTTTGTTGGTATAAGGGCATTTAATTTTACCGAAAGTGGAATATAATCGACGTAAAAAGAATTTTTAACACTTGTGCTAGACAGTTCTGTTTCTTGAAAAAACAAAAAATCCTGTATTTAGTTTGTGAATGGTGTCTATATTCTCAAGAAAGATATTATACCTTTAGGGGAGGCCTGCTTTTTAGCCATTGAGGGGAACAGTATTTAGCTTTCGGAGACTGAATATAGACATCGAAGAGGATATTTGTTTGTTTTCTTGGAAGAAGCAATTTTATTTTCGATTTGGAAGACGAAGTTTTGTTTCACCCCCTCTGACATCCACGCACGTTAGCTTAGAGGATTCGAGAGGGTGCCCGGTCCAAAATCGAATCTGCCTGAACTAGATATGGATTTTAGGCAGTTTCCCACATCGGACTAGTTGAATACTGGGTTTGTACCCACGTCCCTCACCAGTTACATGACTCACAAACTTTCTGGAAATGTCTTCATGCTTTAACTTGTGATAACACTAGTTGTAAGCTGATGGGGTATGCAAATGCCGCCCCGGAGGGGAAAGGGTGGCGACAGGAAGGGCAACGGGTCACCGTCTACTACTAATATAGTCAGATCCAGATGAACATGCTGATCCTGTGCAGCCATGGGATAGGGCCAGGAAAAAGAAGAAAGAAAGAAAGAAGAAGAATTTTAATTTTTGCAGATCAGTTCTTGTCTTATAAGAACACTGATTTTCTCTAAAGGGAGAAAAATGAATTTTAAACATTTTCGTTTTCAGCAACACCAACAACGTGCATGGTAGTGGTCTGTTGATGCACTTCCGTTTCAGTTTGTCCACAGCTGCTACCGAAATACCAGTTCAAATGGTTCAAATGGCTCTGAGCACTATGCGACTTAACATCTGTGGTCATCATGCCCCTATAGCTTACAACTACTTAAACCTAACTAACCTAAGGACATCACACACATCCATGCCCGAGGCAGGATTCGAACCTGCGAGCGTAGCAGTCGCGCGGTTCTGGACTGAGCGCCTAGAACCGCAAGACCACCGCGGCCGGTGAAATACCAGTCTAAAGAGCTAAATGTAGCTAACGTTCTTCTAGACTTCATTTTAAGACTGCCACGAACTCATCTAGTTCGTCTAAAACCGGAATAGTACCGGCCTGTCTGTGGAACGAGCCACAATGTATGCGGCGTTAGGAGCCTGCCTGATGCCTCTCTGGTATTGGTTTCCGCTCAATACCGGACAGCGCTTACGTCGTATATGGAACACTCTGTGTATAGGAAGCCATTGCAGCTATTGAAGCAACATTTTCGATTAGTGATAGTACCTCAAGTGGTGAGTATTTTTTGTGTTATCAATGCTCCTAATGCTTATCTTCCAAAATACTGAAGCAACTCCGGAATGGCTTATTTTAACTGCATTTTAGATTTCATGAAAAGGGGGTTACACAGGATTAGCGCTTGTTAAGATTTGAAGTGAACTCTGTCAAAAAATGGAAGGGAATAGTCTAAGTAAGGAGCCCACAAATGCTGCTACATGTTAGTTTCACCTGCTTTATTCTGGACCATCAGTGCGTTCCTTGGTTTTCATGTTTAGCTTATCCAAATTCCTCAAATGGCTCTGAACACTATTGGACAACATCTGAGGTCATCAGTTCCCTAGAAATTAGAACTACTTAAACCTAACTAACCTAACAACACACACATCCATGCCCGAGGCAGGATTCGAACCTGCGGTTCCAGACTGAAGCGCCTAGAACCGCTCGTCCACAACGGCGGGCTTAGCTTATCCCAGACCCCTTTCGACTCAGTTTTGATTGAAGCTGCAACAAGTTAACATCATTATTGTCCTCTTTTCTGCTGTTTGTGTATTCAGATAAGACAAATTTACCATTGACTGCGTTGCTGCCAAAACAGCGCGGTTTTAAAAAAGAAGAGAATTGGGGCAGCTACATGGTGAGAGTGGCAGAGGGAGTCTGACACACCAGGGCTGCAACTTATTTCAGAATGACTATTTATTAGACAAGTAAACACTGGGGACGTTTAAACTTTCGAGCTAGTGACTTACAACACTCAGGTGTGTGCTCTGATTTTTCTGTCATTCTTAGCATTTTCTTTTTAATTTGACAAAACTGCAGTTTCCCCTTCCTCAATCGCTACGCTACTTCTTTGCCGGTAAACACCAGTGTCCTAACTACATTAGTAAAGAATCGCCAAACGAGTAAGAAACCTTACAACAAATGAAAACCATACACACTTGTCTAATTGAAAAACTACGGAAACACCGAAAACAGAACACATTCCCTCCCCTAATGCCATGTAGGAAACCCGTTGACATTCAAAACAACGGATAAATAAAGGTCCAATATGATTTTCAAGGAACTCTTATAGCATTCTTCCTGCAAACAGCGGCAACTTCAGGTAACGACGATGGAGCTGGATAGCGATTACACACCTTCTCTCCAAAGGAGACCACAAAGGCTCAACCATATTGAGATCTGGTGACTTCGGTGGGCAGGGGAGATGCGTCAATTCATTCTGGTGCTCACAAAACCAGGCCTGGATGATGCGAGCTGTGTGGACAGACTAACAGTGTACCATGTAAAGAACCTGATCAACGAATATGATCACATAATCAGCAGCAGTAACGCAACCTTGCAAAGTACCCGTGGGGCCGACGGAATACCACGAGATGGCTGCCCAAATCATCACCGAACCTCCGACATATTTCACTCTTGGGGAGTAATCTCGGTAGGAGCAGTGTGAAACAAGACAAATGGCTCTGAGCACTATGGGACTTAACTTCTTTGGTCATCAGTCCCCTAGAACTTAGAACTACTTAAACCTAACTAACCAAGGACATCACACACATCCATGCCCGAAGCAGGATTTGAACCTGCGACCGTAGCGGTCGCGCGGCTCCAGACTGTAGCGCCTAGAACCACTCGGCCACACCGGCCGCCCGAGTTGCGGTCATTTGCATCACTGATGAGTGGTTCTGGAATTCCAAGTCACCCTGCTTATGGAGATCCCTTCGTGTTGTTTTGGACTTGTCAGGTTTCACGAGTGCTACATTCAGTTTGTTCCGCTATCATATAATCATACAATAAAGGATCCTTCTTTCTATGTATTCGCAATACATTACATTTGTCTATGTTAGGGGTCAGTTGCCACTCCCTGCATCAAGTGCCTATCCGCTGCAGAGCTTCCTGCATTTCGCTGCAATTTTCTAATGCTGCAACTTCTCCTTATACTACAGCATCATCAGCGAAAAGCCGCATGGAACTTCCGACGCTATCTATTAGGTCATTAATATATATTGTGAAAAGCAATGGTCCCATAACACTCCCCTGTGACACGCCAGAGGTTACTTTAACGACTGTAGACGTCTCTCCACTGAGAACAACATGCTGTGTTCTGTTTATTAAAACTCTTCAATCCAGCCACACAGCTGCTCTGATATTCCGTAGGCTCTTACTTCGTATATCAGGCGACAGTGTGGAACTGTATCGAACGCCTTCCGGAAGTCAAGGAAAATGGCATCTGCCTGGGAGCCAGTATCTGATACTTTATGGGTCAATCAGGTTGTATTTTGCGACATTGAGATAGACGATTTTCGGAGCAAGCCGGCAACAGATGTAGCAGGAATCATGACGGACAACAATATGGTAAATTGCGGTGTGGGACGTCGAGCGTATAGTGGACAGCGAGATTCTGGGCGACAGTAGTCCAACTGACCGACAGTGAGCATCGAAAAAAATGTTTCAAATGGCTCTGAACACTATGGGACAGCTGAGGTCATCAGTCCCCTAGAACTTAGAACTACTTAAACCTAACTAACCTAACGACATCACACGTATCCATGCCCGGGGGAGGATTTGAACCTGCGACAGTAGCGGTTGCGCGGTTCAAGACTGAAGCGCCTAGAACCGCTCGCCCACATCGGCCGGTAGCCAGCATCGAATCGGCGTGATTGATTAGCTGGAGCAATTGATTGGCCGGAAATTCGATGCGCGCACCGTCCCCACCCGCACGTGGGCAGACGCTAACGGCTTCCTCTATGAGGCACACGCCGTTGCCCGACACTGCCGACGATACACAGCTTCACGAACAGGAAATCCTACCGGAGACAAAGTACGTTGTCTGAATGAAATCTTCCTTCACTTAACACAATATGTGCCGTCTTGAATACTTGTTAAAGCTGTAACTGTGTGTTTAATAGTGACTCGAACATCTTCACACACAGTTTTTTGACATTAAATCTAACCGCCACCCGGCTGCCGCAGAGACTTATCTGAGTCGTTCACTTAAACTAAACTCCGTCCGAACAGGCCTTGGAAGGCCCAACGGTACAGACCGGCCGCCGTGTCATCCTCAGTCCACAGGCGTCACTGGATGCGGATATGGAGGGGCATGTGGTCAGCACACCGCTCTTCCGACCATATGTCAGTTTACGGGACCGGGTCTTTCACTTAAGGCGGCAGTAAGAATTATCGTCCCTCAGACTCCTAATCGCCACCGTACGTCCAAAATTGCAAGGCTGTAGGATGCGGAAGTGTTATCTTCAGCTTAAGCTGTTGTAGTGCAATTTCTACTCGTGGTCTACTGGTAAACTTTGCGCAATGTAGATGGAAAGTCACGAATTCGATTCCAGCAGTTGATTTTCGGAAGCACCGTTGGCCTGTCTGCTAGAGGTACCAGTCTGATGGAAGCAGAAAGATAACTTGCTTTACAATCTAACTCATTAGCGCCTGCAGCCATCCGAAGTGCACACAGGTGAAGTGCCCTACAGTGCAGGGCACGTGGACACGTTTCAGCACTTGCAGTGAGAAGCATAAAGTTATTTACTATGGCAAGCGTAAAATTACTTATTATGGCACTATGATTGTCAATAACTCTGATAAGTCAATAACTCTGATAAACTGACTGAACACTGTGCAGCAACACCATTGCATGGCCATTGCTCAAACTGTTTTCAGTGTGAGAAATATTGTATTGTTTAACGTACCACCATTGTTAAAAGCAACCTAGAACAGAATTATGTTGGTGCATGAGTTGTTATGTACATGTTTGGTGTGTTGGTGGATAGTTTGCTCTGACTATAGTTGTTAATTTTTTTATTTGAAGCTCTGGGATCTCTCTTACAGACGCACCTCACTTTGCATAGCTGAGTGGTACGAATGTTGCTTAAAGATATAAAATATAATCTCAGGTGGAAAAACATCTAACATTTGCGACATTTTTTTTCGCTTTAAGTTTATTAGTGGTGTTAGGGAGTGGAGGCAGCTTGAAACATTTATGCTGCAATAGACACATCCTTGGTGAACAGCTCGAAGTACACAACACCCTCTTTGTGCCAGCAGATGCAAAATATTTTCTGTTCACATTGTCCTTGGCTTGAGAGGATTTTTTTGTTCGAACTCAGCTATTAGTTTCTTTTTGCGCTGTTAACATACATCACTAGTAGAAACATTGCTTAGGGATGCTCAACGAGTGAACTGATGATATACAATCAAAAATATATATATAACCATTCATTTGATTTTCGTTACTTTGAATCAGAGTATGCAACATTCCTGCATTTGACTTTTGAACCTTGGCTATTGAATGAAAATGTCGCACGAAGGTTAAATGATTGAAATTCATCACATTTGTCAAATATTGACTCTCCTTGAATGTAGAAAATCTTTCATGCCAGAACGATCCTTCGTGAAAGGATAAACTCATTTTCTGCTGTGATTTCTCTGATACCATTAGCCCCACACTCAGCAAAAATATTTCGAGCTGTCACTACTGCCTTCAACTCTCCATTAAACATAAAGCGATCAGTATGTAGCAAACGATTTAGGAGTAAAGGAGACCACTCACTGAATATCGAAGCGTTTAGTCGTCTACAGCCACACACATGAGAGAGAAAACTTGCTAGTTTTCGGAATAAATCCTTTCTCAAGTCAGAGTACACACGCACACACACACACACACACACACACACACACACAAGCCTGCACACTCTGACCTGTGCCCCTACATAGTGCAGGCTGAATACACAAGGATGGGACTGCAGTTTGACAGTTGGACAAGTATGTGGTGGGTGTTATGTCGAGTTGGGTGGGTAGAAATACAGAGAGGCAAGAGACGATAAGAGGGTTTGGGTGTAGATGAGTAGTGCCTCGGGGCAGCCGCATTGCTGGCCATGGAGGGTGGCAGGGGCACAGGCTGGGTGTGTTATGGATGGCCACTGGAGCTGGTGGGGAGCAGTGCACAATGAAAGTGGCGTGGAGATGTGAATTGGGAGGAAGCAATAGAACAGAGGAAGGAGTAACTATTGGGTGGAGGATGTGGGGATAGTGAGTTACTGGTGACTGAGGCTAGGACAGTTATACTCCTTTCTGGTTCTGTACGCACATTCTCTGGAACAGAGTTTTTGGAGAAGCATCCTTAAGAAGTTTCGATACCCAAATTGAAATCTTTGAGGTCCTGAAGAGCTCGAGCTGCTATCTTAACCAGCTGAAAGGTTAAAAGCCGTCAGGCTTGCCTTCTTCCATTTATACACTAAATTCGTCTGCCCCTTGTCACGACTGGCGATAGGCAGGACTCTTTAGTTTCACCGTGGTAAAAGTCTAGTGATGTTATTTAATGGTAGGGGACGTATTTTATAAACTTCAGTTGTCGAGGCTCGTAGTTCCATTCTAAGAATGCACGAGAACCGCTCGGTTCACTCAGAACTCTGAAAGCGACAGGTGAGACCGCACGGCATTCAGAGACTTTGTTCCGGCTTACGCCTGTCAAGGAGTCACCTGAGAGGGCTCACGGAACTCCCCTGCCAGTCAAGATAATACAGGGTCCGCGGAATTCGGGACGGTCTGGTTCTGTAAAAGGCTCAGGTCGCTAGTCTCAAATGCTGGCTGCCACCTAATAGCTCATGGTGAGAAATCGCAAGTTTCGTGATGTATTGGCCTACGCTGTTGGAGAAACATCGCGGAGTTCCCGTCACATTGGTAAGGGTTCTGGAAATTCAGAAGTGTATAACAACGCTCTGATTCGCACAACGCCTACTAACGTGACGTGAGAATTTCTACACAAAAGTGGCGAAGAAAATATGCTGTGATCGACCCGCGCCTGGAAGTATTTCTGTGGTGGTAATTTACGAAACGTGGCAGTTTTAACACTTTTTTCCAAGCAGAGATGGCTAGAGGACAAATGTAAGGATGTAGAAGCTTATCTCACTAGGGTTAAGATAGATACTGCCTACAGGAAAATTAGAGAGACTTTTGGAGAGAAGAGAACCACGTGTATGAATATCAAGAGCTAAGAGGGCAACCCAGTTCTAAGCAAAGAAGGGAAGGCAGAAAGGTGGAAGGAGTATATAGAAGGTTTATACAAGGGCGATGTACTTGAGGACAATATTATGGAAATGGAAGAGGATGTAGATGAAGACGAAATGGGAGATACGATACTGCGTGAAGAGTTTGACAGAGCACTGAAAGACCTGAGTCGAAACAAGGCGCCCGGAGTAGACAACATTCCATTAGAACTACTGATGGCCTTGGGAGAGCCAGTTATGACAAAACTCTGCCAGCTGGTAAGCAAGATGTATGAGACAGGCGAAATACCCTCAGACTTCAAGAAGAATATAATAATTCCAATCCCAAAGAAAGCAGGCGCTGACAGATGTGAAAATTACCGAACTATCAGTTTAATAAGTCACAGCTGCAAAATACTAACGCGAATTCCATACAGACGAATGGAAAAACTGGTAGATGCGGATTCCGTAGAAATGTTGGAACACGTGAGGCAATATTGACCTTACGACTTATCTTAGAAGAAAGATTAAGAAAAGGCAAACCTACGTTTCTAGAGACTTAGAGAAAGCTTTTGACAGTGTTGACTGGAATACTCTCTTTCAAATTCTGAAGGTGGCAGGAGTAAAATACTGGGAGTGAGAGGCTATTTACAATTTGTACAGAAACCAGATGGCAGTCATAAGAGTCGAGGGGCATGAAAGGGAAGCAGCGGTTGGGAAAGGAGTGAGACAGGGTTGTAGCCTCTCCCCGATGTTATTTAATCTGTATTTTGAGCAAGCAGTAAAGGAAACAAAAGAAAAATTCGGAGTAGGTATTAAAATTCATGGAGAAGAAGTAAAAACTTTGAGGTTCGCAGATGACATTATAATTCTGTCAGAGACAGCAAAGGACCTGGAAGAGCAGTTGAACGGAATGGACAGTGTCTCGAAAGGAGGATATAAGATGAACATCAACAAAAGCAAAACGAGGATAATGGAATGTAGCCAAATTAAATCGGGTGATGCTGAGGGAATTAGACTAGGAAATGAGACACTTAAAGTAGTAAAGGAGTTTTGCTATTTAGGCAGTAAAATAACTGATGATGGTCGAAGTAGAGAGGATATGAAATGTAGACTGGCAATGAAAAGGAAAGCGTTTCTGAAGAAGAGAAATTTGTTAACATCGAGTATAGATTTATGTATCAGGAAGTCGTTTCTGAAAGTATTTGTATGGAGTGTAGCTATGTATGGAAGTGAAACATGGACGATAACTAGTTTGGACAAGAAGAGAATAGAAGGTTTCGAAATGTGGTGCTACAGAAGAATGCTGAAGATAAG
Organism: Schistocerca gregaria; assembly: GCF_023897955.1. Taxonomy (NCBI): domain Eukaryota; kingdom Metazoa; phylum Arthropoda; class Insecta; order Orthoptera; family Acrididae; genus Schistocerca; species Schistocerca gregaria. The sequence goes on from NC_064931.1 coordinate 58,704,358, forward strand.
GTGGATAGATCACGTAACTAATGAGGAGGTATTGAATAGGATTGGGGAGAAGAGAAGTTTGTGGCACAACTTGACTAGAGGAAGGGATCGGTTAGTAGGACATGTTCTGAGGCATCAAGGGATCACAAATTTAGCATTGGAGGGCAGCGTGGGGGGTAAAAATCGTAGAGGGAGCCAAGAGATGAATACACTAAGCAGATTCAGAAGGATGTAGGTTGCAGTAGGTACTGGGAGATGAAGAAGCTTGCACAGGATAGAGTAGCATGGAGAGCTGCATCAAACCAGTCTCAGGACTGAAGACAACAACAACAACAACAACAACAACAACTTCCCGATTGACGGTTGCGGACACAACAACGGAAACAGCAGAGTCGGGAGCACTGACACGTGAAAAAAGACACATTTTTTTGGGTGTGGAAAGCGAAAGGTCGCTGGTTTTAGACTTCGAGGACTCTGAGTTCAAATGGTGAACGGCACTTCACGGTGACAGGGCCTGAGGGGTGAAATTATGGAATTCTGATTCTTCACAAGCGACCAAGCATTGCCGTCTACGCGCGTTTAGCTGAGTAGTATTCATGGACCCACCGCCCAGCTGGGATGTGCCAGGGTGAGAAGAAATTGACTTACAGATGTGACGTTTCCACGATTCCCCTACGGTTACAGATACAGTCTCTGACTGTGTGCAGCGGCCCCGGACACTCCGACGATTGACAACTGGTGATGTCCAATGGAATGACGACGGCCTCTTACTGGCCGCCCACTTCGATAACGCGATCCCAGCGGGAAATATAGCCTTTTCTAGTTCACATTATCGACGTAATTTTTGGCGTATGGCTCCCTTGTTTTTGTTGCTTCTTATAAAAAAAAAATTGTGATGGTGCGCTTAAGCGGTAGGAAGAGAGAGACCTCGTGGCTAGGTCTCGGAATTCGACCCCTGCCCGCCTTGCCTCCTCCTGACTGCCGCTGACTCTCCCAAAAAAAAAAAAAAAAAAAAAAAAAAAAAAAAAAAAAAAAAAAAAAAAGGTTGGCACTCCAGGTTAGATTTCCGAGCGATGCATTTGATTTTAATTTATTGTTCCGTTTCCGTATACATGGGGTAGAAAAAATGCAGTAATTTAGTGTATTCATCTCGTTTTTGCGATAAAGCAGACAAACCCTTCCATTTTTTTCAATTAAGAAAAAAAAGGAAAGTTAACAGACAGAAAAAGGATATAATACAACAACAAAACATGGTAAGGCGCCCGCTCTATTAAAAAACATGGTAACGTGTTTGCCTACCATGCAGGAGACGGGGTTCGATTCTCGGCGGGTTGGAGATTTTCTCCGCTCCTCGACTGGGTGTTGTATCGTCCTCATCATCACCGACGAGCAATTCGCACAATCTGGCGTCACCTGAAATAAGACTTGCACGCTGCCAGCCGAACTTTCCCGGATGAGGCCTTCCGTCCATCAATGGCACACGATCATTTAATTTAATTTTTGTCAACAACAAAAAATGGTTTTCTACTTGCCTCCCCTGCAGCGGACCCGGGTTCGATTCCCGGCCGGGTTGAAGAGTTTTCTCCGCTCGATGACTGGGTGTCTCATTGTTCTCATCATCACCTACGCGCAAGTCGCCCAATGTGGTGTCACGTGAAATAAGGCTTGCACCGGGCGGTCGAATTTCCCCCAAAAAGGGCCTTCCGGCCAAGAATGCCACTCAATCATTAGATGTTTTTTACACACAGCCGACTTACCACCACGGCAGATTGGTGAGAATATGCATCAGCACCGACGGTAAGTGGGCGCTGACGTTTTCCCAGGTTATGTACCGTTGCCACAGTGCCGTTAATCCTGGCTCCATGATATTATTGTTTTCATTCACCATTCAATCAACCAACTGAGTAACTATACTCTTGGTGGGTTGAATTAGTGACTGAATATGCAGCTAGAGTACGGTAGTGCTCCCCTGAAATGCTTCATACATAAACTGCAATCACTTTTATAATAGTCATGTCATTACGTCTAATGCTATGTAATTGTTTTAATATAATAAAACATAAATTAAATTTAGTTTGTATTTTACTTCAAGTAACTTATTGTTTCCTTCAATTCATTATTATTATTAGTCAGTTTAGTAAGAAAAGTCATTCAGTAGGATTTTATAGTAATTCACCACCTTAGGATTCCATGTTAGGGTCATTTTTGAGATAGCGATTCCGATGGGCAATTAAAATTTAACATCGCTTGTTGAGGGGTGTGTGGTGGAGTCTGGGAAGTTCGAGCATTCCGGTACGATTTCACATCCACACACCGCGGCGTTTGGCACCTCACCTTCGCCTGTTCCGAAGGAGACACGTATCTTGGGAACTATCCCCGTAAGCCAATCCACTGTTCCAATTCGGTCATGCACAAAGTGACATTACGCTCTTCTTATACGCTAATTTAGTAGTGCTTGTATTGCTCATCTTTAGACATTTCTACGTACTGATTACTGATTCCTACGAATCTATAAAACGCAAACTCTGTCGAATGTTCTGTTTTGTGGCAGTAAGGTAATTTACATAGTTTATTTTTTAGCTATATTTACGTCAGTCACACTGTGGGTACTAGTACAAAAAAGTATCGAGCACTGACCCTTTTTTGGTAATTCTACAAAATATTGTTTCGTGTTCATTGGTTCCATAAATATTTAGCTAAAGGTACTTAATTTGTACGCACCATGTTGGTTCCTTAAAACATTTATTTACAAGAAAGGCTTGCACTATTGTGAACTATTAGGGATGTGTAGTAAATCTTACGAGAATTTTTTAAGAACACTTACATAAAACTGTTTGCAGAGAGGTTTCTAATTTTGTTACAGATGTCCTTTAAATTTGTTTTCGTTATACAGTGAAAAGCTACATAAATCGAAATGGAGAAGCAACCACAGAGGGCGGATGTAGAGTAGTAATTTGGCTGAGCACAAATACAGGTAAACCAAGAGATTTATTTGCAGAAATAAGTTTAACTTGAAGAAGTAATGAGGCTCTCACGATACGCCGCGGAGGTGAAATTCTCATTTCCGGTCTGGCTCTTTCGATTTAAGTTTCCACTTGTTTATCTAACCCTTGCTAGCTCATTCCGGCCGGGGGCACGATAAAGTTCACGTCTGCCTGCAGCTACAGAATCTTCCACGAGTAAGCTAGATTACTCCCTCTCTCTCCTCCCCCTCTTTCTCCATCTATCTATCTCTCTCTCTTTCTCCCTCTCTCTACGAACTTCCCCGAGCGAAATGTCGCAGTTGAGAACACTGAGCTCTTATGCGATAGCTATCAGTTTCAAAGCTCTTCTGTCAGTTCGCTTGGCTGCTTTACGTAATTTCAGGCTAATATTGGATTTTTTTAAGTACCTACACTGAACTGAAGAAAGGGGACACGAGGCGACGTATCTATAGATATTACAATTTGAAGACTCTCACACCGTTTTCCTGTCTGTACGTGAAGGCTAATCTCTGGAACTACTATAGAGATGTTGATATACACTCCTGGAAATTGAAATAAGAACACCGTGAATTCATTGTCCCAGGAAGGGGAAACTTTATTGACACATTCCTGGGGTCAGATACATCACATGACCACACTGACAGAACCACAGACACATAGACACAGGCAACAGAGCATGCACAATGTCGGCACTAGTACAGTGTATATCCACCTTTCGCAGCAATGCAGGCTGCTATTCTCCCATGGAGACGATCGTAGAGATGCTGGATGTAGTCCTGTGGAACGTCTTGCCATGCCATTTCCACCTGGCGCCTCAGTTATACCAGCGTTCGTGCTGGACGTGCAGACCGCATGAGACGACGCTTCATCCAGTCCCAAACATGCTCAATGTGGGACAGATCCGGAGATCTTGCTGGCCAGGCTAGTTGACTTACACTTTCTAGAGCACGTTGGGTGCCAAGGGATACATGCGGACGTGCATTGTCCTGTTGGAACAGCAAGTTCCCTTGCCGGTCTAGGAATGGTAGAACGATGGGTTCGATGACACTTTGGATGTACCGTGCACTATTCAGTGTCCCCTCGACGATCACCAGAGGTGTAAGGCCAGTGTAGGAGATCGCTCCCCACACCATGATGCCGGGTGTTGGCCCTGTGTGCCTTGGTCGTATGCAGTCCTGATTGTGGCGCTCACCTGCACGGCGCCAAACACGCATACGACCATCATTGGCACCAAGGCAGAAGCGACTCACATCGCTGAAGACGACACGTCTCCATTCGTCCCTCCATTCATGCCTGTCGCGACACCACTGAAGGCGGGCTGCACGATGTTGGGGCGTGAGCGGAAGACGGCCTAACGGTGTGCGGAACCGTAGCCCAGCTTCATGGAGACGGTTGCGAATGGTCCTCGCCGATACCCCAGGAGCAACAGTGTCCCTAATTTGCTGGGAAGTGGCGGTGCGGTCCCCTACGGCACTGCGTAGGATCCTACGGTCTTGGCGTGCATCCGTGCGTCGCTGCGGTCCGATCCCAGGTCGCAGGGCACGTGCACCTTCCGCCGACCACTGGCGACAACATAGATGTACTGTGGAGACCTCGCGCCCCACGTGTTGAGCAATTCGGCGGTACGTCCACCCGGCCTCCCGCATGGCCACTATACGCACTCGCTCAAAGTCCGTCAACTGCACATACGGTTCACGTCCACGCTGTCGCGGCATGCTACCAGTGTTAAAGACTGCGATGGAGCTCCGTATGCCACGGCAAACTGGCTGACACTGACGGCGGCGGTGCACAAATGCTGCGCAGCTAGCGCCATTCGACGGCCAACACCGCGGTTCCTGGTGTGTCCGCTGTGCCGTGCGTGTGATCATTGCTTGTACAGCCCTCTCGCAGTGTCCAGAGCAAGTTGGTGGGTCTGACACATCGGTGTCAATGTGTTCTTTTTTCCATTTCCAGGAGTGTAGTTTTCACTAACAGACTGAGTCAAGTGGAAGGTTTGTGTCTATAATTTATACACTGGTGTGCAAAACATAAGCACGAAAGGAATTTTCGCACGATGTGTCACTGCCAAGTAACATAGCTCGGTGAAACTTGGACCATAAACAGAAAGAACTGTTAGAGTATAGTACAGTACAGTACAGAAGATAAGTGAAAGAGAGATGCAGAGAAGCAGAAATGACATTTTTATTCTAGGGCAGTAATTACACCCAAGTCATCGCAATACATGATTGTCCCACATATGCTTGATAGATTTAAGTCGGGGGAATGGGGAAACCGTCCATACGTCCATTCACGGAAAATCCTTTTGTTCCAGGTGCTCCAACCACCTGCCCTGTTCGAAACGTTCGTGTATTCTGATCCATAAAATTGAAGTAAGGGCTGAATGCTTCCCTGAAAAAACGTACATGAGGAAGGAATACAGTGTTACAATAACACAGACCGGCGAGTGACTGTGTTCAAGATCTGAAGGTCAGTACACCCACACAAAACTATGCCTCCTCACGCCGTAACACCTGGATAAAAATCGTTCAAATGGCTCTAAGCTCTGTGGGACTTAACATCTGAGTTCACCAGTTCCATAGACTCAGAACTACTGAAACCTAACTAAATTAAGGACATCACACACAAACATGCCGGAGGCAGTATTCGAACCTGCGACCGTAGCAGCAGCGCGGTTCCGGACTGAAGCGCCTAGAACCGCTTGGCCACAGCGGTCGGGGACACCTGGATCACAAAAACGATAATTTTCGACAATTTTGGAAGTACCCTCATATACAAAAAGGTGGGAACGTATAATGCACCCTGAAATATTGTCATATATGATCGTTTTGGTCGTCCAACTGTTATGCTGTGGGGAAGCATAAAGTTGCATAGGAGTACTCACTCACCGGTCAACGTCATTATGACACTTTATTCCTTCGCCATTTGCGTCTTTTCAGGTGTGCATTCGGATCTCAAGCCATTTTTATGGATGACAATGCGCTACCGAAGCACACACATCCATTTCCGAGGCAGGATTCGAACCTGCAACCGCAGCGGTCGCGCGGCTCCAGACTGTAGCGCCTAGAACCTCTCGGCCACTCTGGCCGGCCCTTACTAGTTTAATGGCCAGCATGGGAGCACGTTGTAGAGTATGTCTGTGATGATCACATTCCCTATTAAGAATCTGTCCAGCCTTCGTAATGTCCACTGAACCATCATGACCCCGTGATCCGGAGGTAGCAACCCTAGCTACTAGACCACGAGCTGCAGACTTACCTTAGTCCTTATGTTTTGCACATCGGAGTAATTACACTGATGATGAGCTTGTAATGTATAAGGGGAGATCAGAAAGTTTCCGTTAGAAGGGCGTGCAGTCCAGAGTCTGTATGCCAATCAGGCAAAATCGACGTGATCTTTGAAACAATCATCTCACCGACACACCAGCTTCAAGATACACATTCGATAAAGCACCGTGTCCTGCTGCGTGAAGAAGTCGGTAAGTGCCTGCTACACAGCCTCGTCCGATAGGAAGCGTCGACCCTTCAAGGCCTTTTTTAATGGTGATAACCGCATGGGAAGAGAGCTGGACGGGAGGGTGCTCGAGTGTCTCCCACATGTCCGTAATTGATGAGGCTGACCTTCCAGGTCGGCTGGTGTCTTCTATCGACTAGCGAACAGCACAGAACTTGGCACACCATTCCCCAAGGGTGGATTTCGACAGATACGCTGCCACAAACACATTCTCCAATTGATGGCTACCGGTGTTTGTCCTTCGGCAGCCAAGAAAAGGATAACAGCGCGTTGGATGCATTTGGTAATAACGTTGCCATAGTTCACGTTTCCGCATTTACCGCAGGCACCTCAGAATGAGACGAATGCCACACTAATCCCCTGCCTACATGTCGATGCTTACGTATTCTTCGTTGCATGTACACTGCAGCAACGCCCTCAAACGGAAACTTTAGTTAGCCCTTTATGTGCATTGTTACCGGTTTCATATTTGACTGTCGATCGGAGTGACGTCTCCTGGCGGTGATGGAAGATATGAGCTCGCCAAATAAAGAACATCGGTATCTGGCGGAAAAAGCAATAAAGTACACAGTCACTACAACCCGATAGAGCAAACAAACTTGGCCAGAATCCATACGTATTTATATCGATTGAAATTATCAATTACAGTCCCTTGACGTATTTCTGTGTGGACATGCGTGCACGTTTAAAGGAAATTTTGCATTGTAATCAGAATGACACCTGGGAAAGCCCCTTAGCCGCACCCCCGCCCCTCCAGAAATTGGCGGGAAAAAGATTCAGTTGATTGGCCATTGGCGGAAAATCGATTACAGTGTATGGAGCGTTCTTCAAATAATTTAGACAATGTGTGGATTATTGTTGGTTTAAATAATTTGTAAGATACCAGACTGTGTCTGAAAATAGTTTATTAATTTATGTAAAGAATTTGGCAGGAAATCGATTGAAGTGTGTGGAACATTATCTAAACAATTTAGACAATGTGTCTAATATTGATTATTTAAATAGTTAATGGGATATGAGGCTGTGTATGGAAATAGTTTATTTACTTCTGTAAAGAATTTGGTGGGAAATCAATTGTAGTGTATGGAATATTGTTCGAACAATTTAGACAATGTGTGGACTATTGTTTATTTAAACAATTCACACGATACGAGGGGATGTATAGAATATTTAAACAATTTCGACGCCTTTTCACTTCGAGTGCGTCAGGAAACACGTATTTACACTGTCACAGACCGCTTAAACATATCTGAAAAACTTTCTCGCGTCTCGCCACGGACTTAGGCTGCCCGGAGTCATGACGTACTAGATGGATTTCGGTAACTCCAGCGGGCTTAACCACACCACTGTCGGCTGACGGCCGCCATCTCAAGTGGTCTGTATGCGTGAACCAACCTGTCGGATACAAAGGCAACCTGACTGGGAACGGAACCTGAAATATTGGTGGTGTTAATAAATCATTAATTACTGGTGCATGGTCGTGATTTAGGGAATATAAGGCAGATGAAGTAGCTATTCCACACACACAAATTGACGATGTAACAAAACTAGTAGCAGGCAGACCCGAAATAAACTGATAGGAAAATCATTTCACTCAAAGAGAGAGAGAGAGAGAGAGAGAGAGAGAGAGAGAGAGTTGTTGTTTGCTTTGCTGATGACATAGGGGCTAGCGTTGGATATTTCATTCCTCCATGGGCTCTAAACTGCCCCAGCCTTCCTGGTACATTTCCTTGCAGTGCTTTTCACGAACTGCTTCAGAAGTCATTAAATCTGTTGCGGAATATCAGAATTGAAGATGTCACAAATGTGATGAGGTGCCATGGGAAATTTTAATAAAATCGTTAATAGAGTGATTAAACAATTTGCTTGACACAATTTAAAACTAATGGAAATAAAAAATATCGACACTGCTCAGAAGTTTGCGTGCATAATCAGCAGTGTTATGTTTCTGACGAGAAATTTCATTAAATAATCCAAACCTATTACAATTTGACGTCACAACTGGAAGCGGTAATGCATGAAATGATAGATGGAATTTGAAATTTTGACGTGAATTTATTCCATCACGGCTATAGTGTTCCTGACCACTACAGGTCTCCCAAGTGTGTTTTCTTTTTTAAAGCGCTATAGGATTCCTAAATTGATTCACTCCACTACAATCAGAAGAAGGAAGGGTCTACTGCATGATAGGATAGAGACAACAACAAATACCCATGCAAGATAGAGTCCACTGCAAAGTACTGAGAAGCACTAAACACACCTCATTCCAAGCACGATCCATTTCTTAGCAGCAGCTGTCGTGGCTAGATGGTGGAGATCGCTGAAACACTCGCACATTACCCCTGATCATGTCCCGATGTCCATATGAAGCGTGCTGGCGGCGCCAACGCTCAGAGGTCAATGAAAACTACCCCCTCCGCCACAGACAAAGACTTGGATGCTCGTGTATGCCAGAGTACGATATCCTCGGCAATGGACATCTGGGGATGACTGGAGTGGTAGGGATTTGGATGTTATCTGTGGTGTCACCGCCAGACACCACACTTGCTAGGTGGTAGCCTTTAAATCGGCCTCGGTCCGTTAGTATACGTCGGACCCGTGTATCGCCACTATCAGTGATTGCAGACCGAGCGCCGCCACACGGCAGGTCTAGAGAGCCTTCCTAGCACTCGCCCCAGTTGTACAGCCGACTTTGCTAGCGATGGTTCACTGCCTACTTACGTTCTCATTTGCCGAGACGATAGTTTAGCATAGCCTTCAGCTACGTCATTTGCTACGACCTAGCAAGGCACCATTATCAGTTACTATTGATATTGTGAATCATGTACCGTCAAGAGGGACTTTCGTCATTAATGGATTAAAGTTAAGTATTCCACCAGCTACGTCCGTTTTTCTAATTTCTAATTTCCTTGTCATGTTCCAGACCTCACGCCAGCCTGAGTGAGCTAAAACGCGTGCATTAAGGCCTCCTGTAGTAAAACGGTGTTGGCTCTCCTGCCAACCACAACATTATCAATGTGTCCAATGTAAACACATGTCCATGTTGAATCGTCTCTCACACAACACACACGTCCGCTTCTGGCGCGCTCATCCAGCACACTAAACAATTCGCCATCCCTCGCTGCCATGGGCTAGATCAGACAGGTTGGCGCACCATTGGTACCCGTCACAGGCTGAGCTAATCCGCAACTTTGGTTCGTTGAAGCCTCATAACGAACCGTTGCAGCCAGCCGCAGTACACGGAGAAACACGTAGCTGCAGCTTGGACGTATATGTTAATTAATTAAGTTAATCATAAGAGTGACTTTACATGACAAGCCGGATTACACTCATCAGGTAGCTCAAATGGGTACACCTGGAGAGAGGAGGCTGTTCTCTTCGAGGAACACTATTGAGAACAGACATTTGAAGCTAATCACAGAAGATTCTATGGCTGGGAACATACACTTCACATAAGGACCGCGCTGTTAAAAACACGATCACAAAGACTATATTACTGTCACCATGCATAAAAAGCGCTCTTGGTTCTACATGCATTCACAAGAGTCGCTGACAGTGTTACGCTTTCTGACAGAAATGCTGTCTGTCGAATCAAGTCTATCCATTCAGCCACATACTTCTGTTGGATCCTATGGAGATGTCTTTTATGATTACAGCCTCTGGTGAACCATATTCGTGTCACACTCATATCTCGAAACGAGTCACCTTTTTTCAAATCTATCTGCTACAACAAAACGCCAGCCCTTTTTTTAGACAGTCCCTCTGCATCCTGTAACTGTTCCTCAGTCGCCATTCTGCCCTTTCTACATCTTTGTGTATGTGATAGTTCCAGTTTAAGTGGAACTGCGCAAAAGTTGGAAAACACCTTATCCGTATGTACAAAATTCTGCAATCTGTGGAGAAACAGGGCGAGCTGATTTAATGTGACAGGACCGTGTTTCGACCACTTGGTGTGAACGGGAACATGTCATCGTAGTTCCACTAACTGTGTACAGTGTGTAAGGCCAGTGCCAAAGGAAGCTTTCTCGTGTAACATGAAGTTGTAGAAAAGACAGTACAAACGACGGTGTTTCTTATCAAGAACATTAGGAAGAGACCATATCATACAGGAACTGGACGAAGGACGAGAATTTTGCTATTGCATTGTGATGTAACTTCAAAACGTATATGGGTAGTACAGTCTGAAGGACAACAGCATACTACAGGGTGAATTCATGTCTGTCACTCAAACATATATATGGTGATCCTATTAAGTATAGAGATACTGGTTTACTGGAGCAGGTGGCCAGTGATCGAAGTTGCTTTACAGACCAGTGTCAGATTTCATCACCTGTACTGTGGGAGGACAACATCCCACAGACTATCACCCGCAAGAGTGGGTTCCTCTGTTATTGTTTGAGGCCATATATTTTTTATGCTGTAACGCATCCAAGCAGTGTTTGACTACCAACTGTACTACATTTACAAGCAATTTTAGAATACATAATGAGGAGTGATATCATGATTGCATGGGCAGAAGTGATATAGAATCTGTAAAATTACATATATAAGCTAGTTGAGAATACGCTGAAACAAAGGGACAATTAGCGAGTACTTGTATGTTGTCTGATTGGTGCAGGACAATTCTTGTACATGGAAGCAAGTATGCAACAGCAAGAGGAATGCGAGGAAAAATTGACATGCAAGCACCGGGATCCAGGGAAGCAGTCATTTGATTTTTCGTCAGCAGTGATAAGGAAGTTGGAATAGAATGTTTAACGCAGTTGACCAGCAAATGCAGAGTAAAAATTTTTTGTATGTTGGATCACAAGCTGTAGTGTGACCCCGAAGTTATTAGCAACTACCTTATAGATTTTTATAAAGTGTCCTTAGCTAAGGAGTATTGTATTGCCATCTGGTGTGACTGAAATATACTCTGCAGAATGGATCACTTGCCTGACCCTGTGCAGGACTGTTTAGGTATTTTAAACCCTAAGAAACAGTATTACAATGTTCTTCTCTGTACTCTCCACCAATCACAACATTGCGTTGTCAGTTAACAGACAGTTGCTGTATGGCTTTCCTAACAACATTCTACTGTATGAATATTGAGGTAATAGCGACACATGCAAGTTGGCTGCTGCCTTTGGTGCTTTCTGGTAAAAGAAAGCTATCTGCCTATAAAGTGACATGGATCAGCTTTAAAGGAGTATAGAAAGTAAATTGAGTAATTGATTGAGAAGTGGAGAGGGATATGTTGCTGCAGGCCAATTATCGTGCATTTAACCATTTTTTCTGTTGTTCTCTCAGGGTGTATCAGTTGTGTAGCAAAACCTGCAATCGATTCATATAGGACTGGGTGTTCTGTGTGTGACTGAGAGCACCATCTACCTGTGATCGTTAACAGCAAACCTCGCCTAACCACAGTCATCAGAGGAATTCCAACTCATCTGTGATGATGATTAAACATGTTCATTCTGTTTTGACACACTCCTTTCGATGAACGAAGATGTATGTGAAATAGTCCAGTTCTCTGCCCATATTGGACATAAATCAAGTCTTCAGTTTCATATAGGTACAAAGCGACTGTTGCTATACTTCTCATGTTCATCCTATCCTAAATGTATGCAAGTGGATCGTCGAGCAGAGGGCAAGTCTTAGGATGTCTTAGAAGGTTGGTGTATAATATGCGCAAACATCCTCGTATAAAATCAAACAGCACATGGGTATGTCATCAATATGAAAAACTGTGGAAAAAATGGAAAAGACATAAAATCGGTAAAATTCGAGGAACACTAAAAATTGATGTGGAGCACATAAAAATTGAGGGAAATACCATGAAATATGCAAAATCGCAAAAACCTAGTGAAATTACGGAAACTGACTGAGAATATATAAAATGGAAACTAATACCATTTAACGGTACTGAGCAAAATCAGTAAACTAGTGTGTTCTTGGGGAGGAGTGTAGACTGATATTGGTGGTGGTGTGTTGGGGCTTATGGGCGCTCAACATCGAGGTCATCAGCGCCCTGACACACATTAAATGGAACAAACGTGGACAGACCTAAGAAGACTAAAGCACACACTCAAAGAAAGCAGGAAAAGAAGGAAAATGTTACATAAGAAAGTAAACCCTAAGGAAAGGGGAAATATAGCAACAAGAATGTCACAGGAAATTGTTATTGGCTGCCCACTTACATAAAATATGGGCTAGCTTGTCACACAGTGAGCAAATTAAAATCCTCTCCCTAAAATCTTTGTAAAAACATTTGACGTGTCACAGAACTTTAAAACTTTAGCCACATTCGTCCGAGTGTTGCCTAAAAGAGATGGCAGGTCCGCTGGCAAGTCAGCTGCGGCCCGCTGGTCAGAAAATAAAACGCAGTCCAATAAAACGTGGTGCACAGTGACCTGTACGCTGCAAGCACCACACATTGAAAGGTCCTCTCGCCGGAGCAGGTAGCCATGCGTCATAGGGCTGTGGCCTATTCGAAGCCGAGTGAGGAGAACCTCGTCCCGTCGATGGGGCTGAAAGGAAGTACACCACACACGCGTTGTGGGCTTGACTATACGGAGGTTATTGTCAGTCACTTCCAGCCACTCATCCTCCCACCGACGCATAACCCGTGAGCTCAACAGCGAGGTGAGTGCGTGCAAGGGGATAGCACACTGAGATACGTGTGGGGCGAGACACGCCTCCTTGGCTGCGAGATCTGCCCTTTCATTCCCAGCAATGCCGACATGCCCCGGAACCCAGCAGAAAGCTACAACCTTTCCCAGTCGCTGTAGTCGGAGGAGGGCATCCTGGATGGTCTGGACAGTTTTGTCTGCCGGATACAAACGTTCCAATAAGTGAAGGGCACTGAGTGAATCGGAACAGACAAGAAATTTAGGAGAGGAAGAATGTCTCATGTGCTCCAGTGCCCGCAAGATCGCAGACAATTCTGCATCAATGACAGCGAAAGTCTGAGGCAGGCGGACCTTGAAGACACGATCTGGATAAACAACTGAGCAACCAACAGAATCCCCTTGTTTCGACCCATCCGTAAAAACAGCTACATAGTTGTGGTGCTCAGATAAAATGGCAGAAAATGCTGCATTAAAAACGGTGGAAGGAGTGCAATCTCTCTTGTACTGCAATAAATCTAAAATCACTCCGGGCCTCTTCAGTAACCAGGCGGTTAAAATCCTGGATTTGGGGTTGTACAGACTCCACACCGAGGGACTCAAGTACACGTTGCACACGGATCCTAAACGGCAACGTAGCCCGGGGACGGCGGGAAAAAAGACGGTCCAGAGGTGGATGGGCAACAAGATGGTGAGCAGGAGAGCTGGGAGCTGCAAGAAACTTACAAGCTTGGCGCACCAGCAGGAGCTTCCGCCGGATGGTAAGTGGCGGTTCCCCAGCCTCAGCACAGAGGCTGGGTATGGAACTGGTCCGATAAGCACCTGTGGCCAGTCGAATCCCAGCATGGTGAACAGCGTCAAGGATCTGCAAGTAAGAAGGCCTCGCTGACCCATATACTGTGCACCCATAGTCCAACCGTGAAAGCACGAAAGCTCGGTAAAACTGAAGGAGACGCGCCTGTCCGCTCCCCAAGACCTGTGGCTGAGGCACTTGAGGATGTTGAGTGCCTTCAGGGTTCTGGCTTTCAAGTCACGTAGGTGTGGCAGCCATGACAACCTGGAGTCAAAAATTAGGCCCAGAAACCGCACTGTGTCTCTAAAATGTAGGACAGTATCCCCCATATGCAAGGCAGGCAAAGTCAAAAGACGACGAGAACGATTAAAATGAACACAAACACACTTATCGGCAGAGAACCGATAACCCGTCTTTGCAGCCCACTCCTCTAACCGCCGCACTGTTAGCCGCAACTGACGGCTCACAGTTGCAACACTGGAGGAGGAACAGAAAACAGCAAAGTCGTCCACAAATAAGGAGCACTGTACTGGACTCCTCACTGTAGACGTTATACTGTTGATGGCTATGGCAAAGAGGGTAAAGCTTAAAACGCTGCCCTGGGGGACACCGTTCTGTTGCTCAAAGCGATCAGACAGTGTGTTACCAACGCGGGTCCGAAAAAACCGCTGAGACAGGAAAGACCGAATGAAAATCTGGAGGCGGCCACGAAAGCCCGATTGATGGAGTTGTGCAAGAATACAGTATCTCCAAGTAGTATCATATGCCTTACTGATATCAAAGAAGATTACAATACAGTGATGCTGACGGAGAAAAGCCTGCTGAATAGCCGTCTCTAGGAGGGTCAGGTTAACGACCGTGGACCGAAATTTTCGGAATCCACACTGAAAGCGGCTAAGGAGCTGTCTGGTCTCTAACAGCCAGACCAGACGCCGGTTAACCATCCGTTCCAGGGTCTTTCCGACACAGCTTGTCAAGGAGCTACTACGATAACTACTGGGACATGTGCGGTCCTTTCCTGGTTTGAGGAGAGGGATGAGGATTGCCTCCCGCCACGAGGTGGGGAACGCTCTTGTCTGCCATATGAGATTAAAACATTCGAGGAGGATTTCCTTTGAGGCCGCTGGCAGATGTCGAAGCATGGAGTACCGGATGCGGTCGTAACCTGGTGCAGTGTCAGAAGTCTCACTAAGAGCCGATTCAAGTTCCCACATGGAGAAAGGGGAGTTGTACGCCTCAGAACTGTTCGACCGAAAGTCCAAGTTCGCTCTTTCGACAGTCGCACGGTAGCGACGAAACGCTGGATCCTGATTTGCAGTGGCAGTACTTTGTGCAAAATGCTCTGCCAGCGTCTGAGCAATGGCTCTGGGTGTCATTTGGAGGCATCCCTGGTTCAGGACAGCAGCTATTGGTAAGCGGCTATGTTTACCGGAAATCCTCCGGATGGCTTCCCATACTTTTGTGGAACAAGTGGAACGGTTGATGGAGTCCAGGAACGCCTGCCATGACCTTTTCTTGCTCTCTTTAATGACACGGCGTGCCCTGGCTCTCGCGATTCCAAAGGCGGTAAGACTGACCGCTGTTGGACGGCATTTAAATCGGCGAAGAGCCGCACGCCTGTCCCAGATGGCTGAATGGCACTCTTCAGCCGTTTAAGAGTGCCAGAAGACTGTGGTATGGACAGGTCAGCAGCATGATGGATCACAAGCGTGATGTGATCCACCCATTCTTGGATGCTATGGTGGCGATCAAAGAGAGCCAACCGAGTGAACAGTTGCCAGTTAGCCCTGCCAATTATCCACGATGGTGGCCGCTGCTCCAGCAATACACCCAGGAGATGAATGCGGATAGGGAAGTGATCGCTGGAATGAAGGTCGTCAATGACCTCCCAATGAACAGAGTCGGTGAGGGTCGGAGAGCAGAAAGATAGGTCAATGGCTGAGAATGACCCTGTAGCAGGAGAGAAATGAGTCGGAGTACCTGTGTTGAGGATGCACAACATTTGAGATGTTAGGAGGCTCTCCAAAATTCGACCTCGAGCGCAAAGAGAAGTGGAGCCCCACAGGACATTACGGGCATTGAAGTCTCCAAGGAGGAGAAATGGGCGGGGGAGTTTGTCGATAAGATCTGTGAGAGCGTCTAAGGTCATTGCATCCAGAGGGGGTAAATAAAGGGAGCAAACGGTAAGCCTCCGAGGTGAATGAATTTCAACTGCAACTGCTTGCAGGTCAGTATCCAGGGGGAGAGCAGAGGAGTGGTGGTCATTATTGACAAACACAGCGACTCCGCCTTCGGCCCTTTCTCCAGTCAGGTCATCTTTACGAAATGACGTATAGCCCCTTAGTACAGGAGCATCAGATGGTTTTAAATGCGTTTCCTGTAAACACAAGCACAGGGGGCGTTGCCGTGCTAGGAGGTGCAATTCCTCCACATGTGCCCGGAATCCATTCATGTTCCACTGTATAATGGGAGACATCTATCAGGGTGGGAGTACCTTCATTCTCACTTTATGTCGAGAAGGAGAGCCCACAACAGACGGAGGCTCAGTTTTGGGGCGAGATGAGTGCCCCAGTCTGACGTCAACATCCATCGCCTCAGAAGAGGAGTCGAGAGAGACGTCAGAGAGAATGACATCCACATCAGCAAACTGTAGAATGTCGGTCTCCTTTAGCGGGCGAGTCTTCACCTTTGTCTTTGGCTTCGATTTTCTGGCCTGAGGCGGCATTGGTGCCAAAACCTCAGAAGCAGTGGGGGGTGTAGCAGCGCTGGGCAATGCACGAGACTGGACCCGGGAAGGGGCAGGAAGTTCCATGACATCAGCTACCACGGCCTGGTCAGAAGGCCGGGGGGGAGCAGCAGGCTTCACAGGAACGGCAGCAGCACACGTACATTGACAAACGCAGGTGCTAGTGCTGACAGTAGCAACCTCCGTTTGTGTAGTGGCATCGGATTTCAACACTGGCTGTTTGAGAAAGGAAGAAAAGGAAGCAGCGAACGTGGGCGGCTGCATGGACTTGTAAATTTTCTTCGCCTCACCATACGAGAGGCGTTTTGTAATTTTAAGTTCCTGGATCTTCCGTTCCTCAAGGAAAACCTTGCAGTCCCTACTCCACACAGCGTGGTCCCCAGAGCAGTTGACACACTTGGGAGGAGAGGAGCAGCCAACTCCCTCATGGGCGGCTTTACCACATTTCCCGCAAGTGGCTTCCCCTCTACAGCCGAGAGTAGTGTGTCTAAAGTGTTGGCATTTAAAACACCGCATGGGGTTGGGGTAATAAGGCCGTACACTGAGACGAAGGAAACCGGCCTTCACATGCTCTGGCAATTTGGTGGTGTTAAATGTAAGGATAAACGAGTCAGTCTTTACGAGAGTACCATCCACCCGTTTCATAATGTGTTGCACGTCGACAATTCCTTCCCGGGACCATTCAGCCTTCAGTTCGTCTTGGGGAATGTCAACGAGATCTCTGCGAGTCACAACACCCTTGCTGTAGTTCAAGGTGTTGTGAAATTCAGTCCCTATCGCAAACTCCCCAAGAAATTGCGCCTTCTGAAGGTTCTGGGCTTGCTGGAAGCTAGATGTTTCAACCAACAAGGTGCGATTTCGCAAGCGCTTTACAGATTGTAGAGTGCCAGCAATGCCTTCTAAGCCCTTCTGGATATAAAATGGTGAAACTTTTGCGAAACTCCCATCTTTTCTTTTAATTACAAGAAACACATTCGGCGAAGCAGCATGCGTTCTGTTACGACTACCTGAACCAGGAGGACTGGCTACACGAGCCCTTTTGTTAGATTGGGTGTTAGAACCTACCAGCGGCCCACCCTCTCCGCTGGGAGGAGAAGAAGAAAAGTTCGAGGGTTCCATCTCGGTCCCACGAGCAGCTAGGGAACTAAGAGTCCACCTAGACAGAGCCCCGCGTGCCTAGGTAAACCTTATACAACTGAGGTGCGGCAGGTTCCCCAGAGGTTGCCCGCTAACGACTGTTCCACCTCAACAGCCATGCATCTCATCGGCGCGCAGCACACCTTGAGATTGAGGGGTTGTTTATAGAGGTTTATCCCATCCTCGCGATCCGGGAGGCCAAGCCAAGATCCCCACTCCCTGAGACACACAACATTCCACCGCCGCGCCGCACGGTGGTCGTTGAAGCATGCCCAGAGCTTACGGTGACAGGGGACTGGCGGCGCTTACCAGTCCCCAGCTCAGGAATCCCGGGGTCGCCAAGCCCGTACCCAGCAAATGAACGCTGAGCCCCTGGGGGCGACTGATATTACATATACTCATATTCATGGAGGACAGAGGAGGCATTCTAGAGATGTGGCCTCAAACCGAAAGGGCAATGTTATCCCACACATGAGCAATACAGCCTAACATCGGGGCATGGCCTCTATGTGCAAAAGGAAGGTTACCAGAGGCAGTGGTAAACTTTGGTAAGAGTGTTACCTCTCCTCTGGCTACTGAGAGTGATGTCACTACTCTTTTGTATACATTTACGGCTGTCATCTATTATTTTATAGGGCTGTTGGTAACACATCATAATTTCCGAACCATTATCGTGCTTGAACATCGCACACAGCAGGCGTCAGACATCGTTGGAAATCTATACAGTGTTAAGTTACAAAGAATAGGTATTTTCTTTGGTGATCCACTTCAGAGTTTGCCATCATAGTTTATCGTAGGGAAACTTGAAGCGGGGATGTATGTCCCGCGCTACGAATATAATTCTTACACTGTAATATTAACAGCGTTGCATTCCTCACGACTAATAGGTCAGAAGACACACTGCTCTTGCATTATAGCATGTTTTAAGCACACAACTGAGTAACCTTGGAATGTATATGTTTATGTTGCACGATCATTTCTCTCTTACGAATACCTTCTTGGTACTGATTCTAGACACTAGAACAATATTTTAGAATCTATAGCTCAGATGATTTATGTAAAATGCTTCAAACTACGAACATCTGCATCTCCATCATGCATAAAAACCAAAAGTTTCTTCTTCTTAACCGTCTGTTATATCATCACCACACTTTCAGATCTACTATACACCGATGTGTGTTAACCTCCTTCACATTCGTGAATCTGGAGAAATATTGTGCACTTGAGTGGGTGCCATAAGTGAGATTGGTGCGGAACAGCCATTACGGACTCAACTCCCTCTGTAGGCGCGCAGTCCGGAACCGCGTGAGTGCTACGGTCGCAGTTTCGAATCCTGCCTAGGACGTGGATGTGTGTGATGTCCTTAGGTTAGTTAGGTTTAAGTAGTTCTAAGTTGTAGGGGACTGATGACCACGGATGTTAAGTCCCATAGTGCTCAAATCCATTTTTTTTCAACTCCCTCTGTTTCTTCATGTGACGTGGAATGTAGCCACTACTTCTGGTCATATGAAAATTAAATCAGAAACAATGTTACAGGAAGGGTTGGTCAAATACAATGCAAGGAGATTTTTCAGTTTGTAACTTTGTCCTAAGAATGTAAGAATGCTCTGTGACTCCCATCCGTATAAAGGAAGATGTGCAATTATAATCATGACTTTCACTCCTGGAAATGGAAAAAAGAACACATTGACACCGGTGTGTCAGACCCACCATACTTGCTCCGGACACTGCGAGAGGGCTGTACAAGCAATGATCACACGCACGGCACAGCGGACACACCAGGAACCGCGGTGTTGGCCGTCGAATGGCGCTAGCTGCGCAGCATTTGTGCACCGCCGCCGTCAGTGTCAGCCAGTTTGCCGTGGCATACGGAGCTCCATCGCAGTCTTTAACACTGGTAGCATGCCGCGACAGCGTGGACGTGAACCGTATGTGCAGTTGACGGACTTTGAGCGAGGGCGTATAGTGGGCATGCGGGAGGCCGGGTGGACGTACCGCCGAATTGCTCAACACGTGGGGCGTGAGGTCTCCACAGTACATCGATGCTGTCGCCAGTGGTCGGCGGAAGGTGCACGTGCCCGTCGACCTGGGACCGGACCGCAGCGACGCACGGATGCACGCCAAGACCGTAGGATCCTACGCAGTGCCGTAGGGGACCGCACCGCCACTTCCCAGCAAATTAGGGACACTGTTGCTCCTGGGGTATCGGCGAGGACCATTCGCAACCGTCTCCATGAAGCTGGGCTACGGTCCCGCACACCGTTAGGCCGTCTTCCGCTCACGCCCCAACATCGTGAAGCCCGCCTCCAGTGGTGTCGCGACAGGCGTGAATAGAGGGACGAATGGAGACATGTCGTCTTCAGCGATGAGAGACGCTTCTGCCTTGGTGCCAATGATCTACATCTACATGACTACTCTGCAATTCACATTTAAGTGCTTGGCAGAGGGTTCATCGAACCACAATCATACTATCTCTCTACAATTCCACTCCCGAACAGCGAGCGGGAAAAACGAACACCTAAACCTTTCTGTTCGAGCTCTGATTTCTCTTATTTTATTTTGATGATCATTCCTACCTATGTAGGTTGGGCTCAAAAAAATATTTTCGCATTCGGAAGAGAAAGTTGGTGACTGAAATTTCGTAAAAAGGTCTCGCCGCGACGAAAAACGTCTATGCTGTAATGACTTCCATCCCAACTCGTGTATCATATCTGCCACACTCTCTCCCCTATAACGTGATAATACAAAACGAGCTGCCCTTTTTTGCACCCTTTCGATGTCCTCCGTCAATCCCACCTGGTAAGGATCCCACACCGCACAGCAATATTCTAACAGAGGACGAACGAGTGTAGTGTAAGCTGTCTCTTTAGTGGACTTGTTGCATCTTCTAAGTGTCCTGCCAATGAAACGCAACCTTTGGCTCGCCTTCCCGACAATATTATCTATGTGGTCCTTCCAACTGAAGTTGTTCGTAATTTTAACACCCAGGTACTTAGTTGAATTGACAGCCTTGAGAATTGTACTATTTATCGAGTAATCGAATTCCAACGGATTTCTTTTGGAACTCATGTGGATCATCTCACACTTTTCGTTATTTAGCGTCAGCTGCCACCTGACACACCATACAGCAATCTTTTCTAAATCGCTTTGCAGCTGATACTGGTCTTCGGATGACCTTACTGGACGGTAAATTACAGCATCATCTGCGAACAGTCTAAGAGAACTGCTCAGATTGTCACCCAGGTCATTTATATAGATCAGGAACAGTAGAGGTCCCAGGACGCTTCCCTGGGGAACACCTGATATCACTTCAGTTTTACTCGATGATTTGCCGTCTATTACTACGAACTGCGACCTTCCTGACAGGAAATCACGAATCCAGTCGCACAACTGAGACGATACCCCATAGCTCCGCACCTTGATTAGAAGTCGCTTGTGAGGAACGGTGTCAAAAGCTTTCCGGAAATCTAGAAATACGGAATCAACTTGAGATCCCCTGTCAATAGCGGCCATTACTTCGTGCGAATAAAGAGCTAGATGCGTTGCACAAGAGCGATGTTTTCTGAAGCCATGCTGACTACGTGTCAATAGATCGTTCCCTTCGAGGTGATTCATAATGTTTGAATACAGTATATGCTCCAAAACCCTACTGCAAACCGACGTCAATGATATAGGTCTGTAGTTAAATGGATTACTCCTACTACCCTTCTTGAACACTGGTGCGACCTGCGCAATTTTCCAATCTGTAGGTACAGATCTATCGGTGAGCGAGCGGTTGTATATGAGTGCTAAGTAGGGAGCTATTGTATCAGCGTAATCTGAAAGGAACCTAATCGGTATACAATCTGGACTTGAAGACTTGCCCTTATCAAGCGATTTGAGTTGCTTCGCAACCCCTAAGGTATCTACTTCTAAGAAACTCATGCTAGCAGATGTTCGTGTTTCAAATTCTGGAATATTCCATTCGTCTTCCCTGGTGAAGGA
Source organism: Schistocerca gregaria (assembly GCF_023897955.1). Classification (NCBI taxonomy): domain Eukaryota; kingdom Metazoa; phylum Arthropoda; class Insecta; order Orthoptera; family Acrididae; genus Schistocerca; species Schistocerca gregaria. The sequence continues at coordinate 58,726,099 of NC_064931.1, forward strand.
ATTTCGGAAAACTGCGTTCAATAACTCCGCTTTAGCGGCACAGTCGTCGATAACAGTACCATCGGCACTGCGCAGCGAAGGTATTGACTGCCTCTTGCCGCTTGTGTACTTTACATACGACCAGAATTTCTTCGGATTTTCTACCAAATTTCGAGACAATGTTTCGTTTTGGAACCTATTAAAGGCATCTCGCATCGAAGTACGTGCCAAATTTCGCGAGTCTGTAAATTTTAGCCCCTCTTCGGGATTTCGCGTTCTTCTGAACTTCGCATGCTTTTTCCGTTGCCTCTGCAACAGCGTTCGGACATTTTTTGGATACCACGGGGGATCCGTTCCATCTCTTACCAATTTATGAGGTATGAATATCTCAATTGCTGTTGCTACTATGTCTTTGAATTTGAGCCACATCTCGTCTACATTCGCATAGTCAGTTCGGAAGGAATGGAAATTGTCTTTTAGGAAGGCTTCTAGTGGCACTTTATCCGCTTTTTTAAATAAAATTATTTTGCGTTTGTTTCTGATGGATTTGGAAGAAATGGTATTGAGCCTAGCTACAATGACCTTGTGATCACTAATCCCTGTATCAGTCATGATGCTCTCTATCAGCTCTGGATTGTTTGTGGCCAAGAGGTCAAGTGTGTTTTCGCAACCATTTACAATTCGCGTGGGTTCGTGGACTAACTGCTCGAAATAATTTTCGGAGCATGCATTTAGGACAATCTCGGAAGAAGTTTTCTGCCTACCACCGGTTTTGAACAAGTATTTTTGCCAACATACCGAGGGTAGGTTGAAGTCCCCACCAACTGTAACCGTATGAGTGGGGTATTTATTTGTTACGAGACTCAAACTTTCTCTGAACTGTTCCGCAACTGTATCATCGGAGTCTGGGGGTCGGTAGAAGGAGCCAATTATTAACTTAATTCGGCTGTTAAGTATAACTTCCACCCATACCAATTCGCACGGAGTATCTACTTCGACTTCACTACAAGATAAACCACAACTGACAGACACAAACACTCCACCACCAATTCTGCCTAATCTATCTTTCCTGAACACCGTCTGAGACTTCGTAAAAATTTCTGCAGAACTTATTTCAGGCTTTAGCCAGCTTTCTGTACCTATAACGATATCAGCTTCTGTGCTTTCTATTAGAGCTTGAAGCTCAGGGACTTTTCCAGCGCAACTACAACAATTTACAACTATAATTCCGACTGTTCCTTGATCCAAGCACGTCCTGTAATTGCCAAGCACCCTTTGACATTGCAGCCCATCCCGCACTTTCCCGAGGCCTTCTAACCTAAAAAAACCGCCCAGTCCACGCCACACAGCCTCCGCTACCCGTGTAGCCGCCAGCTGAGTGTAGTGAACTCCTGACCTATTCAGCGGAACCCGAAACCCCACCACCCTATGGCGCAAGTCAAGGAATCTGCAGCCAATACGGTCGCAAAACCGTCTGAGCCTCTGATTCAGACCCTCTACCCGGCTCTGCACCATAGGTCCGCAGTCGGTTCTGTCAACGATGCTGCAGATGGTGAGCTCTGCCTTCATCTCGTAAGCAAGACCGGCAGCCTTCACCAAATCAGATAGCCGCTGGAATCCAGAGAGAATTTCCTCGGATCCAAAGCGACACACGTCATTAGTGCCGACATGTGCCACCACCTGCAGCTGGCTGCACCCTGTGCTCTTCATGGCATCCGGAAGGACCCTTTCCACATCAGGAATGACTCCTCCCGGAATGCACACGGAGTGCACACTGGATTTCTTCCCCTCCTTAGCCGCCGTATCCCTAAGGGGCCCCATTACGCGCCTAACATTGGAGCTCCCAACTACCAGTAAGCCCACCCTCTGCGATTGCCCGGACCTTGAAGGCTGAGAATGATCCTCTGAAACAGGGCAGGCAGCTGCATCTGGCTCAGCCAGAGACAGTGCCTGAAACCGGTTTGTCAGACGCACCGGGGAGGCTTTCTGATCAGCGTCCGGGGACGCCTTTCGCTGCCTGCCACGCCTTGGAACGACCTCCCAATCAACCACAGGCGAGGGCTCAGCCCCACTGCGGGCAGCAACCGGGGCAACCACAGCGGCAGACCGATCTGGGGACAGACGGGACGAGGTTGACATCCCCGTGATACCCAAGTCCGGCTCCCCACAGTGGTGCCCATTGGCAACAGCCTCAAGCTGCGCGACCGAAGTCAGCGCCGATTGCAGCTGTGAGCGAAGGGATGCCAAGTCAGCCCTCATCCGAACACAGCAATCGCAGTCCCTGTCCATTCTAATCGATGTTTAACAACAGTTACCGAAACACGAGTCGGTGCCTAGATAACGCAAGCGGAACACGCAAAGAATGTATCAACTAACCTGTACAAATGCCTAACGACTGCGCTACAATCTGCTGAATTTACGATTACAGTAACTAAAACTCGAAATTGCACCTCCTATACGGAACTCACACGCAATTTAAATAAGAATCTACGAAGTAAACACTAAAGCGCGATGCTACAACTGTCAAATACTATAATACGCCCGAAATATATGAATTAAACAATGGAAGTACCCAAAAACACGCAAAGAAATTAATTAAACTACCTAACAAATAAGTAAGCTAGGGTTATACGACTTGCTGCTGCAGCTGCTTATCCAACGGCGGCAGGGAGCACAATGGCTGTAACCAACCGACACTGGCTGTTCAAAACAAAAACAGTAGACAGACGACTACGCGAATTTGCACTATTCAGGTACTAAGGCGCGATGCTACAACCCTCAAATACTATAATACGCCCGAAATATATGAATTAAACAATGCAAGTACCCAAAAACACGCAAAGAAATTAATTAAGCTATCTAACAAATAAGTAAGCTAGGGCTATACGACTTGCTGCTGCAGGTGCTTATCCAACGGCGGCAGGGAGCACACTGACTGACCAACCGACACTGGCCGCTCACAACAAAAACAGAAGACAGACGACTACGCGAATTTGCACTATTCAGGTACTAAGGCGCGATGCTACAACCCTCAAATACTATAATACGCCCGAAATATATGAATTAAACAATGCAAGTACCCAAAAACACGCAAAGAAATTAATTAAACTATCTAACAAATAAGTAAGCTAGGGTTATACGACTTGCTGCTGCAGCTGCTTATCCAACGGCGGCAGGGAGCACAATGACTGTGACCAACCGACACTGGCTGTTCAAAACAAAAACAGAAGACAGACGACTACGCGAATTTGCACTATTCAGGTACTAAGGCGCGATGCTACAACCCTCATATACTATAATACGCCCGAAATATATGAATTAAACAATGCAAGTACCCAAAAACACGCAAAGAAATTAATTAAACTATCTAACAAATAAGTAAGCTAGGATTATATGACTTGCTGCTGCAGCTCCTTATCCAACGGCGTGTTTGGCGCCGCGCAGGTGAGCGCCACAATCAGGACTGCATACGACCGAGGCACACAGGGCCAACACCAGGCATCATGGTGTGGGGAGCGATCTCCTACACTGGCCGTACACCTCTGGTGATCGTCGAGGCGACACTGAATACTGCACGGTACATCCAAACCGTCATCGAACCCATCGTTCTACCATTCCTAGACTGGCAAGGGAACTTGCTGTTCCAACAGGACAATGCACGTCCGAATGTATCCCGTGCCACCCAACGTGCTCTAGAAGGTGTAAGTCAACTACCCTGGCCAGCAAGATCTCCGGATCTGTCCCCCATTGAGCATGTTTGGGACTGGATGAAGCGTCGTCTCACGTGGTCTGCACATCCAGAACGAACTCTGGTCCAACTGAGGCGCCAGGTGGAAGTGGCATGGCAAGCCGTTCCACAGGACTACATCCAGCATCTCTACGATCGTCTCCATGGGAGAATAGCAGCCTGCATTGCTGCGAAAGGTGGATATACACTGTACTAGTGCCGACATTGTGCATGCTCTGTTGCCTGTGTCTATGTGCCTGTGGTTCTGTCAGTGTGATCATGTGATGTATCTGACCCCAGGAATGTGTCAATAAAGTTTCCCCTTCCTGGGACAATGAATTCACGGTGTTCTTATTTCAATTTCCAGGAGTGTACACTGACAAAAGAGCTAGAAATATGTAGATCGGTATAGGACACTGTCTGGTATACTTCGGTATATACCGGATATTTCGAGAATTAAAAGAGAATGGATGTACTGCAGTCATCTACCTACATTAGCAGTACAGTACACATATCAAATAAAGTTTTGCATCACCTCGGTTCTGAGACTTCCGGAACCTGCACATAAAATTGGAACAGAGATCAACATAAACATCATTTCCGCTCTTTTTATTGCTCATGAAAACTACACATTGCATGTTGTGCCACCATACAGCGAGACCTTCAGATGTGGTGGTCCAGATTGCTGTACACACCGGTACCTCTAATACCCAGTAGCACGTCATCTCGCGTTGATGCATGCCTGTTCGTCGTGGCATACTATCCAAAAGTTCATCAAAACACTGTTGGTCCAGATTATCCCACTACTCAATGGCGATTCGGCTTAGATCCTTCAGAGTGGTTGGTGGGTCTCGTTGTCCATAAACAGCCCTTTTCAGTCTATTCCAGGCAATTTCGATAGAGTTCATGTCTGGAGAACATGCTGGCCACTGTAGTCGAGCGATGTCGTTATCCTGAAGGAAGCCATTCACAAGATGTACACGATGGGGGCGCGAATTGTCGTCCATGAAGACGAATGCCTCGCCATTATGCTGCCGATATGGTTGCTGTATCTGTCGGAGGATGGCATTCACGTATCGTACAGCCGTTATGGCGCTTTCCATGACCACCAGCGGCGTACGTCGGCCCCACATAACGCCATCCCAAAACATCGGGGAACCTTACCTTGCTGCACTTTCTGGACAGTGTGTCTAAGGCATTTGGGTTACCTCCAAACACGTGTCCAACGACTGTCTGGTTGAAGGCATATGCGACACTCATCGGTGAAGAGATCGTGATGCCAATCCTGAGCGGTCCATTCGGCATGTTGTTGGGCCCATCTGTACCGCGCTGCTTTGTGTCGTGGTTGCTAAGATGGACCTCGCCATGAACGTTGGGAGTGCCTATTGCGCACAGTTTGTGTGGCAACACAACGTCCTGTGGCTGCACGAAAACCATTCAACATGGTGGCGTTGCTGTCAGCGTTCCTCCGAGCCATAATCCGTAGATAGTGGCCGTCCTCTGCAGTAGTAGCCCTTGGGCGACCTGAGCCAGGCATCTCATCGACAGTTCCTATCTCTCTGTATCTTCTCCATGTGCGAACAACATCGCTTTGGTTCACTCGGAGCCACCTGGGCACTTCCCTTGTTGAGAGCCCTTCCTGGCACAATGTAACAATGCAGACGCGAGCGAATCGCGATATTGACCGTCTAGGCATGGTTGAACTACAGACAACACGAGCCGTGTACCTCTTCCCTGGTGGAATGACTGGAACTGATTGGCCGTCGGACCCCCTTTATCTAACAGGAGCTACCCATACATGGTTGTTTACATCTTTGGGGGGGGGGGGGGGGGGGTTTCGTTACATTTATGAACAGCCAAATGGACTGTGTCTGTGAGACAGTATCCACAATCAACGTTTATCTTCAGGAGTTCCAGGAACCAGGGACGCAAAACTTTTTTTTTGAAGTGCGTATATGGTGCTTGCAAAGTAGTGTGTGGGTGGTTTAGTGGCGATAGATAAATTGAGAAGCATGCTCCTGTGTCATTGTTCTGCACTGAAATTATGGGAAAAACTGGTAAAATTACTAAAATTGATCACACTGTGGTACTTATTACAGTTCATCGATGGTGTCTTTTCTATTCCATCCATTCACCGGTTTGCTCTTGATTACGACACAGTGATTTCAAAAAATGGCTCTGAGCACTATGGGACTCAACTGCTGTGGTCATTAGTCCTCTAGAACTTAGAACTACTTAAACCTAACTAACCTAAGGACATCACACACATCCATGCCCGAGGCAAGATTCGAACCTGCGACCGGAGCAGTCGCACAGTTCCGGACTGCGCGCCTAGAACCGCGAGACCACCGCGGCCGGCGACACAGTAATTTACTGGCATCACTTGTTTGAGATGGAGAGACTGTCTTAGTGATAGTAGCACCATCCGGGGATGGGTTGCACTGAAACAGTGGTCGCACACATGACTGCAATATGGGAAATCAATCGCAACGGCCGGCCGCGGTGGTCTCGCGGTTCTAGGCGCTCAGTCCGGAATAGCGCGACTGCTACGATCGCAGGTTCAAATCCTGCCTTGGGCATGGATGTGTGTGATGTCCTTAGGTTAGTTAGGTTTAAGTAGTTCTAAGTTCTAGGGGACTGATGACCACAGATGTTAAGTCCCATAGTGCTCAGAGCCATTTGAACCATTTGAACCATTCGCAACCGGACACCTAGACATCTCCTAGCACGTCATTGTGAAAGACGAGTTTCAGTATAGATGTTATCAATGACCATCAGTCAGTTGTTTGGAAATTCCCCACAATGCCGCAAAAACTCTTCCAGTTACCATATGGCGCGAATTCTTCCACATTCTTTTTGGCAATAAGAAACACTATCACCGTTTTTTATTTCAATTATCCTATGTATTGTAGAAGTAGTAGCAGCATAATTTACACTGTGCAATGTCCAGTGTTCAGTGAGAGCCAATGGGTCAAAATGGGTTAATGCTCGTTTAGCACCTGACACTGTGTTAATGTAGATTTAACACCTGACATAGACGTAGAAGTCGTTGTGTAAAAATAAAATGATGGTTGTGTATGTAGATGTAGCCATTTTTCGTAATTTTACAGATTTTGTATCACTTCTGCCCGTGCGATCACTCCTCACTCCGTATTCTAAAACTGTTTGTAAATGTAGTGCAGTTGGCAGTCATACACTGCTTGAATGTGTTACAGCAGAAAAAAGTGTATCAAACTACCACACAGGGACCCTCTCTTGCGACTGATAGTTTGTGGGATATGGTCCATCTACAGCACAGGTGGCAAAACCTTACAGTGGACTCTGGAAGCGGCTTCGGTCACTGGCCACCTGCTCCTATGGACCAAAAATAGGATCGCCACATATGTTCGATGTCAGCAGATAATGGTATTTGTTATCGATATAGCTGAAGAGAGGGAAGCGATAATATCTTATAGAGTTCTCTATCAGATGATGTTAGCGGCGTTTCCCTAATTTGTAGTTTATGTCTGTTGGATGGAACAAAATAAGAATGATAGAGAGAATGTTTGAGTGACACACGTGAATGCACACAGAGAGACGCTGATGTCCTTCGGACTGTAGTACCTGTATGTAATTTGAAGATGCATCACAATGCAGTAGCGAAGTCCTTGTTCTTCGTCCAATTCCTGTTTGATGTGGTGTCTTCCTAATGTCCCCGATGAGAAAAACCACCGCAACTGTTCGTACTGTCTTTTCTACTACCTCGTGCTGCAGGAGAAAGCTTCGTTTGGCGCTGGCCTTAAACTTTGTACACAGTGGGTGGAGCTAAGACAATATGCTTCAATTTTCCATGAGTGATCAAAACACGGTCCTGTCGCATTAACTCAGCTCACACTGTCTCTCCACGGGTTGCAGAAATTGGTAGAGATAGTGCTTTCCGACTTCTGCTCATTTTCGGCTTAAATTGGAACAGTCACATGCACAAACACGCAGGGAGGACGGAGCAGAGACTGAGGAATAGTTACAAGATGAAGAGGGACTGTCTAAAAAACCACACTGGCGCTTTGCTGCAGCGTAGTGAAAAAAGGTGACTCGTTTCGAGGTATGAGTGTGTCAAGAAATTGTCCACCAGTGGCTGTAATCATTAAAAGACATTTGTAAAGGATCAAAAGGAAGTATGTGGTTGAATGGATTAGACTTGATTTCAAATCACAGACAGCATTTCTACTAGGAAGCGTAACACTATCTGTGACTCATGGATGTGCCTTTGATCCGACACAGCTTTTTATGCAGGGTGTCAGTAATAGAGCCATTGTGATCGTGTTTTTAATAGCACAGTCATTACATGAAATTTATGTTGCCGGCAGTAGAATTCCTGTGTGATTAGCTTCAAATGTCCGTTCTCATTAGTGTTCCACAAAAAGAACACCGTCTTGCCTCCCGGGATATCCATCTGAGCTACCTGGTGAGTGTAACCTGACTGCTAGAAAAATTAATTAATTAGCCTATAAATCCAAGCTTCAGCTTAACGTTTTACTGTGTAACGTTGCTGGCTGCAAGGGTGGTCACGAGGTTTCAACAACCGAAAGTTGCAAGTTAGCCTAGCCTGTGACATGTACAAAGAATGAGCTGACCTGTGTGATCTTGCTCATGACAGCGACGGCTGACAGTGTGACTACTGTGCTGGGTGAGCACGACAGAAGTGGACATGTGTGTTGTGTGAGAGAAGATTCAACATGGGCATGTGTTTGCACTGGACATATTGATAACATCCGAATGCCTACCACTCCAGTCATCCCCAGATGACCTCCATGGTCGGAGGTATTACAGTGTCACATACACGAACATCCACGGCTGCAGCTGCCGCAGTAGTTTTCATCGAGCACTGAGCATTGGCGCTGGTTGCACGCTTCCTGTGGACATCGGGACATGTGCGTGTGGGATGTGCATGTGTTTCAGCGATCTCTGACATCTAGCCACTACTGCTACTGCTATGGACTGGATCGTAGTTTAACTGTGTCTTGTTTAGCGCTTTACAACACATTGCAGTGGACTCGGTCTTGAAGTGGTATGTGCTACTGTCTCTATCCTAACATGCAGTAGGCTTCCCTCCTTCCGCAAGTAGTGGAGAGACTCAATTTAGGAATTTTGTAGTGCTTTAAAAACTAATCGTGACTTCGAATTCCCGATTGAAAGCGATCTCTGACATCTAGCCATGACAACTAATTACTATGGATTGTATCGTGTGTCTTGCATAGGAATTTTCATTGTTGTTGCTACTATCCCATCATGTGGTAGACCCTTTTCTTCCTGCTCCTTCGTCCTGGTGTAGCCGAGACAACCAGTTAACTCATGAATACCATAGCCCTTTAAAAATGAAAATAGACTTAGCAGAGCTGTAGTGATCGGAAACTGTATAACCGTGATGTTATAAATTAACGTCAAATTTGAAATTCCATCTGTCATTTCATACATCACCACTTCCAATCATGACGTCAAATAATAATAGGTTTGCATTATTTAATGAAATTTCTCGTCGAAACATAACAGTGTTGTTAATGCACGCAAAACTACTGAGCAGTGTCGATATTTTTTATTTCGAGTAGTTTTGAACTATGTGAAACTAATTCTTTAAACGCTATATTAACGATTTAATTAATATTTCCTGTGGCACTTCTTCTGAAGCAACATATGTGACATCTTCAAGATGTGATACTCCGCACCAGATTTAATAACTCCTGAGGCAGTTCATGAAATGCACTGCAAACCTCTAAACTGCCCCGTCAGGAAGGCTGGGGCAGTTTAGAGCCGATAGCGGAATGAAATATCCCATACTACCTCCTTCGCCTGCAAAGCAATCTGCAACTCTCCCTCCCTTTCTCTCCCTCTCCTTGTTTGCAACGATCATTTCTTTTCAGTTTATTTCAAGTCTGCCTGCTACCAGGTTTGTTACATCGTCAGTTTGAGTGTGTGTGAAATAGCTGCCGTGCCTGCCTTATATTCCCCACATGAACATCATGTACTGGTAATTATTTAATTATTAACATCAGCAACATCCTGCCTCAGGCATGGATGTGTGTGATGTCCTTAGGTTAGTTAGGTTTAAGTAGGTCTAAGTTCTAGGGGACTGATGACCTCAGATGTTAAGTCCCATAGTGCTCAGAGCCATTTGAACCATTTTTTTGCATCCATAAATTGTTTAAATAAACAATGTACCATATATTGTCTAAACTGTTTAAACAAAATTCTGTAGACTGTAGCCAATTTGTCCCCATCTGGCAATTCAACTGAGTCTTTTGCCTGCCAGTTTCCGTTTTTTTTTGGGGGGGGGGGGGGCACAGTCGGAGTAGCGCTGGGGGGTTAATTGATTGATCAGTTTAATGAATTACTGAATGAAACTGAAATCTAAAGTGTGCTTGTATCGGCGAGGGGAGTTTCCACAGAGATGGGGGATGCATTACATGGAAAACCATTTAACTGAACTATAGGTTATGGCCCTGTCAATCAAAAGGAGGTTATCCCCAGGGGGTCATAATCCACTTAGGAGAACGATAGTTTATTGACCTCTCACTCAAAAGAGGACAGTGGGTTTGCCCCTGAATGTATGATTGCCCCTAAATATAGGCAACCTGTAGTAACAAATTGTGCTCATGCTGGCTTTGTTCCCCTACCTATATTTTTTAGATTTGTAATTTCATAGAAATCTTCTCTTTGTTTTTATACATGCTTTTAGGAGCAGAAATGAATTGCTGACAGACCATCCTCCCTTTCATGACTGAGGGAATGAAATAACAATAAAAATTTTGCTACTCTTGCTACATGTTCTAGTAACATTAATGTGACCATCACCTTTGTTCGATCTCAGTGTGCAATAAGCACTTAGAGGCGGTAGGTGGCACTGCTGGAGGATATGTAAAGCGTCTTGGGGGATGTAGAAAACAGCGCAGTCGTTGGAGTGTGAAAATGGAGCGATTTATCTGACCTCCAACATATTATGATAATCGGCTTTGAGGACAAGGGTGTAAGCATTTCACAAATGGCTACGTTTGTGAACTGATTATTTGTGTCATAGTTAAAGTATATTGTGCATGGTAAAATGTCCAAAATCAGTGTTGAGGGAAATGTGATTCACTACGGCCCCTAGGGGGCATAGGTGACAGGGGTGAACAATGGCTGCAGAGATATGTACGACCGAATAGACATGCAACTGTTGAGCAACTGACCTCTCAGATGAACTATGGGGCTACCAACAGTATCCCTTCAGCAAATGTAGCTGCGTATGAGCCTCTGTAGCAGGTGCCTGGTTCATGGACCCATACTGACTGCAGTCATAGGCGAGGATGGATGGAATTTGCTCACCAGTGGCAACTGTACATCCATTGAGAGGCGACAGATGGCCCCTTCATATGACTCATATTTTATGCTGTTGGTGTTACGGCCCTGCAACAATCGCCGGAAGGGTCTAAGCTGAAGGAGGGAGAATTATGGTCTTGGGAATGTTTTGTACCCTGGATGATCTCGTCATTATGGACGGCACAGTGGATCTACACAAGTATGTGTCTTTCCTTGGGGATCATGTCCACGCCTACATACAGTCTGTTTTTTCCTTGGCATAATGGCATGTACCAGCAGGACAACGCAACGCTTCACATAGCTCGCAGTGTACGTGTGTGACTCGAAGAGCTACAGGATGAGTTTACCGTACTCCCCTGATCACCAGACTTTCGGGATTTACATCAAATCGAGAATCTGTCGGACCACCTCAATCGGTCTGTTCGCCCCACGGATCCTCAACCGAGAAATGTAACGCAACTAGCGAAGCACCTGGAGTTGGTATGGCTCTATATCCCTGGCGGTACCTTCCAGAACCTCACTGACTCTCTTTCTGCGAGATCTTGCTGTGATTATTGTGACAGGTAGTCATATTAATATGACTGGACCGTGTACTTATGCCGGTCTGTTCTGAGATACTAGATTGAGTGGTTTTGGAATTGTAACGCTTTCACAAATTAAGGAAATGCGAAAAAACTTGCCTTATACATCTGATACAGGCTCATTATTTGCCTGCGTTGTCCTTGTTTCTCCTGACGTGCAGGAAGTTAGTATGAATTACGAGAGAAGGACTTATCTTACGTGTGGGTAAGGGCACTGGAAGCATAGTAAACAGCCAAGGCAGAAAAGACGGTGTGATGCATCGTGAAGTTACGTGTTCTCAATAAAATCAAACAGAGAAGAGTTATGAAAGCTGTATGGGACTGTACGAGAATTAAAGAAAGCTAGCACCAATTATAATATTATTTAAAAGGTGCTGAGCTAAGCCCAGCCCAAAGCCTGTAGAGTTGTTCTACAAAGATTAAAAACTAAAGTTTACAGTGAGGTCGCAAAAGTCATGGGATAGCGATATGCACATATATAGATGGCGGTAGTATCGGATACACGAGGTATAAAAGGGCAGTGTACTGGCGGGAACTGCTATTTGTACTCAGGTGATTCATGTGAAAAGGTTTTCGATGCAATATTGGCCACACGACGGGTATTAACCGACTTTCAACGCGGAATGTTAGTTGGAGCCAGACGCATAGGACATTCCATTTCGGAAATCGTTATGGAATTCAATATCCCGAGATGCACAGCGGCAAGAGCGTGCTGAGAAGCCAGATTTCAGACATTACCTCTCACCACGGACAACGCAATGGCCGACCGCCTTCACTTAACGATCGAGAGCAATGGCGTTTGCATAGAGTTTTCAGTGCTAACAGACAAGCAACACTGCTTAAAATAACCGCTGAAGTCGATGTGGGACGTACGACGGAAGTATCCGCTAGGACAGTGAAATTTGGCGTTAATGGACTTTGGCAGCATACGACCGACGCTTACAGAACGACATCGCCTGCAGCGCTTCTCCTGTGGTCGTGGCCATATCGGTTGGACCCTAGACGACTGCAAAATCGCCGACTGGTCAGATGAGTCCGCAGTTCAGTTGGTAAGAAGTGATGTCAGGATTCGAGTGCAAACCCCACGAAACCATGTACCCAAGTTGTCAACATGGCACTACTGTGTAAGCTGGTAGTGGCTCCATAGTGGTGTGGGCTGTGTTTAAATGGAGTGGATAGAGTTCTCTGGTTCAACTGAACTGATCATTGAGTGGAAATGGTTATGTTCGGCTACTTGGAGACCATTTGCAGTCATTCAAGGACTTCATGTTCCCGAACAATCGATGTCATCTCGCTGGGCCATAATTGTTCGCGATTGGTTTGAAAAACATTCTGGACTAATCGAGAGAATTATTTGGCCAACCCGATCACCAACATGGATCCCATCGGACATTTGTGGGACATAATCGAGCGACCAGTTCATCCTGCACCAGCAACACTTTGGCAGTTATGGACGACTATAAAGGCAGCATGGCTGAGTATTTCTGCAGAGGACTTCCAAAGACTTGTTGAGTCCATTCCACGTCGAGCTGCTTCACTAAACTGGGCAAAAGGAGGTCCGACACGACATCTGGAGGTACCCCATGACTTCTGCCACCTCAATGTATGTTATTTAATTTCTGTAATGTGCCCAACTGCACGTGTACTTATAGTGACTTAGGAACAGAAGAGATATTAGACCCAAAAAGAAATGACGCACATAGACTCATTCTCTCTCTCACCCCCTCACCCCCTCACCCCCCACCCCCATCCCCTACCCCAAGCTCTCTCTCTCTGTGTCTTTCTCTTTTACACAATGGACTTGGCACCTACTTAGTCGACGTATAAGCGTGGTCGTTTGGCTTGTTGAAGTTTAAGAAAGTTTAAGGGAAATAATTATGGAAACGTCAAATTCCATTGGAAATATATCATTATACGGCGGAGATTAGTATTTTATGCGATACATATCAACTCAGAAAATCTCGTCATCCTACATATTGGATGAAGATGCCACCAGAAAACATTCAAATGCCACAAGCCGCGTGTTCCACTAGGTAACAAATAAGTTTGCCACAATAAGGTAATGTTGCACCAAATATCTTAGTGCGCCAGGGTTCACTATGACCATGCTCAGAGAGATTGAGAACTAAAATAATCGTTGGATTAAAAGTCTTCAGAGTTTATGAAAGATTTAAATAATTCAGTGTAAGGAAATTTTGTCACGTTATTGGTTACATACTATACGAGTATATTGACTTCCTTATTCGGGCGCTGAAGGTCGAAGAGATGTCAACGGTCCGCCGTCTCATACTCTGCCATTTGGAAGCCCCAACTCGTTTTACGAGAAAAAATTATCTTGAAGTCGGAAAACTGCACATATATTGTATAAGCACTGAAGGTGCAAACATTTGCTGGTGAGTAGTGGAAGAAAGATCGTGATTTCTACCTGTGACCTTAACTGAACAAAGCTACCATCTTTCAAGGCCAGAAAATCTGAGACAAATACAGAATCCGATTCTGCACTTTGCCCAACTGTGCTCTGCGCATTTACTCCCAATTTGGAAGCACATTCATATTACTAACTGCATCAGAAAATAAATTTCCTTTGAAGTGAACACCACGTGGTGCTGAACAGACTCACAGCCAAGGCACTGCCTCTCAAAAACAGAAGAAAAAACTTAAATTCACACACGAAATAAATTTTACTGTAATTAGCATGATTTTCTCCTGCCACCCAAAATGCTAATTCATACCCGAAATTAATCCTACCATAATTAACATGATTTCCTCCTAACATCCAAAATGCTAAAACAAAGATTGTTAAATGTGAACGTCACACACTAAGTAAATTGAAATAGTTCCATCCGCAAAATTTCCGAATACATGTCCATTCTCACCACGTCTCAACAACAATGTGTGTTCGTACCAGGTGAGTGGAAATTGTCCCTAGATTACACGTAATGGGGATAACCAGCAGAGATAACCAAGGCTCTCACTTGTCAACCTAACTACCATCTGCTCAGAATCTGTCCTTATGGTTAAGTTAAACCGTTATGCCTTTCTGCCTAAGCTACCACTATTGCAAAAATGGCACTAGGAGACAACAGTTACCGGCTACCCTTAGAAAACTCACACTTACTCATCTTAATTAGACATACACGATGAAGTAATAGCAAAAGAATGTAGGAAATATCGAGAATAAAATCACTAACTCCCTTTCGAGAGACATGCTAATTTCAGAAACAGATAGCGAGTGATAATGCAAAACGGGACAGACCTGCAATAGTAGAAACATATATGGGATGGATCCGTCTCAAATGTGTCAGTCTGAATCTTACTAGTCTATGATTACTTTAACTTCGAAAGTAGTTTAAGAGTCTTACGTAGAGCTCAAATTTCGTTATCGTTTGATAAAATATAGTTAATTTCAATTTTTACTCAGTTTATTCGTCGCCAAGTCCATTATCTATCTGCCTTCATTTCGATGAATTTATTAAGGATAAACATATTGCTAAGCTTGGCAAATTCTAATAATAAATTATCTCTGGCGTTCCTGCTACTATACTCAAAGCTTCACTTTGGAGAATCATTCTTTATTTTTTGTCTTATTTTTGCATTAACTGAACTTCCCTGTTATCATCTTTTTTTATATAGTTATCTTAATAGAGTTCTTCAACCTCCTCGTCATGTGCATGCACGAGAATTATTTCATGCTCTGTTACTTCTGAAATAAAATGTATTTACACGATTTAATTCCATTTATTTTACGTTTTTTCCTAAAGTTATGAAATTTATTCATACGAAATTAAAAATAATGCAGTTGGATTTGTAGATCTCATGTTATTGTGCATTTAGCCATACTTCATGCAGAAAATTGAAGGCTAGTAAGTAGCTGAGTGTGCTTCTTGGCCTTAGAACCATTACCGGTACCTGAGTGTAGTAGTCTCAATGCTTTTTCAACCAACGTTTCAGAAACTCATATGTGGCAGCAAGACCTTCCACAAACCCATTCATGATCCACACGTCTGACTGGGTCCAAACGGATTTGTGAGGCAAGTGAACAGTGTTAAACCTTGGCGGAAGAACACCCACAGATCCCACAGCAAGAGAGCAACAAGAACAGCTTGCATGCTGATGACGAATCGGCTGACCCATCAAGTAGCCAATCAATATTCTCATTTAGCAGTCTGCAGAGCATGTAGGTGACCATCCCATCCATTTTGATTCTCCACAAAGTTATACATCAAGAAGGCTATATTATGGTTACTAATATTTGTACCATATGAACGTTTGGCTTTTGCTTCCCCGTCCGGTACCCTTAATCCTCACCAAGAAGTTGTGAAAAGCTTGTCCCAGTTTTTAACAGCGTCATCTTTGTAACTTCAGTGCCTAAGGGCCTGAATTGTGAGCACAAATGACGTAAGCTATCCTCTGTTTCACTAACGCACTGTATTCGAATTATCTTAAGTCTTTTAAGAGAGAGGCAACGCAATTGCGCTGCAAAGTGATAGCGATTTTTCTTCAAATCCAATTTAAACATAAAGGTTGTTACCCATCAAATTAAGTAATTATACACTGACGAAAAAAATTTCTGCACTCCAAGAAATAATTAGTAAAGGGCAATGAAATTTCACGAATACAGCTCTTTGGGTAACATATTTAAGTGATAAGCGTTGCGGCCGGCCGCGGTGGTCTCGCGGTTCTAGGCGCAGTCCGTAACCGTGCGACTGCTACGGTCGCCGGTTCGAATTCTGCCTCGGGCATTGATGTGTGTGATGTCCTTAGATTAGTTAGGTTTAAGTAGTTCTAAGTTCTAGGGGACTGATGACCACAGCAGTTGAGTCCCATAGTGCTCAGAGCCATTTGAACCATTTGATTAGCGTTGCAAGATTACAGGTTAATGTAAGCGCAAGGTAAGCTATCGCAAATGTGAAATTCTGGTACATTAATAACCATTGTAGCTGCCAGAGTGTTGAATCCAAGCATACAAACGTGCATGATTGTGTTATACAGGTACCAGATGTCATTTTGAGGGATGGAGTTCCATGTCTGTTGCACTTGGTCGGTCAATACAGGGAAGGATAATGCTGGTTATGGATGACGCTGGAGTTGTCGTCCGATGATGTTCCACATGTGCTCGGCTGGACACAGATCTGTTAATGGAGCAGCCCAAGGCAATATGTCGTCTCTCTGTATAACATGTTGGGTTATAACAGCGGCATGTGGGCTAGCATTATCCAGTTGGAAAACACCCCCTGCAGTGATGTTCATGAATGGCAGTACAACAGATACAATCATCAGATTGACGTAAAAACCTGCAGTCAGTGGGATAACAACGAGAGCACTTCTGTTGTCAAAAGAAATTGCACCCCAGACCATAACTCCAGGCACATCCAGTTTGTCTAGCACGCAGACAGTTCGGCTGAGGCCGTCAGCTGTCATTCTTCTAACCAACACGCAGCTGTCACTGGCACTGAGGCAGAACCAGCTTGCGTCAATAAAACTACTGACCTCCACCCAGTCCTCCAGTGAGCTGTCGCTTGACACCACTGAAGTCGCTAGCGACGGTGTATTGCGGTCAGCGGAATGCACGCTACAGGGCGTCTGGCTCGGAGCTATCCTTGAAGTAACCGATTTGTAACAGTTCGTTGTGCCACTGTGGTGCCAACTGCTCCTCAAATTGCTGCTGCAGATGCAGTATGATGTTCCAACGACATACGCCGGATACTATAGTCTTTCCTCTCGGTAACGCCACGTTGCTGTCTGATGCCCGGTCTTCTTCATACTGTACTTCCCCTTGACCACCATTGCCAGCAGTCAGTCATGTACAGTGGCTACATTCCTGCCATGTCTTCATGCAGTATTGCAAAAGGAACCATCGAGTTTCTTGTGAGGTGTTGACAATGGTGTCATTGTCACCTCAATGGCATTCTCGGCTAACTTCAACTCACCACATCCAGTCTCAAAGCCAAGTAACGCTCACAATTTTTTTTCTCATGTGTGATATGTTACAATACAGCATCACTAGTCTTTTGGGGGTCTAATTGTGTTGGTGAGGCAGTTAACTTATCCAACAGGGCAGGGACGCTGGGTCACTGCAATACATTTTGGGGCGTGGCGGTGGGACTTGGAGTCCCATACCACCCTCCAACAGCGACAGTACTACATCAGTCAGGCAGGAAAACTTAGCCCGACGTGCGCATGTAGGATGGGAAAGTAGTGGACATAGAATGGGAGGCTAGTTTCACCAAAGGATCCATGTGCGGTGGAAGTGCCAGGCCTATCGCCAGCCCTAGTTGGAATCCGATTCCTCTAGGATGGTTAGAGGAACCGGATGTCGATGCCAACGGCATGGAAGTGTGGTCCCAACGTGGCGTAACTCATGGACAGTGTCCTGCAGGGCATCCACTTTCTCATAGAGCCTCTGCGCACTGTTGCGTATGGTCGTCTTGAGGGAGACAATATACGCTTCCTCGTGGAGAGTCTCAATTCTCGTGAGTGGGATGCAACATCCGCATTCTGGTGACACTAATCATGGCCCATGCAGCGGAGCCATAGTGAGGGCAGGTCGGATAACTGCTCGTTAGCTGTGGAGCTTGGTATGCAAGTTAAGTTCCCTACTGCGGACGAGGGGGTACAAAGCCCTGGTCAGTTTTTGCCCCTAGCTGGCAACATACTTCGCATGACAGTGAAAGAGAAACTTGTGGTCCGTCCGAATCCCGAGATAGGTAGTTGTCGGGGACCAGGGCACCTGCACGCCTGCAATCGAAATATTGCGTCGGAAGACTGGGCGCCGTTTGATGAAATAGACTGTTGTAGTTTTGGCGGCATTGGCAGATACAGTGTCTGTCTGGCACCAACTCATGGTGGCGTCCACCTGTCGCTGGAGGCGCGAGATGACGGCGTCAGTAATACGGCCAGTCGTACATAGTGCTGTGTCGACAGCATATTGTGCCAAGTGGCACTCGGGGATGACCAGCATATCATTCACATAGATATTAAGAAGGATGTTAGACACCACCAACCCTTGTGGAGTGCCTGCTGACAATTGGCGAATACTGAAACGCATTCCCTATTGAGCCACTAGGAATGTCCTACCATGTAGGAAGTCATCCACAATCATGACATAAATATCCTTTATAGGGGTCTGCGTCAGCATCTTGTGTACGAGGTTGTCTTGCCAGATCTTGCTGTGGGCGTTCTGCAGGTCCAGAAAATCGGCAGCTGTGGACTTGGCGGTGTTAAAGCCTTTGCTGACGGCTTCAGTGATCCATAGGACCTGAAGTTCGGCAGATAGGTGCGAATTGAATCCAGACTGTTATGATCGGATCGTCCCAGCCGCCGCCAGAGGTTGGGAAAGTCGGTGGAGGATCACAGTATTTAGGAGGCTGATGAGCCTGTTGTTGGTTGGACCTGTAGGGTCCTTGAACCGCCTGGGGATCGCAATCAGCTTGGCTTGTTTCCACTGAGAGGGAAAAAGGCCAAACGTGAGATAACAGTTTAAAATGATGAGATGCGTGTGAGGAACATGGCAAAGATGTTCATTTACAATTCCATCCAATCCAAGGGCTAACCGGCCACATTTCCATTGTAGGATATGCTGAATTTCTGCCATGGACATAAGGAGGGGGAAGACTAGGGTGGGCAGTTGCAGAAAGTGGCAGCATCTGTCAGGGCATCACGTTTGTTCTGTAGTTCTTCTGGAGAAAGGTCCTGGACAAAGGGGCGGTTTTGGGCCTCAAACACATCCACAAGCATTTCCACAATTTGGAGAGTATCATACAACAAGCCCACTGTAGTTCTTCTGGAGAAAGGTCCTGGACAAAGGGGCGGTTTTGGGCCTCGAACACATCCACAAGCATTTCAACAATTTGGAGAGTATCATACAACAAGCCCATTGCCGTGAGAATAGGATGGGCAGTAGCTGGCATAGAACATTGCAGGGCACCAATGACAGCCCAGTCAGACATATGGTGGAGGAGGAAAGCGGACATTCTGTCCTCCCATTGTTCAGACCTCCAGTCAGGGAGCTGGTGGCAGAATTAGCTCTGGAGGCGTCTCATTTGGCGTTTGTCTCGAGGATAGCGAAACTGCTTCCACCGCCGGTGGTAGCGGTTCTTTTGCACCTTCAGCTCCTCTAACAGGGGAAGCTAATCGTTCAGGGTGGTTAAAGCCCGAGATGCAGTGGAGTTTGAAAGTTTCACAGCTTTCTGTATTTTGGCAGTAAGGTAATCCACAGCACGGTCTATATTGTCTGGTGTTGTCAAGTCGAAGTCGTGTTAAGTCATGTACCCTGGCAAACTTGTCTCAATCGGTGAGGGTCACAGTGGAATGAACATCAAAGGAAAGGGCAGCATCGGTGAGGTGTAGGAGTACTGGGTCATGGTCGGAGGCCAGTTTGTGGACAGCTTCCCTTGAAAACAGAACAGCAATGTTTTAGAAGATGGCAATATCCAGAACATTTGGCTGGCAGTTAGAATGGACTGGGATATGGGAAGGTTTGTGGGGCCATAAACCGATAGCGCTAAAGTATCCTCCAGGTCAAGGAGGAGCTGGCTTTTTGTGCTAGAGACCTGAGAATCCAAGCCAGGTGTTTGGCATTGAGACGACCCCAACGATGAGCCTGTCAAAGGATGTCAGTGTGTGGAGGTCTGCTTCCAGCAGTGCCTGAGTGGGTGGTACCAGAGCAGCTGCCGATGGTGGTGCACCGTGCAGGCCCTGCAAAACAGGGAAGTTGGTCGTGTCCCACTGCAGTGGTGGACGTCGATTTGTTCTTGGTTTCATTCTGGGAGGACGGGAAGACTTCAGCGCCTTCTGGTAAACAGGGCACCTCCTCCAGGATACCATGTGGTGTGGATCATGGGTCGTGCCCAAACACCTGGTCCAGGTAGATTTCTCCAAGGTGGGGACCGTGCAGTGGGCTGGCACACTTAACACACGACAATGGCAGGGAGCAATGATTCTCAGTATGTCGTAAACGTTGGCATTTGCAACAGATTATTGGCCTGTTGCGGCCCTCGTACGATTCCATCCGGATATTTGTGAACAGAAGGTACCAGAGTTGGTAAATCCGCTCTATGTCCTCCCTCCAGGGAAGGGAGACTATGTGGGTAGAGCAGGGGATCAACACCTGTGTCTCAGGATCCCTCTTGCTGTACTGGTGGACCAAAGATTCTTCAAAACAGAGCCGAAGCAGTTCCTCCTTGACCTCCTGTGCCGTAACCTCTGGTGCCAAGTCCTTGATGACGATTTTGGTTCGGCGATTACCTGACATCTGGTGGATAAAGTAAGGCATCGCCTTTGATTTGACAAAGTAGACAGTGGTAAGATAGTCGTCCCTACTGTAGAGCAGATATTTCACATGGGCAAACAGCTCGCAATGGGCCTAGAATGAGCCGCTGGAGCTCAGTGTTCAATTTTATATAATTAGTGACATTATATACCGCAACAGGGGTATCCTTCCTTTCTTCGGAGGTCTTGACGGGGTCGGAGGGTCGGGAGCAGGAGCCATTTCCTCATCCACAGGACCATCCGATGCAGGGTCACCCGGCAGGGAAGTATCGGAGCACGATCCGCTGTCACCACGGCCTGTGTGGGCGGAGAGGCGTCTGGGTCAGGGTGTTCAGTAGGCTCGCCACTGTGGAGGTCAGACACATCCGAGGCGTTCGCCGTCTCACTATGAGAAAGATCAATTACTAAGCGGTCAGGTGAGTCGTCGGGCGACGACGACACGGAAGAACGGTCCCTGACAAGGGACGGTGGACAGTCGTCACGGTTATCGGTTTCAGTGGCGGTGGTATCCACCGGCGATTTGTCGCGGTTGGCGAGATTCAAACAATCCTTCGCCTATTGCAAGGTGGGCAGAACATCTAGCGCGACAGGAAGCCGGGGTGAGCGGCGTTTGCCGCGTGGGGTAGCCACACGGTCTGAGGCGCCTTGTCACGGTCCGTGTGGCTCCCCCCGTCGGAGGTTCGAGTTCTCCCTCGGGCATGGGTGTGGGCGTGGTCCACAGCATAAGTTAGATTAAGTAGTGTGTAGGCTAAGGTACCGATGACGTCAGCAGTTTGTTCCCATAAGATCTTACCACACATTTACAAAACGTTTTAAGTGGCGTTTCCGACGCGGTTCACCCCGAGGGGCGGCGGTGGAAGAGTCGGAGAGCCGCGAAAATTGCTCCGCGGATTCCTCCATGGTACACATGGGTCTGCCTGACGTAGCTAGGGACACAGCACGAGAGGACTATGTACACCAAAAACTTCCCAGCTAATCTGGGGCAAAAACTACGAAATACCAACGCCGGCCGACAAGGCAGGTAACCAAAGCTGATATTCAGTGAAAAGTACAACGATACGACACGGAAACGCACTCGTACAAGAAAACACTTCCAGGGACCCAACCTGTAGCACGACCGTTCCAGCAAACCTGACTAGTACCAATCTAATGCGACCGGCGTGAAATTTGAATAGACATCATGTTTCAGATGAAGAAACACGCTTACCAACTTTCGTGTATTTCCAACAAACTTGTTACTGACGTTGCGATTTTTTCAGTCAGTGTAATTTCACTCCGAAAAATCTTAGATAAAAAAAATGTTCTTATCAAATGTAAAAATACTAATTTTTACATGGGGGCCAGTCTGTTGCCTATTAGTTACTGTATTATTTTATTTGGAAACTGTAGACCGATAATCTTTTAATTTAACAGTTCGACCTCAGGTCTTAACGAAAAGTAGCAGCTCCGCTCCTGTTACATCTTAGACGCGAATGGGTACTTCATGAAAGTGTTGAACTCCCTATGAATCTGTTGATTCTGGTAATCCCTGCTGTACACACTGAAATGTGTCTCTACGTTTTCAGTTAAGAACTACATGCACAAATCACAGAAGAGAAGAAGTATAATTATGTCCTCTTGCCCTTTTCTAAATCACGATAGCAGAGCCAATATTATTTGCAATAATACAAGCACTCGGTAGTTCCGAACTGCTGAGCTACGAGACAGAGCAACCTTTGAATGCCCTCACAGAATAATAATTACAAAAAAATCTTTAACTCAAACAGAAAATCACCCCTGGCGTGATTGCATCCTCCAACTCGTTGTTATCACTGTGTGCTCTTTCCGATGCTTCGCGGAACTCGATCGAATCAAAAGCAAATAGACAAACAATGAAAGCTTCTGACGTTTTGCCTGGAGCCCATGAATCCTGTGGCATCAGATGGAAGCACGTACAGTTGTTGTGTAAAGCTGAGTAACGATGGCACGAAGCACAGAAGCAGTCACACTGAAGGAGTAGCCGCTATGGAAACGAATACTCACGAGCAAGCGATCATCGTTTCGGTGGAGACGCAAGATGAGATTTCTGTCAATATACGAGCCTGATAAATTTCGCTGCCAGTTACTACCCCGAAAGAAAGGGCTCTGATAGTACACAAACCATACTGTTTTTAGCTGCAAGGATGTAGTCTGAACGATTAACCGTGCGCATTAAGTGTTGGCCATCGAAAGGTTAAACCCGACTGGTTGTGAAACCGAGTCTCAGCTGATAGTCCTCTTAGAGAGGGAATAATGAAGAAAAGTTGAAGTTTATATCCACCTAACATCCGGGAACAACTAATGGAGTTCCCACAACATCCTGTGCTATCCTGCACCACTGGTCTGACACTGGCAGCAGCCGAACTAGGGCATGGGCTGCCGTTAACGCCCCAACACAAACGGCTGCATTTGGAGTGGTACCGTAAGTGGGGAGCGGTGTTACTCATGGAACCATGGTGTGGGGAGACATTGGAGACATTGGATATGACTTCAGGTCACGGTTGGTAGTGGCTGAGGGAATTATGGTACGTCAGGGACATCCTGCCTCCACAGGTGTTACCTCTCACGTAACAGTATCATGGTGCCATTTTTCAACAGAACAGTGCTCGTCCGCTCGAGCCACGCGTATCTATGAATTGTCTGCGTGATTTTGAGTTATACCTTTGGTAAGGAAGGTCCCCGATAGAACATCGGCTGTGGCAGCTCGAATGTTAACTATGTCCCAGTATCAATAATATCTAGGACCAGTTACTCGAATTATGGGACAGCTTACATCAGGAGAAGATTCAAGTGGTTTGCGATACCCTGTCCAACAGAATCAGTGGATGCATCCAGGTCAGAAGAGGTGCTATGTGTTACTGGTAAGTTCTTTGTAAATTTGATTCGATTCCGTAATCTCTGAAATAACATAACATACTCTCTCCACTCGTGAAATTTTATTTTGTTTCGTCCTCCACTTCTGGGTACTCTACTTTTTTCGTCAGTGTCCAGTCCTTATCATGTCACGTGCCTCCAAACCACGCGGCATTAAATCTCTTTGTGGGCAGTGGTCGTAATGTTTTGCGTTTATGCCTGAACTGGGGACTTGCACCCACGAGTGAAGGCCGAACTACAAGAGGGCAGCGGATTGTTCATTACAGAAGTGGATGTGCACCGGAACATGTTAGAGGCGACGACTGCTGAATCAGAAGTCGTCATACAACTGCTTCGTGTCTGGATGCCTGGTGGACGAGTCACTTCCTATGTTGCTTACATGTGGAATCCTTGGACGCCCAACGACTTTGTAGTCCAATCATAGCGACCGTGTGTAGGACGAAAGTACTGATGCACTCCTCTGTGGCAGAGAACGTAGCATCATAATGGTCATGTGGTGAACATGTGAGTTGGTAATTGTGAGTTCCAAACAGGAGCAGCGGCATGACGCTGAACTGGAGAGGAAGCTGATTCAAAGTACCTTCCGGCCACACAGATTTATATTTCTTGTGACTTCTTTGAGGCTTAAAGAGATTGCCGGGATGTTTCCTTGTGAAAGTCGAAGCATGTACTCCCTCTCTTATCACCACGCGTCAACGGGACGTTAAACCCTAATTTTCTTCTAGTTGCTGTGTCGACTGGATTTGTCTCACCTGGGTGGTGTTTTACTGCATGGGCAAAGACTGTAACAGCTTTCGATATCGAGATACTGAAGCAACCACAGTTTTCTATAATATGACGATTTATAAGTATTTTTGTGATTTTTTTGCCCTCGATATAATCACAATCAGTTAAGTGCTGATTATTAATATATATATTTGCCCTTCTGTTATCGCATTCTTTCTTTTTTTCAGCCTTCATAATCTCGTCCTCACCAATGTCATAATATTTAATACGGTGGTGTACATTTAATCCAGTGTTACATCGACACCAGACAAACATTAACAATCAATAGCTACTTGGGCTGAAGCCTGATAGACTCACATCTTTATGTAACAACCCCAGTGATGCTTATGAACTCAGGTAGGGAAATTATATATGAACACGAAAGTCAGGAACCTTGAAATGCTGGAATTGCTAGTTTGTAGAAACAGCTTAGTGATACCATTATATATTTTCTATTGTGTGCATTTATTTTCTGAGAAAAAGTAGCGTAATAGAGTTGCCGTATGTCGACATGATGCACTGTAGTGTTTCTTAGAGCTAGGAGAGTTAAATTTAGCATTTGAACTCAATAAATAGTTTCCGTCACACACTTCCTTCGTTGCATGCACCAGTATGGGCGGTATTTGTTAAAAATTGATTACAAGTTCTACAACCTGACGTTTCTGTTTTAAATTTTAGAGACCTTTCAGGCCCAGTGTAAACAGCAGTGGAATGTATATCACCTGGTAACAACTAACAATGTGTTTAACAGAGCCGATGTCGTCACAGTGAAAATGTACACCGCGACTGATTCTTAATTTTAGTGTCTAGCAGCTTCACCCTCAGAATAATGTCGAACATGGAGATTAAATCAGTTACAATTACTTATCTTGAGGTAATTTTTCTTCAGGAAACTTTACTATTTGTGTTCGCCTTTGCTCGTACGTTCCATTTCTTATGTGATTATGAAAAGTTTCGGAATTTTACAGGAGAAAAGAGTAGAGAAACGCGTTTCGACCAATGAGCGAACTGTCACGTTATTCAGGAGAGAAAGATGCTTCTCTTACGATAAACCACAAAATTTCTTCATTTGGACTAAAATATGGTCTTGGGTTGGGGGAGGGGTAAGTCACATAAGCACGTTCCTGTGACACATGTAGGAAAAAGTACATTTGTATGGCATAGTTGGCTGGGGGCACCCTGATTGGGAAGGTTTTCGCTATTCTCTGTGCACACTGGCAACTTCCCTTTGCGAAGTGTGATATTTGTGTGTTAACTGTATCCGATACATGTAGATGACTGTGTGTAGTGTGGTGTCGTGTTTGTGTTGTGTGAAGATGAGGGAAAGGAGGGCGTGAATCCCGGTGCCGGCAAGTAGCCTAATCCTCTCGAATAGCATCCAGGGGCCACCAAGCTTGGCGTCCCCATCCGAGAGACGTATCACCATCAACAGTGTCACTTGCCCTCACTCCATGAGACACTGCGGACAGGTTTGGAACTTAATTATGGACATTGGCACAAAGTGTGGTCATCAGGAACATTACGCTACCACCCCTCTTCCTCTTTGATTTAAAGGCAAATCGAAAATTTGTAACAGCGGATGATATACCTGTGCTGTTACACATGCAATTACTGACGACACCCTTTAGCTCTGGTGATCTGACGTGTACCGGTGTATTCAGCGAGGCTGCTGGTGCAAATGTAGGTGGCATCCAGAGACATGTACAATGCTAAATGGATTTTCGATTTCATCTTCAGAGAATACTTTCGTATTAAAAATGAAAAGTTAAAGCGTTGAATGTCTCTCAGCTATTTATTTATCTTAATAATCGTTTTAGGCTCGCAGTAACGTTCCCAATGTTATACATTGAAGCGCCAAAGAAACTGGTATAGGCATGCGTATTCAAATACAGAGATATGTAAACAGGCAAAATACTGCGCAGTTGTTAGATCGGTCATTGCTGCTGCAATGGCAGATTATCAACATTTAAGTGAATTTTAGCGTGAATTTTAACCTGTGCGACCATGTCACGAGTGTACAGTGAATATCATGAATCGGGTAAAACATCAAATCTCCGACATCGCTGTGGCCGCAAAAAGATGCTGCGAGAATGGGACCAACGAATACTGAAGAGAATCGTTCAACGTGGCAGAAGAGCAACCCTTCCGCAAATTGCTGCAGGGTTCAGTGCTTGGCCATCAGCAAGTGTCAGCGTGCGAATCATTCAGCGAAAAATCATCGATATGGCCTTTCATTGTCAAAGGCCCCTGATGACTGCATGACACAAGGCTTTACGCCTCGCCTGGGCCCGTCAACACCCAAATTGGACAGTTGATGATTGGAAACATGTTGCGCGGTCGGACGAGTCTCGTTTCAAATTTTATCGAACGGTTGGACGTGCACGGGTATGGAGACAACCTCATGAATTCATGGACCCAGGGTGTCAGCAGGGGACTGTTCAAGCTGGTGGGGACTCTGTAACGGCGTGGGGTGTGTGCAGGTTGAGTGATATGGGACCCCTGATACGTCTAGATACTACTCTGACAGGTGACATGTACGTAAACACCCATTCATGTCCACTGTGCATTACGACGGACTTGGGCAGTTCCAAAAAGACAATTCAACACCACACGCCTCCAGAACTGCTACAGAATAGCACCAGGAACACTCCTCCGAGTTTAAACACTTCAACGAGCCACCAAACTCCCCAGACATGAACATTATTGACCATATCTGGGATGCCTTGCAACGTACTGTTCGGAAAAGATCTTCACCTCCTCGTAATCCTAAAGATTTATGGAAAGCCCTGCAAGATTCATTGTGTCAATTCCCTCCAGGGAGGGCCCTACACTATATTAACCACGTGTACCAGTTCATTTCGCTCTTCGTTTCACATATGGGTACTAATATGACAGCATTTAGAGAAACATACTTTAAAATTACAGATGTTATAAAACGCCGAGGCTATTATTGACCACATAAAAAACAAAATATTTACTGTAATTACATCGCTGAAGCTCTGCAGTTTAATTAATGTTTACAGTTATATAAATGTATTTAGACTAACAATTATTGATTGGATTACAAAATAAATTTGAAACAACAAAATTTATGACTGACATCAAAGATGCACCTTCTGATCTCAATATTGGTAATAACTACATCTCTCGTGTAAAAGAATTAAAATATTTAGGTGAATGGATTGCAGAAAATTGTAATTAAAAGAAATCTGTCAGGTCAAGGGTCCAGAAAATGGTAACGGCGTTTCAGTTAACAAAAGACCCTTACAACAAAAAGAGTCTCTCGTGGAACTGCAAAATACGGCACTACACAACAGTAATTAAACCCGAAGCTCTCTACGCATCTGAGGCACAAAACCTGTAACACAGAACACTAAAAGGGGAATTAGAAGTGAAAGAACGTAAAACAATGTGGAAAATCCCAGAACCAAGAACTAAAGATGGTGTGCAATTTCCAAAACCCAATGAAGAAATGTATAAAAATATCTCCAAAATAACAGACCCAATGCGCATGAGAAGAATCCAATTTTACATCTACATATACACTCCGCTAACCACCAAGCAGTGTGTGGCGGAGGGCACAACTCCCCCCCCCCCCCCCCCCCCCCCCCCCCGCCCCTCTGTTCCACTCGCGGATCGCGCGAGGGAAAAATGACTGTCTGAACGCCTCAGTACGAGCTCTTATTTCCCTTATCTTTGAATGATGGATCATCACGCGCTTTGAAAGTTGGTGGTAATAATATATGCTCTACATCCTCGGCGAAGATTGGATTTCGGAATTCAATAAGTAGCCCCTCCCGTTTAGCGCGTCGTCTATCTGCAAGTGTGTCCCACTTCAAACTTTCTATGATATTTGTAACGCTCTCGCAATGGCTAAATTTACCAGTCACGAATCTTGCCGCTCTTCTCTGGACCTTCTCAATCTCTTGAAACAGACCCAACTGGTAAGGGTGCCATACAGACGAACAGTGCTCTATGACTGGACGAACTGACGTATTATAAGCTATTTCCTTTGTTGAAGGACTATTAATAAAACGCAATCTAGAGTTCGCCTTACCCGTTACTTGTGTAATCTGATCATTCCATTTGAGATCATTTCTAATATTCACACCCATATACTTCACTGATGTTACCGCTTCCAAAGACTGATCATTTATTTTGTACTCATACATTAATGGGGATTTTCGCCTTGTTATTCACAGTAGGTTACACTTACTAATATTGAGAGATAACTGCCAGTCATTTCAGATGATGTGTGTGAAATCTTATGGGACTTAACTGCTAAGGTCATTAGTCCCTAAGCTTACACATTACTTAACCTAAATTATCCTAAGGACAAACACACACACCCATGCTCGAGGGAGGACTCGAACCTCCGCCGGGACCAGCCGCACAGTCCATGACTGCAGCGCCCTAGACCGCTCGGCTAATGCCGCGCGGCCCAGTAATTACACCACGCATTATTTTATGCAAATCCTCATTGATTTGTTCACAACTTTCGTGTGATACTACTTTCCTGTAAACTACATCATCATCGGCAAACAGTCTAATGCCGCTGTCAATACCATCAACCAGATCGTTTATGTAAATCTTAAAAAGCAGAGACCTATTACGCTGCCCTGGGGCATACCTGAAGATACTCTTGTTTCTGTTGAAGTTACCCCATTCAGGACGACATACTGCTCCCTGTCTGTTAGAAAACTTTCTATCGAACAGCATATGTCACTGGGTAGACCGTAAGCACGCACTTTTTGTAGTAAGCGCCAGTGCGGAACTGAGTCGAACGCCTTTCGAAAGTCGAGAAATATGGCATCAACCTGGGAGCCGGTATCTAGAGCCTGTAACATATCATGCTCAAAGAGGGACAACTGTCTCTCGCATGACCGCTGTTTCCTAAAACCGTGCTGGTTTCTGCAGATGAGCTTCTCAGAGTCTAGGAAGGTCATTATGTCTGAACACAAAATATGTTCCATGATTCTACAACAAATCGATGTCACTGAAATTGGTCGGTAATTATGTGCATCCGATTTTCTATCCTTTTTATAGATTGCTATGACCTGGACCTTCTTCCAGTCCCGTGGAACTTTCCGCCGTTGCAAAGATCTCTGATACATGACGGATAAGAATGGTGCTATTGATATTGAATAAATATCAATTAACCTATACCCTCGACTGATTACTTCCTCCCTTCATCACAAAGAATAGGTGAAAGCCAGTACCACAGGTGAATGCTGGGTCATGAAAGTAAATAATGGTTCTATGCTCCCCATTAAGCCCGGAATAGGTGCCTTCTGCAGTGGTTCTAAAAAGATACTGCATTATCCGTTGCATCAAATTTTTACCGGTTGGTTAAAGCCTTCCGCTAGAAATTATTAATACCCGGAAATAACTCGTAGGGGCCAGTAATTTCGTGAACTCCACGCATTTGTTAAGCCATTACTACAGAGGGTAGCTTGCAGGAGCTGTAGGACATAATAAGCGACGGTAATCTTCGTACCAGGTCGAGTTATAACCTTAACTATACCACCAACAGTACGAAGGCTACGTTACAATTTGTTCTGTGCACCTAAATTCTCAAGCGTTACAGTGTAAAGATTCCTCGTCATCGTATTAATGACTGAAATGTAGCTGATCATGTCAATGGCTAGAACACTTATTGACATTTGAGATACCAGAGTTAAAAATGAAAACATCATCCGAAACGTTTTGTTATTTTGTCCTACGTGTAGAGTAGTAGCTGTTTGTTATAATTATCGAATTACAGTTCCGTATCTCCCCTGTCCCCCCCCCCCCCCCCCCACACACACACACAATAACTACGATTTAGTAACAACGGTGTTGCAAAACTACAGTGCCGGTAAGACTTCCCATAAATGAAGTTCTAGAAATCTTTATCCGAAACAGTGAGACCAGTCGACGCGAAGCCTACCTACTCGCCTCGAGCGCTTACATAAGCACAAACGGAATTACACCTGTCCCCAGAGGAAGCCACACAGCTGCGCTAGACGGACTCCCGCAGCTGAGCTTCCTCACGGCTGTGTTTCTTCGCGGCGGAAGCGATTCTACTTTGTTTTGTCTTTGCTCGGGCAGGGAGGAGTGGTATAACGTTCTACAGAGAAAGCTTCAATAGACATGGTGGTCACGAAATTGTAGCTGACGTCCCTCCAAAACAATACCTCCACCTTATGGAACATTAGTGTTGAAATAGACCACTTAATGATATTGCTGTACAGAGGGTAGTAGCCACTGTCCTTCACTAGATAGTGTAATGGTGGTCGACCCGCAGGCATATTGTTCGAATTAGGGTGCTGGAAGATGTGACCTGTAAGGATTCAGAGGCGGCGGCATATGTACAGGGCAGTCAAATGAATATGAGACATATGGGACAAAAGTAAACTGTTAATTATTTCAAAAGTAATCGGCATAACTGTTAATACATTTATAGAATTTTGAGACAAGACTGTCAAGGTCTTTACGGAAAAAGTTTGCGATTGCAAACTTTTTTCTTTGACTGCAAGGGCCCGCTTATCATTGACTTTCTGCAACACAGCGCCACAATTAACGCACTCAGATACGTTGACATGGACACTTCGCAAAAATTTAAGCCTGTCATCAAGTCCAAACGCCCAGGAATGTTCACGGACGGCATCATTGTGTTGTAGGATAATACCTGCCCGCATGTTGTCAACGTTGTTTTGAATAAGCAGCATAAGTTTCTCTAGAAGCCCCTTACACATCCTCCATACAGTCCCGATCTCTCCCCATGTGATTTTCATCTTTTGGAGCCCTGAAGAAAGACATTCCTGGCCGTCGATTTGTTTCGAACGGTGAGGTAGGCAACCGCAAACATTTTTTCATGAAGGCATTGATCCTCTCGTCTCACAGTTATGACGATTACTTTTTTAATAATAAACAATTAAATTGTCTTTATCCACCGGTCTCGTCTTCGTTTGACTGCCCCCTATACATGAAATCACTAAAGTAAATGGTGTACGATGTTACCAATCATGCAACGTCTCCGTGGGCATTGTGTTTGGGATGCCTTACTAGTGTCTGGATAAATCATTTTGCGTCAGTTTCGATACGGACCTCTTTAGGAACTAGTTCATGATATATTGTGGGTTTTGTTGTTCGTATGAACAGACTGTTACGACCGAACGCGGTAGCGCTGTGGTAAAACACTGGACTCATATTCGGGAAGACAGCCGTTGAAATTCTCGTCCGACCGCTCAGATTAAGATTTTCTGTGATTTTCTTAAAGTGCCCATGGCGATTGTCGACAGGGTTCCTTAGAAAAAGCACAGTCGATGTCC
Organism: Schistocerca gregaria; assembly: GCF_023897955.1. Taxonomy (NCBI): domain Eukaryota; kingdom Metazoa; phylum Arthropoda; class Insecta; order Orthoptera; family Acrididae; genus Schistocerca; species Schistocerca gregaria. The sequence goes on from NC_064931.1 coordinate 58,757,958, forward strand.
TTTCGTCTACTTTTTCAATTTCAGCATGTGCTCCGTCTGTGACCTCAAAGTCGACGGGACCTTAAACCCTAAACTTCCGTCCAAGCTCCTAACAACGTCGTAGCCAATGGAACGCTAAAACATATTCTTCCATCTTTTCCACTTTTTTGGTGGACTCGGTTATTGATGGGAATGCTTCATTAGATTAGCAATGAGAGGCTTCATAGTGACTTAGTGAGCCAGTTCTTTGTTACAATCAGTAAACTGAAAAGGAATGTCTGCTATCCCAATTACCGAATGAGAGATGCTATTCAGTCTTGTTCAATCTACAAACGCTGGTAACGTGAAACTAGGCTGTAGCATTCGCGGTTACAGGAGGAATCAACGAATAAGTGCTAGCTGAAGCAAGGATGTGGGAGACAGCCAGCTAGCAGTCACCATTTAGTTCTGAATCATTGGTTGTTGGTTCGTGATTTCATGGATTTTAAGTCTGGAAGAATCAGATCTTGCTTTGTTCAGTATACATTAATAGAACTGGAATATGTTACAATCGTATACTGCGCACTTCTGGCTGATATGATCCACTATGAATATGGTCGAGAGGTGTGCTGAATCTGAAACCGCTTCCTGCAGCTGTAAGCTTCCTATGTAATATATTTGAATATAAAATACTCAGTATTCTTTTTCAGAAACCTTTTTACTCGTGTAATGTGTCCTTCAAATATGGTATTCAACTTCTGAGCAATACTAACTCTTGGTTGGCTCTCTATTGCGCTTGTGAACAGCGTCGTGGAAGAAAACTTTGGTCTTAGGAAATGCTGAATTTGGAATAGTGAAAATGAATCTCATTAAATCATAAAACAAACTAATTCCGTACTCAGTGTAAATTATTTAAATGAAACTCAATAATGTAGTACGTTATGAAAGTTACGTACATGAAGTGCAATGTCTGACTTGAAATAACCGAAAAATGAAGTAGGCCTACTGCTCAACTCGGAAGAAATTACCTATTTCAAATTACCTACACTGTTCGCTGCAAATTGATCTACTTACTTACCACATCACCTGAAGATTCTGTCTCTGTACTGTTTCCTGACTAGAATACCAAGTGAGATCTGTCCCGAAAGAAAAGTAACTTACCTCATGCTCAGCATGCTATTTTGTTTCTGGTGTGCTGACGTTCTCGGAAGTAAATACAATAGCTAAAGAAAAGTAACGAACTGCTACTAAATTTGTCTTAGCTTGTCAGAAATAAACCTCGGATGCATGTGGCATAAGGTGCAATGCACACACTAAGTTTTATTTTAAACTTTGCTAATAATTATGGAGATGGGTTTTAGTTTAAAGAAAAGCGTATTTGAAAAATTAAACTCTGATTATTGTCAAAAAAGACTGTAGAACATAAGAAGTCTCTAACAGTTACGAAATACACTTATTACAAAAATCACAGACATTTAAACCAGTTGCGTTATCTGTGACGTAATGAGAACATAGAAATCGAATTAACACCAATTACGAATGTTATTAGTTACCTAAGGGACAAATATTTCCTTCAAGTAATAGTTCTGACAAACATTTCCTTCTAACACGTACACTAATTACCTCGAAATATTCCTCCAAAATCTTCTACATCCATACAGCCAAGAAAAAGTCTTTGCAAACAAGTTTTCATCTCCATAATAAAGTATTCCAGTCAGTTTCTCCCAGATTCACAAATATCAGATCTCCTTCTGTAAGACTCAACTGCTCGCTACTATGCCTCCAATAAGAATGCCCTAAGGCCACACAACTAATTGGCGACCAAGTGCATCGCAGATTACATTAAATACAGAATCAACGATCTTATCCACTACTCGTGCAGCATGCTCATGCGCCTTTGTCTCAGTACAGAGTAGGTGAAATAGTTACAATGGTAGGAAACAGATAAAACTATTTTTTCAGAGCCAGGGGCTAAATGGCCATTATTATGTTAATGTTCCATACAGTTCGAATATATGTTAAATTTGTGTAATTTACACGATTATCCAACACGCTTTGCTATCTGCACAGTCATCAACCTCCGATAGCACTTAATACTGTCACTGTGGTGTTCATACAGCTCATGACACAGGTTGTCCATAGCTAAAATTCCAGTTTCAAAACGTTGTAGACAGAGAACTGCTGCTCATATTTCAACAGCATATTACTGAAACGTCATGGGAAAGAAGACCAATAGACGGCGCTTTAAGCGTCAGAGTATGCACACAAACAGACAAATGGCACACGGCTGTTCCTCTGTTCGCGTCCGAGACGCCCGACATGACTGCCTACGTGAAGGATCACGCACCGCTAGTAAGGCTCTTCTACAAGAACAGTGAGTATGCGCCAGTAGTCCTGCAGAGGCTTTGGACACTCAAGAGAAGGAAAAAAAGGCATTGGACCGCTGTCTGCTACGTTTCTGGAGTCCATGATTAAAATTTTTGAAAATACAGGTTCTTTTGAAGTGCAGCGTGGTAGAGAGACGAAAGCTGTTGATCCGACTTTTGTCGAACATGTGGCCATAGCATAGCAGAACATGTCCAGCGGTGGTGTGCAAACATACAGTGCACGGCGAATTTCCCGAACGCTGGGACATGCCTGCGAGCACGGTGTATAAAATCCTCCAAAGCATCCTGCATTGCTATCCGTACGAAATCGCCCATGTTCAGGAGTTGCATTCTGCTGACCTGTCAGGAAGACAAACGTCCGCCCTCGAATTTGTTGCTCGCACGTTAGTGGACAGTGAATAGGCATGGAACATTCTGTGGATAGAGGAAGCCCATTTCCATCTCCAAGAACATGTCAAAATGCAGAATTGCAGAATATGGACAACGGAAAATACACACGCAAATCAACCGGTACCACTTCATTCTATAAAGCGGACTATGTAGTTCAGGTTGACGGCGTCGTTTATCGTTGGGGTTGGGTTGATTTGGAGAAGAAGACCAAACAGCAAGGTCATTGGTCGGATTAGGGAAGGACGGGGTAGGAAGTCGGCCGTGCCCTTTCAGTGGCTTGGTTCAAATGGCTCTGAGCACTATGGGACTTAACTTCTGAGGTCATCAGTCCCCTGGAACTTAGAACTACTTAAACTTAACTAACCTAAGGACATCACACACATCCATTCCCGAGGCAGGATTCGAACCTGCGATCGTAGCGGTCGCGCGGTTACAGACTGTAGCGCCAAGAACCACTCGGCCACTCCGGCCGGCGGAACCATCCCGGCATTTGCCTGAAGCCATTTAGGGAAATCACAGAAAACTAAATCAAGATGGACGGACGCGGGATTGAACCATCGTCCTCCCGATCGTTTATGGTAGGGCCGTATTATTTCAAAGAGATGAGTCCTGCGGATCCTGTTACCTGTACGGCCAGAGGTAAACGCTGTGAGAGTCTTTTGTACACCAACATCAGCCAACTCTTCAGCTGCGTGACGTGTGCGTAGGATCATTTTTATGCAAACAGCGCTCCTCCGCAGCGAAGTGGCTGCTGTAGAGGCATTTCGGAAATGCTAGAATTATCAGCCTTCATTTCCCTACAGCCTGGCCGTCCACATCACCTGGTCTTAATCCTTATGACTGCTAATTGTGAGCTCATCTGAAATATATTGTGTTCAGTGCTCCAGTTACGAACAGTGGACGGCATGTTGAACATGTCCTGCGCTAATCTCACAACAATTGGAAACCGATATCATTTTTTGTCCGATTTTTGGCCCCAGTACAGTTAGAAACTGATGTTGGTTTCCTTTTTATGCTGTTTTTGCCCTCAGAAGAATTAAAAACCGATTTCTCCCCATCCTTTAACGAGCGACGTAGCGCAGTGGTTAGCACACTGAACTGGCATTCGGGAGGACGACGGTTCAATCCTGCGTCCGGCCGTCCTGATTTAGGTTTTCCGTGATTTCCCTAAATCTCTCCAGGCAAATGCCGGGATGGTTCCTTTGAAAGGGTACGGCCGACTTCCTTCCCAGTCCTTCCCTAATCCAATGAGACCGATGACCTCGCTGTTTGGTCTCTTCCCCCAAACAACCCAACCCCAACCCCATCCTTTGTGATACGACTTTTCCCTGGTGGATGAGCGTACCTGGCTAACAGTGCCACAACTGCCGAACTTCTGCAGCCACGCACATCGACCAGTACCAAATGTGCAACTGAAACGTCCCATTAGAACAATTATACAAGACTGTGCTTGAACTGACACACAATAGTTTTTAGCGCAACGCAATCTGACTTCCAGAAATCTCTACGAAAGAATGGCCCTGACTAACATTAACCTATACGTTTCACAAATCACTTATCTCACAAAAATCTTCGTTACTCAAGCTACTGCAATACAGCGAGCACCACTACTGCCAGCTAAATAAAAGATTCAAACCACTGAAGGCACTAACTACTGACAGGCATAGTTAGCAAATGAAATATTTTAATACAGAACAAACAGTGTATTTACCTTAATAGTCCAAATATATATGGTAGTTCATGACATCCAGTCTTACAAATTACAAAACTCCGCCATTTCTCTCCTCACATCCGCCACTGCTGGCGGCTCGCCTCCAACTGCGCAACGCTACGCGCTGTTAGCATCCAGCTGCCGCTGCCCAACACTACAATGGGGAGTATTACAACAATGCCAACCAGCCACAGACTGCACACGGCACAGCCAGTGATTTTCATACAGAGCGCTACGTAGCGGCGGCGTTACCAATAAAAAAACCTAAACAGCCGACTTACATAGCCCCCATGCTCCCGACAAAAAAATTGACAAATTGTTTTGGGCAGTGGCCAATACAGATTTGAAAATTTTTTTCATAATTACAATAACAAAGAAATGAAATGCACACACTTATCGATACAATGTTGGTCAAAGGCTAAAATTTTCTCACAGTCCATAAAGACAGTCCTGATCATTCATCAAAGTAAAATTGCAGTGTTTTTCTCAAAGTCGGAGTAGTAAAAGAAAATGCACACGGAAGTAGTGGATTTCCATGCAGTCTTGAAGAAGTAGTGTTGTCCTTCCAACGGAAAGACAGTGCTGACTCTTGACATACAGACAGGTAATGGGCTACAACAGAGCCAACCCACAGCAGAGTCAGTCGAAGTTTTCAAGAATATTGGTAGGTAGGTCGTCACAGAGTAGACCCATTGTAGTCCTGGTAGAGATTAAGGTATTGGTGAGCCACCAGAGATGCAGACCCACTGCAGTCCTTGTAGAAATAATGGTATTGGTGGGCCATCAAAGATGCAGACCCACTGTAGTCCTTGTAGAGATGGCCAGCAGCCATCTGTTGCGACTGCGCAGGTGCACAATCACCATCGAAGAGTCTTGCAGAGAATACAGCAAGTCCATAAACCACCACTTGTGCACTCACAATTTTTTTTATATGTCCTTAGAACCAGCAATGCTTTTATCCAGTCCCTTGCTGAATTATTAACACACGTGGAAACACTATCAGTCCCTACTTCTCACATATTTTCCATATACTATGACCAACAGAAATGTGTGCAGTGAAATGTAACTTACAAGGTACTTAATTTGATGAACAGGTGTCAATTACGATTTTATAACATGATAATACAATAACAAAGGTACAAAATATATCATTAAAGAACATAAAAATACAGATAACATTTGCAGTAGTACAGGCTTTACAAAAGAATCGAAATAGCAAATACATCAGTGTTACAAAAATTATGACATAAGTACATACATAAAAGCTCAGAATAACTTTTGAAACATCAACTTCACACATGAGCATTAGAACAAAACAGAATAAATAATGTTTAAACATCTTTACGAAGTAAATAGCATGTTATTAATGCAAATTATATTTGAGGATAACAGTATTTCTCATCATAGTGAATGTAGCTTAGTATTAGAAGAGAAAAAATTCTATGAAACAGTACACAGAGACAGGAAGAAAACAAATACACAAGGGTACACACACACAAATAGCAGGATAACACAAAAGGAAAGGACAGGGTTTGTTTTCAGTGTAACATTTGGTACTGCAGTCCAACCCAAAACGTCATTCTGTAGATTTTACGTCTTATCTCAACATTTGTTTCCACCAAAAATATCCTATCCAAGCATGCTTTCTGTATTTTGTTCACATCCTCTTTCAAAAATAGTTTTTCTCCACTGTACACTACTTTTTTGGCAAAACCATTTTCTTATAGCTTCTCAATGCTTCTCTTCCAATTCATCATAGTTAGTTTCTTATATAGTCTACCCCCTCTTAAGCTAACTTAAATCTACTGAGCTCAGATGCTTAACTAAGGGACGACGCAATGCAGCAGCACAAAACAATTAACACAAACAACAAGGACAAAAAAATGCAACTAACCAAAGCAAGCAGCAAAAAATGTAATAACTTATACCTAAACATGACAAACCCACAAGCAGAAAAAATAGTACACTAAAGACAACAATGCAGATAAGGGAAAGTTATAATCACATCTTAATGTCTATGTAATTAAAGTGGTGGGCCACAACTTATTCTATGAAATAAATTACCAAGTACTTGAAAAGAAAATTATGTATGCAGTTCCTGTTACTAGTCCCTTCTTATTGTTCTTTCCTTTCCAAGTGCTCCTTTTTTTGAAGACTGTGGATCATAAAATTATTATTTAACAGATCTGTTGACAGAAAGTTTTCACATTAGCAAATGCATTTACTTTTATTTTATAAAACCAATGCTGCAACACAGCTGGAAAACGGATATCAAATGAAATAAGCATTTATGTAAAAAGCATAAAAATATCATTCAATAGTGATGTGGCATTTCATAAGTTAGTAGAAATTCTCTCAATTCTCGTAGAAAGACGCTTGTCATTATCAGGTGTGCAGATGTAAGAAAGTATCTTTCCAAGTAACGAGCGTGTCGTTTTTGCGATGCTTTCTACAAAGGAATGTCAATAGCGAGGATAATGTTTTTTTTTTCCTCTGAAAGACACAAACTATTGGCTTCTTTCCAGATGGCTGTCGCGCAGCTGGGTGCCCACGACGCATTACGCGCAGGTGGTCAATTAACTTTCTTACCGAAATATTTACGACACCAGTTTCCGCTACAGTGGCAGTCTCATATAAAAAATTTCACAGGTCAAGAATTTACGTTTCAAATATGTAAAAACAAAATCCTATAAATATAACAGTGTCCAAAAAATTTTCGCCAGCATAGTGATACATTCACGCATATATACACATTTCATAACTCTTAAAGTACGACTCTCGGTTTCCAACATCCTTTTTCACAAACCAGAGTCCCTAACCACTACTCATTATTCCTTACCTTATTACACATATACATATTCGTCGACACTTCTTCAATCTTTCATCATAACAAATAAGTAGCATAATCAAATTCCTCATATAGCATCAGCTTATTGATCATAAACATACCTCAGGAGCATAATACACATAGTCATCGTAATAACAACATCATAACACCTCAGTCAACTCTCAAAATCGTCGTAGCTTCGTCCAATAATTTCAAAACCTAAAAAAATTCTCTGCTCATGTCACAAGTGTCATCTGCCTCAAACGTACTTTAAAAATCATGATCCCATACCAAATACATCAATCAAAGCTCTCATAGTATCACAATGGTTCCGAAAAAATATGAACATTTCACAAAGTACAGACAAATTCAATTTCGTAACAGTGAATTTATCCAACTGTGTAATTACGTAAACATCTGTCACTGATGTAGGAAAATGAAAGTTTGTCTCTCCCAGTTAAATGATCAGATAGCTGAATAATTCTGTGTTAGAGAAATATGGTACCAATGTGTAAAATTGTATAAGCAAATACCATATTAGCTAGGGCTCCTTGTGCTTGCCAAACACATGGTACACAAAGTAGGCGTGTAGCCCCCTGAGGATTAATGTAATTATATCCTCAGATGTTACAGGTTACAGCAATGGAATGAAATGTATCACGGAAAACCTTTGTATCATTGTATTTCAAATATCTTTAAAAATAAATGTTTTAAGTACAAAATTAGGCACTCAAATGCGCGTATTGTAGCGCTAAACTGTGCGTCTTGTTGTAAGATAATCTCTGTGGAAGTGTCGTAGTTATCGTCCTCCGAAAGCTAAGTTCTACAGAAGTCAATGTACTTACCTCATGATAAACAAAAGTGAAATGCTTTGCGTATAGATATCGTAGTTACTACGCTTATTGCCGTGATGAAGTAAGTACTGTACTGTAACGTATTGTTGTGCTACAGAAAAGGCTGTCTCATTGTAGCTATACCACAAAGTTACTACTAAAACATGTTTTCCTTTCCAGAATAATTCAGAAAAACTGTGCAGATATAAAACAGACACACCGCGAAAGCAACATTGTAAATTGTCACTCATTAGTAGCGTCGTGATATAATCGTGTAGTTGTCACATATACTAACCACTGTCTCATCTGGTATCTCACAGAAAGTACTTTAAATCCAGAATGTCTTTTCAACTAAACCAAAATGTTGCATTAAAATCTCATTAACAGTATATGTTCTAAGTATGTCAGCCTTATAGTCGTTACGTAATCGTGCAACTAACAAGCAAGAATGTACAAATAACAAGAATGTGTCGTCTGTTCACTATAACAATGCATTTGTAATTTCTGTTTAAAAATGTTCCCTAGGTTCTAGACTGGATAGTTAACTTCAAAACATTGTTGCATGTTAAGTTTCTCAGTGTGACAAAGCATACTAGAAATGTGAAGTGAAATGTTTTATGGCAAAGATAAAGTTAAAAAGCAGATTATCTTTCAATAAACGGTTTTACATGTGAAATGTGGTGTAAACCTTTACACTTCCTAGTACGCAGAGTTTCAACTTCAACGCAATTATCATGTGGTATACGTCGGATTCTGTAAGGTCCATTGTAAACTAGAAAGAATTTGTGACTCAAGTGTTTCTTCTTATGTGACAATGAATGAGCTTTAATGACAACTTTCTGACCAATATATAATTTCTTTGCATTTGCTTTACCGTGTAATTTTCTCCTTTTGTCTGCAGCAGAATTTATATTTTTAATAGTCAAATCAATGATGTCTTTGTGTCGAAGTTAACGTGTATTCGGAAAAGGTACAAGCTCTCTGATTCTGTTCGGTGGTTCTTTATTCTTCAGTACAAGAACAGGTGGTAAAGCAGTGGAGTCATGAGGCATTTCATTCAGCACGTTTTGAAATAAGTGTAAATATCTGTCCCAATGCTGATGCTTTCTGTAACAATAAAGTCTGCAAAGATTATTGATTTCTTTCATAATCCGTTCACACAGGTTACAATGTGGTGAATACAATGAAATAAAAACAGATTTGATTTTATGGTTACGAAGCATGCGTGAACAAACAGCAGATCTGAATTGCGGTCCGTTATCTGAAATTATTTTACTAACGTGTCTAACTTCGCGTAAGAAATTTCTAACAAAGGCGTTGGATATAGACCATCCAGTGGCTTTACGTAACGGAGTGAAAGAAACAAATTTTGAAGTAAGTTCAACAGCGACTAGAACGTACGAAAATCCATTAGATGTTCTAACAAGCGGTCCCAAGAGATCAACAGCAGCAAATTCTTTTAATTTAGAAGGAATGATAGGAAACAATGGAGCACGATGCGAGACAGTAGATGGTTTCGCCTTTTGACAACGTTTACAAATAGACAAGACTCTTCGAATTCTCTTTTCCATATTGTTAAAATAACAAGTCGTTCGAAGAATGTGATAACATTTTCGTGGACCAAAATGTGCATAGCTTAAATGAATGTACCAAATGAGCTTATTAACGAAATCGTCTGGAATGCAAAGTACCCATAGCTTGTCATCAACAGTGCAGCGTTTGAACAGTATGTTGTTCCTAACCAGATAATAATGCCGAATCTGTGTGTGTGTCCTTTCATGGCATTTACTTTTGATGTCTTTCCAAATCGGATATTTATCTTGTTCATGAGCAATGTCCTTTAAAGATGTGGTGATGAAGTTTTCAAAGGCGACTTTCTGAATGTAAATAATACTGAAATTTTCATCGAGGTTGCTTTCTGTGTTACTTTTCTCCAGCCCAGCCGGTGCGCGTGACAGTGCGTCCGCAACAATGTTCTCCTTGCCGGGAATGTAGACTATTGTGAAGTGAAATTCTTGCAGAAACAATGCCCAACGTTTTAACCTGTCATGATTTAATTTTGAAGACATAAGAATTGTAATGCACGATGGTCACTGTATACTTTTACGTGCTTACCATAAAGAAAGAAACGGAATTTGTTAAATGCCCAAACGATAGCTAAAGCTTCTAATTCAGTAACGGAATAATTTTTTTCAGATTTTGTTAGCACTCGGCTAGCAAAAGCAATGGTTTTCTGAACAGTAATGTCATTTTCTGTGGCTTCTTGAAATAAATGGGCACCAAGACCGAGTTTAGAAGAATCTGTGCTAAGGCAAAAATCTTGTGAGAGATCTGGATGAGCTAGTATTGGCGCGTTAAGTAACGATTCTTTCAAAGAATTGAATTCCAACTGTGCTTGTTCGTCCCAGTTCCAAATAGTATTTTTTCCAGTGAGAGAATAAAGTTTTGGTGTAACTAGAATTTGCATATTCAGAAAACGACGGTAAAAATTTACGAGGCCTAGAAAACTGCGGACTTGTTTTTTTGTGGATGGAACTGGAATGGCTCTGATTGCTTCTAACTTTTCAGGATCCGGCTGAATGCCTTCAGAAGAAATAATATGTCCCAAAAACTTCACCTTTGTCCTACCGAATTCAGACTTTTCTAAGTTAACTGTAATTCCAGATTCTGCAAAAATATGTAACACGCTGTTGAGGATGCGATTATGTTGTTCCCATGAGGCTTCTGCTATCAGAATATCGTCCACATATAAGGTGATGTGACGTTTTAAGAACTCAGGTAATATGGAATTTAGCCCGCGAATGAATGATGCCGAAGAAATGTTCTAGCCAAAAGGAAGTTTCCGAAACTGATAACAAACGCCGAAACAAAGGAAAGCTGTGTATTTTCTACATTCTGGATGAAGTTCGATATGATAAAAGCTGGATCTGAGATCAATGGAAGACAACACTTTTACATCATTAAAATTTTGAAGAAGTTCTTCCAACGTTTGCGGCCTGTCTGTTTCAGGAATAATGATAGTATTGATTTGTCTCGAATCTAAGACAAGCCTGATCGACTCATTTTTCTTCTCAACAACATGTAATGGATTATTGTATGAGCTTACTGCAGGCTCAATAATGCCCTCGTCAAACATAGATTGTATTTCTGTTCTAACACGGTCCCTATAATGTGCTGGAATTACGTATGGTCTAACACAAAATTTAGTATGCTCACGAACACGAAATTGGTACTGAAATCCCTTGATTGTTCCTGTATTGTGTGTAAAAACTGTGGAATGTGCTTGTAAAATCTCAAAAAGGTCCTGCCTATCAGTGTCATTACAATTCTCAATTGTTTGAATTTTATTCTGAATTAACTCATTAGTTTCAAATATGGCGTCGATATCATCTCTGTCAGTACTTGCAGAGTGATTGTTAGTGTCTAGTTCCGTAGAAAATCCGAACTGTTGTCTAAAGCCAATCTTCAAATTTCAAAGCTATTGACTTACCTTCTTTCTCTAAACTTATTTCAGCATCGTGAAAGTTTAAGATTGCTTTGTATTCATTCAAAAAGTCTACTCCCAGTATAATTTCCGTCGACAATAATGGAACAATAAGAAAGTTCATAGAGAAGCTGTGGCTTTGACAAAAGAATTCTAAGTTGGTTTGTTGACGCACATCTACACTTTTTCCAATGACCGCACCTTGTTATTTAATCTTGCGTAACGGAAGCGTGGGGCAATCGTTCGATTTGTTGCATTTGCTTAAAGCTGTTTCACTAATTACTGAAATGGGACTGCCTGAGTCAAGTACTGCCGTAAATTTTACGTCATTTACAGTAATGTGAATCACAGGATATGCAATGTTGTTACGTTTTACGTCGTGTTCCTGGTTTGAGATGTCCCTAATGTCTTCCATTTTTACGTAATTACTAGCTACGGCAGCTGAGTCGTCAGTTTCATTCGTACGTTTTGTGGCTGCCAGCGGTATGAGTCATTGCCTATTGTGTCTTTGTTGGCGCGCGTCGTTATTGGGATTTGGAGACATAACTTCTACAAATTCACCTTGTGGAGAGGGCCCTGCTCTGTTTGAATCCCGCCAGTTCTTCTGCAATTCAGGTCTGTCGTTACGATCATATCGTCTGTCGTCATGTCGGTAGATTCCATAGTTTTGTTTCTTGTAGGTTACGTGGTGGAGAATTTCTCCCTGAATCGTAACTGCGAGCTGGACCGTTGCGTCTTAAGTTATTCTGTCTCCCTTGATAATAATTATTTTGGTTTCCATATTGTCTGTTTCTCTGATTGTCTCTGTGATAGTCATTACGACGGAAATGCGATCTTTCTCTGTAACTATTATTACTCCGCCAGTGGTTGTCATATGGGTAGTGTCTGTTTTGGTCACGATTTGCGTTATAAGAATAGACTTGTCGTGTCCAGTTATTGTTTCTGTCGTCACGGAATTGTGACGGATGTGAACTGTAGTGATTGTTTTCCTGTTTTCGCATCCCGCGACAGTCTGTGACAATTTCTAATTGTTGTAAGAGTCCCTGAAAAGCTTCAATGTCGTCTTTGCAACGGCCTGCCAAAATAATATTCCTTAAATGTTCAGGCAATTTCATTATGCAAATGCGGATGAGTTCTGAAGGGCTATATGGGTTTGAAAGATATTGATTCTTATGCAACATGTCTTCAAAATATTTGACGAGACTGGAAAATTCAGATTATTCAAAGTGTTTCATGATCATGATGCTATGTTTTACTCGGTCTTGTGTAGCTTGAGACCAATATGCTGAGAGGAAGGCATGATAAAATTCTCCTTCACTGTGACAATCGTGAATGACCGATCGGATTCTTACCGCTGGCTCATTCTCCAAGTAGCCACACATAAATTCTAATCTGTGCTCTAATGACCAGTTGGGAGGAAAACAATGAGAGAATTGATGGAGCCACGCTTGTGGATGAATGTCGTTGCCAGAATTCTTAAATGTTTTGAATTTACGTGCAGTAATGAACAGCTTATAGTCAAAATCATCGTGTCGGCGAGTAGCATATCGGTCATTGTTACGTCGTGTCGGCTGTTCCATCTCAAAATTCGGTGCACCTTGCCAGTTTCTTTCATGATTTTCGAAATGCCCTGTGTTATTATTTTGTGGCTTTTCCGTATTTCTAGGTTCCTCTTCCCGTGTTGGAACGCAAGTGTCCTCTGAAATATGTAATTTTTGTACTACCTGCGTCAACTGATCTTGTACTTTCCGGATTTCTCTTTTGTATTGCGTATTAATTTGATTCTGATTTTGTTTGAATTTCTTAATTTGTTCATACTCTTCTGTGTCAGTGATGGCTACAGGTCTTGTGTCATTCAGATCATCATCTACCTTTGCAGATAAATTAGTGAACTGATCCGAAAGTTCGGCTACTTTCTCCGATAGTGAACACATTTCCTCAGTGGGTTTTTCTGAACCAAGTTTCAGAGTGTCCATTTGTGTTGAAATCGAATCTACTGTGTCCTTTAAGTTTTCTTGAGTTCTTGCAAGTTGCGTAACCGAATCGGTGGATGCAACTGAGTCCATTTTAGCTTGCAAGGTGTCGTGATTTTCACGAACAATAGTTTGCAATTCTTTTATGGCTGCTTCGTGATTCTGTAATGCGTTTTCATGCCGCGAAAAAATAGGTTGGAAATGCTCACAAATTTGTGTTTTTACGTCATTACAGATTTTTTTACATTTCGATTCAATGTTATGTAACTCAGTAGTTAAATCTTCACGTGTTTGTTCAAGTGTGGTGTCTAACTTCCGAAGATTTTGTTCCATTGTGTCTAACTTTTGAAGATTATGTTTCATTGTGTCCAACTGTTGCTGTGTTTGTCTCTGACTTTGTTCCATTGTGTCCAACTGTTGCTGTGTTTGTCTCTGGTGTTGTTCCATTGTGTCTAACTTTCGAAGATTTTGCTATGTTTGTCTCTGATTTTGTTCCATTGTGTCTAACTGTTGCTGTGTTTGTCTCTGATTTTGTTTCATTTGTTGCATTAATTGCAATAATAATGTATTAGTGTCTGGAATCAGTTCCTCTATGCTTTTCGGCAGTGTATTTGCACCGGCAACATTCACATTTTGACAAGCAAAAAATGTGTCTTGACTTATTTGGGAAAACGGTGAGGACGCAAAACCTGAATGTACAGTATTTGCAAGATTGTGTCCTATCATTTCGGGTTCCTGACGCGAGCTGTTGCCGACCGATCGATCGATAATGCTTCCCTGTTCACTAACTGTTTCACTGACTACACCATTGTTTGAAGCCCGCTCCATTTCCCTATGTACAATTACCAAATTACTACTTTGAACATTAGTTAATTCATTACTCGGTGGCCCTAACACACTGCTTTCGTCTTCACTGTCATTTCTCAGTTTACTTTGGAGTCTAGTATTACGTTTTTCACACGCCATTATAGTCACAATATTTCACACGACAACACAGAAAAGTACAATTTGAAGAGCAAAATAAGAAAACACATTAACATAGAACTGAAAATAATAACTAGTTAACTGCAAGCGCAGCTGCGAAATACTTGGTGCAAATTTACATGCGTGCCACACCTGTTTTACTGTAAACAATGAAAGACTGCAACTACAAAGGAGATTCTCTCTACAATTACGCGCTAGCAATAAACAAAATCTACACTAATTACACAAACTACAAGAAAAAATCAGAAGATTCCAGTGAGGTATCCTCAGCTAAGGGTCGACACATGAAACGTCCCCTTTGAAAAATTATACATGACTGTGCTTAAACTGACACACAATAGTTTTTAGCGCAACGCAATCTGACTTCCAGAAATCTCTACGAAAGAATGGCCCTGACTAACATTAACCTATACGTTTCACAAATCACTTATCTCACAAAAATCTTCGTTACTCAAGCTACTGCAATACAGCGAGCACCACTACTGCCAGCTAAATAAAAGATTCAAACTACTGAAGGCACTAACTACTGACAGGCATAGTTAGCAAATGAAATATTTTAATACAGAACAAACAGTGTATTTACCTTAATAGTCCAAATATATATGGTAGTTCATGACATCCAGTCTTACAAATTACAAAACTCCGCCATTTCTCTCCTCACATCCACCACTGCTGGCGGCTCGCCTCCAACTGCGCAACGCTACGCGCTGTTAGCATCCAGCTGCCGCTGCCCAACACTACAATGGGGAGTATTACAACAATGCCAACCAGCCACAGACTGCACACGGCACAGCCAGTGATTTTCATACAGAGCGCTACGTAGCGGCGGCGTTACCAATAAAAAAACCTAAAGAGCCTTCTTACACAACTCAAACCATGTGATTCATCTGTCATTTTTAGCCAAGCGTATTTACGTTAAGACGCTTACGGCGCCATCTATAGGTAAATTTTTCATTTTTTTTTTTCATATCATTTCCCCCTGCCTCAATAATATGCTATTCAAATTTGACGTCATTGTGAGCAGTGGTTCTCTTTCTACAGCGTTTCGAAACTTTGAGTTTAGTATTTAAACGTAAAGCAAGTACATTACAATATTTTTAAGTTTTAATTTTTCTTTGTCGCTTAATTTATGTGAATTGCTTTGGTGAGAGATGCTGGGTAATTTATTAAGAGTTTTCGTTTATTAGTATCAACTTTCATGATGAAATGCCCTTGAGAAAAATTAATTCGCGGCAGTTTTAAAATCCAATACAATGATGCAGTCCATTTGCCGGATTTAAAGAGAAACTGTGAAATATACGATCTACTGGCGTAATCAGATTACCTCTAGAGCTGTGCTAATCCGTTTAACGTAAAGTACATCGCTGAAGAAACTAATCCGTGCGCGCTACAAAAGAACGGAAAAAACATAAAAACGTGAGTGATATGGGTCAGCATTTATTCGTAGCAGCAAAGAATGTCTAACAAATGTGATTGAAATTTCTCCGGTTTTTAAACTTACAATTTAGAGACCTGGACTGCTCTTACATGTGCTGTTTCTCTCTCTCTCTCTCTCTCTGTGTGTGTGTGTGTGTGTTCGCACTTGCGTAGGACATCACAGAACATCCTCCACTTTGTAATACGTTTCTGAGTTATGCAGGGTTTGCGACAGCACCGCCGCTGTCAGAAACTCACCACGGCCTGTACGGCCACCCGAAGATGAATACGTCTCTCCGAAACCGACAACGTCGTAATTTTTAATATATGCAGTAATTAACAGAGGATAAATGCGGAATTTACTTTAAATAAATGTTCAACTGAATTTTAAACAGTCAATGAAAGAGTAACTGTGTGATAGAAGGCAATAAAAATTACTGAATTTTGGTCCTAACTACAACTATATTCATGTCTCTCATGGATCACCACTTCAGCGGCTGAACAATTCTTCCGCGATTTCCTATCCCCATGTCTAATCAGCACGTCGTTGACGGTACGTTAAATTCTTCTAATCTCCCTTCCTTTCTCCCTACATTTCTTTACTCAATGGAAACGTATTTTACATCTAGTTCACTTTCGTATCTACTGTCTTACGTTCTTCATGATATTGTGATGGTTATTGTCAACTGTTTAAGGAGAAGTCACGGTTTTTGTCGTATTTGTTTCGCCACTACAAGTTATCGGAATATTTTAGACGTCACTAACATTCTAAGTCTACAATACTACGTCAAATATCGTTGCAAAACTTCATTTTTATAAATGGCTGTCAGTGCAACGTAATTAAAAGAGACAAATAATGAAAACTTAAAGAACCAAATATACTATTGTACCCACTATCAGTGCCCAACATACTTCTTAAGAAACGATCCATTACAGCTTGTGTAGCACAACGGTGAATCGTAACCACCATCACATCTTGGTGGCGAGAAAATTCTGTCACTAACTGCTTGAAAGAAGTGGTTAGGTAAAAATTATTTTCAATTTCTCCGCTCTGAACAAATGTAATGTGTACATTGATTCGTTTTACATAGATAACTCTGGGACATAAGTCAAATATAAAACAAAAGAGCAACATAGTATTTTGATACTGCTGGAAACTGATCCCATATTAGCACACCATTGTGTCGACTCCACTAGAGTCCTAGAAAACAAGTAGTTTAGCTTTACGTTCTCGGCCTACATTTAGCGTAATATGTTAACCATGCTACTTGGGCGTCTATAGTATCTAGGTTTACATCGATACTACGCAGTCCACCGTACTGTTCGTGGTGGATAGTACCCCATTTTAGTCATTTCCTTTCCTGTTCCCCTCGCAAATAGAAAAACGACTATCTAGATGCCTCCGTATGAGCCCTAATTTATTGTATCTTATCTTCGTGGACCTTACCCGCAATGTATGTTGGAGACAACAGAATCGTTCTGCTATCAGCTTCAAACGCCGATTCCCTAAATTTTCTTCATAGTAAATTGAATGTGGAGGAGAAAGAAAGGAGAGGAAAGGGAAGGGATCACTGATTTCAGCTGTATCAGGGCATTACGTGGAATCAGCGGCGACAAGTGAAAATATATACCGCAATGGGATTCGATCCCGGAACCTCGTGCTTACTGGGGAGGTGCGTGAACCACGGCGCCATCCGGGACACATCGTTATAGACACTGCGCGGGCTATCTCGGTACACCTCGCGGTCTACCCACATTTCCACCGAGCGTCAGCTGTCCGCAGTCCCTGTTCCGTTTCCTCTATGCTCGCTACTCTGAGATTCCCACAGCAGGTCGGACGTACGTGTGTCACCGCACTGAAGAAGGTGGATCCATTGTCCATCTAGGCGAATCAGTTATATGAATGTGTGGTGTCTGTTCTTTCGGACATGTCCGACAAATCTAGCAGACCGCCTCTGAATTGCTGCCATGTCTTACATTAATCCGACCTGGTGCAGATCCCAGACTCTCGAGGAATACTCAAGAATAGGTCGCACTAGCAGTCTATATGCGGTCTCCTTTACAGATGAACCACACTTTCCTACAATTCACCCAATAAACCGAAGTCGACCAATCGCATTTCCTACCACAATCCTCACATGCTTGTTCCATTTCATATCGCTTTGCAACGCTGTGCCCAGATATTTAAACGTCGTGACTGTTCCAAGTAGGTCACTACTAATGCTGTATCTGAACATTACTGGTTTGTTTTCTTACTCATTTACGTTAACTTACACTTTTCTCTATTTAGAGCTAGCTGCCATTCATCACACCAACTATAAATTGTGTCTAAGTCATCTTGTATCCTGCTAAAGTCACTCAACTTCGATACCTTACCGTAGAACACAACATCATCAACAAACATCCGCAGATTGCTGCCCACCCTGTCCATCAAATCATTTATGAATATAGAGAATAAAAGAAGTCCTATCACACTTCCCTGGAGCATTCCTGACGATACCCTTGTCACTAATAAACACTCGCCGTTGAGGACAACATACTGGGTTCTATAACGTAAGAAGTCTTCGAGCCACTCACATATCTGTGAACCTGCTCTGCATGCTCGTACCTTCTTTAACAGCCTGCAATTAAGCACCTTGTGAAATACTTTCCAGAAATCTAGAAATACAGATTCTACCTGTTGCCCTTCTTCCATAGTTTGCAGTATGTCATGTGGGTAAAGGGCAAGCTGAGCTACGCATGAGAGATTCTTTCAAACACTGTGCTGATCTGTGGACATAAACTTCAAAGTCTCAAGAGAATTTATTACAATCGACTCCCATGGAGGGAGAGTCCCTGAACCCCGTTACAACAGCGTCACCACACCTGGTCCTCGATGAGTGTGACAGACGCTTGCCACCTGTTCCAGTCTCCTGGGATGATGATATCAACAATGGAGCAGATCGAGATGGTGGCCCTCCCATCAGGCAGTGCCCCTTGGAGGTGACTGATCCACCTTCCACCCAGTGATGTGGCTACAGTGACTGCACCGGATGTTACATGCCAGCCTGACATCTCTGCCGGAACATCTGTGCCAATGGTGGGAGCACGCCCACAACACTACCACATCGCGATGATGAATCTGGCCACCATTCGGGCTTCCAACAAACTGGCAGTGTTTCGAGAGCCCATTTATGCTGCTGATGTCGACATTGCCCTCCTCCAAGAAGTGACCATCGCTGATTTCTACGCTCCCACTGGCTACACGGCACACGTCTTCCATGCTTCTGACAATGGTAGTGGAGTCGCCATCCTCCTCGACTCTGGACTCCCTGCTGAAGATGTAGTGTACCTTCCTAATGCTAGATGTATAGCTCTCACGCTGTTTGGCGTCCGCAACCTCAATGTATGCGCCGCCCGTCTCCAGTCGACGTCATGACCGACACACCTTCTTTGCTGACGAGGTAAAGCCACTTTTTGAGGGTCCTCTGGAAGAAATGGTCCTCGGTGGCGATTTCAACTTCACACATGCGCCTGACGACCAACTTCCACATCATTCTTCGTGTGCGGTCCTCTCTGTCATCATCGACATACTTCAGCTTGTTGATACGTGGACAAAGGTTCATAGCACCAGCGCAGATTTCACATATTCTACGGCGCATTCGTTCACTCGCCTCGACCGTATATACCTTACACGTTCACTTGCTGCCTACACTCGACATGCCGAAGTATGGCCTCCGGCTTTCTCTGAACACGATGCCTACATCTGCGATGTCGTCCTCGCCTGCCACCAGGTGTGGCGCAGCCACAGCCTGTGGAAGTTAAACGTTTCCTACCTGACTGTCCCCTATTGCCGACGGATCGTTGAGGATACGTGGGCGCTCTGTCGTCGACGTCGCCCCGCATATACATCCACCTTATCCTGGTGGCTATCCTCAGCAGGGCACTGATGGGATATGGCAAAGACTACAAAGCTTGGCAAGCGTACACCATGGACTTTTACTACCCGGTGCTTCGTGACTGCACTTTGATCGCATTCTCTCCTGTCCATCAGACGATAGTGCATCGTGCTAGAGCGCTGATTACTTCACTCATGCGACGACGCTTCGAAGGGACCCTTGTCAGATCCTGCGTCGTGACCATATGACTCATGAGACTCCATCGTTGTACCACCACCTCATACAACGCCGACATCGTTGTCGAGCTCTCATCCACGCCTTCACCGATGCGGAAGGACGACGATACACTACGCAATGCGCCATTGGTCATGCTTTCTGTTCTCACTTCCGCCGGCTGTACGCTGCCGTCCCACATCGCCCGATCCTAATTGAGGAGGTAGCAGCAGTGACTGTCAACACCATTCCAGAAGATGTACGTCAACAACTAATGGAACAAGTAACCTCCGATGAAGTCCTAGATTCTATCAACGTGGGAGCTGCCAACAAGTCCCCTGGACCTGACCGCCTCCCGCTCGAATTTCACAAGAGTTTTTGCTATCTTTTGATATCTACTTGGACGTCCATCTGTCGCGAACTGGTGCCACCCACAACGACGATCCCAGCCACCTTCCTTGATGGGATCATCATCCTGGTCCGTAAGCCACAAGGGTGATCAAAGATCTGTGATTGCCGGCCCATCACTCTGCTCAACAGTGAGGTGAAAGTTTTTACCTGTTTGTTGGCCTCATGACTAAAGAAGGCAGCAAGATACATCACCTCCCTTGATCAGACTTCACTAGGCGCTGACATCAACATCCATTAGACCCTTTGCCGTTACAGAGACATGATCACGCTCGAGCGATCCCAACATTTACCTGGCGCATTAACATAGCTTGACTTCAGTCTGGCAATCTACCTTGTCGACAATGTTGTTGTTGTTGTTGTTGTCTTCAGTCCTGAGACTGGTTTGATGCAGCTCTCCATGCTACTCTATCCTGTGCAAGCTTCTTCATCTCCCAGTATCTACTACAACCTACATCCTTCTGAATCTGCTGAGTGTATTCATCTCTTGGTCTCCCTCTACGATTTTTACCCTCCACGCTGCCCTCCAATGCTAAATTTGTGATCCCTTGATGCCTCAAAACATGTCCTACCAACCGATCCCTTCTTCTAGTCAAGTTGTGCCACAAACTTCTCTTCTCCCCAATCCTATTCAATACCTCCTCATTAGTTACGTGATCTACCCATCTAATCTTCAGCATTCTTCTGTAGCACCACATTTCGAAAGCTTCTATTTTCTTCTTGTCCAAACCAGTTATTGTCCATGTTTCACTTCCATACATGGCTACACTCCAAACAAATACTTTCAGAAACGACTTCCTGATACATAAAACTATACTCGATGTTAACAAATTTCTCTTCTTCAGAAACGCTTTCCTTGCCATTGCCAGTCTACATTTTATATCCTCTCTACTTCGACCATCATCAGTTATTTTACTTCCTAAATAGCAAAACTCCTTTACTACTTTAAGTATCTCATTTCCTAATCTAATTCCCTCAGCATCACCCGATTTAATTTGACTACATTCCATTACCCTCGTTTTGCTTTTGTTGATGTTCATCTTATATCCTCTTTTCAAGACACTGTCCATTCCGTTCAACTGCTCTTCCAAGTCCTTTGCCGTCTCTGTCAGAATTACAATGTCATCAGCGAACCTCAAAGTTTTTACTTCTTCTCCATGAATTTTAATACCTACTCCAAATTTTTCTTTTGTTTCCTTTACTGCTTGCTCAATATACAGATTGAATAACATCGGGGAGAGGCTACAACCCTGTCTCACTCCTTTCCCAACCACTGCTTCCCTTTCATGTCCCTCGAATCTTATAACTGCCATCTGGTTTCTGTACAAATTGTAAATAGCCTTTCGCTCCCTGTATTTTACCCCTGCCAACTTTAGAATTGGAAGTCGACAATACCTTTCTGAAATCGGTCCTCCAACACATGGGTTTTCCGGCTCTTATAGTACGATCGAGCGCTCTGTCCGACGGGGCTGCCCACTATCCACGTTACTGTATGCTTCGGCATCAGAGCCGCTACTCCAGGGGCTTCGCCAAACCCTGGTGGGCCTGACATTGCATGGACACCACTTCTGTTATACAGCCTGTGGTGACGATGTAGTCCTCTACCTCTGCAATGACGACGATATTCACGCGGCTCTGATTTGGAGAGGCATCGGGAAGTTCTCTTAACATTTCCAAATCGAAGGTTCTGCTCATTGGTGAGGTTCTACCTGAGAGATATGTCGCTCATCTAAGCGTGGTCATCAGCGTCCGCTGTTTCGGTATTTATGAATGACCTCTGTCGTTCAGCGGCAACCAACAGTAGACATCTCCTCCAAACTATCAAGGCTGGCCTTGTGGACCACTGGCTTAGATCCCTCGACATTGTACAGCATGTGCAATAAGTGAATGTTTACCACGTCTCAAACATCCCCCATGTGGAAAAAGCGTTCCCGGTTCCAATTACCCTCCCACGTCTTATGTTGATGGCGGTGGGATTCTTTGTCTGCACCGAGACGGTATTTAAAGTTCAATATTCCTCCCTTGCCCTTCCACAGGAGCGTGGTGGAGTGGGCTTATTCCATGTGCAAGACAAAGTTAACGGCATTTTTTGTTAGCTCCGAACTGAAAGTCTGGCGTCGCTGCCGACGAGCCTGACTGGACTGCTTTTTGCATGAATATGCACCAGCCTCCATGTCAGCCGCAATCATGTTATCAGACATTCGAACCCCCCCCCCCCTTTTTTATCACTTTTGGCATTTCTTCCATGAATTAAGTTACATCCTGCACTCCTTAACCCTTTCACGTATACTTTGGACAAAGACTGTACACGACACATTACAAACGTGTCGAACCCCCAACCCCATCAAACAGTTTCCCCAGATCATATGGCATTGTGTGTGGAAAGTAGTGCATGCTGGTTATCTAGACATCAGCGTCCAGTCCACCTGGTATATCACCGTCAATGGCCATCAGGTCAACAAGTTTCGTTTGCACCGCATCCGCCTCGCTGACACAACCGTCTGTGTTCGCTGTGGTGTAAGGGAGACAGACTCTCATCGATTCTCATGTGGTCCGTTGTCTGACGTCTGGAGGCTCGCGCAGCGTATCTTGGCTTTCCTTACCCGACAGAAACCCGCTCAGATCACTTTCCTGACGCTTTTATTCCCAGATGTGATTCATTACCCCGCAATAAAAACTAGCGCTGTGAATTGGATACGCGGGCATACGGACCGTTACCTTGTTGGCCCCGTCGAGAAATCAGAACAAGGTTATTGAATGTACCTTAACGATTGGCACTGTGCACTTGTTCGCAACCCCAGATACGAGCAGTTCTATCCCAATTTTCTACGGAGCACTTTTCTTGACACACCTTCCAGCAGGAACGTCCAAGCCATGAGATGCTGATACTTTTTTGCCGACATAATGTTCTGAACGCCCTAAAAACGGAATCTCCATTAAATTTTCGAGAAGACACGTTTGGATGTTCCGCCAATCGGAAGGCACTACCGACTCCTGGAATTCTGGTACATAGACTAACTAAATTTTAAAAAAATTAAAAAATTTGAAAAATAAGTAGATAAATAAATAAAAGAAAATAAACATACATCCAAAAACAAAAAAAAAAACAAAATATGCAATAAAATAAACTAGAAAAACAGGAGCCCAGACGCAACTACTTTGATTTTCATCGCTGCACCCTATGTTCTTCCCCCATAGTTTCTTCCGTTCCTATGCCCTTATAGTAATAGGTTTGTTCGTTTAGGATAGGCCTAGATAGGCGATAACACCTGAAGAGATGCATTTTATTTTTTATTTATTTTTTTGTTAGGACACAAGTGGCGATGACAAGGAGATTTTTTTTTGTAGTTTTCCCTTTCCTGCCCAGGGGCGGAAAAAAATGCGGTCAAAAATTATATTTTAAAAAGTAAGAGGTGCGTAAAAAAGCTGCCAGGAAGTTACAAAAAAACAAAAACCCAAAAAAGATTATAGAGCACTTGCCTGCGAAAGGCAATGGTCCCAAGTTCGAGTCTCGGTCTGGCACACAGTTTGAATCTGCCAGGAAGTTTCATATCAGCGCACACTCCGCTGCAGAGTGAAAATCTCATTCTGGAAACATCCCCCAGGCTGCGATTTTCTTTACATAGTAACTGGGTGACGGGACTGTCACTCTTTATTAGCCGTGGGACAATGTGTGGCGTCACGGCTACCTAAGCGACAAGAGCAGAATGCGACCCGCTCGTCACCCCACAGGAGGTACCTGGCGTTTTCGCCTTTTGTAAAATGGTTCTAATGGCTCTGAGCACTATGGTACTTAACTTCTGAGGTCATCAGTCCCCTAGAACATAGAACTGTTTAAACCTAACTAACCTAAGGACGTCTCACACATCCATGCCCGAGGCAGGATTCGAACCTGCCACCGTAGCGGTCGCACGCCTTTTGTAGCTGGCAAGCAGGGTGTCTGGGACACGGGCAGCGTCGGGGCCGGGGTCTAGCAGATCGTTTTAGTGAACTGGGGCCAGTCGCTCGCTTACCAGACATTACCAGATGGCTGCACAGTCTGCATCAGATCGGAGAATTTTAATGTCTATTTCTATGGCGGAGGTGCGAATAGTAAGGCGACAACCTACACCACTGCCATTAAACAGTCAGAGGCAGTTTAAGATCAATACTTTCCCGTGAATAGACCGAAAAACACCATCTGATT
This sequence comes from Schistocerca gregaria, assembly GCF_023897955.1. NCBI lineage: Eukaryota > Metazoa > Arthropoda > Insecta > Orthoptera > Acrididae > Schistocerca > Schistocerca gregaria. The sequence continues at coordinate 58,782,606 of NC_064931.1, forward strand.
GGTGGACCAGTATGACGTGTGCTGAAGCGAAAGAGCGCACTCCGAATTTGGTATGACGACCCGTGATACGAGAAAAATTTGTTGTAATGGTTTGGAGGGGAAAGCAGCGGCAGAATCTAAGAGTGCGATTGACAGCTGTTTCTGTGTCCTCCCACGATTGGAGATCTTTCTGCGTGGTGGGGAGAAGGCCCTAAACTTTCAGTGTGAGGGTGAAAAAAGGAGTTCAGTGATTCGCTTCTGGACGACTGGAAAGGTCGGTCGTGTTTCTGTTCAGGACCGCCAGAGTGAACGTTACAGTTGTGGAGTCACCGCCAGACACCACACTTGTTAGGTGGTAGCCTTTAAATCGGCCACGGTCCGTTAGTATACGTCGGACCCGCGTGTCGTCACTATCAGTCATTGCAGACCAAGCGCCGCCACAGGGCAGGTCTAGAGAGACTTCCTAGCACTCGCCCCAGTTGTACAGCCGACTCTGCTAGCGATGGTTCACTGGCAAAATACGCTCTCATTTGCCGAGACCTTAGTTTGCGTAGCCTTCAGCTACGTTATTTACTACGACCTTGCAAGGCGCCACATTCAGTTACCATTGATATTGTGAATCATGTACTGTCACGAGCGACGTTCGTCATTAATGGATTAAAGTTTAGTATTCCACCAGCTACGTCCGTTTTCCTCGATTATAATTCCCTTGTCATGTACCAGACCTCACGCCAGCCTGATTGAGCTAAAACGCGTGCATTTCGGCCTCCTTTAATAACACAGGGTTGGCTCTGCTGCCAACCACAACATTGGCGACGAGAGTAAAAGTGTTCTTATCGATATTGCCCTGATTTACTTGTGTAGTGGCTTCGCCACAATCTCCAGACGTACTGCCCGAATTTTATCGCTTACAGAATCAGCAGACGCAGGCCATACTGGATGCCCTTGGACAGCTCGTCCAGGGACAACGTGCGATGCAAAACGATGCGGCAGCAGCCGCTTCACCGCTGACGCAGCCACAACACGCTGTTGCACCCATTTTGCGAACTTTTGATGCTGCACTGGAAAGCTGGACACAGTGATCATTCCAATTTGGATTCCATCTCAATGCCTACAGAATTAAAGGTAACGAGCGGCAGCCTTTTTTGTTATCGTCGGTCGGCGTGACCACGTACCGTGTGATAGTCAAATTATTTCCCCGACGCGACGTTGCAACTCTGTCCTAAGAAGAAATTTTGTCTGCATTAGATGCATATTTCCAAGAATCAGTCAATGTAGTTGCCAAACGGTATACCTTCTTTCGGACAAAACGTACGGCAGGTCATACTAATCGGGAGTGGGTTGCAACCTTGCAAAGCCTTGCTAGGGATTGCGCTTTTGAGTGTCAATGTGGACCCCCTTATTCAGATACTATAGTACGTGATGCAATTGCACAGAACGTTTCTGATGTTAGTATAAGGGAACAGATTTTGAAACTAGTAAATCCCTCCCTTCAACAAGTGATGGACATATTGGATCGGCAGGACACACTTGATTTTGCTCAGGAATCATTTGAAACTTCGCCAGCAGTGTGTCAGATTAATCCGCCCGCCGAGCGAGCTGCACGGAGCAGTCAACAGCCGCCAGGCTCTCAGCCACGTGTGCCGCGCAGGCAAGCAAATGCAGTGATCAAATCATGCCCGCGGTGTGCTACTAAACATTCGCGTGAGAATTGCCCGTCACGCCAAGCTATTTGCTTTTATTGTAATAAAAAAGGACATGTTCAGAGTATTTGCCAGAAAAAGCTCAGATTGGAAGCTCAAAACCGTTCCAGGCCCTTTGCTTCGCGCCGGAATCGGAATCAAACCATGGATACTCCGGCTCGCGAAACTTCGCCCATGGAAATTCAGGTAGTTCATTCCACATCGCCCAGTGCCACTCTCTCTAACAGTGACTGTGTTGGTCCCAAAAATAGTGTGCGTCGACATCGCCAGAACTCCCGTCAAGTCGCAAGTGATTATGTACCATTGTCAGTTCACGTTGCACGAGACAGTCGCTCTTGTCGTCAGCAGGACAATAAACTTTTTGTAGACTTGGACATTAACGGCAAAGTGATACCATTCCAGCTCGATACAGGAGCTGCAGTTTCACTGATCAATCACGACACTTACAAACAGCTGGGCACACCTCCGTTGCGTGCCGCAAATGTTAAATTAGGTAGTTACTCAGGACAAAAGATCCCTGTGTTGGGACAGTGCAGCCTTCTTGCAACATACAAAGGACAAACAAAACTTGAGTCATTTTACGTCCTTCGTTCTTCTTCTGTAGTGAACTTGTTTGGTTTCGATTTATTTCAGTTGTTTAACTTATCTATAGTAAATAAGGTCCTATCAGTGAACCAGGCAATTGCACAGAACGTTTCTGATGTTCGTATAAAGGAACAGATTTTGAAACTAGTAAATCCCTCCCTTTGACAAGTGATGGACATATTGGATCAGCAGGACACACTTGACTTTGCTCAGGAATCATTTGAAACTTCGCCAGCAGTGCGTCAAGTTAACCGGCCCGCCGGGCGAGCTACACAGAGCAGTAAACAGCCCTCGCGCCCGGCCGCGCCGCTGCCGCCAGGCTCTCAGCCACGTGTACCGCGAGGGCAAAAAATGGCTATACACGTTTTCTCGTGAAACTGCACAACACACATTAAATTTGGAGAGTACCTCTCATGTTGTACAACTTCATGTGGTTGTTTCGTACGTCATATTGTCATATTATGACGGTTCACCTTTCCATTTAAATGGAATGTTGCCTCGTCCCTAAACACTAAGCGTGGAAGAAAACAGTCATCATCCTCCTTGTAGCTAAGAACAAAATTACATAACTCCCCACGCTGTTGTTTGTCACCTTCACGAAGAGCTTGCAGTAGCTGAATTTTGTTTGGTTTCATAAGTAAACGTCGACACAACACACGCAAGACGGACATCAGGGGGATGTTGAGTAGTAGAGCTGCACAGCGAACTCCTTGTGAAACTATGGTGGATGCCTTCGACGTCTGTGTCAGACACTCGGGGGCGGCCCGGCGATTTGCTTTTGCACCTGTTTCTCGGAATTGTTCATACCATCGTCTAATGCTCTGTGCTGTAGGAGGATCCACATCATACCTAGTACGAAAGTCACTCTGAAAAGTTGTTACTGACACGCATTGTGCAAGTCGTAAAACACAAAACACTTTCTGTTGTCCCGACAACATTGTTACTTGAACTGAAGTGGGCGCATTCTGTTGCTGCCTTGATGGAACCATGTAAAACTAGAGAGTTTGCTCTTTCCAACAGTACGTTGTTCATGCACATATCTCAAATAACATAATAGCTATGATCTTTTAAATCGGATGATTCTTTTTGATACACTCTGTAATGCGCGAGCATAATATTAAATAAGTTAGAATATCATTTATGAGAGGCGTATAACTTACAACGAGACTTTTTTTAAGTCCTTAAGTTTTTTTTTAAAATTAAACACGATAGTAAAAAATGACAAATAAGGACGCATTAGTGGAGTGCTGGTTGTTTACTCCGACGACACCAGCAACATCATCACCCCAACCTACCTCCTCACCTTGAACAGCAACCCCGTTTTCTGGAGCACTGTCGTTCTGTCTGAAAAATAACGTACAGTTAGTTATAATATATGATACTGATATTTATATATTGTGTGATACATGGTGTTAACATAAGCACGACAATAAATGTTAAAATGAGCTTTCTTCCAAAATTTTGCTAACTACTTCGTGCACATAATGAAAGATAAAATAACACGGTTTGAAAATAAAATCAATTTACAGACACATTTAAATAAATACTTACTCTCTTTCCAAAGCTTCTTCGGATTGTGTACGCTCTGCTTCGGCTGCAAAGCTGTGAAACTGATTGTGGTACTTTCGATAAATATTAATCTTTGTCGCCAGTATAGCTATAGCCGAATCCAAATTAATATCGTTCCGAATTTTTAACACATCTAGACATTTCTTTAATGTATACACTTCCTTTGTTTAACATATACACTTCAATTGTTCACTTTTTTTTGGAGCAAAATGTACAAAAAAATTCTACGTTAGACATTTCCGAAGCAGCTCAGGTACTCTCGAATTTAACTGCCACATCGATTTCCGAGAAGACGAGAAACTCGTAGGAGGAAAAGCGAGAGAGAGAGAGATAGAGAGAGAGAGAGAGAGAGAGAGAGAGAGAGAGAGAATTAGGCGAACTTAGGTAAATGTCAAATGCACCGGTAGACCTGACTCTCGTGGTTACCCCAAGCACACTGAGTGTAAATTTGTAGATTAATCTGGTGATTTAACCTGTTATACTGCCATTCGTGAACAGCATTCCTGGGAGTGTTTTCCAACAGGATAAAGGTCGTCTCCGCAATATCCTTTCTTCCAGGAGTGCTTCTCTTGCAAGTTTCGTAGGACAGCTTCTGCAAAGTTTGGTAGGTAGGAGACGAGGTACTGGCGGAAGTAAAGCTGTGAGGACGTCTTGTGAGTTCTGCTTGGGGAGCCCTGTCTGTAGAGTACTTGTCCACCAAAGGCCAAGCTCCCGAGTTCGTGTCTCGGTCCGGCACACACTCTTAATCTGACAGAATGTTTCAAGGGATTAAAGCTAGTGCAGAAACTTCAATAAAGCGGCATCTTTCGACTGCGAAGTTATTGCAGTTTGATGATTTAGTAAAATTATAAAACTAAATGGTCCAGACGTAAGACAGCTCTTATTAGTCTGTGTTTTGACATTCTGGCCACAGCAGCTTCCACATATTGTTTGTATTCATTGGTTTTGTTGAGCAATGGAAGCCTACGTAGAATCTGTTTTACAATACTATATGGGGATGATGTATCGATAAAACAGCAAACAGTGAAGAAATAGAACAGCATATGTGGATATTTTGGAAGGCCTCACAAAAGCAAGAGTCGTGGGTGGGACAAGCAACAAATTTGCGCATTGGTGATCACAGTCTCACATCCCGAATCTGCCCACCGTGCGTCAAACACAAGTAAATTAACGTAAGATATTCTCCTAACAATCTTAGCACAGAAGAAGTAGTAGCGTCAGATGAACACGGAATTTACACGTATGTGGTTACTTCTCCCACAAATATACAGAGAAGGCCAAAGAAACTTCCTCCGCTATCAAGCCAACATCACTTCAATCCCAAGTCCAGTACTGCTGGTAGCGGGTAGCTCACGCGATGACGCTGCTGGCATCTGAGGACACCGTCTCTCTCTGCTACACAGTACAAACAGCTTTCGTAACAAATCACGACTACAGCATACCACATTAGAACTCTACAATCTGGCAACAAATATACCATAGAGAAATTTCGCTTTCTCTTACGTCATTCACCCCCCCCCCTCCCCCCAGTCTTACTCACCACAGTTCCAAAGACTAAACCAGCAGAGTATGCAGTGTGAACCTCAACTCCTCCGACAAAATTTCAGAGGTTTTTCAGGGATTTTTCAGGGTATTTTATGTAAGAGGCCCACGGTCTCCGTTAGTTCAAGAGTGAGTAAAAATGTAACTATAATTTATTCAGTTTGTTACCCCAACTACCATTGTTTCTGTTCAATAAATGGTTCAAATGGCTCTCAGCACTATGGGACTTAACATCTATGGTCATCAGTCCCCTAGAACTTAGAACTACTTAAACCTAACTAACCTAAGGACATCACACAACACCCAGTCATCACGAGGCAGAGAAAATCCCTGACCCCGCCGGGAATCGAACCCGGGAACCCGAGCGCGGGAAGCGAGAATGCTACCGCACGACCACGAGATGCGGACATTGTTTCTGTGGAAATACTGTCGCAGTAGTGAAAATGCTTGTAATATGCAACACCCAATCACCAAAGTGATAACACAAAACACAGATTAATACAGCAACCCTTATAAAAATGAAACAGTATTGTGGTGTAGTTGCCATCAATGAGGTAACAGCGAAGCATAGTCTCTTTGCGCCACTCTTCCATTGTACGCAGTGAACCCATACATGACGTGCACCTCGTCCATCTTTTCATCAGTTAACTTATGCATACTCCTGTGTATCACTCTTAACGTACAGTTAACACCGCCGGAGAAACATATCCGAGTCACAAGTGAGCAGTACTGAATTCAAATTGTTGGGTGAAAAGTAAAGGACATAAAACATCAGGAGTATCCAAACACGTATTAGTGGACATTAATATGGCCTGTGTCCACCCTTCGCCTTTGAACTCTGCTGGGGATACTTTCTATGAGCTTTCTGAATGTCTGTAGCAAAATGACAGCCCTTTCTTCTTCAAGAGATGAAGTCAAAAGACGTAATGATGCTTTACGCTGGGGTCTCTAACGAAGTCGATATTTGAACTCATCCAGAAGGTGTTCAGATGGGTTCCTGTTAGAACTCTGGACTGATTAGTCCGTTTAGGTAATGTTGTTGTCCACAGAACATTCTTCACAGATATGAAGATAGTAACTGTTCTCGAAAGAACAAATACCTTTGATGACCTTGCAGCTTCTCTAGAATAAATGATAATTAGTTGAAACCCTCAGCTGTCGATCAAAATGGAGATAGCTGAAAATGTGTGCCCTGACCAGGACTCGAACCCGGGACCTCCTGCTAACATGGCAGACGCTCTATCCATCTCAGCCATCGAGGACGCGACTACAGGGACTTATCCGTTGCACGCTTCCCCATCGAGGTATATCAGCAACACCTGTCGTCAGCTGAAGGTTTCAATTAATTATCATATCTTCACAGATGTTCCTTCATTGCGTCATAACAAGGCACTGATACAAACATTCATTGTCTCTGAACTGTTACTCTACTGTGCGCAGTACACAGTGCTCTAAAATGTCTTAGCATCCTTCCGCATTTAGCATTTTCTTAAGCGCAATAACAAAACCTAACACTTGGCCTGCTAGCCGTGCGTGTTCAAGCGCCAATTCCGGGAATGGAGGTGCGCCGGCGCCGAATAGAATCCGCCCGCCATGTTAACGCCGAGGATCGGAGTGCCGGCCAGCTTAGAAGTGGTGTTTTTGGCTGTTTCCAACATTCATCTAGGTTAATACCGGGCTGTTGTGCAGATCCCTCCTCCGTTACAAGAGTCACAAACATTTAGAAAAACTTACGCACACTTTCACACGCATAACACTTCACAAAGACAACTCGGATACAAACTAGGGCTGTTAATAAACTATCGCTATATCGATGCATCAATACCTCTTCCAACAAATGTCGATAGGCATAGGGGCGACATTTCTTTCCACGACAAATCAATTCATCGATATCGAAATGGCAAATCGAGGGTCGAAATTTTTATTTTATATTATTTTTTCTCAGTTTGCGGTAAATATTTCAAATTGTTCTTTTGAAATTATAGTAGAACATAATTTTTCTTTCACTGTTTGCTGAAAAAAATGAACTGGAGTGGGAGACCCCATCCGGGGTAGTTCGGCCGCCAAGTGCAATGTCTTATTTCATTCGACGCCACATTGGTGATTTGATTTGCGCGCCGGTGATGAGAATGAAATGATGGTGAGGACAACACAACACCCAGTACACGAGCGGAGAAAATCTCCAACCTGGTAGGGAATCGAACCCGGGCCTGCTGCGTGGAAGGCAAGCACGTTACCACTTTTTTTTTTGTTCGTTCTTGTTCGCTGTATTTGGTTGTATGGTTATAGCGGACGTCACGTGACATCCGTTGAAGTTTGTTGTTGATCTTTTCACTCAGCTTTATATTACAGGCTAGCCAGCTCTCTGACGCAACAAGCTGAGCTATCGTGCCGGCCACTCAATTAAGCAGGCGGACACAGTGGTGTCACCGCCAGACACCACACTTGCTGGGTGGTAGCCTTTAAATCGGCCGCGTTCCGGTAGTATACGTCGGACCCGTGTGTCGCCACTATCAATGATTGCACACCGAGTGCCGCCACACGGCAGGTCTAGAGAGACTTCCTAGCACTCGCCCCAGTTGTACAGCCGACTTTGCTAGCGATGGTTCACTGACTTCTACGCTCTCATTTGCCGAGACGATAGTTAGCATAGCCTTCAGCTACGTTATTTGCTACGACCTAGCAAGGCGTCAGTATGCGCACTATTGATATTGTAAATCATGTACCATAAAGAGAGACGTTCTCCATTAATCGATTAAAGTTGAGTATTCCACCAGCTACGTCCGTTTTTCTCAATTCTAATTCCCTTGTCATGTTCCAGACCTCACGCCAGCCTGATTGAGCTAAAACGCGTGCATTTTGGCCTCCTTTAATAACACAGGGTTGGCTCTCCTGCCAACCACAACATTGGCGACGAGACTAAAAGTGTTCTTATCTAAATTTGCCATGATTTACTTGTGTAATGGCTTCGCCACAATCTCCAGATGTACTGTCCGAATTTTATCGCTTAAGGAATGAGAAGACGCAGGCCTTACTGGATGCCCTTGGACAGCTCACCAGGGTCAACGTGCGATGCAAAACGATGCGGCAGCAGCCGCTTCACCGTTAACGCAGCCACAACACGTTGTTGCACCAACTTTTCGACCTTTTGATGCTGCACTGGAAACCTGGATGGAGTGGTCACGCCAATTTGGATTCCATCTCGCCGCCTACAAAATTCAAGGTAACGAGCTGCAGCCTTTTTTGTTATCGTCGGTCGGCGTGACTATGTACCGTGTGATAGTCAAATTATTTCCCCGACGCGACGTAGCAACTCTGTCCTACGAAGAAATTTTGTCTGCATTATATACATATTTCAAAGAATCAGTCAATGTAGTTACCAAACGGTATACCTTCTTTCGTACAAAACGTACAGCAGGTCAGAGTAATCGGGAGTGGGTTACAACCGAGCAAGGCCTTCCTAGGGATTGCGCTTTTGAGTGTCAATGTGGACCCCCTTATTCAGATACTATAGTACGTGATGCAATTGCACAGAACGTTTCTGATGTTAGTATAAGGGAACAGATTTTGAAACTAGTAAATCCCTCCCTTCAACAAGTGATGGACATATTGGATCGGCAGGACACATTTGATTTTGCTCAGGAATCATTTGAAACTTCGCCAGCAGTGTGTCAGATTAATCCGCCCGCCGTGCGAGCTGCACGGAGCAGTCAACAGCCGCCAGGCTCTCAGCCACGTGTGCCGCGCAGGCAAGCAAATGCAGTGATCAAATCATGCCCGCGGTGTGCTAATAAACATTCGCGTGAGAATTGCCCGTCACGCCAAGCTATTTGCTTTTATTGTAATAAAAAAGGACATGTTCAGAGTATTTGCCAGAAAAAGCTCAGATTGGAAGCTCAAAACCGTTCGCGTGAGAATTGTCCGTCACGCCAAGCTATTTGCTTTTATTGTAATAAAAAAGGACATGTTCAGAGTATTTGCCAGAAAAAGCTCAGATTGGAAGCTCAAAACCGTTCCAGGCCCTTTGCTTCGCGCCGGAATCGGAATCAAACCATGGATACTCCGGCTCGCGAAACTTCGCCCATGGAAATTCAGGTAGTTCATTCCACATCGCCCAGTGCCACTCTCTCTAACAGTGACTATGTTGGTCCCAAAAATAGTGTGCGTCGACATCGCCAGAACTCCCGTCAAGTCGCAAGTGATTATGTACCATTGTCACTTCACGTTGCACGAGACAGTCGCTCTTGTCGTCAGCAGGTCAATAAACTTTTTGTAGACTTGGACATTAACGGCAAAGTGATACCATTCCAGCTCGATACAGGAGCTGCAGTTTCACTGATCAATCACGACACTTACAAACAGCTGGGCACACCTCCGTTGCGTGCCGCAAATGTTAAATTAGGTAGTTACTCAGGACAAAAGATCCCTGTGTTGGGACAGTGCAGCCTTCTTGCAACATACAAAGGACAAACAAAACTTGAGTCATTTTACGTCCTTCGTTCTTCTCCTGCAGTGAACTTGTTTGGTTTCGATTTATTTCAGTTGTTTAACTTATCTATAGTAAATAAGGTCCTATCAGTGAACCAGACTGTGCCTTCAGACAGTGTTTCTCGTCTATGTGAAGAATTTGCAGACATTTTTGCACCGTGCCTGGGTTGCGCTACGAACTATAAAGCATACTTGGCACTGAAAGTAAACGCGCAACCGAAATTTTTCAGAGCGCGCAATGTTCCCCACGCATTGCGTGATGAGGTCGCAAAAACATTACACGATTTGGAATCACAAGGTGTGATTGAACGTGTGCACGCTTCTCTCTGGGCATCACCCTTAGTAATTTTGCCAAAACCGTCCGGCAAATTTAGACTTTGTGTGGACTTCAAGGCAACAGTGAATCCACAACTAGTGATTGCACCTTTTCGTTTACCCCACCCGGAAGATCTTTTTGACAAACTGTGCCCGGGTAAAAATTTTTCGAAGTTGGACCTAGCAGATGCGTGCTTGCAAATACCGGTGGACGAAGAATCCCAGCGCGTTCTGGTGGTTAACACGCATCTTGGGTTGTATCGATTCAAACGACTGCCATTCGGGTGTGCATCCGCCCCTGCATTGTTTCAGCAATATCTACAAACTGTTTGTGCGTCGGTCCCAACTGCAGCAAATTATCTGGACGATATTGTGATCTCTGGAAAGACGGAAGAAGAACATTTGGCCAATCGCAGACATTATTTCAGGTCTTGCGACAAAATGGTTTTCACTTATGGAAGGACAAATGTGTGTTTTTTGCTCGGGACTTACCATACTTGGGACATGTACTCAATGCCCAAGGCATACATCCCAGTCCCACGCACCTTCGTGCCATGCAAGACTTGCCGTCGCCGCAGAATTTGAACCAGCTACAGAGTGTGCTGGGGAAAATCAACTATTACCACCGCTATGTGCCGAATGCCTCTTCCATTTCAGCTCCGCTTCATCGCTTACGCCGTAATGGTGTTCCGTTCGTCTGGACGACGGAATGCGAACGCGCCTTTCGCCAGTTGAAATCCTCGTTGCTTTCCAATACTTGGCTTACGCCATTCGATCCCCAGAAGCCCCTTTTGTTGATGGTGGATGCATCGGATTTCGGGATCGGTGCTGTGCTTGCGCACAAAGATGGATCGCACTGTCGCCCTATTGCTTTTGCGTCCAAATTGCTCTCGTCTGCTCAAAGAAATTATTCAAAGATTGAGAAAGAAGCATTGGCTCTCGTATTTGGTGTTACAAAGTTTCATGATTTCTTGTATGGTCGTCACTTTACCATAATCACAGACCACAAACCTCTGACATCATTTTTCATCCGACCAAGCCTGTACCTCCACGTACAACGCAGAAATTCATTCTCTGGTCTATTTTCCTCTCGCAGTACCGCTACGATATCCTGTATTGCTCCACTGCTAAACACGGAAACGCCGATGCGTTGTCCCGCTTGCCTGTTGCTGAGGATAGGGCATTCAATTCCTCCGAACTTGCTTGCATGTTCATTGATGCGGAAACCGATAATGTGGTCGAATCGTTTCCGATTGATTTTCGTCGTGTAGCTACAGCCACAGCTGCCGCCCCTGTCCTTGCTACCGTTTTGCGTTTTGTTGCTGCACAATGGCCCTTTCAAAGTCAAGGGTCGGGGACCCGTTGGTTCGCCGATTTTTTGCTCACAAGGAGAGACTTTTTGTACGACGTGGTGTTTTGCTGTTGCGTTCTGATAATGATCAGTCCAGGGTCGTGGTACCACGTTCGTTACAGTCCTCTGTCTTACAGCTTCTTCACCAAGGAAATTGGGGTATAGTGAGAACGAAACAACTTGCTCGTCAGCACTGTTCTTTGATCGGAATCGATGATGCGATTACGATTAAGTGCTCTTCTTGCATCGTCTGTGCCGAACAACAATCAGCACCACCGCGGAAATTCTTTGCATTGCCAAAAGCGACATCCCCTTGGCAACGCTTACACATCGATTTTGCTGGTCCATTCTGGAATGCTCGATGGTTGGTTGTGGTAGATTCATTCAGTAATTTTCCTTTTGTTGTCCAGATGTGTTCCACGACGTCATCTGCCACCATCCAAGCGTTATCCGCTATCTTTTGCATTGAAGGTCTTCCACAGACTATTGTTTCCGAAAATGGCCCACAATTCATGTCCGCAGAATTTCAGTCATTCTGCAGGGCCAATGGTATTCAACATCTGACGTCCGCGCCGTTTTCGCCACAGTCAAACGGTGCCGCTGAGCGATTGGTCAGGACTTTCAAGTCACAGATGTTGAAGCTGAAAGAGTCGCATTCTCGGGAGGACGCGTTATTGCTCTTTTTGTCCTCGTATCGCTCTCAGCCCCGAGATGGTCGCTCGCCTTCTGAGTTGCTCCAAGGTCGCCCTCATCGAACCTTGATGTCTTTGTTCCATCCGCCGCATCAGGTGCCTGTGCAGCGGCAGAAACCTGATTCTGCTCCAGGCGACGTTGTCTACTATCGCCACTACCGAGGTTCACGGCGTTGGCTCGCAGGGCGCATTCTTCGCTGCCCCAGACGCGCTATGTATCGGGTTTTGGGGGCCTCTGGTGAGGTGCGGCGGCATCTCAATCAGCTGCGCCTCTGTCGGCGCACGGGATCTGCCGCCCGCCGTCTGCTTTCAGCGACGGTGCCGTCCGGTCAGCGCCCCGGGGACCCATCTACTGGCTCGCCTCAGCCCCAGGTGTTACCGACGCTGCCTTCCATTTTGCCCCATGGCGACGCGCCACCGCCGCCACCGCCGCCACCGCCGCCGCCGCCTCTTCTCCCGCCGGCGACAACCGCAGTGGACGCGTCGCTGCAACCGCCGTGCAGCGGGTCACGCGCCGCGCCGCCGATCGCTTCCCGTGACCAGTTGTCTTCCGACATGGAACTCTTGCCCGCTCCGTACCATGTGTCGTCTTCGCCCGTCGGGTGCCCCGGCCCGATGGAAGTCGACCCTTCGGTCCCTCCTGTCTCTCTACGGGAGCATACCTGGAGCAGGTTTTCAGGCTTTTCCTAGTTCCCCGCGGTCCGAATGGCAGGGTGCGAGTGGCACAGCCTCGCCTGTTGTTAGGTTCCCCACCTCGTCGCATACGTCAAAATGCGGTCCACCCCACGGCGGGCGGAAGCCTTATGCCACAACCGTACGCCGATTTGCGGGGGAGAAATGTGGTGTCACCGCCAGACACGACACTTGCTAGGTGGTAGCCTTTAAATCGGCCGCGGTCCAGTAGTATACGTCGGACCCGCGTGTCGCCACTGTCAGTGATTGCTGACCGAGCGTCGCCACACGGCAGGACTAGAGAGACTTCGTAGCACTCGCCCCAGTTGTACAGCCGACTTTGCTAGCGATGGTTCACTGACTTCTACGCTCTCATTTGCCGAGACGATAGTTAGCATAGCCTTCAGCTACGTTATTTGCTACGACCTAGCAAGGCGCCAGTGTCCGTACTGTTGATATTGTGAATCATGTACCATAAAGAGCGACGTTCTCCATTAACGGATTAAAGTTAAGTATTCCACCAGCTACGTCCGTTTTTCTCAATTCTAATTCCCTTGTCATATTCCAGACCTCACGCCAGCCTGCGTGAGCTAAAACGCGTGCATTTGGGCCTCCTTTATGAACACGGTTGGCTCTTCTGCCAACCACGACAGACACTATGTGCTGTGTCGTCCGAACTAGACACAGCCAGGGCAAAAGCACCACAGGTGCAAAGATGTGAGCTGGTGCGAGTGCCATAGAGACTCACCACTTTCACGAGTTCCACCTGCGCCACTGGCGACGCTGTGGATGGCGATATCGACTTCGCCTCGGCCAGCCGCCGGCCGAGTACCATCCGCCAATGACCGGACGACTACGGATTCTAGACTACTCAGAAGATAGAAGAGGAGCTCTCGCCCACTTAGTTATAGATCGTCGTCCAGGGCTAACTTAGACAGGAAACATCGTATGGTGAATTCTTAGAACAGACGGTTCTCGTAACTGCATTTGCTATCTACTGTGAAGTTTGCCTACCATTATTTCGATTTAGCCATTGAGGGCTTTTTTTTCTTTTTGTTATATAACACGCAGTGTTGCAGACTTAATTATTCAACAAGTCACAAAGACAAGTAAACCTTTTAACTCATTTGTGTGACTTTGTTGTTAATTTGTTGGAGTGTTATAGAACCTTCATTCTCCTATCCTGTTACCTGATCCTGGGACACAGTTGTCAAATAGTTGCAGGGAGAAATTGTCTTAGCGATATAGTACACCAGAAACCGTTTGACGAACTGACAAACTCGGCCTCCACAGCAGTAGCAACGAGGCCTTTATAAAACCGACGACGAGTGTTTACAAAACAATGCGAAGGAGTGTTACTACTTTTTGAGCTTTCATTGTGTCCGGTCTTTCTCTTTGATTGTGTGAAGCAAGTATAGGTAGCACATAGAAGAAATACGAATGAACGACGTTGTGGTCGTGTAACTGAAATCGAGGCCCCCGATGTGAAGAAACAGCACACAGTTGTGTTAAAAACCAATTTTTAACATAACTTCCGTGCTATTTCTTCACATCACGCTCTTCAAAAACAGTTGCTGAAAATGATGAGCAAAAATCTAAATGAAAAATTGGTCTTTGCGGTGGGTGGAGACGTGTTAGGGAAAATACTGATGTACTCGGCGCTACCAACATAAACTGCAGCATTTAACTTCACCAAGTAATTTCGATACTACAACTGCTAGGTCGGTGAAATTGGCAGAAATGAAAAAACAGGGACGCCGTCACGTAGTGTTCCGGGAAAATCCGACAGGTTGAAAGACGTGGATCTACCCTGCACTTCTTTCACTTGTTTACGATTTACGATATTGTAGTCATATTATTATCATTACTAATACGGCAATAGCATGCCTGCTATTCTGCTGATTTTTTGACAGCATAATGTAACGGGAGAGAGGATTGGAGTAAGGTATATTTATTTTATTTCCACATTTAGCAGTCTCCATCAGCTAGCCATGATGGTTTTCCTTTTCCAGCACTGACCTTTGAGCTTGGAAGCATGGGCCGGTAGTTTGAACGGCTTGGAGAAGCCAAAGTATTGTTTCTTCTTATTCTTGTAAGGAGTAGTACCAACCTGAAACTCAGTTTCTCCTGCACGTTTGGCCCTGTAAAGAGGCCTCCCTAACGACTCTCTGACTAAATTCTATCCAATCACGAGTCATTCCGCCAAGTCAGGAATGTCTGCTTGAACGGCAGCTAGTTCGGCGACAGATCCGTACCCCCTGACTGGCTGGTGAAAAATGCGCCAATTCCCACCCCCACAAGGCCCGGCTCCGCTGGAGCAACGGCCGGTAGGCGGTTAGCAGTCGTGAGAAGTCGGTGGCGAGATCCAGAAAAAGACGGTTGCAAGCTGGTAAGCATGCGTGCTCTTACTAGGTTCAGAAGTGGATTGAGTTGCGAATACATATTAAAGTGTTACGTGATCTTTAATTTCGGGAGGATTTGTACCTCATTGCCTTTATTTCGTCCTCATTTTGCTATTTTGTTTTTGGACTTGGCGTCAGAGCCTGGTCGGTTGCAGTATCAAAACATGCGTGGGACTCTCAGTCACCACGTTCAACCACCCTCGCAAGTACTTCGCCTTCAGCGAACGTCTTTCCTTCTCCAATACCCCGTGATATTAGTGAACATTTCATAGCGGCCTTTGTGTGTTAGTTTTTCCCTTCTTTGTCACCCACGGGTGAACACGTGGCGAGTAGTTCTGCACACCATATCTGAATTGAACGAGAGGTAGCATGGCCCACGTTTCTCGTTATTCTATCTATCTATATCCGGATCCCGCTCCAGCTAGTGTCGGGTGTGGGTGCTGATGAGTCCTCTCTATTTGGCTCGGTCCTCCCACCACTTTTCTTCCTCCACTTGCTGCCAGGTCACACCTCTCCTTTCCATAGATATTCTCACTCCCAGTTTCCACCGTGTTCTTGGGTGCCCTCTAGGTCTTTTCCCATCCATCTTTAGTTCTTCCATAATTTTGGGGAGTCTCTGCCCATGCATCTTCTTAACATGCCCATACCATCTTAATCTCTTTTTTTTCAATTTCTTCTCTCATGCTTTCTTGTTTAAGGTCCTTTCTAATCTATACATTCCTTACTCTGTCCATTCTTGTTTTTCCCTTAACTTCATTTCCCCTGCTTGTAGTCTGCTCCAGTCCCTTTCTGTCATTGTCCATGTTTCTCCACCATAGGTGACAATAGGGAAGTAATAATTCTTATGGATAAGGTGTTTTCCTTATTCCAAATCAGGTGTTTTATTGTTTCGTAGAAACTGCCTCCCTTCTGTAACCTCCTATTAATGTCGTTAGTTATTCTTCCATCCCTTTCTTGTTATTCATATTCGTAAATCAAGAATGAGTTTTATGAATTCTATTAGTTTACGGACGGGAGGCTGCTTTAATAATGTGTATCCACAAATAGTTCGTAGTTTGCCTTTTCAATATATTTACGATTGGCTATTGGATCCCGTCTCTTCCCTTTCGCTAATTATTAGAGTAAATTCTTTTCTGAATGGCCAGTTCCCACCTTTCCTTGTCCATTTCGAACGCTAGTATTGTGGGTGACTGCTGAATTTAGGCCATATCCCCCTATGCCCCCCCCCAGTCTTGTATTAACGTCCATAGTTAACAAGATATGTATACTCATTAATTATACTTCGTTTGTGCAAGTGTTATTTCGATTTATAATAAATTGTGGTGCTTTCCATCCCACTTTCAATTAGAAGTGTTATCACCGTTTATAGAGATATCAAGGAAATGCAAGGCCCGAGATAGATGATCCTTGTGGCAGGCCCTAATCCTTTCTGATGCGCCGACAACTCTTGTATGTGGTTATCTATACGAAATTCAACCCCAGTCCTCCGTTATAGATAAGGGAAAGTCACACCGACAGAGCAGTTGTGAGCAAAATCCACGTTATGTGGTGAAAGGGTAGGGCCTGCCATTTCCAATCCCTTTTAATGGAAAAGGCACCTCTTTTAAGGTGACGAAACTGAACGACACCTTTTATTGTGGCACTTTCATGCAGTTACCATTGTTAGCAAAGTGGTTATCCCAAGCGGGAACGCGAATCGTTCTCCTTTCAATTCTTGCTTTAAGGGGGATAGGCGGCAGCTATCTTGTTGATATACAGAATATCTAATAATAAATCAATACTTAAATATACAGCTTTAAAAGTGGCATTATATTTACAATGTGGTGCCGATATTTTTACTTTCTTCGATATATGTTGTACGTTTCTCGATGTATCGAGGGTCGATAATGATATTTGTTTAAATATCGGTATATCGGGCACCCGATATTTTTAAAAACATCATTAGCCCTAGTACAACATCCCGTCCGGAGAGTGGTGGGGGGGTGGAGGGGGGGAAGGTAACGGAGTTGAAACGAGAAGGGCAAACGGCCATCATTTGAAATAACCATGGCAGATCCTTAAGTGAATACGGCCACCCTGTGCATTTGCGAGACAAAGACATAAGAAAAAGAGGAATAACGGAACCACACCCTTACTTCGAAAAACACCCCCATACCGTAACATGAAGTCATACTTCACTGCTGGCTCTACACATAACAGGTAATGTTCTCCTAGCATTCGCCAAACCCAAACCCTTCCACCTGATTCCCACAGGGTAAAGCGTAATTCGTCACTCGAAATCACTCTTTCCAATCATCCACTGTCCAATGGCATCGCGTTTGGCACCACGTCAAGCTTCGCTTACGTCTGAATACAGAAATTTGTGGCTTACAAGGAGCTGTTCCATCATTGCACCGCATTCTTTTCAAACCCCTTTGCACAGTCACTATACTAGCCGAACTGTAGGCAGTACTTTGGAAATGGCGAGTAATTCCTGCCGCTGATTTCAGGTGAATTTCTTACAACCAGCAGCGGTCCTTGTATGTCCGTACATGAGGTCTGCCTGGTTTTGAATTAGTTATGGTTTTTCCTTCACGTATCCACTTCACAATCACGTGACTAACAGTCCACTATGGTAGATTTAGACGGGTTGAAATGTCGCTCATGGATCTGTTACTCAGATGACAACCGATGATTAGTCCACACTTGGGTAGATTTAGACGGGTTGAAATGTCGCTCATGGATCTGTTACTCAGATGACAACCAATGATTAGTCCACGCTCGAAGTCACTGAACTCTACTGACAGCCATTCTGCTGCTACTGCTACTGTACTCGCTACGGTCGCAGGTTCGAATCCTGCCTCGGGCATGGATGTGTGTGATGCCCTTAGGTTAGTTAGGTTTAATTAGTTGTAAGTTCTAGGCGACTGATGACCTCAGAAGTTAAGTCGCATAGTGCTCAGGGCCATTTGAACCATTTTGCTACTGTACTGACAATACAATAATTCCTGCCTCCTTTTATACTGGGGGACCATCCTTGAGGCACCTAGTGGTGAATTTCACGTTAGATAAGACTGTCCAGATACTATTGATCAGAAAGTGTATAACAGCGAGACCGAGAGCGGATGGAACAAGTTAGGTTTTAGTATTTTATCCATGTTCAGCAACAATAGTTGTATTTAACGAAATAATTAGCAGCCAGTTGCATAAAAGAATATTAATTTCTTTTCGGTTTTGGGCACTTAGTGCCCTTCTTCAGTAGGCTGCAATTGAAAACACACACAAATAAATAGAAGTCAGATAAGAAGCTTAAAATTAAGTACAACAAATTTAAAAATTTAAATATAAAAAGTGGTGCATACTTATACCTATCGCATTATTTGAGAGTGTCAACAATAAGATGCATATAGGAAAATTCCATGGTCCTAAAAAAGATATAGGAGTAATAAGTAATACAATACTCAATACTGTATTAATGAATTCTGTGCTATGTTACTTATTGCTCCTATATTTTTTGATGTATTCACCTTATTGCTGACACTCGCAAATAATGCGATGAGTATAAATATTTACCACTTTTTATCATTAAATTTCTAAAAATTTTTAACTTGTCATCCTTAATTTTGATATTCTTATCCGACTCCTGCTTATTTGTGGCGTATTTTGGCAGTATGAATAATGTTTTGATATATTTATGGTATCGTGAAACCAGCAAAAGCTGCCATAATGTGTCTTTATCTATCGACAGCCATTTTCGCTGAATAGTGTATGGACTGGCAATTCCTGCACTTAGTAACTAATAGAAAACTGTAAAGCATAAGGGAACAATTGACAGGAATGGGGGAAAGAAGTACAGTAGAAGAAGAATGTGTAGCTCTGAGGGATGAAGTAGTGAAGGCAGCAGAGAATCAAGTAGGAAAAAAGACGAGGGGTAGTAGAACTCCTTGGGTAACAGAAGAAATATTGAATTTAACTGATGAAAGGAGAAAATATAAACATGCAGTAAATGAAGCAGGCAAAAAGGAATACAGACTTCTCAAAAATGAGATCGACAGGAAGTGCAAAATGGCTAAGCAGGGACAGCCAATTACAAATGTAAGGATGTAGAGGCTTATCTCACTAGGGGTAAGATAGATACTGCCTACAGAAAAATTAAAGAGACCTTTGGAAAAAGAGAACCACTTGTATGAATATCAAGAGCTCAGATAGAAACGGTTCTAAGCGCTGCAGTCTGGAACCGCGAGATCACTACGGTCGCAGGTTCGAATCCTGCCTCAGGCATGGATGTGTGTGATGTCCTTAGGTTAGTTAGGTTTAACTAGTTCTAAGTTCTAGGGGACTAATGACCTCAGAGGGTGAGTCCCATAGTGCTCAGAGCCATTTGAACCATTTGAATCAGATAGAAACCCAGTTCTAAGCAAAGAAGGGAAAGCAGAAAGGTGGAAGGAGTATATAGAGGGTCTATACAAGGGCGATGTACATGAGGACAATATTATGGAAATGGAAGAATATGTAAATGAAGATGAAATGGGAGATACGATACTGCGTGAAGAGTTTGACAGAGCACTCAAAAACCTGAGTTGAAACAAGGCCCCCGGAGTAGACAACATTCCATTGGAACTACTGACGACCTTGGGAGAGCCAGTCCTGACAAAACTCTACCATCTGCTGAGCAAGATGTATGAGACAGGCGAAATACCCTCAGACTTCAAGAAGAATATAATAATTCCAATCCCAAAGACAGCAGGTGCTAATTACCGAACTATCATTTGAATAAGTCACAGCTGCAAAATACTAACGCGAATTCTTTACAGACGAATGGAAAAACTGGTAGAAGCCGACCTCGGAGAAGATCAGTTTGGATTCCGTAGAAATGTTGGAACACGTGAGGCAATTATGACCTTACGACTTATCTTAGAAGAAAGATTAAGGAAAGGCAAACCTACGTTTCTAGCATTTGCAGACTTAGAGAAAGCTTTTGACAATGTTGATTGGAATACTCTCTTTCAAATTCTAAAGGTGTCAGGGGTAAAATACAGGGAGCGAAAGGCTATTTACAATTTGTACAGAAACCAGATGGCAGTTATAAGAGTTGAGGGGCATGAAAGGGAAGCAGTGGTTGGGAAGGGAGTGAGACAGGGTTGTAGCCTCTCCCCGATGTTATTCAATCTGTATATTGAGCAAGCAGTAAAGGAATCGAAAGAAAAATTCGGATTTGGTATTAAAACCATGGAGAAGAAATAAAAACTTTGAGGTTTGCCGATGACATTGTAATTCTATCAGCGACAGCAAAGGACTTGGAAGAGGAGTTGAACGGAATGGACAGTGTCTTCTAAGGAGGATATAAGATGAACATCAACAAAAGCAAAACGAGGATAATGGAATGTGGTCGAATTAAGTCGGGTGATGCTGAGGGAATTAGATTAGGAAATGAGACACTTAAAGTAGTAAAGGCGATTTGCTATTTGGGGAGCAAAATAACTGATGATGGCTGAAGTAGAGAAGATATAAAATGTAGACTGGCAATGGCAAAGAAATCGTTTCTGAAGAAGAGAAATTTGTTAACATCGAGTATTGATTTAAGTGTCAGGAAGTCGTTTCTGAAAGTATTTGTTTGGAGTGTAGCCATGTATGGAAGTGAAACACGGACAAGAAGAGAATAGAAGCTTTCGAAATGTGGTGCTACAGAAGAATGCTGAAGATTAGATGGGTAAATCACATAACTAATGATGAAGTATTGAATAGAATTGGGGAGGTGAGGAGTTTGTGGCACAACTTGACAAGAAGAAGGGACCCGTTGGTAGGACATGCTCTGAGGCATCAAGGGATCACAAATGTAGCATTGGAGGGCAGCGTGGAGGGTAAAAATCGTAGAGGGAGACCAAGAGATATATGCACTAAGGAGATTGAGAAGGATGTAGGTTGCAGTAGGTACTGGGAGATGAAGAAGCTTGCACAAGATAGAGTAGCATGGAGAGAGGCATCAAACTAGTCTCAGGACTGAAGACCTCAACAACAACACATTCTGTACTGACGTCCAGCGGATGTCGGTATGACACTCTTGTAGAATTTCATACTCGTTACTGCCTACTTTTTCCGGCTCTGTCAATAACTGATTTGACTTAAGTGTGGCGCTGAATGATTTTTACTGCAATTCGTTATGAATCTTCACGCATTACTGAATTTGCGCATTTTTATGGTAGGTCAGCAACGGTAATCCAGTATGACTGGTCTGCACCTTGACACAGACCGTTTCGCGACTGAATGCGCATAATATTTTGCTAATACATGACGATTTGGGGTGCTTTGTCTTACTAAAACAGTTATGTTATCTCGATAAGCTGAAATTAATTTTTATTAGTACAGTTCATAATAATTAGCGTTTCTTCTTTCATTTATATCTTATATTTACGTGTTGTGTTTAACACACAAATCAGTATTAAAATAGTCTTACACATGATTGGAAACAGTCTGAAAAAGTTCGGATAGATTTTCAGTTTCACACCTGTGCATTGTATGTTAGTAGAACTTCGTCGCCTTGCCTGTTATGCTGTGTAGCGGACTTTAAAGCTGTGCGGATCAGCATAACGAAAAGGCGAGGGGTCTCGCTCGTTTTGTCTACGACTGTACTTGTGTAACTTTTAGGTGTCTGGATCGGACACAAAATGTTCGATTGGCTGAAATGAACTAGGAAGGAGTAGAGTGCCACAATTTTGATGCAGTTTGAAGGTCGTCCCTTTGCGATTGGCAGAGGTAGTTTCCACAAGATGAAAGGAATGCTCCTATTGGTCCCAGTGGGGGACAGTTTGCTAGGAGAGACAGAAGACCGAAAACTTCAGGGACTCTCTTCTGAACCAGCATCAAGTATAGAATAGGGCGCATCACTATCTGTATGATGCCAAAAGAGGAATTTTGTGTGAACACTGGGTTCACTTCAGCTGACATTCAGCTAGAAATTAGCTGAAGAGTCGATGAGCTCTGACAGCGGAGAAATGAAACAGCCACATAGTTAACTGTTCTTGCAAGACCTGAGAGGGCATTGTCGTATGCATGCTGCTCCATCTATGCATGTGTACATTGCCATATTTGCAGACTAGGGATGAGTGCATGTTTTCTCACCTAACGAGAAATCTGTATCTGCTGATAAAATCAGTAAAGATTTTGATTAGTTTTTATACACTACTGGCCATTAAAATTGCTACACCACGAAGATGACGTGCTACAGACGCGAAATTTAACCGACAAGAAGAAGATACTGTGATATGCAAATGATTAGTTTTTCAGAGCATTCACACAAGGTTGAGCCGGTGGTAACACCTACAACGTGCTGACATGAGGAAAGTTTCCGACCGATTTCTCACACACAAACAGCAGTTGACTTGCGTAGCCTGGTGAAACGTTGTTGTGATGCCTCGTGTAAAGAGCAGAAATGCGTACCATCACGTTTCCGACTTTGATAAAGGTCGGATTGTAGCCTATCACGATTGCGGTTTATCGTATCGCGACATTGATGCTCTCGTTGGTCGATATCCAGTGACTGTTAGCAGAATATGGAATCGGTGGGTTCAGGAGGGTAACGGAATGCTGTGCTGGATCCCAACGGCCTCATATCACTAGCAGTCGAGATGACAGGCATCTTATCCGCATGACTGTAACGGATCGTGCAGCCACGTCTCGATCCTGGAGTCAACAGGTGAGGACATTTGCGAGGCAATAGCCATCTGCACGAACAGTTCGAAGACGTTTGCAGCAGCATGGACTATCAGCTCGGAGACCATGGCTTCGGTTACCCTTGACGCTGTTTCACAGATAGGAGCGCCTGCGATAGTGTACTCAACGACGAACCTGGGTACACGAATGGCAAAACGTCATTTTTTTCGAATGCTGTTTACAGCATCATGATGGTAGCATCCGTGTTTGGAGACATAGTGGTGAACGCACATTGGAAGCGTGTATTCGTCATCGCTATACTGGCATATCACCCGGCGTGATGGTATGGGGTGCCACTGGTTACATGTCTCGGTCACCTCTTGTTCGCATTGACGGCACTTTGAACAGTGGACGTTACATTTCAGATGTGTTACGACCTGTGGCTCTAACCTTCGAAACCCTACATTTCAGCAGGATAATGCACGACCGCATATTGCAGGTCCTTTACGGGCCTTTCTGGATACAGAAAATGTTCGACTGCTGCCCTGGCGAGCACATTCTCCAGATCTCTCACCAATTGAAAACGTCTCGTCAATGGTGGCCGAGCAACTGGCTCGTCACAATACGCCAGTCACTACTCCTGATGAACAGTAGTATCGTGTTCAAGCTGCATGGGCAGTTGTATCTGTACACGCTATCCAAGCTCTGTTTGAATCAATGCCCAGGCGTATCAAAGCCGTTATCTAGCCAGAGGTGGTTGTTCAGGGTACTGCTTTCTCAGGATCTATGCACCCAAATAGCCTGAAAATGTAATCACATGTCTGTTCTAGTATAATATATTTGTCCAATGAATACCCGTTTATCATCTGCATTTCTTCTTGGTGTAGCAATTTTAATGGCCAGTAGTGTAGGATTTTCAGAGGAAGAGAGCAGCCATGCAGCCACCAGCTCATCACAGCTAAGGTAAATACCGCTTTCAGAGGTGTAAACTTGTTGGTTCACCAGCTTGCGTCCACTGTGAACTCGAGCAACCTTGAGTAATCCTTGGCTCAGCTTGTTACAAAAACTTACTATCCTAGACTTGATTGTCAACCTAAATAGTACCGAACTCAGAACCAGAATCAGATGGTTTGTGGTAATATTGGCCAACTTCACGGTGTAGTAGAGAATCTTCTAGTTAAATCTGAGATTGTTGTGTTCATTGTTATTTCGATTAAACATTACATTATGCGTTATATTGACAACTGTCATGACATTGTCATGTTACAACCTATTTAAATAGGTGTACTTCTTTGAGAATATTCCTTAATAAAAAACAATTTGTGTTAAAGCTAAACACCAATGTGCTCTGTCGTAAGATAAGGGTCCTCTCCTAACCGCAGACATTTATTCTATAGACGCATACGCACTCACACGTTGTTTTTGCTGATGTCTGACGATGGAGAAAGGGAGTGGAGTGTCAGGATATGAATTCAAAAATGAAAATATAAATTAGAGGCAGCCTCGTCACAAGTTTTCATAAATTATCAGTCACAGAATGTAGCCGCTGGCGAGCAGTAGACTTTCTGTAGGACAAGTTGAAAGTACACAAGTTCACACTAAAAACCGTCTTGAGAATAAAGACCAGTCCCTTGAGAGCGTAGAGATCTGAAATAATGGGTATCTCTAAACAGAAAAAGCTAACCATGGGTCACACATACGATAACAGTTACATGGGTCGGTCTTACTGCGCTAGATCTGCAGCGCCAGTATCTCGCGGCGCAGATGTAGCCGTAGTACAGTCGCAACCACTATAATTGCGATCCGCTTTAAACGTCACGAGTGGTCCGCGGATGACTAACCTAGGCTGTTCACAAGATAATGGGAAACACTAGCCACGAAATGGCGGTAACTGTCGTACATTCAATCTCCTGCACCGAAATGGGCTGAACAGCTGCTCCCCAGGTTGTTTAAGGACTCGGTCGATGAGCTACAGTGCTCCTCCACCGTACACGAAAAGGTCCTCGTACCCAACTTAACAGGGGTGAGAGATGGAGCCGTTACTGCTGTTCTGGCCCTCAGATTGTGTGACCTGAACTGGGTTGAATTCTCAGAACGCAGTAGACCTGCGTTTACTCCGCCACTGCTTGGCCTCAACAACGATTCGAAATAACAGCCAGGAAACCAAGCTCGATTTCGCCATCTTGGGTGCTTTCTATATTAATTAAAGAAGATATGTTAAATTTTTCCTGTCCCCTCCACCCGATGGTCCTCTACGTGGACAATACCTCGATAGTATCTGCGGACTTGGGAAACTTAAATTACAATTAATTCATTAATTAAATTTGGTGGATTGTTATTTACTCGACTGGTCTGAGTTAGGTATCAGTTCACTAGGAATTGTACACTCCTGGAAATGGAAAAAAGAACACATTGACACCGGTGTGTCAGACCCACCATACTTGCTCCGGACACTGCGAGAGGGCTGTACAAGCAATGATCACACGCACGGCACAGCGGACACACCAGGAACCGCGGTGTTGGCCGTCGAATGGCGCTAGCTGCGCAGCATTTGTGCACCGCCGCCGTCAGTGTCAGCCAGTTTGCCGTGGCATACGGAGCTCCATCGCAGTCTTTAACACTGGTAGCATGCCGCGACAGCGTGGACGTGAACCGTTTGTGCAGTTGACGGACTTTGAGCGAGGGCGTATAGTGGGCATGCGGCAGGCCGGGTGGACGTACCGCCGAATTGCTCAACACGTGCGGCGTGAGGTCTCCACAGTATATCGATGTTGTCGCCAGTGGTCGGCGGAAGGTGCACGTGCCCGTCGACCTGGGACTGGACCGCAGCGACGCACGGATGCACGCAAAGACCGTAGGATCCTACGCAGTGCCGTAGGGGACCGCACCGCCACTTCCCAGCAAATTAGGGACACTGTTGCTCCTGGGGTATCGGCGAGGACCATTCGCAACCGTCTCCATGAAGCTGGGCTACGGTCCCGCACACCGTTAGGCCGTCTTCTGCTCACGCCCCAACATCGTGCAGCCCGCCTCCAGTGGTGTCGCGACAGGCGTGAATGGAGGGACGAATGGAGACGTGTCGTCTTCAGCGATGAGAGTCGCTTCTGCCTTGGTGCCAATGATGGTCGTATGCGTGTTTGGCGCCGTGCAGGTGAGCGCCACAATCAGGACTGCATACGACCGAGACACACAGGGCCAACACCCGGCATCATGGTGTGGGGAGCGATCTCCTACACTGGCCGTACACCTCTGGTGATCGTCGAGGGGACACTGAATAGTGCACAGTACATCCAAACCGTCATCGAACCCATCGTTCTACCATTCCTAGACCGGCAGGGGAACTTGCTGTTCCAACAGGACTATGCACGTCCGCATGTATCCCGTGCCACCCAACGTGCTCTAGAAGGTGTAAGTCAACTACCCTGGCCAGCAAGATCTCTGGATCTGTCCCCCATTGAGCATGTTTGGGACTGGATGAAGCGTCGTCTCACGCGGTCTGCACGTCCAGCACGAACGCTGGTCCAACTGAGGAGCCAGGTGGAAATGGCATGGCAAGCCGTTCCACAGGACTACATCCAGCATCTCTACGATCGTCTCCATGGGAGAATAGCAGCCTGCATTGCTGCGAAAGGTGGATATACACTGTACTAGTGGCGACATTGTGCATGCTCTGTTGCCTGTGTATATGTGCCTGTGGTTCTGTCAGTGTGATCATGTGATGTATCTGACCCCAGGAATGTGTCAATAAAGTTTCCCCTTCCTGGGACAATGAATTCACGGTGTTCTTATTTCAATTTCCAGGAGTGTACTTCTAGACCTAAGCCTCCGAGCCCGAGTGACGTGCCCATTCAGTGGGTGTCGAGAATCTGTTTCTTTCTTTGTTCTCTCAGCGTCTGCTGCCACCTACCTTCTGATCTTGGATGGGGCAATTCCAGCAAGTAGGTACAAATTACCCGTTGGTGTGGGTCTGAGACATCCTGTAACAATTCGCATTGTCTCATTTACACTTACATCAACCTCTTTAGCATGTGCAGATGCTTCCCATACTGGCGCTGCATAGTCTGCTGCAGAAACACACAAAGCAAATGCTGATGTTCTCAGTACTGATGGTTGAGCTCCCCATTCATAGTTTGTCAGCCTGCAGATGATGTTATTCCTGGAACAGAGTTTAGCCTTGGTGTTTTGACAATGCTGCTTGAAGGAAAGCGTTCTGTCAAGTACAAACCCAAGGTATTTAGGTGTTGTACAGTGCTTTAGCTTCTTACCTTGCCATGTAACGTCGAGCTCAACTCCAGCATCTCTATTGCGCAGGTGGAAAGCACATACTTGGGTTTTGTCAGGGTTTGGCTTGAGGTGATTTGCGTCATAGTATTGAGCCAGTTCTTCAAGCGCTCTAGAGAGATTTACAGATGTCGCACCAAAATTGGACCCCTGGACCATCACAGCTGTGTCATCAGCACATACAAACAGTCTTGCATCATGAGGTATAGGTTGGTCATTAGTGTGCACATTATAAAGGATGGGAGAAAGTATACTTCCTTGTGGTAAGCCATTCTTCTGAAGTCGCCATCTACTGTTCTTACCATTTAGGGAGAGGTGATATAATTTGCGCAATAGCTTTCTGTGGTTTACCGTGTCGTATTCAGCAGTACGATCTATGAAAGCTGCTCCAGTTATTAATTTTTTTTTCAAACCCGTCTTCTATCTGTTGAGTCAGATTAAGTATTTGGCCACAACAAGATCTTCCTGGTCTGAAACCGGCTTGTTCCTTTATGAGCTTTCCATCTATAGTTTCTGCCACCCAGTTGAGAACCATCCGCTCCAGTATCTTATAGAGATGGCATAGAAGTGACACTGGTCTGTAACTTTTGGGGTCCTTTATCTCCTTGTCAGATTTTAGTAAAGCCACCACTCTCGCCTGCCGCCATAGTACATAACACTGCCATATTTTTTAAATCATTCTCCGTATCAGGAACCCGACTCCGGAACAGTCTTCCACAAAATATCAGAGAAACGAAATCCCTTCCAAGCTTCAAAAGACAACTAATGGCCCACTTTCTATCACAATAGCCACCTACCCAATACTGAGATCCGCATCTTAGTCTCGCAAACTCACTCTATCTCATAATATCTCCCCCCTCTTGTCAGCGTAGTATCTATTTGTATTTTATTGTTTTCTATCTTTTACTATCAGTGTCATTTCAATCATCTCCTTCATCTATATCCTTTTCACTCCTAATAACTAACTCTAATCATACTCAAATGTACTAACGTAACTTATATAATTCTTTACGCCATTCATTATTATTATTATTATTATTATTTCCATCATTATTATTATAAATTCCACTGTCACTATTATTACTATTATCATTGTTAATATTATTATGACTATTACTACTGTGAAATTTTTTGTGAAATATTTAGTATGCTTTGTTCCTGGTCAATTGTAAGACCCTAATCTGGTCAGGCTGAATAAGCAATAAATAATAATAATAATAAACGTGGTTCCACTACTTCTGAAATGATAATCAGATTAGATACCACTATTAGATTTATTGTCCTCGGACAAAGAGATAATTCAATATAGAACGTAATGATACTGTAATATAATCAACAAAAAAGAGTTATTTGAGAATGAGCTGTTCACAAAGTCAGATGGGACCTACTATGTAACTACCTATCCCTATGTTCCCCTCTGAGCAGGATAGAATTTCAAATGGATCAAAACCTCGACTACACTGTGCAACATTGATCGACTAAGATTAATCATCTGTACTTCACACATGCAAAAATCTCTGGTATGGCCACAATATGATGGTGCATGAAGCTGAAAGCATCAGAATTAATATACAACTCCTTACTGTGTCAGTGCTGTGAATTCTTTACCAAACTGTCGGGTCATAGATAAACTATCAACAATGGGATGCTATGCAGGCTGCAAACAGGATTGCTGACTTCTGTTACGAGCTGCGACAGCGGATAACTTCCCAACAAGTCGCAGATTTGGAAGATAACATATTCTGACCGACGATTACGAATGGAATCTGCAAAACTCTGTTCGGGCTACCCTGACAGAAGTCACTCCTACATCGACCAAGAATTTGGTGTTTTACTGTACGATGAAATACGCTCTCTCTGGCGGTACATGAGAGTCGCCAGAACCTCTCTCTCTGGCCGCTCAGATGAGACTCCTCGAAAACCCTCTTCAGTGCACCAACTCTGTAAGATTAGCGCGTCGCAGCCCCTCCACACTCCAACACTTCCAATAGTGGCTGTGCGCGGGATCATGCACCAATCACTTCCATACCGTACGCCGCACACAATCCCTCAAAAACCACCATGCAAAATCCAGCTCCAATTCAGGGGCTTGCTGCCAAATTTTGTGTGGCGCTGTATGACGTCAGCATGAGTCAACTCCAGTCCTCCAATCATCTCGCTCATTTTTCTTGCCGCGCGCATTAGGACAGAGACGTGAGAAATTGCACCCGAACACTATGAAACAGCGTCCAGTTTTGGTGTCAATTTGTTGGGCTCCTCACTTTCTAAGGCGCTCCAAATTTCTGCCCGGCCACTGGTCTGTACCTGCCGGCTGATACAAAGCTTTACCGCCGACTGTTCCCCAGGGGTCGCCTCTGTTTGCACCCCACTATTGTCAGCAACCGCCCACCTTCTGGCAACTCTCTGGCCCGATCACAAGCGATTCTCCCAAGCCCACCGCTCAGCACAGAGCGGCCACACTAACAGATTCATTAGAAAAATGCAGAAACAAGACCAGAGTCAACACCCAAGTTAATCAGAGCAAATGAAGTTAGAGCTCTCAGTACCTGAACACACGCCATTCAATGAACTTAAGCGCTCTGCTCCAACCGATGAGTTGCGAATGAGTGATGACTGTGGACAAAAAGAAAGAGGACGAGCCAGCAAGTGGAGCAGATTTGCTAACTGTAAATCCTCACCAAATAAGTGATACTACAAAAACACAGAAAAGAAACCAGACAGCGCAGCCATTACCGGCACCGTCCACCCAAGGATTTTCATTACTTCCTCACCTTCCGGATATATCAACAAGGATAAAAGATCGGAATTCTTTAAAACGGAAAGAGTGCGCATATTCAGGAAACATCGGCAGCACATAATCCTTGTAAGAGATTTCAACTGCGTCTTAAACCAAACATGTAATTTCATTAATTCATTGGAATTAGGACACATAATCCAGGGATTACAATTAAAAGATACCTGGGAACGGAAATATAACACATTACCCATATATCCGACCAATCAGCTGGCAAACTAGACAGAATTTCCATCTTAAATAGCCTAGAAGATGGAGTCCTACAAGGTGAAATATTGCTAGTAATATTTTCTTATCATGCCTCTTACATAGCCACAATAAATCTAGAACAACAGGAGCCGTACCGTGCAAAAGATGTTTCAAAATTCAACTTTGCACAGGTGACAGACACAGAATGCCGAAAGACGTTCTCACCGATATGAACAGAATATGAAAAGAATTTTATGACCTATAAGTCAGTAATAACATGGTGGCTTAAATGTGAAAAACAACACGTACGGAAGATGCTTATGACCTATGAGAGAGAAAAGAGCTTTCGGGACAGGTAGACAACAGCATCATGAACATGGATAAAGCCAAATTAATCGCACTAAAGACAGAACAACTTGGAGGATATAAGGTAACAGCAAATACACAGAAATGAGACCAGAGGAGAAGAAACAACAGTGGTTCACGTGATTCATGAGAATAAAAGAGAGATCAGAGAAATAGTAACAGAGCTGGATATGGACGAGAGGACGACAATAACAAAACAATAAGGAATGAAGGGTGCGATATAAAATCGCTGGTATAATGACTATTGATGAAAACGCACGGCAAAAAATAACAAGAAATCTAAAAAGGACGACAATTCAGTAAATATCAGACAAAGCAGGCGTGAACCCCCTGAAGATTAATGTAATTATATCCTCAGGTGTTACAGATTACAGCAGTCGAATGAAATGTATCACCGAAAACTTTCTTTGTATCTTTGTGATACAAAAATCTTTAAAAATTAGTGTTTTAAGTAAAAAAATTAATCACTCAAATGCGCGTCCTGTAGCGCTAACTGTGCGTCTTGCTGTAAGATACACTCCTGGAAATGGAAAAAAGAACACATTGACACCGGTGTCAGACCCACCATACTTGCTCCGGACACTGCGAGAGGGCTGTACAAGCAATGCTCACACGCACGGCACAGCGGACACACCAGGAACCGCGGTGTTGGCCGTCGAATGGCGCTAGCTGCGCAGCATTTGTGCACCGCCGCCGTCAGTGTCAGCCAGTTTGCCGTGGCATACGGAGCTCCATCGCAGTCTTTAACACTGGCAGCATGCCGCGACAGCGTGGACGTGAACCGTATGTGCAGCTGACGGACTTTGAGCGAGGGCGTATAGTGGACATGTGGCAGGCCGGGTGGACGTACAGCCGAATTGCTCAACACGTGCGGCGTGAGGTCTCCACAGTACATCGATGTTGTCGCCAGTGGTCGGCGGAAGGTGCACGTGCCCGTCGACCTGGGACCGGACCCCAGCAACGCACGGATGCACGCCAAGACCGTAGGATCCTACGCAGTGCCGTAGGGGACCGCACCACCACTTCCCAAGCAAATTAGGGACACTGTTGCTCCTGGGGTATCGGCGAGGACCATTCGCAACCGTCTCCATGAAGCTGGGCTACGGTCCCGCACATCGTTAGGCCGTCTTCCGCTCACGCCCCAACATCGTGCAGCACGCCTCCAGTGGTGTCGCGACAGGCGTGAATGGAGGGACGAATGGAGACGTGTCGTCTTCAGCGATGAGAGTCGCTTCTGCCTTGGTGCCAATGATGGTCGTATGCGTGTTTGGCGCCGTGCAGGTGAGCGCCACAATCAGGACTGCATACGACCGAGACACACAGGGCCAACACCCGGCATCATGGTGTGGGGAGCGATCTCCTACACTGGCCGTACACCTCTCGTGATCGTCGAGGGGACACTGAATAGTGCACGGTACATCCAAACCGTCATCGAACCCATCGTTCTACCATTCCTAGACGGGCAGGGGAACTTGCTGTTCCAACAGGACTATGCACGTCCGCATGTATCCCGTGCCACCCAACGTGCTCTAGAAGGTGTAAGTCAACTACCCTGGCCAGCAAGATCTCCGGATCTGTCCCCCATTGAGCATGTTTGGGACTGGATGAAGCGTCGTCTCACGCGGTCTGCACGTCCAGCACGAACGCTGGTTCAACT
Source organism: Schistocerca gregaria (assembly GCF_023897955.1). NCBI lineage: Eukaryota > Metazoa > Arthropoda > Insecta > Orthoptera > Acrididae > Schistocerca > Schistocerca gregaria. The sequence continues at coordinate 58,814,820 of NC_064931.1, forward strand.
GAGGCGCCAGGTGGAAATGGCATGGCAAGCCGTTCCACAGGACTACATCCAGCATCTCTACGATCGTCTCCATGGGAGAATAGCAGCCTGCATTGCTGCGAAAGGTGGATATACACTGTACTAGTGCCGACATTGTGCATGCTCTGTTGCCTGTGTCTATGTGCCTGTGGTTCTGTCAGTGTGATCATGTGATGTATCTGACCCCAGGAATGTGTCAATAAAGTTTCCCGTTCCTGGGACAATGAATTCACGGTGTTCTTATTTCAATTTCCAGGAGTGTAATTCTGTGGAAGTATCGTAGTTATCGTCCTCCGTAAGCAAAGGTCTTCAGAAGTCAATGTACTTACCTCATGATAAACAAAAGTGAAGTGCTTTGCGTATAGATAACGTAGTTATTACGCTTATTACCGTGATGAAGAAAGTACAGTTCTGTAACGTATTGTTGTGCTACGGAAAAGGCTGTCTCATTGTACCTATACCACAAAAGTTACTACTAAATCATGTTTTACTTCCCAGAAGAATCCAGAAAAACTGTGCAGATATATAACAGATAGAGCGCAAAAGCAATAATATAAACGGTGTCACTCATTAGCAGCGTCGTAATATAATCGTGTAGCTGTCAAATAAACTAACCACTGTGTCATCTGGTATCTCTCAGAAAGTGCTTTAAATCCAGAATGTATTTTCAAGTAAACCGAAATGTGGCATTAAAATCGCATAAGCACTACTGGTATATGTTCTCAATATGAGAGCCTTATAGTCGTTACGTAATCGTGCAACTAACAAGCAAGAATGTACACACACAATAACACTATGTCGTCTGTTCACTAAAACATGCATTCGTAATTACTGTCTAAATATGTTCCGTAGGTTCTAGGCTGGATAGTTAACTTTGAAGGATTGCTGCATGTTAACAGTTTCTAAGTGTGACAAAGCGTACTAGTAACGTGAAGTGAAAAATTTTATGGCAAAGACTAAGTTAAAAAGCACATTATCTCTCAATAAACGGTTTACATGTGAAATGTGGTGCAATCTTTTACCCTTTCTAGGGCGCAGTGTTTCAACTTTAAAGCAATAATCACGCTGTACACGTCGGTAAGGAATGCTAAAATGTTTCTCATGGTTAGCGTCTATATTATTTTTCTCTGAGCCAGCCGGCGCACGTGGCTGCCTGCGGTGCGAGTCATTGTCTGTCTCTTTGTTGGCGCGCGTCGTTATTAGGATTAGGAGACCTAACTTGTACAAATTCACCTTGTCGAGAGGGCCCTGCCCTGTTTGAATCTCGCCAGTTCAGATGAAATTCAGGCCTGTCGTTATGTTTTTATCGTCTGTCGTCATGTCGGTAGGTTCCATAGTTTCTTTCTTGTCGGTGACGTGGTGGAGAATTTCTCCCTAAACGTAACTGCGCGCAGAACGGTTGCATCTGAAGTTATTCTGTCTCCCTTGATAATAATTGTTTTGGTTCCCATATTGTCTGTTTCTATGGTTATCTCTGTCATATTCATTACTACGAAAATGCGATCTCTCTCTGTAACTATTATTCTGCCAACGGTTGTCATACGGGTGGTGCCTGTTTTGGTCACGATTTGCGTTGTAAGAATAGCCTTGTGGTGTCCAGTTACTATTTCTTTCATTGCGGAATTATGGCGGATGTGAGCTGTAATGACTGTTTTCCTGTTTTCGCGTCCCACGATTGTCAGTGTCAATTTCCAGTTCTTGTAACAGTCCCTGAAAAGCTTCAATATCGTCTTTGCAACGTCCTGCCAAAATAATATGTCGTAAATGTTCAGGCAATTTGATTAAGTTCTGAGGGGTTGGTTCAAATGGCTCTGAGCACTATGGGACTTAACATCTATGGTCATCAGTCCCCTAGAACTTAGAACTACTTAAACCTTACTAACCTAAGGACGTCACACAACACCCAGCCATCACGAGGCAGAGAAAATCCCTGACCCCGCCGGGAATCGAACCCGGGAACCCGGGAGTGGGAAGCGAGAACGCTACCGCACGACCTCTGAGGGGTTGTATGGGTTTGACAGATACCGATTCTTTTGCAACATGTCTTCAAAATATTTCACAAGACTGGAAAATTCAGATTGTTCGAAATGTTTCATCATTATGACGCTATGTTTTATTCGGTCTTGTGTACCTTGAGACCAACATGCTGAGAGGAAGGCATGTTAAAATTATCCTTGACTCTGGCAATCGTGAATGACCGATCGCATTCTTACAGCTGGTTCATTCTCTAAGTAGCCACACATAAATTCTAATCTGTGCTCCAATGACCAGTTGGGAGGAAAACAATGAGATAGTTGATGAAGCCACGCATATGGATGACTGTCGTTGCCAGAATTCTCAAATGTTTTGAATTTACGTGTAGTAATGAACAGCTTATAGTCAAAGTCATCGTGTTGGCGAGTCACATATCGGTCATTGTTACGTCGTGTCGGCGGTTCCATCTCAAAATTCGGTGCGCCTTGCCAATTTCTTTCATAATTTCCGAAATGCCCTGTGTTACTGTCTTGCGGCTTTTCCGTATTTCTAAGCCCCTCTTCCCGTATTGGAGCGTGAGTCTCCTCTGAAATATGTAATTCTTGTATTACTTGTGCCAACTGATCTTGTACTTCCCGGATTTCTCTTTTGTGTTGCGTATTAATTTGATTATGATTTAGATTGAATTTCCTAATTTGATCGTACCCTTATGTGTTATTAAAGACTAACGGTCATGTGTCATTCAGATTATCATCTACCTTCATAGATAAATTATTTAGCTGATCCGAAAGTTCGACTACTTTCTCTGATAATGAACAAATTTCCTCAATGTGTGTTTCTTAATCAATTTTCAGAGTATGTACTGTGTCTTTTAAATTTCCCTGAGTTTTTGCAAGTTGCGTAACCGAATCGGTAGATGCAACTGAGTCAGTTTTAGCTTGCAAGGTGTCGTTATTTTCATGAACAATAGTTTGCAGTTCCTTTATGGCTGCTTCGTGATTCTGTAATACATTTTCATGATGCCAAAAAATAGGTTGGAAATGCTCACAATTTTGTGTTTTTACGTCATTACAGACTTTTTGACATTTAGATTCGATTTTAAGTAACTCAGCAGTTAAACCTTCACGTGCTTCTTCAAGCGTTTGTTCCATTGTGTCTAACTTTTGAGGCTGTTGTCCCATTTTTGCATTAATTGTAATAACAATGCACTGGTGTCTGAAACATGTTCCTCAGTGCTATTCGGCAGTGCATTTGAACCGGCCATATTCGCATTTTGAAAAGCAGAAAATGTGTCTTGACTTATTTGAGAAAACGGCGAGGACGCAAAACCTGAATCTACAGTATTTGCAAGATTGTGTCCTGTCATTTCGGATTCCTGGGGCGAGATGTTGCTGACCGATCGATCGATAATGCTTCCCTGTTCACTAATTGTTACACTGTCTACACCATTATTTGCCGCCTGGTCCATTTCCCTATGCACAGTTACCAAATTACTATGTTCAATATTAGTTAATTCACTACACGGTGGCGCTAACAACTACTCTCGTCTCCACTGTCATTTCTCAGTTCACTTTGGAAATGTATTACGTATTTCAAACACCTTTATTGTCACAATTTTTCACACGATAACACAGAAAAGCACAATTTGAAGAGAAAGATAAGAAAACACATTTACATAGCACTGAAAATAATATCTAATTAATTGCAAGCACAGCTGCGAAATACTTGATGCAAATCTACATGCATGCCACATCTGTTTTACTGTACAACAATGAAAAACTGCAACTACAGAGGAGATTCTCTCTACAATTACGCGCTAGCAATAATCAATAGCTGTACTAATCACACAAACTACAAGAAAAAATCAGAAGATTCCAATGAAGTATCCTCGGCTAAAGGTCGACATATGAAACCTCCCCTTAGAAAAATTTATCAATGACTGTGCTGATAAACCCCTTACGTTATTTGATTTTAAAACAGATGAGCAGAACAGAACGTACTCAGACATTTCTCTCTTCTATTATTCTGATCAGCACTAAACTGACACCTAATATTTTTAGCACAACCCAATCCCTACAAAAGAATGGCCCTGGCTAACAATAACCTATACCTTTCATGAATCACTTCCCTCACAAAAATCTTCGTTACTCGATCTACTGCAATACAGCGAGCGCCAATACTGCCAGCTAAATAAAAGATTCCAACTACTGAAGGCACTAACTACTGATAGGCATAGTTAGCAAATGAAAGATTTTGATAGAGAACAAACAATGTATTTACCTTAATAATGTTCAAAAATCATAATGATATCCAATATTAAAAATTTACTCTTTCTGATGGACACACGCCCAGATCGTCCGCTCTCAAAATTCTGCCATCTCTTTCCCCACATCAATCACTGCTAGCGGCTCACCTCCAACTGCGCAACGCTACGCGCTGTTAACATTCAACTACCCAACACTACAATAGTGAATATTCCGACAATGCCAACCAGCCACAGACTGCACACAGCACAGCCAGTGATTTTAATACATAACGCTACGTGACGTTACCAACATAAAAACCTAAACAGCCTACTTACAGTCTTCATTTTTCTTTTTTAATGGAAAAATAATGGCACAGAAGGCACGCTGAGAAGGCATCCACAGGCGAGCGGAGGTAATAATACACATGAAAGAAGTGATTAGTGTCGCTGCCTAACGTACTGTGGGTCGCCAGTTCACGCGATTATCAGCAATAACTTGTTGTTTGGTAATTGTCATTTCTAAAAGGTTCTTCCAGTACCTTACGTTTCCATTGTTTGTGTATGCTGGAATATTCGGTGTTTGAATGAATACCAGCAGTCTGGAATATTTCATGTTTGTATGAATAGCTGCACACTCTGAGCCAGAGGGTCAGCTTTGTTCTGGTGTCAGTGATAAACGTGCTTTCTGTGCTACGCTTTGTACTTCATTTCCGACCTTGCCTACGTATTTGGACTTGATTTTTCTTTCGAAATGACAATATACAGTCACAAGAATCCTGACTGTATCTTCAATGGCCAGCTCGAGTTTAGAAACCAAATTTCGCTATGTAATTTGTCCCATAATTTTGTTTTGGTAGAGAAACTTTGTATGCTGCCACAGTTACCAAAAAATTAGTCCAATACAGAATAAAAAACGAAAATTCTGGATTGTAGATTCCAAACTTTAAAAATTAATTTACGATTTACCCTATGAATATGGATCATTGCAGTAAATGACTTGATAGCTGTCAACGTACTCCATCAGTGCACCATCTTGACCTCTCATACACCCAACTTGAAGTTGGAAGTAAACGTCACATTTGTTCGACGTACTGTTTTGGTCTAACTCATTTTTCAGCATGCTACATACCAACGAAGCAATCTTCTGTGTATTAATATATAAAATAAAACTTCTCCTCGATTAGTAATAGTCCCTTGCATGTAATGGGAAAGCTTTTGTAAACTACAAAATCAGTAATATTCTCGAATGAAATAGTGGTCCGCTGCTCGTGGTCGTGCGGTAGCGCTCTCGCTTCCCACGCCCGGGTTCCCGGGTTCGATTCCCGGCGGGGTCAGCGATTTTCTGTGCCTCGTGATGACTGGTTGTTGTGTGCTGTCTTTAGATTAATTAGGTTTAAGTTGTTCTAAGTTCTAGGGGACTGATGACTATAGCTGTTAAGTCCCGTAGTGCTCAGAGCCATTTTTTGAAATAGTGACTGTCACCAGTCGCAGTACATTTATATCCCAAACGCGTTTGGAACCCTTAAATCCCCATCATCAGGTGGATTTATATGTCTCAGTATTACGTATGTATGTTGTGTTACGGCTTTGGGGTAAGCTGTGGCACTCTCCAGTGGTCACAGGCTCCATTCTCCGTCTTTATATATTAACTGTCACACTTTGTAAACAACCTTTGTTTACTAAGTGTGGCAAAAATACCTCACGTTTGTGGTAAATTTGCCTATAGGAAGCTTCGTGAGTAATGTATGCAGCTACCTATGTGGAATGAGAGTACAACATGTGGCGAACCCAACGACGATAGTACACTGACCAGACAGAACATTATGAGCACATGCCTAATAGGCGGTATGTCCACCTTGGGCACTGATAACAGCGGCGACGCGTCGTGGCATGAAAGCAATGAGGTCTTGGTAGATCGGTAGGGAGTTGGCGCTACATGTGTACAGACAAGTCACCTAATTCCCGTACATTCCGGGAAGTGGGGCTAAGAGCTCTGACGCCACGTGCAATCACATCCCAGATGAGTTCAATTGGTTTCAGGTCTGGCTAGATAGGGTGCCAGAACACCAATTGGAACTCGCCACTGTGTTCCTCGAACCACTCCATCACACTCCTGGCTTGTGACATCGCTAATTATCTTGTTGAAAAATCCCACTGTCGTCGGGGAACATGATCGTCATGAAGTGTTGTACGTCATCTGCAACCAGTGTATGATACTCTTTGACCGTCATGGTTCCTTGCGCGAGCTCCACTATATCAGTGGATGCCCACGTGGATGTTCCCCAGAGCATAATGGAGCCGCCGCCGCTTTGTCTCCGTCCCACAGTACAGGTGTCAAAGGTCTGTTACCCTGGAAGCGACGAATTCGCGTCCTCCCATCGGCATGATAAAGAACGTATCAGTATTCATCAGACCATTCAAAGCTCTGCCACTGCACCACCGTCCAGTACCGATGACCACGTGCCTGTTTCAGTCGTAAATGCTGATGTCGTGGTGTTACTATTGGCACAGGCATTGGTCGTCGGCTGTTGAGGCCCATCCTTAGGAGTGTTCGGTGCACTGCGTGTTCAGACACACTTGTACTCGGCTCAGCATTAAAGTCTGATGTTAGTTCCACCACAGTTTACCGCCTGTTCTGTTTTACCTGTCACCAGCCCATGACGTTAGACGTCTGTAATGAGGGCCCGTGCTAGGAGGGAGCGTAACATTCTTTTAACAACCAACCACGATGATCAACATGCGGGGCAGAGAGTCCATGTTACTTCTTACAGAGTGACACGTGAATTACATTTTTCATAAGGCCAACGGCCTTGCCGTAGTGGTAATATCGGTTCCCGAAAGATTGCCGAAGCTAAGCGCTACCGGGCTGGGCTAGCACTTGGATGGGTTACCGTCCGGTCTGCTGAGCGCTGTTGGCAAGTGGGGTGCACTGAGCCCTTGTGAGGCAAACTGAGGAGCTACTTGATTGAGAAGTAGCGGATCCGGTCTCATAAACTGAAATACGGCCGGGAGAGCGGTGTGCCGACCACACGCCCGCATCCAGTGACACTTGTGGACTGAGGATGACACGGCGGCTGGCCAGTACCGTTGGGTCTTAGTGGCGTATTCTGGCAGAGTTTAGTTTAGTTTAGATTTTTTATAACCTCTTCTCCAAGACGTAGGCGAATGCCACTCTCTCTCTTACAACTTGCTCCTGTCCCTCTATCCAGTATTCAGCTTTCGGCCCTTAAATATTACTGTTCCCTTAGAAAATATTTTTAACTTTTTGTCATCCATGTGACTGGCGTATGATATAAATACATCCTTCTCATAGGGTCCCAATTAGAACCCGAAAATTCGATATGTGCAGACATTATCCTCAGAGTATTTACAACTTGAAAATGCACCTGCTCCATACTGCCCTCATCCCACTTTCCGTTCTTTAAAGTGCACAAGACCAGCTGTGGCCAGTTCTATAGTACTCTACGGGCATTTGGAGTTGTTACAAGGTGCTACATGAACGATAATGATCGGGAAAGGACCTCAATGCTTGTCAAAATGTTACCACTGTTGCGACATCGTGGGAGTGGCAAAAAATTGTGACGTCACAAGTAGAAAATGCTGCTCTCACCATTGGATTAATTTCACGTGTGCACAGTGTAAACAGTGGAAGAATAAAAATATTTAAGTAAGTATATGCGCCCTGTGAATTTGTTTTTATAAATACTTTCACTCTGTTGAAGTAGCTGTGTCTTTGTTACCAACTAGTTATGCAGTGAGCTTTTTCTCCTCATGTAAAATATTTTCTCTTCCTTCCGGGAAATCATCTCACTGGAAGAAGCCTTAATAATGTCTCGGTTTCAACTTACACGCATACTTCTGACGAATAATTCGCTTTCTGCAAAGTTTGATGAAACGCGTATTCTGAGAGAGAGAGAGAAATGGCACTCCGTTCTGTATGCGTGTTGAATGCATCTCCCTTTCTCCGGCTTCGTCTCCCCAATTAGCGCGTTCCGCTACGAGCTGCTGCGCAGAAGTTTCCTGACTTTGCTCGACGTTCGCCTTACCCTTTACGTCGCAGTTTCCGAAACTTTGCTTTCCAGTTACTACGTAATCGAGCTAAGGAATTCGGTTGCTCAGGAAGTAATTCATTTTTTAATAAATACTTCACTGAAACTTTCTATGGGTCAACGTAAAAGTAATTCTTTTGTTTTCAATTTGTCCAAAAGAAGCATAATTGAAACATAAGGACCATTTTTCTTACAATTACTGCTGCAAACTTCAGAAGAATTACAAAAACTCTCAGCTCTCAAAACGAGGGAAGTGAGATGGAATTTTTTCATTACAGGGAGAATTATGTAAAGAAAAAATGAAAGCTAACACCAGAACGAAGATCGAGCTTCGTGGTACGTCTTTACAGAGTCATTGAGAATAGAGTCACAAAACAAAAATTTCAAAGAAGAAAATTACTTCATTCATGATGCCTCGAGAGCACCGCCGCTACTTTTGAAAAGACCACTATAAAGCAGAACTGCAATCAGCCACACTTTTGAAATGAATTGTTTATTACACCGGAACTAGTTTCAATCCCAGGCCTATCGTCAGACGACAGCGAGGATTTCTGAAATAGTTTCACATTTCTGTCGTATAAGAAACATAAGTGAACATTTTCAGTTAGTCTTTAATGTGACTGTTACTGATATTGAATGAAACAACAGCTTTACAGTCACCAGTCACTATTTATTTATATGCAAAACGCGTTTCAAAGGCTTAAACCTCCATCATCAGGCGGATTTATGAGTTCACTACATATCGTACTCCCGTTTCACGTAGGCAACAGCACACATTACGTGCAAATTTATCACAAACTCATGACATTTCTCGAAGAAAAAGTTAAATCAAAATTTCGTATACCTCTCAGCTACGTCGTAATCACATGCGGTCTGTGGCAGTTTCGAATCACAAGATCTCGCTATTTTATTTCATTTCGTACTGGTTTCATCTGGGATGCGTTTACTGCATTACGTTCTACCGCACTAATCCTAGCATCTGAGCTCTGGCGCAGAGTGAGATGAGAGAAAAGACGTCCCGCTCCCACTCTAGACCATATCGCTTACCTCAGACGCGGGAGCTGGAAAGCACGGGATAGCGCGAGCCGCGTTGCAACCAGCGATGCAGAACACCGAACTCGATCTCCAGGACACCCAATAGGAAACGTCTTCATCACTTATTGGTTACTGGTATGTCGTCTGTTTAAACTGGAGGTAACAGTTGCCGTTAGTGGTCTTTTTAAGTGGATATTTGTGTGTGTGTGTGTGTGTGTGTGTGTGAGAGAGAGAGAGAGAGAGTGAGTGTGTGTGTCTGTGTGTGTGTGTGTGTGTGTGTGTGTGTGTGTGAGAGAGAGAGAGAGAGAGAGAGAGAGAGAGAGAGAGAGAGAGAGAGGAGGGAGAGGGGCGAGAGCTATGCTTATTTTTCAGACTTCCGTTTGTTGTTGTTTCAGTGGCTAACATGGTCAATGAGTTATTGCTTATATTCATTTGGCCATTAATTACGTTCTGTTTCACTGCAAGGGCTCTTTGTACGTCAAAGTAATGTCAGAAGTTTTTGTTGCGATAAAAACAATAAAAAAAGAAAAAACGCTCTCACAATGAACGATACATTCACACATACCAAAATACACTCACACAAAACAATTGAGAAATATGAGACCACATACACAACACAAACAAGAGCCGAAAGACAAACACTCAACGACACTTGGCAGCATTACACACTGTACACACACAAATGTTGATCATAAAATGGAAAGTTTAGGTGATGCGTTGTAATAAATGTGAATGAAAACACGCCAGAAATAGGCCAGCTAGGGCATGGGGACCAAATGAGTACATCTCCAAGACCGGATATATGGAATGACTACACTGGAAATCGTAGCACCAAATGACAATTTAAACTCACGAAATTTGTGTTACAAAAGTTGTTTCTAATCTGAAAATCATGACAAAATGTAACATAGCAACATATTGTAACTACTGCATAATACATTTATTATATGTATCAAACGAAGCGTGTATTACAGACCACTGAAGATGCTTCGCAAATAAAAGAAGCGAAAAGCGTATGGCAAAAAACAACTGCTTATCATTTAGTTGCATAGATGGAACATGAATCGATTAAAACACTGTAACAAAACCAACTCCGAGTAATATTCGGACACGCAGATAGAGACAGACGGACAAAAAGGATCCGCGAAAATGTCATTAACCATTTGTCGAAACGGTTCAAATGGCTCTAAGCACTATGGGACTTAACATCTGAGGTCATCAGTCCCCTATTCTTAGAACTACTTCAACCCAACTAACCTAAGGACATTACACACAACGGTTCCCGAGACAGGATTCGAACCTGCGACCGTAGCAGGCGCGCGGTTCCGGCCTGAAACGCCTAGCATTTGGACAGATCCCCAAAAATCTGATCTTTTATTTGTATATTAAGTGTGTTAAATCTCAATGAACATTTGCTTACTTTACAGATGAAAAACGACATTGTTTCTACCTTCCTTCGAACCGCATGATTACGTAGCTGTTCACTCTCTCGATTTGTATGATCACTAAGAGAATTCTCATCGATGAACTTCAGCTTAGCTTCCTTCCACAAACGGTTAACTTCTTGCTGGCGCGTTTGCTTCGGCTTGTCGGCGCGCTAGTTAACTTACGCATTGTGAAAGTTATGCTACAAATTCGTTTTGAACATAATATCACGACTGACTCTGAGTGAATGACGCGCGGTGATTTTAACCGGCGCTTCAGGGAACTACCAGAATTAAATCTGATACTTGTGCGGCACTACCAGAAAGAAATCTGCCACTTGTGAGGCACTTGCTTCAAATTTAATAAAATAAAATGACATCCGTGATAAGAATGGATATTTTCTTTACTGAAAAGTTGACGTGAAGTTTCCGTTGCCCCGACCGCCTCCCCCCGAATGAGATTTGGCGAGTTTACCAAACCCCACCTCCCATACTGAGCTCACTTAATTAATTGACGTCGCTTTACTGACGACAGAACTGTGGTTGCTCGTCTCGTTTTATGAATCAGTATAAGCATTAGGTTATGTTCCGACCCCAGTAAATTTGTTCATGGTTGCCCAGCTATGGTAGGTTTTGCCAGACGTCTCATTCTGAGGATTTCCTGTCCAGCTTTCCTACAACGACAGATGCTGCATCACACTCTAGCCCACATCTCCTTACGATTGTGTACGAAGCAGTACCCAGCGGCACTAGTAATAGAATAAGAGGTAGTGAGTGTATGTGAGCAACTATGCTCTGGTACTCCCATGCAGAGTTTTCGGTGCCCAATTTCCAGTGGAGTGAGGTTCCTTTCGCTGTAAGTATCATATTAATTTGACTCAACAACTGAGTAACGGTAGGTCACTACGTATGTCTGCACTATACAGCGAGTAACATGAATCCTCTTCGATGTTGTACTGCGGGTGTGAAGAGGTTTCAGAAAGAAATCGAAGAGAGACAATTCAACAACACCCACGCTAACACTGACTACAACCTAGTAACTCATTCAGCTACTTCTACGTTTAGTTCAGTCGTGTGGATGGCTTTAACGTGGATCTCGTGAGCTTCGCATCACATTCTACACTTCATTATTGATGACTTGGGTACTCCTTATTCTCGTTTCATGCTGTTAATAGTAATGAGAGTTGTTAAAATTAATCAAGACAGCTGTCTTGATTATAGTGAAGTGTTTTTGGGGTCTTATGTTCTGTTTCATCTTGTAGAAAAAGTAAGATGTTGTAATAGGACTCAGCGTAGAATATAAGACATATAGACAGCTTAACGTTGATCCAAAATGATGTCAAAATGTGGTTTCACTATAGAATCGAGACAAAAGCTAGAAATACAAATCTTGGCATCACTACTCTTTATATTTCGGCTACACAACTACCTTGCCTTAGCCTCCTGTACAGAAAGGTTTGCGTCTGTACAGAAAGGTTTGCGTGGCGTGTTAGATAACTACATTTGGCATTTTACGTCCCGTAAAAGATGTCTTTACGGATCAGCGAGGACCATGTTTAATTTTTTAAACGAGTAGCTGCACTTCAGTGGTACAATGGAACTAGTCTAGATAGATCCCTCTTCAGAATAATGTGGTACCTACATATACACTATATGGCCATTAAAATTGCTACACCAAGAAGAAATGCAGATGACAAACGGGTATTCATTGGACAAATATATTATACTAGAACTGCCATGTGATTACATTTTCACGCAATTTGGGAGTATAGATCATGAGAAATCATTACGCAGAACAACCACCTCTGGCCTTAATAACGGCCTTGATACGCCTGGGCAGTGAGTCAAACAGAGTTTGGATGGCGTGTACAGGTACAGCTGCCCATGCAGCTTCAACACAATACCGCAGTTGATCAAGAGTAGTGACTGGCGTATTGTGACGAGCCAGTTGCTCAGCCACCATTGACCAGACATTTTCACTTGGTGAAAGATCTGGAGAATGTGCTAGCCAGGGCAGTAGTCGAACATTTTCTGTATCGAGAAAGGCCCGTACAGGATCTGCAACATGCGGTCGCGCAGTGTTGTTGTTGTGGTCTTCAGTCCTGAGACTGGTTTGATGCAGCTCTCCATGCTACTCTATCTTGTGCAAGCTTCTTCATCTCCCAGTACCTACTGCAACCTACATACTTCTGAATCTGCTTAGTGTAGTCATCTCTTGGTCTTCCTCTACGATTTTTACCCTCCACGCTGCTCTCTAATACTAAATTGGTGATCCCTTGATGCCTCAGAACATGTCCTACCAACCGATCCCTTCTTCTGGTCAAGTTGTGCCACAAACTTCTCTTCTCCCCAATCCTATTCAATACTTCCTCATTAGTTATGTGATCTACCCATCTAATCTTCAGCATTCTTCTGTAGCACCACATTTCGAAAGCTTCTATTCTCTTCTTGTCCAAACTATTTATTGTCCATGTTTCACTTCCATACATGCCTACACTCCAAACAAATACTTTCAGAAATGACTTCCTGACACTTAAATCTATACTCGATGTTAATAAATTTCTCTTCTTCAGAAATGCTTTCCTTGCCATTGCCAGTCTACATTTTATATTCTGCCTACTTCGACCATCATCAGTTATTTTGCTCCCCAAATAGCAAAACTCCTTCACTACTTTAAGTGTCTCATTTCCTAATCTAATGCCCTCAGCATCACCCAACTTTATTCGACTACATTCCATTATCCTCGTTTTGCTTTTGTTGATGTTCATTTTATATCCTCCTTTCAAGACACAGTCCATTCCGTTCAACTGCTCTTCCAAGTCCTTTGCTGTCTCTGACAGAGTTACGATGTCATCGGCGAACCTCAACATTTTTACTTCTTCTCCATGGATTTTAATACCTACTCCGAATTTTTCTTTTGTTTCCTTCACTGCTTGCTCAGTCGCGCATTATCCTGCTGAAATGTAGGGTTTCGCAGGGATCGAACGAAGGGTAGAGCCACGGGCCGTAACACATCTGAAATGTAACGTCCACTGTTCAAAGTGCCGTCAATGCGAACAACAGGTGTCCGCGAAATGTAACCAATGACACCCCATATCATCACACCGGGTGATACGCCAATATGGCGATGACGAATACACGCTTCCAATGTGCGTTCACCACGATTTCGCCAAACACGGACGCGACCATCACGATGCTGTAAACAGAACCTGGATTCATCCGAAAAAATGACGTTTTGCCATTTGTGCACCCAGGTTCGTCGTTGAGTACACCATCGCAGGCGCTCTTGTCTGTGATGCAGTGGCAAGGGTAACCGCAGCCATGATCTCCGAGCTGATAGGCCAGTAGTGTAATTCATCGTGCGGTGATAATTCACAGCTAAACAGAATGCCAGATTTGAATTTCATTAATTATTATAAGTTTAAGTGCATAGACTTGTCAACGTCAGTCAATGATAGTGCTTCATTCAAAGTTTCGTCGTCCACGACAAACAGAAGGGAGTAAATACCACCTTCCAGGTTGATACTGCGTTCCTTGACTTCCAGAGGAGGTATTATATGACTTTTGATCTTCACAGTACATACAAACGCGTAGTAGTTGAGTTACATGAGTGGCATTTTGTAGATTATGCTGTTGTAAACATTGAAATCGCTAAGCTATGAAACTGTAGTGAAATGCAGGAATTCCTGCAGTTGTTCGACGCTTGTTGCAGGAATAGGCAGTTGTCACTCAATGTACACAAATTTAACGTGCTCTTCATAAACAGGCAGAAAGACTTATGACGATATCTTAAACGACTGCAGAACATAATCAGTGGAAGCAGTGACATCCATTACATATCTGGGCGCGATTTATAGGGAACGACCACATAAACCCAGTCGCAGGTAAGGCAGATGCCAGACGGGCATTCTTTGGAAGATTCGCAGGAACTCTAGTCCACCCATAAAGGAAGTAGCTTACAAAACTGTCGTTCGATCAGTACTTAAATGTTGCTCATCAATCTGGGATCCGTAACTCGTACACCTGCTATGGTGCAAGACACTTCTTATTACACAGAAAATATGGATACACTGTAATCAATTGATAGTTCACATTTCCAATCTGTGGTGTGTCATTGCAAATTTTAGAGCACACCAAGAGAATAATTCAGAAAGTCATAGTTCAACCACACCCGCCAGTGATCCGTAGGACAGAATTCCAAAACGTAGTCCGGTTTTAATCTAGTAAACTGCCAGGTCATAAAAGTACGGAATAAGCAAGGTAGAGACTGTAGTACAGCACGATTCCAAGCGTATTTCAGCGGCCCGGCGGCTAGATTTTATTTCCAGCTTCAATCCCTTGTGACAGCCCACTGGCGCCTCTTCAGGCCTTTTTTTGTGAATAAAAATACACTTTCATAAATAATCGACTTTTTTAAAGTTTTGGAAATAACCAAAAAACATTTCTGCTTTAGATACAGGTTAAGTACTATATGGCACAAACAATAATACCTTTATCATTAACAGAAGAAACACTAACACTTATAATTTGTTACCAAACAATTCGACATAGAAAAAGTAACTATGACCCCTGAGTGAGATCGTATTCTAAAGAATACTTTTTGTGCTTTGCATTATCATTCTTTAAATAATCAGTCTTCTAATTTTCAAGTGAAATATTACAAAAATTTAGATATTATTATGTAAAAACATTAATTTGGAAACTTTGTTCGTTGATATCAGTGTTTTTTGTTCATTAAGGATTTGTCCCGTCGCCGAAAAAACGCGTTCGCACGGCACTGATGTTTCGGCTATGCAAAATCTCCTTAACACATATGCATATACATGAGGCTATAACTGACGACGCTCGTGCCACCATTCAAACGGATCTCTTTTTCGATTTAAACACTCTTCATTGAGGTATTTATCGAGTTCGCGAATACCAGCAGCAAGTTGGTTATGTGGTCTAGTGATTTTTCGTATTTCTTGGTCATACTCGTCCATATATAGAGTCTTTTTTATTTTCATTACTGCTGCTACTAGAACAAGACGCCGAAGGGTGCCTAGCAGTAGGATTAGCCACTAAAATATCTCGATTCTCCCTCCGAAGTAACTGCACTCTGTCAACTGTATTTTTGAGGCGTTGTATTGCAACTTCACAAGCTTTTTTATTTCTAAATCGTCTCTGTCTAAATCGGGGGTCCTGAATAGTACACTCAGCGCATGTAATGTTATTCTCTAAATCTTTAAAACAGTCTTCCATGCCTTTCTTGAGCACTGATTGCACAGAGAGGCATGCTTCTGCAGAAAACTGTTGAGCAGGTTACAAAGCACGATAACTTTTGACAAAGTCACATTTCTTTCAGCACTTACTTCTACCGTAATTTCATAGAATGGACTAAGGGCGAAACTCCTATTATTCGCCAGTCACTTTCTTTTATTGTTAGGTCAGAGCGCAGAAGTGCTAACGTAGCAATCACTGCATCCTTTACCTTCAGTATTCGCTGAAGTATGTCAAAAGTAAAATTCCAGCGGGTCTGGACGTCCGGTTTGAGCTTCAGGACAGGCAGATTCATTTGCTGTTGTGTAGCAATCAGTTTTTTGTTGTTGTTGCCTTGTGTACTACGACTGAAAAACTCAACAATATTTTTAACTTGCGCCAAAACGTCAGATATTTCTTTAGTAGCTTCTTGTACAACAAGATTTAGAGAGTGGGCGAAACACGAGACTGATCGCCACTCACCACGTCTGACAGCAGATAAGAAATTTGCTGCATTATCGCTAACAATAGCAGCAACTTTGTGGGAAATATGCCAATCTGTCATAACGTCTTTCATGAAATTGCACAAGTTTTGGCTGGTATGCCGCTCTTTAAAATTAATACAACCAAGTAATGCCGACTGAAGTTTAGTCTCTTCATCTATAAAGTGGGCTACAATGGCTATATAGCTTTCATTATTCCTCGACGTCGAACCATCAGTACTGAGAGATAACGCACATACAGCTTGCACCTTCTTTTATACTTGATCCATTATGTCATTGTGAACCAAATTTTCCGATAACGTTTTTCTTGATGGAAGTTTGTAGTTTGGGCAATGAGAAACTAGTTCTATCAGTTTTCGAAAATCTTTTTCTTCCACAATTCATAGAGCGTGATGCCCTTTAGCTACCATCTTGACAACTTGTCTGTCTATTTCTTCAACCTTTCGGACTGACGGTGGTTCATTGATTGTTGGGAGGATCATTCCGAAATAACACTGTGCAGTAAGGATGTAGTTTGATTTCCTTGCAGTGAGTTTAAATTAGACATTATCGGTGGTTGTTTTTCCATCGTTATTGGGATTAAAGCGTGTTTTGTTTTCATATGCAAGGTTAAATTTTCGTTTGAGCCTCCTTCAATACTTACTAATGTTGAACAGTGGTTACATTTTGCTTTTCTTTTTGCTGTGTCTTCAGTGAAATGTTTCCACAATGAACTATGTTTCCTTTTTTATGACATCGTAATAAACAGCCTAAAACAAAACATAGCAACCCTATAATAAACAGATACGCATTATCGTACTCCACATCATCGCATTGTAGAAGTCCATTGTTATGTGATGATAGTACAAAAAATGATTCAAATGGCTCTGAGCACTATGGGACTTAACTTCTGAGGTCATCAGTCCCCTAGAACTTAGACCTACTTAAACCTAACTAACCTAAGGACATCACACACATCCATGCCCGAGGCAGGATGCGAACTTGCGACCGTAGCGGCCGCGCGGTTGCAGACTGTAGGGCCTAGAACCGCTCGGCCACTCCGGCCAGCTGATGATAGTCATTTTACATTACACATTTTAGGTACTGTACTTACCTAACGCTGCGTACGATTTTACTTCTTGTCACTATGGTTTTATGTGAGACGCTGCAGTGCAGTATACCGTAAAGCAGAAAATTCGCAGCACTGAACTATGTAACTGCAGCTGGCAGACGCTCAGCACGATATGACGCTCATTGGTGGGAGGGAGGGGGGGGGGTGAGCAAGTTTTTTTTTTCCAAGCCTACTGCGGGCTCTCGCTCCGTCTCGCTATTGTCCGTCGGTCTTCGGAAAAGAGCGAACTAATTAGCGAGGTTGTCCGTGAACTAGTTCACGTAGTTCGCCTGTTGGAGTGCTCTTCCGAACTAGTTCGTTCGCGAACTACACAAGACTACTGGCCAGACACTATGCGGCCTGCCGGTACGGCCAACGCAGTTGCTTCGCAGCCACCTGGCCGCACCGTTGAAATGCTCGTATTGTATCGTGCGGGTCACAGAGTACGGCTGTGACGCAGCTGCAGCAGGCCAGCCGCGCCTGCCAGCTCAGAGTTGTCTGCGGAATACAGATTCGCCGCAGGCCGAAGCGGCTGTGCTCACTTGCGAGCGCATTTGACTGCCGCGTGGCAGCAGTTGCGGGCGGCAGCTCTGTCATAGCGCACTACATATCCAAGTTGCTAATGAGGTTTCGGCGGCTTCCGCAGTCTGATAGCTGACGCAACAGTAGCCTCTACGGCCAGCCGCTCTTGCCTGTGTGGCTTCCCTTGCAACCGTACGCGTCGGCTACCCACCGCAGCGTGAACTCAACGTGCAGGCCGCGTTTTGCCTGTCCAGGCCTTTACTGGCTGCTGGAGGAGTCGTTGATAGTGGACGTCGCAAGGTATCGACGAAGCTGAAGGATGCCAGAGATATAACAGTACGAAATGGGAATGATAGAGGAAATAGAAAAGATCCAAAGAAGAGCAGCGTGTTTCGTTACAGGTTCATTTAGTTAGTGCGAAAGTATCACAGAAATGCTCAGCCAAGAGCGACGGCTGATGATACAAGAGCATAAGTTCCCGCAAGCGTCAACCAATATATTACTTCCTTCTTCGTATATCTCGTGAAAACATCATGAAAGTAAGATGAGAGAGATTTGAGCTCACTCGGAGGCTTACCAACAATAGTTCTATCCGTGAACCATTCGCGGCTGGAGCAGGAAAAGGGAAGAAGGGTACGGAAAAGGCAGTGGTACTGAAACACACCATAAGGAACATAGATACGTGTAGCAACTCGCTTTTGAGTGCAGCAGCTGCGTTCATGTGCTACGTCCCATCACCAACAAGCTGTTAACGACCGCATCATTGCTGATTTGGAGGAAAGGAATTTGACAGAATATGAAGGAACTTGAGGAGATATCATGTTCCTGAGGGAGCTGCTCGACAATCGATAAAATGGTACTAAGGATTTGGTGAATCCAGTAAGAGCTGTTTTGCAACACTGCAAATCGGAAAACAAGGAGTGAGCTCAGCGTTCTATCGATCTCGGCCCTCGTTGAGGATATTTGTCTGGATAATTTTCCAGGTATGTCGGTGGCGCCATCGATGGGAACAAAAGCCGCGAAGCAAGGTTTTGGTGTGGTGCGTGGAGTGAATCGACCAGGAGCGCCAGAAGTTTGGAGTTCTGAATGGTACACAAGAGAACGAATCGGCTCCTGTGAGGGCGCCGAGCCTGGTTTTGACTGTCGGTTATCACCTGCCCTGCGAAGCGGTTTCCGCGAGTGGGAAACACACCAGCGACTTGGAGGCAAATGTAAATGACGTGTGACTGGGACCTTCCGTCGGGTAGATCGCTCGCCGCGTGCAAGTCTTTCGATTTGACGCCACTTCGGCGACTTGCGCGTCGATGGGGATCAAATGATGGTGATTAGGACAACACAACACACAGTCCCTGAGCGGAGAAAATCTCCGACCCAGCAGGGGATCGAACCCGGGCCCCTAGGATTGACAGTCTGTCGCGCTGACCACTTTTTTTTTTTTTTACATGCAAAA
Source organism: Schistocerca gregaria (assembly GCF_023897955.1). Taxonomy (NCBI): domain Eukaryota; kingdom Metazoa; phylum Arthropoda; class Insecta; order Orthoptera; family Acrididae; genus Schistocerca; species Schistocerca gregaria. Next base: position 58,834,368 of record NC_064931.1, read on the forward strand.
ATCTTCGTTGAACAAACTGGCAGTACATATACAGGGTGTTACAAAAAGGTACGGCCAAACTTTCAGGAAACATTCCTCACACACAAATAAAGAAAAGATGTTGTGTGGACATGTGTCCGGAAACGTTTAATTTCCATGTTAGAGTTCATTTTAGTTTCGTCCACCTACGCTCAATGGAGCACGCTATCATGATTTCATACGGGATACTCTACCTCTGCTGCTAGAACATGTGCCTTTACAAGTACGACACAACATGTGGTTCATGCACGATGGAGCTCCTGCACATTTCAGTCCAAGTGTTCGTACGCTTCTCAACAACAGATCCGGTGACAGATGGATTGGTAGAGGCGGACCAATTCCATGGCCTCCACGCTCTCCTGACCTCAACCCTCTTGACTTTCATTTAGGGGGGCATTTGAAAGCTCTTGTCTACGCAACCCCGGTACCAAATGTAGAGACTCTTTGTGCTCGTATTGTGGACGGCTGTGATACAATACGCCATTCTACAGGGCTGCATCAGCGCATCAGGGATTCCATGCGACGGAGGGTGGATGCATGTATCCTCGCTAACGGAGGACATTTTGACATTTTGAACATTTCCTGTAAGAAAGGGTTTGAAGTCACGCTGGTACGTTCTGTTGCTGTGTGTTTCCATTCCATGACTGTTATTTGAAGAGAAGTAATAAAATGAGCTCTAACATGGAAAGTAAGCGTTTTCGGACACACGTCCACATAACATATTTTATTTCTTTGTGTGTGAGGAATGTTTCCTGAAAGTTTGGCCGTACCTTTTTGTAACACCCTGTATATACACAATGCAACAGTTCTTCAAGGTACAATTTAAACATATACAAATTATTGTTAGTTTAACAAAAATATTAGAAAAACATTAAATACAACAAAATATAACATATATTTTTTTGTGCTTGGCAAGAGGGTAGTGAAACGCCTGGGGCAACAGCAAGAGATCTGGGGTTACCGTCTTTGGCGGGGCATGGAGGTAAAAGCCCACGATTCGTTGGCTGAGGAGCCAAGCGTTTCGTTTTAGGGGGAACGTAAGACGGTGCTCGTCGGTCGGTGTCTTCGAGCTGACACTCGGGGCAGAGTGGGTAGGTGGCCAGTCCTATGCGATAACGTCGACTATTAGTTGGGAATTTGCCATAGGCTGAAACGTACCAGAGTGCAGACACAGACGACGGTAAAAAGGGTACATACACACACCCCCAAACTGATCGCCAGTTAATGTCAGTGTACTGTAGCACCATGAGGTCGCAAGGGTAGGACAGCATGAACAAAAGATAATAGGACGGGTGACTGGAAGATCGACCTGAACGTAGCTGATTTCTATGAAACAATTGGCGACATGGAACAATACTGGAGAAATAGGTGCCACGTTGATCGGTGGATCGAGAAAAGCTGGTCAGAGGATATCTAAGACCACTTAGCTACCGGGGGCGTCTAGGAGATTATTTGGCCAGTTCGACACCAGTGAAGGTATCCGGTCTCTCGCACCCTTAAGGAGTGGAAGGACGACAGCCATCCCGTCCAAGTTAAGTAACCTACACGTATGTACTTCCCTCTCGCTCTTCCCCTTCTCTCTCTCCTCCCCTGTTCCCTTCCCAGGTGTGGTTTATGCCACTCATAATTAATAGCAGCTGTTTATAAGTCATTTGCTTAAAATCTGATCCGTGGCTTTTGGCTACCTGTTGCTGCTTTTTCGGTGACTGTTAATTGTTTTTGAAATTCTGTGCTTTGTGTGAGTACTGATTAAAAGTGGATTCATAATAAATGGTAGCTGTTTAAATATCATTTGCTGAATATCTGATCAGGGAATTTTGATTAACTGTAGCTAACTGTTCAGTGACTTCTTGTGAGATTCAGTGACTGTTACTTTTTTTCAAAATTCTGTACCTTAGCTGTCTACTGAGTGACAGCGTATTTATAATTAATGGCAACTGTTTAAAGGTCATTTAGTTTTTAAAAAAATGCTCCATTAATTTTGCTAACTGTAGTTAGTTGTTTTAAAAATTCTTTACTTTTCATGTAATTAATGGCTGTTGGCTCATAATTAGTGGCAGCTGTTTGACAGTCTTTTTTCCAAAGTCTGTTCACTCAGTTTTACTGTTGACTTTTTTTAAAACTCGTTTGACTTAATAAAGGCAATTTATGTGTTAAAGATGATGAACACTGAATCATCACTTAACATTTCCGATCTGAAATGCCGTGGTTCATATATAAAACTCTCCCCTGACGTTTCGCCTTCGACTGAGGAAGGCATCCTCAGAGGACAACTGGCGAACTGCAACGAGAGCATCTGTGCAATGTCGTGGGATGCAGTGATCTGCGTCTCCATTATGTTGGACGCGAGTGAGCGCCGTATATATAAGCCATCCAGAGGGCGCCGCTGTCATCCACGTGACGTCGGCTGTGCTATGATCTCTGATACTGCCAACTTTCTCAATTGAAATTAATCGATCGACACACTGTTGCTGCAATGTTGACATCCATATTTTATCCAGCTTGATTCCTTCATCTTTTCTACTAATATTATTGCAGTGTTTAGCAATGTCAATGGCCTCTCTGTATATTCGCGCATAATAATGCGACGTATTTGCTATGACGGTCGTCTCACTAAACTTTATTTCATTATCACCTGAAACACATGTTCCGCTGCAGCCGATTTATCAGTATTTACGAGGCGACAGTTCCTTTTATGTTTACCAAGACGTGTGTTGACGCTTCTTCTTGTTGTGCCTATATAGACCTTTCCACAACTAGACGGAATTTTATAGACCCCTGCTGTAGCTAGAGGATGTCGTTTATCCTTTGAGGATCTTAAACATCCTTTTATTTTCGTGGTGGGTCTGAAAACAGTTTCCTCATCGTACTTGCTTAAAATTTTTCCAATGTGGTCAGTGACCTTACTGATAAATGGTAAGAACGCTTTCCCCTTGGGTTGGTGTATGGACCACGGCATCTCAGCCCGGAAATGTTAAGTGATGACAACACCTACCATGAGAGCCTTCATTCTATGATCAGCACTGAATCAGTTATGTGGGGCCCCAGTCCTTCCATTAGAGTGACTCGCTCCCAGATCTTCCCACCAGATTTCCTAGCTATCAACTGGTAGCCCAGAGCGTGCTTATTTTCCCTTTTCGGATACACTCAGAAGCGGAGAGTGGCCATCCTTTCCATTCTTCTAACAACGTTCTGTTACTACCTTCCCTGTGTTAATTGTAAACTGTATTTCTTTAATTACACAGTGTTTCCCAGGTAACAATCGTCAGCATGGAAGCCAGGCCGTACCCAGGAATAGGCCGCCTTCAGAAATTACAAATTAGGTAGGAAATTGGTGAGGGCGCAGTGCCTGAATTGGCTGCTGGTCTGTACGGACCTTAGCCTCTGCTTCACTAGTGAGGTAGGTGCTGTGCTCAGTAATGGTTCAGCTGCCTTGGCGGGATCATCTTACGGGATAGAAAGCCTACGTTCAAACTAGTGTATAAGATTCAAGTGCGGGCAACACTGTGGGTGAATCTCCTTGGCGATTTAAAGCAGCCATTCCTGAAAACCTCGGAAAGTGCTGCCGTTGATAGCTTAATTAGTCAATTTATGGAGCTACAGATGGTGTAGGTGATAATCCGCGCCGTCAGGAGAGTAGGCAGGAAACCAAACGAGCAGTAAATGTAATCATCTCTAATGCTTTTTCTGGGTTACCGAACTCTATTTGGCATCTTCTACAAGGGATTAACGAGCTTTGTATCGAGCAGGTTGAGTTTGTGTTGTGATTAGCGGTTCGGTTTGAAATTCACGCTGATGAACTATGCATTTCACATTGTTCTTCAGCTTCTTTATGTGGTAACCCGTGGGATTTAAAGCAGAATTTTCTCTGAAATTATGAGGAGTGAAGGATCCCATTGTGATTTGAGACAGTGCATTAATCAAATGAAATTGTCACCCAGGATTAGGCTTGAGTTGTAATGCAAGCATTTTTGGCGTGTGCAGTACCGGTCACGAGACCTTGCATAAATACACTGATGAAATCGGCACTGCTTTGCTAGCTCTGGGCTTGCAAGTAGTTGAAGGTGATGTGGTTAAAATCATATTAGGAGGCATGAAGCCTGAGGACCAGTTACATGTAGCTTTTTCTAGGAAACATACCACCTTCGTGAAATTAGTATGTTGGTTGCCGAGATGGAAGAATGGGAGGTGAGTAACTGTCTAGTCACTCCATCTGAAGGCAATCAGCAGGAGGCTGTAGGCTTTCCAGTCAGTAAGGTTAAACCTAAGATCTGTTTCAGGTATGATGGTAGTAGACATTTTGTGTGGCTATGTCTGACGCCATAGGATACCGGTGGGAAGAGTTTCCTGTCTTCCTGTTAACAATTGCTCCCACATTAGAGCAGTGCAAAATCTAATGCATTCTTATATGTATGCCCATTTGAATAATGAGCCCGTATGCGCCCTTTGGATTCAGGGAATTCTCTTTCACTACTTGATTATAATTGATACCATGAATTTGGGAATTAATGTAGAATGTCTCCTCTGTGCCTGCCCTCTCAGAGATGTCATGCGATTAATGGAAAAGAATTACCTCTAGTAGTGGAGTTGGGGCAAGTGAGGCATACCGGATATTATATAGTCTGTCAACTTTGTAATTGCTAAGGGTTTCTCAGTTAACTTGATACTAGGCTATGATTTTGTAGAGTGTACCGATGTGGTTCTTGATTGTCAAAGTCGCGCCTTTTACTTCAGATTTTATCCTAATGAAAGGATAGCATTGTGTTCAATGTCGGCTCTCTCAAACGATTAGTAATGTGCCGTGGTGGTTTATAGGGCAACGTTCGCAGAGCATTTGGACAACTTCAAACACGTTTTGTTACGTAGGGAAGCCAGGCTTACTGTCAAGCTTTCTAAGATTATGTTGGCTTGCCCTTCTATACCCTTTTTTTTGACACTTGGTTACGGCTTAAGAAGTGAGCATCGACCAGGAGCAGACACGTTCGTTCCTTGTATGACTCCCGCGCCCCCAAGAGCAAGAAGGGAGTGGCCAGTTTTATTCGAATGATGAATTTTTTCGGAACTTTGTTCCTAATTTCGCACAATTAACGGCTCATTTGAATAACTTGCGCAAGAAAGGCCAGCCCTTTCTTTGGGGGAGAGTCATCAAGTTTCAGTCACGTCGAACGATTCTCTTCAGAACATCTGGGGGAGCAGCGTCTCGTCGCCTACATATTGCCCTATGTAGTTTGGGGGCACACCAAAGTGTACTAGCAAAATCCTCGTCCTCCTCCCAGTTCCCGTTTCAATCGAATAGTTAAAACACAGTCCTGTCCCAGTAACTCAGCTTAGCCTGTTTCTACATGGGTTGCAAAAGGTGGTAGATTCTTCTCCGACTTCTACTCAGTTCCAACTTACATTGGAAAGATCACATGCGCTAAGTTGCAGGGATGGTAGTGCAGAGTCTGAGGGGCAGTTGCAAGATGCATAGGGACTACCTATAACCAAGTTGGAATTTTACTGTAGCAGATAGGTTCGAGAAAGGTGACTCGTTTCGAGATATGAGTGTGCCAGAAATATGATTCACTAGTGGCTGTAATTATTAAACGGCATTTCCACAGGATCCAACGCAGGTATATGATTGAATGGAAAACACAGATGGCATTTCTACCGAAAGCGTAGCATTAGAGATCTGAAAAGCTAGTATACATTTCTTACGACCTCAATCAGCACACCATCTACTACTGTTTGTGATCCTTCTCAATCAACCATCGCCTATAATCCAGTCAATATATCACTGAACCTCTGACATGACATCGAGACAGAATGCGTTACAAATACAGCAGAAATATCTAGCGGCGGATATGTTAGGGAGTTGCAATTATCAGTTTTATACCACACGACTTGTCCGAATCACTTTCAAAATTCGGTACTTTTTTACGATGTTGCGCCGTCGGCGAAGTGTAACTGCACTGGTGGTCTGATACTATACACTCGGGCGATCACCGTCTATATTCATTGTCACGGTATTAGTCTGGAAAAAAACACTTCATTCAGAGGTAATGCCATACGTAAATTTATAAAGCCATTATAGATTTTAACATGGATATTTGTATGCACCTGTAGAACAAAGACCGCTTGTGGTGGTAATATAGTTGTGTTTTTTAATATCTGGTGGTTTCTAAGACGATTACGCCTCTCTTTCTAAGACACGGTGTTACCACTCGCAAGAAAAAATTATGAGACGTATCTACCCATCCTTGATTCTCGGTCAGTATTATTTCGTATTGCCGGCGATGTGTTATACTTGGTAGTAGAGGGTGCGTGATAGGTTCGCCTTTAACATCAGGCTTGTAAAGTATGTGTTTGTGTTCTGGCATGTGGAAAGGAAATGACTATGTCCAGTCGTAAGGAAGGTATGGATTTGACGTAGAATACTGTGATAGCAAAGGGAAGAATATGTGAAGTCATAAGAATGGTACAGATATTTCTATTTCCAGAGCCACAACCGTCAGCAGGCTGTATTTCTGATACTTCGCTCATTGTAGAATGTTGTTCAATTGCGACATTTATTTGCAAGTATAGCGATAAAATATATATATGACCGACTGCCCAGGATAAATCTGTCTAGTGGTGCTTGTCGTGCAGAGCCGGTGTCCTGTGGCAGTAATGATTCACGTTTCCCGTTAACGGCAGGAGCTGTCCGAATGGAGAAGTCTGTTAGGAGTGTACGAATGTAGCTGACTTAAACATGTTGTCCTCTAGACGGCCAAATAGTGAGCTAATACTTAATATGTGTTGGGTAGCTTTCATGATCGTGTGGAAATCTGAGACGATTCAGCATGGACATGTGTTTGCACTGGGCCATTACCCCTCCCATGCAAATTGGTCGGTTGACTGCTTCTTCATATTTCACGTCTTTATTTAGTTGAGAGAACATCCATTGTGGGTGTGCATCTAGCAGGTGAAAGACAGATGGAAGACACGTTTGCTGGTTCTCTAGACATCAGAAACACCTTACTTGACTTTGTAAATTATAGGGATGGTTTGGAATCTGTTACATCACCGACATCAGTATTCGCTAGTGGAAATATCAGTTTTCTTGATTTTTTTCGAGTTCTCACGTAAAAGTCTTCGCAGACGGGGTGAGTTTCTAGTTACTCCGTGGTTTACAGCACGCTCCACTTCGCTAAAGTTTCGAGTTTGTAGAGATATAATTTCCACTCCATATCTTCGAAGTTACGTTGTGTGAGTGATCGGTAGGATACTGCTGTGTGCTTGATATTGAGATGTATAGCGTAAATGGTATAATATTGTGGAAAACCATGTGAAAATCATGTGTCCTTGTAATCCTAGAGTCTGGTGATGTGTGAAGAAAAGCAAGTCCATTATAACTATCCGGGCTGTTATGCCGTGGTCGGTTGATGAATTTTGTCTCAATTCCCAACGTTTCGTCTCCGACTGCAGGAGACATCCTCAAGGGGGTCCGTAGTTTCTGAAGATAAAGCGACTGTCCTATTCGGGAAAGGCACAACGCATTTTCAAACGGACTGAGGAGGCCTTACTACGAGAGCGCATTCAGCAGACCGGACGGGACTTGACAAGCACAAACTGTAAGTTAATGTCTCTCCATATTATGATCAGTAATAAACTGTGCAACAGTGACTAGGATAAAATTGATAGACTACTGCATGATACCATGGGGAAGCGTATGTTGACAACGTCTAGTAGACAGAAGAAGTTTGTTAATCTGCTACCTAATCAGACTGTTCGGCATTTAGACGTTTCCCGGACCGTTATCAATTTGTCCAAAGTTTCGTTATCTGAAGATGAGACATCTGTACTTGCCAAGAGAGGAAATTTTGCTGTTAGTCCGCGTTTTGTGCCCACGGAAGAAATTATAGCCAGTGTAGAAGCAGGAATTCGGAGTGTGGATTCTGTAACAGCTGAAGAAATCCGTATAGAAACAGTGAGAATATTAGCCAACGCAAAACCACCGAAAAGTAATATAACTGTGGGTGAGAGAAGAGCTTTAAAACTCCTGAATGACGAAGATAGTATTTTGGTTCTCCCAGCTGACAAAGGAAGCGCAACGGTGGTTATGGATGTGACCGACTATCAGGGTAAAATTACTGATCTACTGGATCCGCAAGCATATAGGAAGCTGAATAAGGACCCCACTAACAACGTTCTCAGAACTGTGTCGCCGTTAATAAAAACGTCCTGCATTGAAGAGAGTCTACAGAAAAGTCTCTGCAATTCGGTTGCGCTACCACAGAGGCTTTATGGATTGTCCAAAATTCATAAAGAAAATGTGCCGTTAAGACCGATACTAAGTGCCATTGGTTCGCCCACGTACTCGTTAGCCAAGTTTTTTTTTTGACTACGCTGTTGAAACCACACGTGGGCCGTTCGGACTCTTATATAAAGAATTCGACACATTTCATCAGCAGATTGAATGGCATAGTGGTCCAGCCGGAGGACATATTGGTCAGCTTCGATGTGGTATCGCTGTTTACCATGGTTCCATTTAATGATGTATTGGAACAGCTCGATGGAATTTTCCTGCCGATATTTCAGAACTGTTTAAGTGTTGTTTGACGACCACATACTTCAAGTGGAATGAATAGTTTAATGAGCAAACGGATGGCGTGGCTATGGGAAGCCCCCTAAGTCCCGTAATTGCAATTTTTTATGGAGAAACGCAAAGAACAGGCCTTAGGTACTGCCAGCAAAAAACCAAATCTATGGTTCCGGTACGTGGATGACACGTTGTGCTGTGGAGACATGGTAGGGAGGAACTAAGCCGGTTCCACGAACATCTAAACAGTATAAACACGAGAATTCAGTTTACAATGGAGGAGGAGGTAGACGGCAAATTACACATCCTCGATGTTCTTGTTTTTAGAAACTAAAATGGTAGTTTGGGTCACTCAGTATACCGCGAACCCACGCACACGGACCGTTATTTGCACCGGGATTCGAACCACCAACCACAACAGAAGCGGGGTGTTATTAAGACGTTAACGGACAGAGCTAGAAATATTTGTGAACCTGAGTTGCTCATCGCTGCGATGGAACATCTCCACAATGCACTAATGAAGAACGGATATTCGTCCGCCGAAGTAAAACGTTCGTTGAGGCAGCCACGCAGAAATCATACTGACGTACAGGCTACTGTAAAATCTAAGGTTTTCCTACCGTTCGTTAAAAATATAACGGAAAGAATAGGGAGGATCTTGAAGAAGCGGAATATTACCGTAATTTAGAAGCCCACCAGGAAGATACAGGAATGCCTTAAGCCTGCCAAGGACGCTCGCAAACCTTTGGAAAAAGCTGGAATGTATAGGACCCCATGCAGCTGTGGTGATGTTTATGTGGGTACCACTAAAAGAACTGTTTCTAAACGTTTGGAAGAGCACAAGGGAAATTGTAGAAGAGGAGAAACGAAACGATCAGCTGTTGCGGAGCATGCGTTCCACCCAGGGAACTACAATATTCGTTTCGAGGAGACGCAAGTACTACCGGCCACAAACGGATACTACGAAAGGCTCTACAGGGAGGCAATCCAAATTGCTAAACACCCAAATAATTTCAACCGAAAGGAGGAGGGCGTGAAATTAAACGGTATATGGATGCCGGTGTTAAAGAAGATGTCTACCATCCGTCCACTACTGGGTGATGGCAACGGCGATCGACGGCGACGGACAGCGGCCAATTGCACTGACGTTTTCAAAACACGTGACGTCAAGCCGCGGCGCGGTAGCGCGCGGACAAGGAATTTAGCGGCAGTCAGTAGCGAGCCAGTGGGTGTGTTGGACCTTCCATCGACCTACGGACCCCCTTGAAGATGTCTCCGCAGTCGGAGACGAAACGTTGGGAACAGAGACATTTTTGTAGAAAAGCAAGCAAGCAGGTCAGGTCCGGAAACAGTGACACGTTTGTGCAGAGGGGAAACGAGCCCGTCGTTGCATAACAGTTTTGAGAGTGAGTTTGATCCACTGAGGACACTCTGGACACACGCTGGGAACTGGTGACTACCCGACCTCCTGGGAAATATCTAGTGCCTATACCTAAGGTGCATGTGCTTATGCTGTCTGTCTTTATGGTACATGTACAAATGATGTAAAAGGGACGATTTTGTAAGTTTACTACATCGACACGGTATGCGGTGATATACTGCTGGGTTGGAGATGGGTTTCACGCTCTGATATTCAAGCTCCTGTCTTTAGTCGGAGAGCACTGAAATTGACTAAGAGTGTTTCTGTATTTAACGTTACGTAGGGGCACTTTGCAGGGTTTAATTGTCGGTGCAATATGGCGATTTGTATTAAATACTTTTTTGCCATTGAAAGTCTCATCTGCAGAAAGAAAGAAAAGACAGACGGTGCTTCCACATTGGTGGCATCAGTAATTCGGCGGGTAAATTCGATAAGAATCAATAATAATGCTCCATTCATTCACAAGACATCCTTTGTGCTGGGATATAGGAGTCTCTACATAGCGGTGAGAACATTTGCATATGCTGGAAGCAGGAATGGTAACACGTGATAGATGGGGTTCCACGTTAGGATCGTGAACAATGCTTTTGGCGTTATTCCGCGCTGTTTCCACAAACAGGTTCTGTTAGGGCAAGAAATTCCATGCAGCCAAGTTGAGAGATCATGAAAGCTCCTACAAAAGCGAGAGTTAACTACTGTATTTCTGGGACACTGTACAATTTATGAGAGGTCGATAGTCGATGTGGTTTTTATTTTACATAGCCATGTCATATCAGTATAACATTGAGAACCTTTTTAGATGCATTTGTGATGGTGAGTAGCTACGTGCGCGCATTTTGCGGCGATGCGTCAGCCACGCTGGGCAGGTAACCATGCATGCACGGATAGATGCAGCTCAAATGTCTCGTTAGGATCATGAGGAAGAGAAAGCAGCCTGTGCTTTTCTGGGAAGCAATGGAACAGATTTTTGCAGTTTCTGCGAGGGTGAGTCTACCCTGCAATTAGGTCTTTGCTCCCATTCTCAGTGGCAGAACAGTGTAGTTGAGTAAGAGTCTTTCTGTATTTGACGATATGTAGGGCTCTTCTGCAGGGTTTAACGTCAGTGCAAAATGGCGGTCAGTAAATAATAGTTTTGGTGCTGAAACTCATGTCTGCAGGAAACAATGGTGGACAGTGCTCCTACACCAGCTGCAGTTTGATGGGTAAATTCAGTGATGAATGGACTGTCCCAGTAGGATCACAGTGGAACATATTTCTATAGTGCGACCTGTCACATCAGTATAACATCTCTCTCTGCACTGGACCCTCACCACAGCTGCTCATCATCGCGTCAGCAACGGGGCCTATGTGAACACGTATTTCGACAGGAATTTCTCACGTGTCAAGTATTAAAGGGATGCTGGTGCCTCATGCATGCGGGACCCGAACGGAGACCTGTGCATGGCTTGGCAGTTGACGGCTGCGTTTTCTCTGGAGCATCCCGACTTCTGGGAGCGTGTGCGGTAGCATCCTGTGCTGCGGTCCAATGGATTGGGGGGGGGGGGGGGGCAGTGTGTGTGCACGTTGGAGCCTTTTTTTTTTACGAGTTGTTTGTGTGTCTGTTGCATTATTTTGCTAGCAGGTCTGTAGGCTGTGCTATGCGTTATTTGGACAATTTACAAGTAGTGAATGTGTCTGTACAGCGTTTTACGTGCATTATTTTTATAATTTAGGAGTTGTTTCCGTGTCTGTACTTCAGTGTACTGCATTATTACGGTGATTTATGAGTAGTTGACAGGTCTGTATGCTGTGTGATGCACTATCATGGTAATTTATGATTTGTTTGCATGTCTGCACATCAGTTTAGTACATTATTTACGAGTAGATTGCAGGTCGGCAGACTCTGTATTGTGACCCCATGCACATCAGAGTGAGTGTTTTGTATCAGTGTAATAAATATACCATGTCAAATCTGTCCCTAAATGAATTGTCCCAAAAATAAATAAAGTACACTCCTACCTCTCTCCAGCAGACCAGAACTGGCTGAGTCCTTTTTCCTCCACTATCACCTGCCCAGATTGCCATCTTGGATTATGTCACAGAAGGGACTACAGCGCCCTCTGGTAGCAGTACTGTGTACTAAGTCAGTTGGACTCTGGATCTTGTGGTGAACACACTTGATGGTGGCACTCTCTCTAATTGTTTAAATAAAGAGTGCATGCAAAAATAAAGACTTATGTCCAGCAGAAGCTGAGTTCCTTTTTCCGCCATCCCCCCTCCCCCCACTCTCGGCCACCATCTGGAATTACGTCACAGGAGAGGCAACGGTGCCCTCTTGTGGCAGTAATGTGTACTAGGTCAGTTTGCCTCTGGACCCCGTGGCCAACACACTTGATGGTGGTACTGGCTCTAATTGTTCAAATAAAGACTGAAAAAAAAGACATGTCCAACACAGGCCATATCTTTTTCCCACCAGTTCCTAGGAAGAGGTTGCAGTCGGATGACTTAGGTTAGTGGAGGTAGCCCAAGTGTCCTTCTTTCCCGTCATTTTCTTATGTTAGTGGAGCTAGCCATTGTGTGTTGCATTGTCCTGATGGAATTTGAACTTCCCACCAGGGGGGCTGGCTGGGGGACATATCACTTTTCCGCTAATTTCTGGGAGGGAGGGTGGAAAGGGAGGGGGGCTTATCAGAGGGGGCAGAGGATAATTAATTGATCAATTTCATTAAGTAGTCAATCAAATGGTTCAAATGGCTCTGAGCACTATGGGACTCAACTGCTGTGGTCATTAGTCCCCTAGAACTTAGAACTACTTAAACCTAACTAACCTAAGGACATCACACACATCCACACCCGAGGCAGGATTCGAACCTGTGACCGTTGTAGTCGCACGGTTCCGGACTGCACGCCTAGAACCGCGAGACCACTGCGGCCGGCCAGTAGTCAATCAAATTGATAAGAGTGAGAGAAGCTATCCAGTAACTCAGACCTGAAATAGTACATGTAGCAGCGAGTGGTGAAGGTTTCTGAGGGGGGAGGGGAGTGGGAGGGAGCAGGGGAGAAATAGGTTAAGTCCCCATCAATCAAAAGGAAGGATCCTTTTAGCAGAACAATAGCTTAAGGACCTGTCAATTAAAGGAGAACAATAGGTTAATGACCTGCCAATCAAAGGAGTACAATAGGTTAACTACCTGTAAATGAAAGGAGAACAAAAGGTTTGCCCCTGAATGTGTGCCTACCCCTGATGCATGCAACCCGCACTAACAAAATGGGCTCGTATGAACTTTGACCAATTTCTTCCATCCATCTGTTGAATACAATTTGAAACAAGACATGCCCGACCAGGCAACATGTTTCCAGTCATCAATAGTCCAATGTTGTTGACAAGCTCAGGCGAGGTGTATAGCTTTGTGTCATCTAGGGTACACGAGTGGACCTTCAGCTCCGAGAGCCCATATTGATGATGTTTCGTTGAATGGTTTATCACGCTAACTCTTGTTGATTGGCCAGCATTGAAATCTGCAACAATTTGTGGAAGAGTTGCACTACCGTCACGTTGAACGATTCTCTTCTGTCGACATTAGTCCCTTTCTTACAGGATCTTCTTTTGGCAGGAGTGATGTTGGAGATTTGATGTTTTACCGTATTTATTATATTCACAATAAACTCGTGATATGGTCGTACGCGAAAATCCCCACTTCATCGCTACCTCAGAGATGTTGTGTACCATCATCGTGCACCGACTAAAACACCACGTTTAAACTCACTTAAATGTTGATAATCTGCCATTTTAGCAGCAGTAACCGATCTAACTACTGCGTCAGACACTTGTTGTCTCATATATGTGTTGTCGACCACAGCGCTGTATTCTGCCTGTTTACAATATCTGTGTTTGAATACGCATGCCGGTACCAGTACATAGACCGTAGGGAATTTCTGCTCGATACTGGTAATCACGTGTTGAATTGGGTATCCGCCCGCCCCAGACATATTGGTAGGGTTGGTCATTGTTCAGTGACTCTTACTTGTTTTTAAAATTCTTTCCCTTCACTGTCTACTGAGTGACAGTGGTTTCATACATAATGACAGCTCTTTAAAGATCATTTACTTTAAAAAAATTTTCAGCGATTTTTGTTGACTTTAGTTAACTGTTTTCAAATTTCTGTACTTTTGGTCTATAATTAATGGCTGTTGGCTCATAGTTAATGGCAGCTGTTTATAAGTCTTTTTCTCTAAAGTATGATCAGTTAGTTTTACTGTTTATTGTTTTTAAAACTCATTTGACTTTAATAAAGGCCATTTATGTCATTTACGTTTTAAAAATGATGAACTCTGAAGCAGTTATGTGGGGACGCCAGTACTTCCATTAGGGTGATCTATCTCAAATCTTTCCACCAGAATTCCCAGTTATCAAGGAGAACGATTAGGATTTAATGGCCTGTTAATGATGAAGACATTAGCGATGGAGCACACGCTTGTACTGGGGACTCATGAGGAAGAGATACAGCTCTGTTCTTTTTAAGAGACCATCCCAACATTTGTGTTATGGATTGAGCAGCACAATGGAAAATCTAAACCCGAATGGCCGGAAACGGATTTGAGTCTTCCAGAATGCGAGTTCGTTTTTTCACCACTACACTGTCTTGCTTGGTGCAACGCCTTTGGCTATGCAACAGTAACTAGTTAATGATAAATCAATTTCTGAATGCAGTGTAGGTGGAATACACTGTTGAGTTAGCATGGTCCATTGATATTCTTGTTTAGACATCTTTGGGAGTCGTTGCTATGAAGCAAACAACTGGAAATTAGTAAGATGTTGCCTAATAAACGTCGACTCTGCTGACTCTCCTGGGTAGTTTCTGACACTACTGCCACATCTAGCGATATTCATTCGTTTTTAGCCACTATTTGGTGGTTATTTGATTGCGAGTGCTGAACATGTGGGCTTGAGAGGAAGACTTCGCGTTTTTTTTTTTTTTTTTTTTTTTTTTTTTTTCGCTGAGAAGGTGTACTCTCGATGGGATCTCAGGATCCTGTTGTCGGCAGAAGGCAGTCAGTGAGTTTCATTATGAGAGGTGGACCTCCCTAGGGAGATGATCAGTTTTTTATGAATTTGAGGCTGTGGACTGCTTCATTGGTTTGTGAGCAGAGCTGGCGTCTGACCTACATGAGGATAGGGACACCGTGCCGCCACTGCCATCCCCAGAGAATAATTGGGTGTGTCATTTTTGCCTTTTCTACACGAACATCAAAGGTGCCACCTGGCCAGCGTGAGAAAAACGGCTGCTTCTGATCCAAAATTTTGGTCGTCCAGTGGATCTTAGTTGCCCCGCCCTAATATATGGCATGAAGAAGCTGACTCATCGAGGTACTGTCTGGTACCAACTTCCAGTTTGTTAATGTGTGTTTTGTACGTCAAGAGTCTGAAGGTTTTGCTGTTTCATCTATGGACCACCATATGTTGCAGACTGGTGCATGCTAATTGTTGTTGGAGAAAGTATCGCAATTGCAGTAGCATGAATCACTTTCTGAGCAACTCGCTACTTGCTTACTTCGGAACACAGCTTGTGTTGCTCAGTTTAGCTGTAATTGGTCGCTATTGTTGTATCATAATCTCTGATTCCACTAGCTGCCCAGATGAGGAGATCTTGTTGCACTTTCTCCATGCAGTCTTCCTCACTTTTTGGTACCTCCCTAAAGTTTTAGCGTCATTACGTAATTTGATTTTAAGTTATAAAGTACTTTGTTCTCTGGTAACTTTTCGCTGACGAGAGGAAAAACATCTGTTCATCTCAGTCTTTACTTAGAGTTCAAGATTCTTTAAATTGTCTACTAGTTTCCATGACTAGGTGACCACTAATAATAAATATAACCTGATGCAAACCAAGGGTTGTTATCCTGGCACTGACGGGACTATCGTTGTGCCCATTGGCCAAACCAACGATCATTATTCAACGGAGGTAACGAACATTGAACTCACTTGTCTTGTTTGATTATAAATGCGTTTATTGACTAGGGAGAGCTGTGTCGATTTCCCTTAGGATTATAAGTTTACTTTGTGTTGTTTCATGACTGTTTGGCTTACAGGCATGTAGTACTCAAACACAATATTTAGAAACATTGCACACAAATGTCAATCATTAATAAAATTTCATATCGACTCTTATCCAGGATCTTACGTTGGTTCCATATGATATGTTGCAATTAGAAGTGCACAGCCAGACAAAGGTTGGGGATGCAAAAAGTTGTAGCGTCTATTTTTGTTTCATGTTGTAGCTTGTGCATTCATCTGCAGCTGCAGCATATGCTATCATGATGTGGGGAACTATGTGTTGTTAATTTTTTGTTTCTTATCTATGTACATGTATTTTAGAGGATTTTATTGGTCAATTTTGCATCACGTGTGAAGATTCTTTGTATTGTGTGTGAAAATATTTTTGTGCTAGGTATCATTCACTTATTTTAAATCTATGATAAGGATAGTTCACTGTGTAACAGACATTTTTTATTTATTTTTTAAATGGATAGAGCTGGTCGTGATCTAGAGGGGTATGGAAAGTTTTAACAAGGAATATTCAGTGGAATGACACGAAAGCATGTCGCCATTCTATGAGGTGGAGGCGTCAACAGCAGTTGCTTTGCCTGAAATCCAAAAAACCGCACCTACGACAGAGCAGAGCTAACCTACCGCGACTTTCAAAATGCAATTGACTATAGCGCAGAGCAGCTGAAATTTCGGAGATAGGGAAATGGGAGAAGGTAGGGAACAAGCAAATGCGGATAGAAAACAAGCAGAGGCAGACAGGAAAGAAGCACACGAGAGAGACAGGAAGGTCGAAGAAGATAGGTTAAAAGCAGAAGTAGACAGGACTGAAATGTGGGAGGAAAAAACTGGATTAGGGAAGAGTTGGCTACGTATGAAAAGAATTCGACGGGCGATTGAAAGCAGTGGATGAACAGCTGGTGAGGGTTTCAAAAGTGGTAGAAAGCAACCTGACCAGGCTGGTCCAGGCCGAGTCTAATTTAAAGAAAGTGGAGGAAACTAACAGTAACTTTCTACGTCTTCCTCTGTCGTGCACCCATGCTAACTGCTGTTCATCTGATTCGAAGGCTGGAATTATAGCGAACACCCTGCAACAATCGTCGGATGGGTCCCGGCTGGACGGCATTTCTTGGGTGATCTTGCCTTCTGTGACGCACAAGTTTGCATCTGTCCTTGGACACCATGTCCGTCCCTACATGCGGTTTGTTTTCTCTCGCCACGATGGCATGTACCAGCAGGACAATGCAACATATCACACAGCTCACAGTATATGTGAGTGGTTCGAAGAGCGGCAGAATGAGTTTACGTTACTCCGCTAGCCAGCAAATTCCCCAAATTTAAACACAGTCGAGAATTAGTGGGACCACCCAAACCGAGCTGTACCCGCCATGTACTTCAACCGAGAAACATAGCTCACTGGAGTCGGTATGGCTCCACATAAAATATGAGTTCATTACATTAATCAATAAAAGATTTACTTAACTTTGACACCCTTCTTTGCCACAGGAGTGATGGCTAATTCACAACTGTTATGAACCAACAAAACATCACTTGATACAGTAATTAACAAACTGTTCTCGTGAGGTAACATATTCAACATTTTCTGAAGTACAAGTTCATCCGAAACTTAAACAACTCGGTGGTCTTACATCAAGGTGTTGACTCTTTCAGACGCAGTCACGAAGTGGGCTGAGCTCTCTTCCGCACGTATCACAGCGGTCGGCGTTGCAGATGGCGGTTATTCAGGCTTTTGACAGGTGGTCATGTTAATGTGACTAGACAGTGTATTAAATGGCGAAGAGGCGACCTGCCAAGTCGTCCTCTCTTGGCTCGTATTCTCTACAGATCAAAGCAATTCACATAATATAATATCAAAGTTTGCGCGAATCAGTATACGAAAATATCACTTCTGCCAAAACCTAACGTTGTACCTTGTCCACTGTGCTCTCAAGAGCCGCGCGGGATTAGCTGAGCGCTCTGGGCGCTGCAGTCATGGACTGTGCGGCTTATCCCGGCGGAGGTTCGATCCTCCCTCGGGCATGGGTGTGTGTGTTTGTCCTTAGGATAATTTAATTTAAGTTATGTGTTAGCTTAGCTACTGATGACCTTAGCAGTGAAGTCCCATAAGATTTCACACACATGAACATTTTTTTGTTGTCAAGAAATTACGGTGTCTATTGCAATATTCTGTTATTTCTTGTCATTGATCCTCTTGGCATCCGTATTCCTGGGAATTAAACGTATAGATATTCTAGTGCGTTATTTGAGTGTATCTCCCTTACGCAAAGCCAGAAGATGATATAGCCCCTTGAAACCTCGCACACTCAATTACAACATTACATAGTTGTACGAGCACTACTGAACGCCTTTGGAAATGATTAGCTCAAATTGTTAAGCTCGGGTTGTTGAGATTTTACTTCTGGACCGTTTTCGCCCTATAACCTGTATAGTGTGAAAGGGTACAGTACCGCCCGACATTGAAAATAGGTACAACATTCTTCGTTATTCTTGTCATAACAACATATTTTTTGTAATAATAACTCAATTTCACTTAATACACCGAAGCCGGATACCAGTGTAGGAAAGAAGGATAATTTCTTTATTTAATTGATCACATGTGCACTCCCACAAAATAAATGCCTACATGCAATTTGGTGAGCTCTGTGAAGTGAATGAATGTATGGCCGTCTGCTAACGGCAGATAGTGAATGTGAATATATGATCATCTTTGAGACGGTCCTTTGGCCACCTTTGGTGGAACCAAAGAGATGAAATTTACCTGAGCTTTGAGCACCCGAAATGTGGCTGACCAATACGGTAGCAAGGTGCTCCCCCACTTCGGCAGAGGTGCGAGATGACCTGAAGAACGGCCATGTTTTCAGCATTCTGGCGCTGGATCTTGTGTTGGTAAGACCTGTCTTAGGTGTGCTCCATAAAGACAAAAGAGTGGGGTAGAATGGTATGCATGTGGAATACTTAAGAGTAGTTTGGAATAATAATTTCTCTATTTCAGGGACTTTTGTGGGGAGAATTAAATGTCAGGCAGGTAATATTAAGGTGATCGTAGTAATCTTCGGAAGTGACCAACGGTCACTATGAAACCACGTGTAGCAATAAGTTGAAATACTTCCGAGTTCTGAAGTTAAGCTGAATTACTGGCGTGTGTACTATAAGTTGTAAATATTTAAGAAATGGTGTGCACTTCCACGTGGTGAGTACTGTGTGAATCTCAATCTGTGTGCGAGACAAAGGATAAAGAGAAGTACTCGTCCCTGGTATCAGTTGAGGCCTCGCGTGTGTGATGAATAAGTTCTTAATATTATTTTGCGTGTTATGTTTCCGTGTGACGCTTGATTCAAACTATAATACTCTGAGAGTGAAGCAAGGTGAGTCAGCCGTCTATCCAGCAGCGCCACTTGGCTTGCATTGCACAGAAAGACGTGCATATATCCTCCAGAGTTCATAGCAAGGAAGAAAAGTTACGAAGTGGGGCAGTGTCGTGTGAAACTGGGATGAATACTAATTGAAGTGGGAAAGCTGAAAGTGAAGTGATTATAACGTTGTGATTTATCTTTGTGTTGTATTCCATCTTGCCAGTGTGGTGTATTCCATGTAATTTATGTATGTGAGGTTTGCATGGGAGAGTAGCAATATAGTTTCAGAGGCAGTGGCTTATGCATGTTCCTTTTTGTACCGCTCGGTCTGGAGGAAATTTTCGTGATGATGGGTGTGCGAGTCTAAGTGTGAGATATAGCAAAAGATCCACCATCCTATCCAGAAAGTCACTGTAGTGTTAGATAATTACGAGACCATAAGATAGAGAATCACCAATGTAAAGCCATGCCCACTGGGCGGAGTTTTTCATGTGCAATTGTCGTAGAAAATGTACTGGTGTGTTTAGGTTATAGAATTTATCGGAATAAAAAAGATAGTGAAAAGAAAAAGATTGGTGGCCTTTTCCTTCGAATAGCATGTTGTCATGATATCCGGAATTTATAATGTGTGCGCCATTCATATTCAGTGCGATGGCCACGTGTTGATAAAAGCCGTTAAATAAGAAAGAAAATGTGGTATTGCCAGTGCGTAGTGAACTGTCAGAGTTCTGTAAATTACTAATAGTCAGATGTGCGTTTCCGTTTCCGTTTACGTAATATTCAAACAGGAGAATAGCTTGTAGCTTAATTGTGTGTACTAAGAGTTCATGTTACTCGATAAATAAGAATGAGTCCACTGGCTTAGCAGACCACTCATCTTGCAGGCCTGACTGCTTGATGCTACAGTATGAGCAAGGCATGTGGGTGCCTCTCAGGTGTTATCCAGCGCTTTGATGTTGCTGCAGCTTGCAGTCGGAAAACTGGTGTAATGCAATTCCTACGCTATATCCTGTGTAGTCTCTTCATTTCTGAATAACTACTGCAATCTACATCCATGTGAACCTGCTTACAATAAACAAGCCTTGGTCTCCCTCCACAATTTTTACCTCTCCATCCCCCTACCCAAATTTCCCTCCATTACCAAACTGACAATTCACTGATGCCTCCAACTGGTCCTATCAACCGAGCCCTTGTTTATTCAAATTGTGCCATACATTTCTCTTCTCTCCAATTCTATTCAGAACCATCTTATTAGTTGTCCGATCTACCCATCCAATCTTCGGCGTTCTTCTGTAGCAGCACATTTCAAAAACTTGTATTCTCTTCCTCTATGAACTATTTATCTCCTAAGTTTCACTTTCATACAAGATTACACTTTATAAACGATACCTTCAGAAAATACTTCTTAATATGTAACTTTGTATTTGTTATTGACAAATATCCTTTAAACAGAAAAGCATATTTTGCAACTGCCAATCTGCTCTTTATATCTACAATCTCTGCATCAGCATCGTCAGTTATTTTGCTGCACAAATAGTAAAAACAATCTTTCCTAACCTAATTCCCTCGGCGTCACCTGATTTGGTTGACTGCAATCCGTTAGCCTTGATTTACTTTTATTGATATTAATCTCATAACTTCTTTTCAAGACACTATTGCTTCAAACTGATCTTGCAAGACCTTTTCTGTCTCTGATAAAATAACACTGTCACCGGCAAAATCTCATGATTTTTATTTCTTTTCCCTGAACTTCAGTTCGTTTTCTAAATTTATTACTGAATTTGCTTTCCTGCTTGCTTAATGTAAAGACTAAATAGAATGAGGGATAGGAAGCCCTGTCTTAGTCTCTTCTCAACTACTTTTTCCATCTGTTCTCCTTGTATCTAGCTGTTATTGTACTATCGAAGAAAGAGTACGTAGTAGCTGCTTCCTTTGCCTATAGTTTCACATTTTAAATGGTACAGCTGAAAAAGTTGGTGCCCGTTGTTTTAGGCGAGGTTCCAGCGAATATTGTTTAGGTGGCTCAGTGAGTTTCGGCTCGCAGGAGGTCGATGAGAGTGGCCTTTGTGGGGGCCCTATTGTGCTTCCGTCACGAGCAGATGCGCTGCCGAACTGCGTGCGACGGTTGTTCCTCAATATGGCTCGTGCTGTGGTGACCGCAGTCCTCACACAATCTTGTAGATGGCCTTGAACAGGTGTCGACGTCTCGTGTGACTTCAGTGCCATTACAGCTCTAAAATGAGCGAGCAGATAATTTTTTGGCCTAGCGTAGAGCTGACGTTGATCTCAATGGTCATTTTTAACTTGATACATTTTGTGCTGGTTATGGCGCACAGTACACAAGTATTTGAAAATAGTTCGTATTTCAGAAAATAATTATTTCTTTACTACCGGTGTCGGTTATACAGGGTGTTTTAATATTCATGTTACACATTTCTGGAAGTTGTAGAAGTGGCTCAGTAGATCAAGTTTTACTTAGGAACCAATGTTCAGAAACGTCATCCAACAATGCTGCAGCGCCTCAAAGTTATAGGCGTCGGCAGCTGTAAATTTATGTATATACGGGGTGACTCAGTGACGATGTTACAAAGTTTCTGGGATGATGGAGGAGGATAAATGTATCGATTTGGCTAGGGTTCCCTGTACAGGAAACGAACGAGTCGAAAGTTATAAGCGAAAACCGTTATGCTACCTTTGACAGTTGAATACATGTACTGGTACTGTTGTTGCTAAGATTTTAGGGTCCATAACTTTCTGAGGTGGCAGTATGGACCGAAACGAGAAAAAATGTCGTGCAAACATGAGTTCTAAAATCCATACCTGAGGAGCTATGAGCACTTGTTCACCTTCACTGCTGTGAAACACATCTATATTGGAGGAGGGCCTGTAACTTTGACGCTCTGTAGCGTAGCTGGATGACGTTTCCGGACAAGTGTTCCTATGCAAAACTTAATCTACTAAGTCCCCTCTACAACCTCTAGAAGCGTTTAACATGAACGCTGTATAATCTTCTTCAGGTATCACAAAATTATTAACACCATACATGACAATGTTCTTACTGTGGCGTGAAATAAAATAGAAGTCACCTTGCGTCACTTCTTTCAACAGTGAAATACATTAAACAGTCAACATTAAAATGTAATGGCACGGTTAAATCTTCGTAAACAGTTAGAATCAGGTTTGCAACTTTTCATGGGGTATACAGTCATTCTTCCCGAGCTCCATCGCTGAACATAAAGGGAAGACTCCATAATATGTAGCATAGTAGCAAGTACCCTCTCCAGTGCAATTCACAGTGGTTTGCAGAGTACAGATGTAGATACAGATTTCGATGCGACGTAGATGCGTGTCACTGCAGAAAGTAACAGGTGATGAAATCAATAAAAGGCGTTTATCCAGCAGTAGGTGCCAGATGGATTACAGTGGTGAGAACGATGATGATGAGGATCTACTCATTGCAAACAAAATTGGACAGTGTGCATCGATCTCAAAGGAGGCTGCACTGAAAAACAATGATATTTTTGACGTAAGAAATAGTCTTTCACTGTCAGACTGAAAATTTTCTTCATTCGATTGTATACACGAGTATGGGTTTTCAGTCTCAGTCCTTGGAAAAACACGATGTATTTCCTTTTTATATTTTCCCAGTCATGTTTCGACACCTATGGGTCATGTTCTATGGATCTCGATTTACTGCTGTAAAAGTACTGCACAAAGTTAGTGGTTGTTTTTCCATTTCAGACCTAAATATGTAACAATTAAATTTCTTAATTTTTTTTTATTTCTCGCCTGAAACTTCATTAATTGGGGCAGTGGATCTCTACAGGTCTATTTGCATTTACACCTTTATATAGTTTTATGGCACAGAATCTGCAAAGTACTCGGAATAATTTGCTTAGAGAGTTATGCATACTGAAAACACTTTTCCGAGAGTAGTAATGTCCTGTACTTAAATTTTGTACCATGTGTTGTATCGTTGGCGTGTTTTGTTGTTTGGTCGCAATTACATTCAAATTTTTTCACATCTTTAACGCTTCACCATCCTCTGGTATCTTAAGTTTTCATACACAGAAGTGGACTGGAGAGAAAACTTACGTCGCTATACTTATCGACAGACGCCATCTTATTGTTGCCGCTCACTTGTTTCTCGTACCCGTACAGTGTGGCGCTGATTCTGAATATTTGGTGCAAGTTTTCATGGTGCGTCTGCTAGGAGAAAAACTTATTATTATATCGTGTGTGTATGTGTGTGTGTGTGTGTGTGTGTGTTTGTGTGTATGAGAGACAGAAAGAGAAAGGAGAGAAGGCGGGAGGAGGAGAGAACGGAGAGGCTGAGAAACAAGTGTTTTTGAATAAAAGAAGATATTTGATGTACAATGTTTTCTTTGAGAAAGCGTCTTGGTGTATTTCGTTTGGTGTTGCAGACAGTGTTCTCTCGCGTACTGTTGTGTATTCTTTCAAAACTTTCTGCCCTTATATTACTTCTTTTTGTGTATGGTAGTTCTTCTCTATTGTAAGCTTTTGTGTTGAGAATGTAGTAACTGAATGTTACTTCTATTAATTCAGCACAAATATCCAAGGCAGCAGAAAAAGTTTCCCTGCTATGATTCCTTAATTGTACCCGATTTGCACGCTTGCAAGCAAACACTTATTTGATAGAGAAACACTACAACCAAGCTGTGGCAAAGCAAGAAATAACGAATAACATTTATTAAGAGTGTATTACGAAATGGTACTTAACTTTAGTGCAGTTTGATGCGTGGCAGTCCATGTCCAAAAAGTAATATAGTGATATCTAACTAACTTTGTCGTCTCTTGGCAGACTGTGATGCTGTAAGTATTACTGATAGTAATATTTGCAGAAAATCTGTTACTCGTAGTAGTTCTCCATAACCAGCGACAGGTAAGTAGGAGGGTAGTCGTCAGAACACTGCGCTTAGCTAACTGCAGGCACTAATGTGAGTTGTCTAGCAGCTGGTTCATAACCGGCGGTGTGTCTGTGGTGTGTCGTGTTTTGGGCATTTAGCCGGCAGTACTCCCAAGTCTGCTAGTAAAATGCGGAAGCGAGGCAGTCCACAGTTGACAGCGTTCCCTGTTGGTGAGGGTACATGACGCAATTGAGGAAGTGGTTCCGTAGCAATAAGAGATCCGTGTTTGTGAGTGCCACCTGGAGACTACTGCAGGGAGCTGCGAGACACCAAGCGAGTAGTTGTACCTCGTGGTGGTGACCTGATTCTGTACTACTTGGTAGAGACTATTGCTTTCTCTAAGGATCTTCAGATCTCTTTCAATATTATTTGGGTGGTGATTTACCTCTGTGTGACGATCTCTAAAGTGAACTGTCTGCTGTCACTTTTTCCGGCTCAGAGATGCTTAAATGCCTAGTTTTAAAAAGTTATTGCATGTTTGACTTATATAGGGAGGTTTGCAAGGACTAGCAGTAAGTTGATAGATTACAGCTTTGTTGAATTTGTCTGTGGAGGTGTTCTCTTGGGATTTTTCTGTACTGTGTTGTTTGTGCGGTATGATATTTGTAATCCATCTTTCCTCAGAACGTTCCCCACCCAATGAACAATTTTAGTGCTGTATGTTACTGCACCGTCCAGTCATATTAATGTGGCCACCGCCTATATCCGATGCCAACGTACAGTAGCCACTCGCAGGCGACAGTTGGCAGCACCAGCTGTGGGGAGTATATAAAGTATGTCGGGGGGGGGGGGGGGGGGGGGGGACGCTGAAAACAGTGCAGTCGTTGTCGTATACTGGAAACGGAGCGATTTTTCTGACAACCAAAAGGAAATGGTTTCTGGATTTCGGGCCAATGGTGAAAGCATTTCCGAAATGGCTAAGCTTGTAAATTGTTCGAGTGCCGCTGCAGTTAAAGAATACCGCGCATGGCAAAATGACAGTATCCAAAAAGGGCGCCGAGGCAAGTGCTGTACACGGCTGGCCATAGATGACAGGGGTGAATGACTGACGCAGAGATGTACACGGGCGAGTAGACGTGCAGCTGGTGAGCAATTGACCACACTGATGAACCGTAGGGCTGCCAACAGTGTCGCCTAAACGACCTTTGATCGAACGTAGCTGGATACGGGCCTCCGTAGCAGGTGCGACAAACGCTGGAATTGGTACCGCAACTGGGCGTCCAGTGTGTGGCGACAGGTGGCCTTTTTAGATCACGTTTCATGCTCCATCGGAAAGATATGTACTGGCGTGTACTGCGTGAAACGTCGGAAAGGACACAACCTGCAAAACTGTCGGAAGGGCCCAGGCTGCAGGGCATCCCCTAGGGGATCTCGTCATTGTGGAAGGCACAGTGAGTCAACACATGTATTCATCTATGCTTGGGAACTATTTCCATCCCTGCATTCTGTCTGTTTTTCGTCAGTGCGATGGCATCTACCAGCAGTACAATGCAACATCTCACACAACTCGCAGTGTGTGTGCGTGGTTCGAAGAACTCTTGAGTTTACCATACTCCCCTGACAACCAAAATCCTCGAATATAAACCCAGTCGCTCGCACCATGGATCCTCACCCAGGAAACCCAGCGCAGCTGGGCACAGACTGGTGTCGGCATTGCTTCACATCCCTCTCGACACCTTCCAGAGCCTCATTGACTATCTTCTTGCCCATCTCGCGGTTCGCGCTTCGGGCTTTTGATACGTCTCGTTAATGTGTCTGGACAGCGCATGTACTGCGTAGGCAACAGGAACTTCCAGTACCAACAACATGATTATCTTATATATACGGATATGCATACTGTTTCTTGCTACCAACATTGACGCATGAGAAAGTGTCATGAATGTCATAAGACTTGCCTTGTGTCTGGAGGACGGGAGGTAGCCCGGCGGGGTCAGGGATTTTCTCTGCCTCGTGATGGCTGGGTGTTGTGTGTTGTCCTTAGGTTAGTTAGGTTTAAGTAGTTCTAAGTTCTAGGGGACTGATGACCATAGATGTTAAGTCCCATAGTGCTCAGAGCCATTTGAACCATATTTTGAACGGGAGGTAGCACAAGGACAGAGCTACACACAGAGCGACACAGCCTATAGAAATTTCAACCTTATTTTATGGTATTAAAGACGCTCAGAAAACTTCGAAGTCGGAGTTCTTGAGAATTTTTGAGAGCTAATTGGAACAGTTCTTGAGGACTGATATTTAAATACTGAGTACTGACAGAGAGACTACACGGAAATCTATTTCTCGTATTTTTTAAAAATATTTGTAGTACATTAAGTTCAGAACCATAATATCCGACAACCAAAGCTGACTGATGCAAGACTCAAAAATTCTCAAGCACATCGGCTTTGAAGTTTTCCAAGTGTCTTTAATCCCCTAAGTTGAGGTCAATTTTTCGACAGGCAGCGTGACTGTATGGAAGAACACTCGCCTACCCACGTTGCGGCATAGGTTCGAGTCCAGACCAATACAAGTTAGTAAACAAAGGTATACGTTCTAGGAATATTTATAAGAGGCGAAAAGCATGCAAAAATTAAAAGAATTAATTTTTATTTTCTTTTATGCAAACAGTCGCTATTAACAATCTTTGATAAAAGATCGATAATTAAAATTTATATTTGCAATAAAAACTTGATTTCTGTGTGCAATATGTAATTAGAACTAAGAAGACGTCCATTTTCACAAAAATAACAACTGGGTGTGTGTTAATTAGCATACATTCAACGAATTCTATTTTTAAATGAGGTAGGTATTAATAGTGAATGGAAAAAAAGAAAACAAATGATCGAAATGAGAATCGAAACAGCGATCTCTCGATTATCAGTCTTGAGTGCTATTATTTTTTCCCCTCTTTATGTGTTCTATATTTCACCGAAATGCTCGTAGACCTTGCACCTATGTGTATAGGTTTGCACCCCTCCCCCCCCCCTCCCCCCCCCCTCCCTAGGAAACGACAGAAATTTTTTGAGAACCAACACTTTTAATTTAAAACTCTGTAGGTAGATACACTGTTATTAACTTAATTAACACAGTCATAAGCTAGCTTTTTGGTGGAAACGCCCGCATTCTGAGTGAGCTAATTTCACTGGGGTTGAGCCCTTCCAACTCTTCCAATCACGCTCTATACTAGTTTTTTCCCGTAATGTTGGTAGGTGCCAGTAATAAATTGTTAGTTTCCCAGGTCACATGCCATAATGGTGTACGACAAATAAATAAGATAAAGAGACATTTGTTTCATATATCTCCTTTCGTTCATCCTGTCTATATGTCCAGACGATGTCTACATGCCTTTCTGAACCCACGATACTACAGTATTGGGGCAAGGATGATTCAATCACACTCTGCATTGTTGCCAGATGTGTCCAAGATTGTGGAAATGATGTCATCCATGATGTCAGTGTGTAGAATTAGCAACAGTGCATGACATTATCCAAGATGGCGGCCATGACGTCATCCAAGACGGCTGAGTTTGGCGAAAAGTTTGAATTTTGCTGGGAGATAGGTCAATTGGGCTACCTCCACAAACCTAACCCCGCCCCCAGAAAATGGTGGGAAGTTCAAATTCCATGAGGACAATGCAGCCTCTACTAACCTAAGAAAATCGCGGGAAGATAGGTCACTTGGGCTACCTCCACTAACTTAGATCATCCAACCGCCACCTCTTCCAAGGAGCTGGCGTCAAGTTTGAATTTTGGTGGTAAAGAAAGGTCACTTGGGCTATCTCTACTAACCTAACAAAATAGTGGGATAGAAAGGGCTCTTCCACTAACCTAAGTCATCTGACCTCCACCTCTTCCTAGGGATTGGCGGGAAAAGGATCCAGCCTGTGCTGGCCTGCTGGAGAAAGGAAGGAATGTAGATTATTTATTTTGGAACAATTTATTTAGGGACAGATTTCGAGAGTTAGTATATTTATTACACTGATACAAAACGCATGCTCTGACATGATTGGGGTCACACCACACATCCTGGAGACCTGCAAACCACGAAAGGACTCTGCAAACATGCTTGCTAATCGTCAACTGTCAAAATCATGCTCCAGTCTTTATTTAAACGATTTGAGGCACTACAGCCATCCAGTGTGTACCCCACAAGGCCCAGAGCTCAACTGATCTACTACACAGTATCACCACCAAAGGGCGCTGTCATCCATTCTGTGACGTAATCCAAGTTAGTGGCCATGTCGTCAACTGATGACACAAGTACCATTATCCAAGAGGGCGGATTTTCGCGGGAAACAGTGTGTTCACAATGAGGTCTGGACCTAGTACACAGTACTGACACCAGAGAGCACTTTCGTCAATTTCATGACATAAACTAACATGGTGGGGGTAAATGGTGGGAAACAGTGTGGTTGCCATGAGGTCTGGAGTCCAACTAACCTAGCACACAGTACTGCCACCAGAGGGTGCATGCATTGCTCCTGTGATATAATCCAAGATGGTGGTCTGGATGGGGAAAATGGCACGAAAATGACTGAGCCTGCACTGGGTTGCTGGAGAGAGTAAGAAAGGAGTGTACTTTATTTATTTTTGAACAATGTAGTTAAGGATGGAGCATATTTATCACACTGACACAGACCACATTCCCTACATGCTTGGGCTCATGCCACACAGCAAACAGACCTGTGAATTACTCCTAAATAACGCTCTGCAGACACGCAAAAATCTCTTAAATTACCGGAATAATTTCAGTACAGACATGCAATCTCCTCCTAAATTATGCAGTACACAGATGTGCAGACACGAAATCAACTCATAAACTGTCCAAACAGGCAAAGCACAGCCTATAGACCTCTGCAAACTAATGCAACAGACATGCAATCAACATGCTCAAGCACCGTCCGCCACACCCTTGTCCTGTAGACCGCACAGGGGGCTACCTGCAGCCCCATGAATTGATTTCATGTCTGCACATCTGTGTACTGCATTATTTGGGATAAGATTGCATGTCGGTACTGAAATTAATTCGGTAATTTAGGAGTCTTTTACATGTCTGCAGAGCATTATTTAGGAGTAGTTTACAGGTCTGTGGAATGTGTGGCATGAGTCCAAGCATGTCAAAGCGTGTGTTCTGTATCAGTGTGTTAAATATACTCCAGCCTGAAATAAATTGTTCAAAAATAAATAAAGTACACTCCTTTCTTACTCTCTCCAGCAACCCAGCGCAGGCTCAGTCATTTTCGTGCCATTTTCCCCCTCCAGACCACCATCTTGGATTATATCACAGGAGAAATGCAGGCACCCTCTGGTGGCAGTACTGTGTGCTAGGTCAGTTGGGCTCTAGATCTTGTGGTGGAGACACTGCCTGCAAAATAAAGACTTATGTCCAGCACAGGCAGAGGCCTTTTCCCGCCAATTTCCCCCAGTCCAGACCACCATTTTGGGTTACATCACGGAATGGATGACAGCACCCTCTGGTGGCAGTACTGTGTACTAGGTTAGTTGGACTCCAGACCCCATGGCAACCACACTGTTTCCCACTATTTACCCCCACCATCATAGATTATGCCACAGAATGGACGACAGTGCTCTGTGGTGTCAATACTGTGTACTAGGCCCATACCTCGTGGTGAACACACTACGTCCCGCGAAAATCCGCCATCCTGGATAACACTACTTGTGTCATCATCTGACGTCATCTAAGCCAAGTTGGATTACATTACAGAACGTGCGACAGTGCCCTCTGGTGGTGGTACTGTGTACTTGGTCAGTTGGGCTCTGGGCCTCGTGGCAAACACACTGGATGGCTGTAGTGCCTCAAATTGTTTAAATAAAGACTGGTGCTCTATTTTGACAGTTGATGATTATCAAGCATGTTTGCAGACTCTTTTAGTGGTTTGCAGGTCTGTACACTGTGTGGCGTGACCCCAAGCATGCCAGAGCGTGAGTATTGTATCAGTGTAATAAAAATACTATCTCTCGAAATTTGTCCCTAAATAAACTGTACCAAAATAAATGAAGTACACTTCTTCCTCTCTCCAGCAGCCCAGCCCAGGCTGGACCCTTTTTCCACCAATCCCTTGGAAGAGGTGGCGGTCTGGTGACTTAGATTAGTGGAACTTCCCTTTCTTTCCCACCATTTTCTTAGGTTAGTAGAGATAGCCAAATTGACCTTTCTTTAACACCAAAATTCAAACTTGGGACCAGTTCTTAGGAAGCAGTGGTGGTCAGATGACTTAGGTTAGTGGAGGTAGCCCAAATGACCTATCTTCCTGCGATTTTCTTAGGTTAGTAGAGGCTGCATTGTCCTGATGGGATTTGAACTTCCCACCTTTTTTCTGGGAAGGGGTGGGGAGGGGTTAAGGTTAGTGGAGGTAGCCGAATTCACCTATTCTACACACCGCCATCTTGGATGACGTCATCATATCAATTTTGACACATCTGGCAACAGTGCAGAGTGTGACAGAATCACTCTTGCCCCAGTACTTACTACATCTTCATTCAGTCCATTATGCTCCCTAAAATAAACTTAAACTGTAATAGAAATTTTAAGTCGTACTTAAACTATAGGTACGTTGAATAAATTATATCTTACTTAATAACGGTATAATTTATTTGCTAAAATTAATTTGTAAAGTATCCATAAAATTAAATCATTATAATGATTGTCAAACACATATTTGAATAGTGACCTTGCACCTCCTTGGAATGGTTTGATAAGTAGGTTCCTATGTTTTTAATTTTTAATACATCCCCAGGTTCCCATCGTAAAGTTGACTTTTCAATTTACTCTCATTGAAGTTCAACAGATCATACTTGAAAATGATTGTACACACGAAAATGTAGACCTGAACAAGGAAAGAACAGCAAACGCTACGTTTTTCAGCTGACTGTATGAGTCAGTAATACCATTAGAGGTGTTAGAAATCTACACAACTTCCTTCTCTATGTAATTTAAAGCAAATCACTGGTAGAGCGAACTAAGTTCACTTTTGTTTTTCTCCAAGATTTCCATATCAGCACAAGACCTTCCAATTTCTTGGTCCATAATTATTATTTTTTTAATCCAGCAATTTGCCATTGTTAACTTTAAAACAATGAAAACTGAATTCTGTTACAGTAGCATGAAGAAGTTGTTCCAACAAAGACTAACTGCACTCCATTGTTCCTGAATTCTCTAAAACCCATTAAAAAATCTTCCCTCACATTTAAAACTGCTGTTTTTGCAATGTTTCAAACTGGCTTGGAAAGCGAATAAAAGTTTTTTCTTCAAGATATTCAACAAAAAGATATAATTTGCTTTCTAATTAAATAACTTTTTCTAGCATCAAAAACGGTTTCCGTTCCCCTGTAATTTCCGACTGAGATGTCTTTGAGGAAGCGTAGTATCTACCGCGAAATAAAATTTTTGTATCCAATATTCATTCATTAGTTATGAATAGTGAAGGAGTAAGCTTTAATTCCTGTTACTGAGGTAGCGAAATTTTTCAAAATTTTTCCTCTTGAGAACCAAAGTACCTTGTTTTGCAGAATAAGATCTGTGTATTCGCTCTCTACCTCAACAAAGAATTCTTTAAATTGCCGACGGTTAACAGGGTTAGCTGTAATGGAGTTAATCATTTTCACGAATTTCATAACTTTACAAATTTCTGTCGAAAATGTCTGTACACAAAGCACTTCATGATGAAAAATGCAAAGGTAAGTACGTATGTCGTGATTAATTTATCCCTACAGAATAGAAATTACCCCCTATCCTACACTGTCCCATCTGGTGAAACGGAGATGATTTTATTGAATGGAATATGATATTTTTCAATACACTCAATTGCAGCATTTGTTATATCCTCTCCACTTGTTTGACTATTGAGTGGCAATAATCCTAAAATTTCTTCTTTAGCACATGCAGGTGATGTAAACAGAGCAAAAAGTGAAATTTCCGGTGCATCTATGCCATAACACTCGGCCGTTGCTGTAGCGATAGAGCTGTAAAGATCGACATCAAATACGTTTGTCTAGGTAACATATTTTAGTGGTTTATTTTGCAAGGTCACAGGTTAATGTAATCATTAGATAAGCCATTGCAAATGTGAAACGTTGCCACAATAATAACCGGTGTAACTGCCGGAACATTGAATTCAAGCGTGCAAACGTGCATGAATTGTGATATACAGGTGACGGATGTCAGTTTATGGGATAAAGTTCTATGCCTGTTGCTCTTGATCGGTCAGTACAGGAAATGATTAATGCTAGTTGTTGATGTCGCTGGAGTTGTCGCCTGCTGATGTCCTATATGTGCTCGACTGGAGACAAATCTGGCGATCGAGCAGGCCAAGGCAACTTGTCGACAACCTGTAAAGCATGTTGGGTTACAGCAGCGGTATCCTGTTGAAGAACACCTCCTGGAATGTTGGTAAAGAACGACAGCACATGAGGTCGAATTACGGGATTGACGTACAAATTTGAGGTCATGGTGCGTGGGCTAACCACGAGACCGCTCTTGCTGTCATACGAAATCGCACCTCGGACCATAACTGCAGGTGTAGGTCCAGTGTGTTTAGAACACACAGTTCGTTGTGTCACTGTGGTGCCAACTGCTGCTAAAATTACTGCCGCAGATGCAGTACGATGCGCCAGAGCCATACGCCGTACACGATGGTCTTCCCTCTCAGTAGTGCCACTTGGCTCCCAGGAGCCCGATCTTCTTACGACCGTACATTCTCGTGATCACCGCTGCCAGTAATCATGTACAGTGGCTACATTCCTGCCAAGTGTTTTTGCAGTATCGCAGAGATAACATCCAGTTTCTGGTAGCCCTATTAGCTCAATGAGGTGTTGATATTGGCGTCTTTGTCAACTCAAATGCATTCTTGACTAAAATCAATTAAGCATGTCCAGTCGCAATGGCAACTAACGCTCACGACTCTTACAGTCCTTATTTAAACAAAACCTGATTTTCATTCTCACAATGCCGCTAATAACGCCACTCTTAGGCGACTGGCGTGAAATTTGAATAGACATCATCTGTCATATGTAGAGACACTCCTAACAACTTTCGTTTATGTCGCACAACTCCTTCTTGATGTGGCAATTTTTTTCCCTTCAGCTTATTTTGCCTGTTCCATCTCCCAGTATTTTAGCAGTCAGTGTTGGCTATTTAACGTCTGTAGCAGTTCGTCTTTGTTGTTAAAATCCCAAAATAGCTCTTCGGATGCATTTATAAGACAAATTTTCTCGAGGGACTTCAAAAACTAAGTAAGAAATTATTGTGGGGGAGAAGTAACTTTTATTGTATGCGTGACTACACTAGAAAGTGACACAGATACATGACACTGTCTTTCGACCTACTCATCAAGCCTCTGTAAACAACGGTCAGAACGTTCTACGAACTTTCCAAACTCTTGACGACGGAAATATGACCCTACGTCACAGAGTCGTCAAAGAACCACTGTGCCAACGTCATTATCCTCGAAAAATGTGCGAGTGCTACAGATCAGTCCCTCGATTCGCTGGGACTTGTTGTCTGTGGTCGATGCCGACGTACCACCCACGCCTGTGCGGCCTTGGTCAAACTATTGACACCATTCCATTACGGCTGATCGCGACATTACATTTAGTCCATATAGCACCAGAATATTACGTTGAATCTCTGTGCAGTTTCGACATTTTGCCACCATAAACGTGCTGTCTCGCGTACTTCGTCTCTGGAGTATATTTCCAGTTGCCACGCAGTTCCAATCCTGTACTTTGATGCACTTATTATCCGTAATGCAGCAGAAGTCTGTCTGTAGGGAACCCAGGACATGCTCTCTCTCTCTCTCTCTCTCTCTCTCTCTGTCCCGACAAAGCGCAATTCTTGTTGCGCAATGGTCTTAGAGTGTGACGATACTTTTTGAACCCCCTCGAATATATTCGTTTTCAGTGAATGATTTTCCTTTCTTAGCAATCTCTTGACGAATCGTCAAACTTACCCTATTAACATTGCTGGAAGTTACATACACTAATTAAATACAGAACATGATTTTTTTACCCTACTTAAGTTCCTCAAGTGCATTCTTCTTTGCATCATTGCATCACTGACAGGATACTGAGGATTAAAAGGCACGTGTTTAGCTGTAAAGCGTCTCCCCAACTTTGATTTTTTTATGATCCAGTTTCTACTTGTAAGTAAAACAGGTCGGAATACCGTTTAATTTCGAACGAAAGCGGAAGTCTGAATCCATCGAACTTTAGTATAACGGTTTTCGTCTTCCGCACTTCTTGGCTTCTTCTGTAGCCATGTCAAATAAGACACCTAAAAATGCTTCATTTATAGTAATAAAGATACGAACACAAAATAATTTGAATTTCTTAGCTCATGATACGTATAAATCTTTGGGATTTGCATCTGAATGTGGAATTAGAGGTAACTTTATGCTTCCAGTAGGCCCTCTGGCGCCCGCACACGTATTGTGCACGCGGCTAACCCAGCCACTGCACAATGAGACTGCTGACTGGCTCACTCATCTGGAGCATGAATTGTCCCGTGCGTATAGACCGCCTGGAACTTCGCAGCCCCTAAATACGCAGAACTGCAGCGAGTGGAGTTGTAAATGCCGCAGGTGGGAAAACAATGGAGGGGAAGCAAAGCGCTTCGGACAGAAGCAGCAGGAATTACCAAGCGCAAGCATGCGGACAGTAACTACAGTTCTCGAGTTTCCTGCTAGGGCATGCGCTCGGTAGTAACACATTGTAGAACACACAGCATATTCCAGACACCCACTACAACTGACTGCGTAATTCACAGCAGTTCGTGCCTTCCGCGATCCCATAAAGACACATATTTCCGCTCAGAGATTGACACGTTAGTCAAATATCCTTTAAAAGAGGCGAATACTAATGCTGAACTACATACACTGGAGAAGGTAGCATTTCACAATGACTGTGACCCAAAACTAGTTATGAAACTTTACACACTCTCTCTCTCTCTC
Organism: Schistocerca gregaria; assembly: GCF_023897955.1. NCBI lineage: Eukaryota > Metazoa > Arthropoda > Insecta > Orthoptera > Acrididae > Schistocerca > Schistocerca gregaria. Next base: position 58,869,632 of record NC_064931.1, read on the forward strand.
TCTCTCTCTCTCTCTCTCTCTCTCTCTCTCTCTCTGTCACACACACACACACACACACACACACACATCCACAGAACACGCACACGAAACAGAGCATAGTAAGAATAGAAATCAACAGAAATCACATCACATTATAAAAGACCAAGCAAACAGAAAAAGATTAGTTATAACCTTACATAATGGGGTCATTTCCTAAAATATATGTCGTTTGTTTCGAAAAACTAGGCTGCAGATTGGCTTCAGAGCAGAGAACAATGTAAGAGCGCGTCACGTACACAATACGGATAAGAGCCGAACGTATACACTGAGCAGCTAGAACGTTATGACTGTCGACGTGCTATCGATATAAACCAATCCACGCGATACCAGCGTCACTCGGAGAGAAATGGCTGCTAGTCAGAGACACGCACGATGTATGCAGTATTAGTGAGCGTTCTGTCCGTGTGTGCCGGTCGGGGTGGCCAAGCGGTTATAGGCGCTACAGTCTGCAACCGCGCGACCACTACGGTCGCTGGTTCGAATACTGCCTCGGGCATGGATGTTTGTAATGTCCTTAGGTTAATTAGGTTTAAGTAGTTCTAAGTTCTAGGGGACTGATGACCTCAGGAGTTAAGTCCCATAGTGCTCAGAGCCATTTCAACAATTTTTTTGTCCGTGTGTAGAATGGGCAAGGCGCGCGATCTATCTGAGTTTGACAGAGGGTAGATTATGATGAGGCTCAGCACGAGTATATCGGAAACTGCACGATTTGTTGGGGGTTCGAGGATACATTTATGGTGTTCACATTATTACTAAAATTTTTAAACTACACACTATTATGGAGAGCTATTATGGAAGATTTTTTAGCTCAAACTAGTAAATTAAGAACTAATTACTGTTTTGTCCCAGTTGCTTTTCTATTTCACACCATGCTATGTTCTTTAAGTTAGTGTCTCTTTACTCCTCAAAATCTGTATTCCACAGCTGTGGAACGGTTCTGAGGCTTCAAGAAATAACAGAAAAAAACTAGCACTTTTATGACTTCCGGCTCGTAACTTTTAAAACCCAGCTGGTCTGGTGTTGACATACATACATTAGTTTTTCCTATTAGCACCTCAATTACTGAATATTTACCAGTATTGTATCTCCATATAAATACAATTGCTTTTTCCTTACCTCATTCTTAAGGTATCTCGCATTGTACCAACGAACTGCTTGCCACTCTCAAGAATCACCAGTAAATGGATTCCGACACCGGTATAGAGGGTACCTCAATTTCCTCTTTGCCTGAAAATCACGCATAAAAAATTGTATAATAATTTTCTCTTTATGCGATAACCTACACATGAAAGGTTGCGCGTAGTCAATCACAGATGTACAGTCGTGCTCAAAAGTATCCGAACGACCTGAATTGCATTTCGCCGGATTCGCATGTAACCCACATAACGCAGCTGTCTAGCAGGTCCTCTAATCGCTCCTTGGTACAGTCGTTTCACTATTGAAAATAGATCCAACAAGTCACTCCTGGAAAACACAGCTCTGTAACGCAATAACTCAAAATGTAAAGTAATGCCACGATACTACAAATATCAGGGAACACCTCATCACAGATATGACTGTCCTTAAGGCTTGTAAGCTCACATTTATTGCAATAAATTACATACCTGAAATGTTAGCACTCTCATTATTACGTGAGATAGGTAATGCACCTAGTAAGTTCGTCGTATTCATGACTTCTTCTTCAAAGTAACATACCGTACTTGTTATTTAACACAAAATGACATTAAAAAATTTAAGTTATTCACGAGCAGCTAGTTGAGAATATTTATGAACTTCAGATGACACGACGAACCATCTCGTTCTGCATACAGTCCAGTCAAATTGCAGAAGAGTTTATTTTTTCAACTCGTTCATATGGTTGGAAATATTAGAAAACCGAGTTTTGCCAACAAAATTTCGCTTTGGAAAACTTTCTGCAGTCAAAAAACTTCGAAAATTTCGGCCTTTTCCGTTTTTTCAAAACAACTCAGTTTCATTTGCTCCTATCGCTTTAACGTCTATTTCCTTTTTTAAAGAGCACAAAATTCTCTACAAATTTGATTATTGCCATTATTTTCTACTCCCAATATCTAAGGCGCTACAGCGCCTCAAAAAATACCAATTTTTGAAATTTTGAGCATAGTGGCAAGATACCTTATTTTTGAACACTATTTTTTCAGTTTCTGTTTGTGTAGTATAAATACATTATACATCATGTTGTATGTTGGAATTTACCACCTCACTTTCAAGTATTCAATTTCTCTGTATGCAACATGAGGATTGCTGGGCACCCAACTATTGTGATTCTTACATCACTACCTGAAGTTCACTATGAGCCACCTCAGCCCTGGTATTTGTAAAACTATAAATATAAAAATACATCATTAAGACACACACACACACACACACACACACACACACACACACACACACACGCGCGCGCGCGCGCGCGCGCACACAAAATAAACTGTCTCAGGAAACTGAACTATTATTAGCTGCAATAGGCATCCTAATTAGGTTCAAATGGTTCAAATGGCTCTGATCACTATGGGACTTAGCAGCTATGGTTATCAGTCCCCTAGACCTTAGAACTACTTAAACCTAACTAACCTAAGGACATCACACAACACCCAGTCATCACGCCTAATTAGGTAGATAATTATTCTTGTCTATAAAAGCCACACAGTTGACATTAAAAATAAGTAGCTTTATTACAATTAAAATGCATTGTCAGTTACTAAAAATGTTGACAGTTCTGGGTGTGTATATCGCACATTAGCGCACTTGAGACAGATATGAGCATCACTTCCAACGTTTTGATGGGCCAGGTTCCTCAGTGTCCCCAGAAATATCTTGAGTTACGGATTCAGGGTCTGTACCTTGAATTGATCCCAGATTGACCTCTTCTTTAAACAACGAGTCAGCCTCAGCAAGTTCGTTGATTTCATCACCGGTTTCCTCAACGTCCTCCATAACATCTTCTTTACTGTCTTCATATAAAAATTTTGGCAAGTTTTCTCAGTTGACCCCAATACATTTCTTGCAAACTGAAGAACATTTCAAACCCGCTTTTGTGCAGGAGCACGCTCCGCCACAGTTCAGCTTGCAGAAGCATGAAACAATGTGGAGAAGTGCTTCAGGTGCTGGATCTTGGCTCATTATAACGGGTATTGTTCCGTAGTCAGTCTGATTCCAGCCCCATTTCTCAGGAGGTTTTCAGTTTCCCATCCAACAATTTGGACTTGTCGGTAACTCCGCATCGAATGATGTTGTGCAACATCTAGTGTAGGTGGCAACCATGCAAGATCCAGTTTGCTTTTTGTGTCAGACTTGGCGAATAGCTGGTACGGCAAATGGTCTAGTGTGTGGGAACTGCTGACACCTCCACTATACAATGCGATAGTAACCTGTTTTGCTGCTGTTATTATTTCTGCACAGGTAGCATGTTGTTTATTGAACGTGCAAAGCGCTGAGGATAGGTGTTCATTTTTCGCAACAATATTGCAGCACTTAATTTTTCCTTGACCAAAAAAAGCGGATGTTGTATCACATCCGCTAAAGGCGTGAGTGAACAGAATATATTCACTGTCAAACATGTACGATGCAGTGGAAAACCACTTGTCTTCTGCATTTCCTCTTCCTGGCTTTAAGAAAAATAAGTTTTGAATGCCCCAAACTGGTCATGAGCACAAGCAGGTCAACATCTTCTCCTACAATGACAACATTTCCAAAGTCTATGGTTCTTGAAATGACAGATGTTACAATCATGACGTCAGCATCTTCTTGTGGCTGGTGCACTTCAACGCTACACTCCAGAAATTCCGTTTTAAGAAGTGTGATCAAACGCATCTTGTTTTGTTCGTTGTACAAGAACTTGTCCTGAGGGACTTGGTTCACCATCTCTGATTCAACCCCAACGTCAAACGAAGAATGTTTTTTGGACCTACGAATCCTCTTAGCACGCTTTGTGCTACATTTATCTCCCTCACATGGATACCCATCAAATACAATAGCAAATTGAGATCCAAATTGACGTTGCAGGTAAGAAACATAGCTTTGGGCTATTGACTTGAAGCAAACATTTCGAGTCCAAGTCATTTTGTGCATAAGGTACCCTCCATCAAAATTACATTTGGCATATGGCAGTCTTAACTGATTGGTTAAAAAGTCATCAGAATTCCCCTTTGCACATAAGAAGCATTTCTCTTTGAACTTGAACTGACCTTTTTCCTTTCTTTTTCACATTGCATCCATCACTCACCACAGTTTTTTCGCAAATGAAACACAAATTCGTGTCAGACATACTCATTTTCAGCACCATGATATGTACTGAATGGAAGCGACTCTAAACTGTAGGACCCTTATTGTTGTGTGCTAATAGCTGTCAGCGCGCTGGGAAAAATCACTAACGATAACTGCCTTCCGTCCGCCAAAGAATAAATACGCTTTTGTCCGCTAAAGAACAATTCCTACATAGTTTTTATTATAACTGATCATTAACGTCAATCAACTGTAGAAAATGTACGGCACCTGCATGCAATCGTATTACATATTGTAACACAAATAAACTTCACGCAATCCGACGTGAATGTGTTCGTAGTTAATGAATATGATGCTGTTTCTCCTGACCCTGCAGCAGAGTGAGATGGTAAATACCAATGAATAACATGATGAGTAAAATGTTTATACCACACAAATAGAAACTGAAATAACAGTGTTCAAATATTAGGTAATTTGCCACTTTGCTCGAAATTTGAAAAATTGGTATTTTTTGACGCGCTGTAGCGCCTTAAATATTGGGAGTAGAAAAAAAAGGTAAAAATCAAATTTGTAGACACTGTTGTGCTCTTTTAAAAAGAAAATAGACGTCACAGCGATAGAAGCAAATGAAACTGAGACATTTTGAAAACGCTGAAAAAAGATCGAAATTTTCGAAGCTTTTTGACTTCAGAAAGTTTTCCCAAGAGAAATTTTGTTGGCAAAACTTGGTTTTCTAACCTTTCCAACAATATGACCGAGTTAAAAAAAATCTTCTACCCCACCTTTTGCAAGATACAGGCTTTTTTTATGACAGTTTCCCTGGACTAATATGGATTCAAACCCAAGTCATGCAGACTAATGTTTGGTGACTGATGGAATCTAACAGCCATCCCTGACCAGGCATACAGAGAGTGATATACCTCGATTTTAGACAGTATCAGTTAGCAAATTTCAACTTTAAATTACATAACGTAAAAATTTTTGATGGACGAGAATTCCTACCCAGCGTCCACTGGCCCTGTTAACGGACTACGAGAGATGTTAAATGTTGCTTCTTCACAGGTAATTTACTTGAAATGCCGTGAGGTAAAGCTTTGTGTTGGACAGGGATTCGAACCGAGAACCTAATCGGATTGTTGTCGAAGCACAATCAACTGTAACATATCGGATTTTCTCGGCAGTAGTTAGATGTTTTAACTGAAATGACAGGCGAAACATTGATTTTTTGCTTCCGAGGACTCCAATCCGAAACCTATCGCTGTGATATTATAGAGAAAACGAACGTTAAATATGGGTTTATTACATCAGCAGCGACATGTGAGCATGTTTGAACTAGAAATAATATGACGAAGAGTTCAGTGCTGACTGAGATTCAAACCCCACACATACCGGTGTTGACTACACACAAAGAGACGTCAGCAACCGAATTTTTCTCCACCAGCAGCTCGGAAAAACATCTTGAACTTACAGTGATCTCTCAAATAGTCCTGTGTCTCACTGGGAGTCAAAACCGTCAGACATCGTTAGCGTTGACAACGAATGAAAATGCATTAAAAATCAAAATTATTATCCACCAACAGACAGGTGTTCTCATGCTAGAGCTTGATAATACGTAATGAAAGCTTTAGTGTCAGGCCAGCATTCGAACCCATTCATGCGCAATATGTGGAGATGTTGAAGGATCTGCAGTTTTGAACAAACAACAAATTGTAGTAGAGCTGTATTGTCACGAAGGGATCAAATTCCGCGTTAAGGGGGGTCTGAGTTGCATTCCAAGTTCAGAACCAATTTTATCTATATACAGAAGCTCAAATAAAAGATGGAATAAGGGTCCTGTGACCCTACATAGCGTTTGTTGCATCACCAGAAATAAATAACTAGTATAAGAAAGGTTACTGGTGATAGAATTCCCACATTTCGCCACTAGTGACTTTATTTTGGTTCAACCTTACGTCTGCTTGGTAGAGAAGGAATATCATGCTTAATGTGAATTTGAGATAACAATGCCATTATACCTTCTTCACTTGGCGCAGCCAGAGGAGATTAGAATTTGTCTCTCCCTATTAGAAATCATCGGCAGAAGTTGGAATCGAACACAGTCCATCACCATAGGAACCTATCAACAAGCCAAGAGACCACCAACCCCTCTTCTATATGACTCACTTCCTATCATAACACCACTGTGGCACACCTGTTTAGAATTCTGACACACAGGCTCCCTGTAGTGATTTGCAGCATGTTCAGTACATTCATTTACTTGGTTGACCGAATCGCCATGAACTAGCTGCCTCGGCTACCCAGTGCAGACATTCGACTCTATATCTTGTAATCACCGAAATAAAATCACGTAACTGCCACCTACACAGAACTTCCAACAGTGTAGGATGCAGAAATTTAAACAGGAAGCGTTCCTTTCCAGTTCAGCTACTCTATTGCGCTTCCTGTTTGTTGAAAACGTTCTGCAGTGCAAAAGAAAAGCTGTAAGTGTCTGTCTCCCGCCATATGGATTATATCACAGCACTGTGAAATGCGGAAGTACTGGAAGAACTGCTGTCGACTTCAGAAGGCGCTCTAGCTAGATGACAGCTAGTAGCGTCACGGTAAGTGTCGCGCACCGTCGATAAGACATCTCGAGTTCTATTGCATTCGCTGCTACAATTTTTACAACGCTATTCTGCTGTCTACTGAAGTTACCAATTTAATGGAACTTTGAACATAATTCCCTTCACTTCTCAACCAAAAATAGCCTCATGTGGGAAAAGGGCTCACTTCTGTGACGTTTTGTTCTTTTCAGGTTTAATGGACGGCCAGGCAGCAGATTTATCTCGAAGCTTTTGTATTACGTATGGGGAGAGCGCATCAGGCCAAAATAGTCAAGAAAGTATTTTCTACATTAGCTGTCTTCTGGTAGTGGCATTTTATTCTTCATCAAACCTTGTTTGCAGCTTTAACTGAAAACAAGTTTTCTACATGCATGTAATCAATAAACTTCATGTGCATTGTCAGACTGGCATAGATAACATCAGGGAATTCAAATATATCGTTGATGATTAACTTCTCTGTCATGTTTAGTATTGTTTTAACAACACTAAAAGAAGCCTTACGAAAATTGTGCACTGCATTATAACAAATGAAATAAAACTACCCACGATAACCTTACATAACCTTACGACGAAAGTCTCTTTGATAAAACTGAGTATCTGTACACAAGCGTGCATCTATCGTCACGAATTAGTGAAATACTACTCACTTAGATTTCGATTGGGTCTGTGTTTAATTGGTATGCTATGTCATACTCAACAGGTATGCAAATGTGGCATTTCATAAATAAAGTTATGTATTCCTAGAAACCAAAAATTTGCCTGTCAGCAACGGAACGAGGCGTTACCTGTTGAGCAGCATTGTAAGTTTTTCACCATTGCACTATGAGCTGAAAGTATTTTCTTGCGATTTCCTTATCGATGTTTGATCTGACTGCTTGTAGCTCTTTCAAAGAATGGATAAAAACGTTACATTCTACGTGAATGGAACCACGAACAATAACAAAGGCTTTCATACAGGTCAGCACGTCAGCACAGAGCTAGCGAAGAGGCATTTGTTCTGCACTTCCCTTACGAGGCCAATAGTGACAAGAACTCGTAAACCGCTATTTAAAGGACGAGTGTAGTATCGATTTCCATATGCAATGACTTTCCTGGGCTGAAAACCGTAAAATTACATATTTTGTTATAACTCAAGCGATAATAGCTTACATCTATTGAACTTTGAGGCTTAATTCCGTGCACACCATGAACTAACTCGTCGATCACAGAGTTGCCAAATATATTTTGCCTTGTTGCCAAATCTCAGTTACAGCACTAGCAGGAAGAAGACGAGCCGATGTGATCCTATAGCGGGCTGGGAAGTGACCGTAGCTGGCCTCTCAAAGACGCGGCTGCTACGGCCTGGAATACGTAATGGGTCTGATTCCCATTTCTGTAACCAGGTTTAGGGACTGAAGCGTAGTTACTAATAATACTCAGAACTGCCTGCAAACTAAGCATCATAAATCAGTAACTCTCATAGTTGTTTTTATATTTCTTTCGTAACTGTACTCAAAACGAAGAAACTCATTGATGTAAGGTTTCGTGCCTCACCGATAGTCAAGCACATCAATGAAGTAAAAATAAAAAAGAGTATGTATGTGTGTGTGTGTGTGTGTGTGTGTGTGTGTGTGTGTGTGTGTGTGTGTATGTGAGAGAGAGAGAGAGAGAGAGAGAGAGAGAGAGAGAGAGAGAGACAAAGATAAAAAAGACTGAGAGAGAGGGAAAAAAATTGTTGTAAAGAAATTGAATACCGGTATGTAAAGAAATCTTTCATTAAAATTACACCTTCCACATCATTACGAAACGCCGTATTCATGATCTATGTAACAAGTATTAATCTAATCTAATCTAATCATATGGCTGGCTAGCTGTAAAGAGTTGTGAATTACCAAAAGTTTCGCCAGTTTCAGTAACCACATCTAAACTGCAAAATAAAAGACGACAGTTTTTGTTATAAACCGGGACTCCTGTCAAGACCCTTTCATCCCTGTTAACTAACCACTAAAGATGTCTGATATACCTCCACTCAGAAGTAACAAAGTGTGTATGCATGTAAAGTTGAAGTGCACTATGTGAAGTTCTGTAACGGAGGTACGAACCCATCACGTAATCGGATTGTTAACTAAGAAAATCAAATGTTCCGTATAGGTTTTTCTTACCAGCTGCTAGCTGTTTGAATCTAAAATAAGGATTCTAATTTTTCTGCCTGAGAGACAATCGAACAGCACTCCTATCGCTCTTTCTTGTCGTCCACGAATTTAATGTAAGTATCTATTGCTTGCTCACCAACAGTAAGACGTGTGCGTGTTTGACCAGAAACTGTTGGCAACACATGAACAGACATTAAAAATACAAGTTAATTTTCACTAGCAGGCCGGTGTGCACGTGATAGGGTTTGAAATGAAATTATGAATATTTTTGTACTGCATCAGGAATCGGAACCACATATCTACCTTTGGAGGAGGTCTAAAGAAGGTTGCAGTTTTGGAAAAAGGAACGAAATGATTGAACTAGACAGTTCCGAGAGATTTAGATCCTCGGAGGGGGAGATACGAAATCGAATCACAGTCCAGCACCAAATTTTTCAACGTTTATAGTTAAATCAAATACAAGTAAAATAAGAGCCCTGTTCCTTTAAATGGCTATCGCTTCATCAAAAAAATAAGATTTTGTAATTTAAGTAAGTTTACTGGCGACAGTATTTCTGTTTAGAATGACCTCCGCCTATGTCATTTCCTAAAACAAACCGGCTCTGTCCACTGGGGAATGAAGTAACGTGATGTTTAATGCGGATTCTGGATTATAACGTCTTTCTCGAGGTTACCAGAGGTATAGTAAATCTAGTTGTGCCTCTTAAAAGTAAATGCCTGAACCCACGCATTGCGCTTGTGATAGTTCGTTCCACCAGAGCATTGTGGCCACATTTCCCAGCCCCAGGAGTGTGCTGTAACGGATGATGTTCTCAGCATACAAAATTAGTCATGGCGGAAAAAAATGCGAGTCTCTTAAATGGTTTAGTAGAAGCAAGCTTCTGACGCGGAGATTATGCTATTCCCACGATAGCAGGATGTAAAGGCTCTTCTGGGCATCATAGTCTCGATGTGTAGCAATTTTGAAATTTTCACTAATTCAGGAAATTTCTTAGTACGAGAAAATCCACTGTGAAGTGTGAAGTTACCGGATAAATCGGTTACTGTCGTCATTATTACTATCATTTTCTTCATACCGCTGCTGGAACACACATGTGTTTGAAGATCATTTAAGGCCTTTTGGTCATTATAGACGTAGTTGCCCAAGAACAGGTTCTTTCCCTGTCTACTGAATCCTTTTCATGTTAATATCAAACATCAGCAATTACTCGTAGATTACATTAAAACTAAAGTAATTGATGAAGACGTTACTTGATAACAAAAACGCGCTCCATTTCTTCATTTACTTGCGCCTAGAAATGGCTGTCGAATACTGCCAAACCAAGAGCCAAGGGATCTTACTGCCTTCCGATATACGTCGCTGTCAGTTCTTCCATATGATTTGGTCGACGTGACCTGTTTCAAGTTGTGTATGACAGATAATGTTTTAGAAAATCAATTGTTTTCCTTTGCAGTAAACAGAAAAATTTTCATTTTAAGCTATCCAAATTCAAAATTTTCGCAGTATTAGTTCAAATTTAATATTCGCTTCCATAATGTAGGAAAGTATTTCACAGTTGCAAAAGCCGCATCCGGCTCATTGTCCTTACACTTAGTCGCTGACCACAAATTCTAGCCCAGAGTGACACAAGTTTAAGTAACCTAATGTAGCGAAGACTGCTGCCTAGTGTTATTTCTCACTGTAAAATATGCAATTCACTCATTGGGCTCCATTAGTATGCTGTAACATTAATTTCTGTGTGTATGCAATGCATACGGATTGTCGAATTCAGTGGTGCTCTCTCTTCCACTTCTGTATTCAGAATGCCTGACCTAAACCGGCCCTTTGTCATTAGAACTCCTGGGCGGTGGAACATCATACTGACAACAGTAATGTGCTTGTACTGACAACCTCACTGTTCGTTTTACCTGATTTTGTAATCATTTAAATAATACAACATGACCTTCCAGTGGGAGTCATTTCGTACCCCTTTTCCTCGTGTGAAATTCGTCAGTAACCTTTTTGCCTTCCAATCAGCGAAATGCGGCAGAGTACGGCCAGTAAACGATTCACAAACCACGCTTTAGCGCCATTAAGACGGTATCTTTAAACATTGGCGTAGCTAAAGCAATTTAGTTTCTTCTTAAATCGCCTGGTACAACAACGTTCACAGATATCTCAAACAGGAAAAACTCTTTATCCAGGTACGAAGGTTGTAAAGCAAACTTCCCACAGTTTGTGTCAGGTTGATCTTATCGTCTGAGAGCACTGCATAAGTATTTTGTCTAAGAGGTATCAAGTAGTGTTCCTGTAGCTGTGGGAATCATTGGTTGAAACCGAGTTTATCACCAGTGGGTACAGCCCTGCTAAATATTCAAAATGATTATCAACCTAAGTCTGAGTTCATCCACAAACTGAGCGTATTTATAATATTGAAGCTAGACTGTGTATCCTCGTCTTCCTTGGGAGGGCATTGCAAGTCGTTGACTCACACTTATACAATACAATGAATACTTCGAACGCTATCGTTAACGTTGCTCTCATAAAGTAATTTTGTTTTTGTAATTCTTCTGGTTCTTATGCGTGCAATATGTGTTGTAGATACAGTCTCAGACAAAAAAATTGACCACCGAGTCGTTCACGTAAGGTGGACAATACAGTCGTGCTCCCCTCTGAAATCTATGTCCGGCAATATTCTCGACTTGGCAACATAGTAGACTGGTACACTTCCCGAAGGAACTCTTGACTACAGTCCGAGTACATCACTCTTGTCTATGCCCGTAATCTTGAAGTAAAACGAGAGACTAGATAATACAATGTCTGGTAAGCAAAAACACACGTTGACAAATTTTTATCGCTCCTTTCTGTCGGTGCTGAAGCTATGAGTATAATTCAAGTGAATCTACAATATGTTTCGCTTTCTGTCACTTTGGTAATAACAGTTTGGTTCAACAATATATCAGCGAGATATTTATTGGCCGAACATCTGCTTCTCAACACTGCATGTACCTGAGTTATTTGGGAGCCGTTTGCTGCCTACTGGCGGAAGCTGAGGCACTGTGCTGCCTCACCTTCTGCCGACAACGTCTGCCCCACTCCTCACTCTCGATGGGTAAAATGTTTTAATGTTGTTGAGTGGTGACAAATGAAATTTGTCTACGATTTGTGTTTCACACTAGATAGCATTGGAGACACAAAACCGTTTTTATTTGATGAGTATTTTATTACACTAGTATGCAATACATCAATGCGGAATGGAATTAATTTCATTGTGTCTGATCCAGTGCACTATAATTAAAGCGTCACATCCTGTTCTTTTACCTTTCACAGGAGATTCTTCAAATAATTTATTATTGCCATTGATTCATATGTGTTAGTCAAGGCACAGAGAGTAAGTGTAATGTAATATGTTTGGTTTCTTTCTTTGATTCCCTATGGTAAATGGATGAGAAACATTGTGTCAATACTTTTCAGAGCCTGCTCTATATCTAGTAAGGCAAATTGCTTATTTTGCGGTCCATCATAAAATAACGGAGAACTAAACGCTGTTCAAAAGCGATATTTAAAATATTCAATTGGATTTAAGACGAGAAAATTGGCCATATTTGAAGCTACCCAGAGAAAAAGTAAGTTACAAAATCCGCCTGTTAGCAAATGTCTGCAGAGAGTTCCAATTTCTACTGTGGAAATTTAGCACAGATGCCCTGCAGTAACCAAGAGGTTCCTTTCCATCGTACTTATCACCCTGGCATGTGAGCCTTAAGCGAAGAACAGTATTGAATTTCTTATCGTTGACAGCCGATTCTTCAGAGTCGCTTGTATTGTGAAGCAGCTTGGCAGTCAGAAAGGCGAGTTCTATGACCATTAACACATCTTACTGTCATCTTCAACTTTTGTAGTCCTGTTTTCCTCAGTTGCATGTAATATTACGGTATACTGATAATTTTTACTTATGGACCGTCAGATACAAAGAAAATATCAGATGTTGGAAGTATGAAACAAACCATTCCACATTTGCAAAACATTTTACACGCCATAATCTTCATCCTACAAACATGGAACAAGAAGTGAAAATAATGAGAATAAGCAACCATGACAAACTTCTTATACAAATACAAGAAAACTTCCACATCCAGAAAGCCATAGCAGAAAACAAACATGTGATAAATGAACAAACACACATCAGCACAGGCTCTCTACTGCATTTAATAAAGGAAATGATCAGATGAAACAAAAAAACTATTCCCCCTTCACCTTCTGGACACACACTCACACACACATAGACACACACACACACACAGCCAAAAAAAGTTGTATCACACCAAAATACACACACACACACACACACACACACACACACACACACACACACACACACACACACACACATACATAAGCAGAGCAGAGCCCCCCCCTCCCAAAAAAAATTATACATATACCACACCAAAACACACACACACACTCACACACACACACACACACACACACACACACACACAGAACACAAAAAGTTATATCACACCTAAACACACACACACACACAAATGCATACACAACAGATCACAGATACTTCAATAATTACACTCAAAATTTTGGCAATAACATTCGATCTTTGGCAAAACATTTGACAGTCGGCAACAGAAACCAAAACATTGAATTGAAACAAGCGTTCAGTTCATAGTGCGGCGGAATGTGGGAAAAAAACGTAATTGGCATTCATACGAAGAAGAACAACACCAAAAATGCAACAGAAGCGTAATATGTAAGAAATTGTCCACGCAACCTGTAAGTGTAGTTCAAAACATTACTACTTAATAGGAAATACATACCACCAGAACTGTTTATAATCTATAGGTACAGTGCCAAAAATGGAAATTAAATAGCAAACATATGTACACATTCCAGGCCACTGATGATGCCTTGCGGAAAATAAAGGCGAAACGCGTATGGGACTAAAATTGTGTTTCATTCAGTTGCTGTCAGACGGTCCATAAGTAAAAATTATCAGTATGCTGTAATACAACTTACTGTCTCGAGCTACCAAGAGGATTTGCTGTGTAAAGGTTTTCTCCTGATTTCGTTACAGAATTTTTCTGCAAATTCGCAGCCCCATAAAATAAATCAGAAAAAAACCCTCACACATGCTGGCCCCGACCACAGTTAGAACTAACGACTCATTAAGCCGTTGCGACACGAAACATGGGCGGTACCAAGGGGCTACGGACACACTGCTGCCACCACGCCACTCTGATCATGGTGTTGGTCACCCAGCCTCATAACCCATCGTGAACGATAATAAAAGTTGTCACTTATGTGAAGAATAGCATTCCATTATTCAAAAAATTGAATTTTCTGTCTCACTGTCTTAGTTTACATGAGGATTGTACAGCACTAGTCATTTAAATGGAAAGGGAATATCTAGTAAATTTAGCGAGTCAGTTCAGTACCATACACGGAAGTGATTGCAATGTCACAGTGTTGCCAAATGTTTGTGAAGATGTTGCCAATTCTCATCTGTGCTAGGTACAGCTCTGTAGCGTTATGATAGGAGAATCCTGTGCTCGTGTCATAGGAGGATACAGAGAGGAGGCACGGGGTTTGGTTAATATGCAGCGTTTTCTCCTAACAGTTGTGTCAGACATTCAGATGTGCAATCTTCCATCACGATTACAGTTGCCCAAAAAATATATACGAATAAAACACTTACCTTGTTACTTAGTGACAAAAGATTATTTCAGTACAATAAAAAGTCTTTGGAAGTCAACTTTGCCCACTTGTCACGAAAATAAGATAACAAACACTTTTTACCTCGAAATCGATTGCATCTTGGAGCAGTCTTGTGATCATACAAGTAGAATTACATTAATTGCACGAGAATGTAGAAAAATGTTGGTGCGAATGGAAGTTGTAAGAAACACAGTTAACTAATTATTCTATACCACGTAATAATCAATTCATTTGAAAATTCAGAAGAGAATAAACTAAAACTTATTCCCTTTAAGACAGAAACTAAAGTGGAGATTCGGGCACTGTGCAGATCTGCGCTTTTTCATCGCCATATCTATACAAATAATGTATACTAACCAGGGTATTCATTGCTTTCTTAATGTTTCCCTCTTGTTTAGTCTTCTAGTGATGAACTGGATCCACACCAATGAGTCTGATTGTTTCTTTGTATCCTTCCATCTACTATCGTTGTGTGTTATTGCTCGATGTTCAAAAAGCAAAATATTATGCCTGCTCCCACGAGGTATTAAAACGAGGTCGCAAGAAGGCTAACGAATTACAATCAAAATGCAGTGAGACTCCAATTTGTCTGTCGTCGTGGTATTAAGTCGACAGAAATAGTTAGGTGTTATTGCCTGCATCACCGGCATCCCGTTGTCGTCTTCTCTTATTGAGATTGTCATGTATATTCATGTTACCCTGAACACAAGACGCCGAGATAAATGTGTATATTCTCCGTGACGAAACATCCCATATTCCATTCATCCTGATCCATTCGCTACATGCATCGGCAGCAATGAGTGATAGGGAAGCTGTTGTGAGGTGAAGAATAACAATAAAAATGGTAGAACTTAGAACTACTTAAACCTAACTAACCTAAGGACATCACACACATCCATGCCCGAGGCAGGATTCGAACCTGCGACCGTAGCAGTCCCGCGGTTCCGGAGGGGACTGATGACCTCAGCAGTTAAGTCCCATAGTGTTCAGAGCCATTTGAACCATTTTGAACTAAGTATAAGGACAATGAGTCGGCTGCGGTTTTTGCAACTGTGAAATACTTTCCTATATTGTAGAAGCGAGTATTAAATTTGAACTAATATTGCGAAAATTTTGAATTTGGATGGCTTAAAATGAAAATTTTTCTGTTTACTGCAAAGGAAAACAATTGATTTTCTAAAACATTATCTGTCATACACAACTTGAAACAGGTCACGTCGACCAAATCATATGGAAGAACTGACAGCGACGTATATCGGAAGGCAGTAAGATCCCTTGGCTCTTGGTTTGGCAGTATTCGACAGCCATTTCTAGGCGCAAGTAAATGAAGAAATGGAGCGCGTTTTTGTTATCAAGTAACGTCTTCATCAATTACTTTAGTTTTAATGTAATCTACGAGTAATTGCTGATGTTTGATATTAACATGAAAAGGATTCAGTAGACAGGGAAAGAACCTGTTCTTGGGCAACTACGTCTATAATGACCAAAAGGCCTTAAATGATCTTCAAACACATGTGTTCCAGCAGCGGTATGAAGATAATGATAGTAATAATGACGGTAATAATCGATTTATCCGGTAACTTCACACTTCACAGTGGATTTTCTCGTACTAAGAAATTTCCTGAATTAGTGAAAATTCCAAAATTGCTTCACATCGAGACTATGATGCCCAGAAGACTCTTTACATCCTGCTATCGTGACAATAGCATAATCTCCGCGTCAGAAGCTTGCTTCTACTTAACCATTTAATAGACTCGCACTTTTTTTCCGCCATGACTAATTTTGTATGCTAAGATATCATCCGTTACAGCACACTCCTGGGGCTGGGAAATGTGGCCACAATGCTCTGGTGGAACGAACTATCACAAGTGCAATGCGTGGGTTCAGGCATTTACTTTTAAGAGGCACAACTAGATTTACTATACCTCTGGTAACCTCGAGAAAGACGTTATAATCCAGAATCCGCATTAAACATCACGTTCCTTCATTCCCCAGTGGACAGAGCCGGATTGTTTTAGGAAATGACATAGGCGGAGGTCATTCTAAACAGAAATACTGTCGCCAGTAAACTTACGTACATTACAAAATCTTATTTTATTTGATGAAGCGATAGGCATTTAAAGGAACAGGGCTCTTATTTTACTTGTACTTAATTGAACCATAAACGTTGAAAAATTTGGTGCTGGACTGTGATTCGTTTTCGTATCTCCCCCTCCGAGGATCTAAATCTCTCGGAACTGTCTAGTTCAATCATTTCGTTCCTTTTTCCAAAACTGCAACCTTCTCTAGATCTCCTCCAAAGTTAAATATGTGGTTCCGATTCCTGATGCAGTACAAAAATATTCATAATTTCATTTCAAGCCCTATCACGTGCACACCGGCCTGCTAGTGAAAATTAACTTGTATTTTTAATGTCTGTTCACGTTTTGCCAACAGTTTCTGGTCAAACACTCACACGTCTTACTGTTGGTGAGCAAGCAGTTTATACTTACGTTATATTCGTGGACGACAGAAAAGAACGATAGGAGTGCAGTTCGATTGTCGCTCAGGCACAAAAATTAGAATCCATATTTTAGATTCAAACACCTAGCAGCTGATAAGAAAAACTAAACGGAACATTTGATTTTCTTAGTTAACAATCCGATTACGTGATGGGTTCGTACCTCCGTCACAGAACTTCACATCGTGCACTTCAACTTAACATGCATACACACTTCGTTACTTCTCTTCTCTCTCTCTCTCTCTCTCTCTCTCTCTCTCTCTCTCTCTCTCTCTCTCACACACACACACACACACACACACACACACACACACACACACACACACACACACACACATACTCTTTTTTCTTATTTGATTGATGTGCTTGACTATCGGTGAGGCACTAAAACTTACGTGAATGAGTTTCTTCGTTTTGAATAAAGTTACGTAAGAAATATAAACACAACTATGAGAGTTACTGATTTATGATGCTTAGTTTGCAGGCAGTTCTGAGTATTATTAGTAACTACGCTCCAGTCCCTAAACCTGGTTACAGAAATGGGAATCAGACGCATTACGTATTCCAGGCCGTAGCAGCCGCGTCTTTGAGAGGCCAGCGACGGTCACTTCCCAGCCCGCTATAGGATAACATCGGCTCGTCTTCTTCCTGCTAGTGCTGTAACTGAGATTTGGCAACAAGGCAAGATATATTTGGCAACTCTGTGATCGACGAGTTAGTTCATGGTGTGCACGGAATTAAGCCGCAAAGTTCAATAGATTTTTCCTGCCATTTCCATTGAATAATGTAAGCTATTATCGCTTGAGGTCTAACAAAAGATGTAAATTTACGGTTTTTAGCCCAGGAAAGTCGTTCCATGTGGAAATCGATACAGAACTCGTCCTTTAAATAGCGGTTTACGACTTCATGTCACTATTGGCCTCGTAAGTTAAGTGCATAGATGCCTCTTCGCTAGCTCTGTGATGACGTGCTGACCTCTGAAACAGCGTCTGTTATGGTACGCAGTTCCATTCTCGCCGAATTTAGCGTTTTTATCCCTTCTGTGAAAGAGCTACAAGCAGTCAGATCATACATCGATAAGGAAATCGCAAGAAAATACATTCAGCTCATAGTGCAATGGTGAAAAACTTACAATGCTGCTCAACAGGTAACGCCTCGTTCCGTTGCTGACAGGCAAATTTTTGGTTTCTAGGAATACATAACTTTATTTATGAAATGCCACATTTGCATACCTGTTGAGTATGACATAGCATACCAATTAAACACAGACCCAATCGAAATCTAAGTGAGTAGTATTTCACTAATTCGTGACGATAGATGCACGCTTGTGTACAGATACTCAGTTTTATCAAAGAGACTTTCGTCGTAAGGTTATGTAAGGTTATCGTGGGTAGTTTTATGTCATTTGTTATAATGCAGTGCACAATTTTCGTAAGGCTTCTTTTAGTGTTGTTAAAACAATACTAAACATGACAGAGAAGTTAATCATCAACGATATATTTGAATTCCCTGATGTTATCTATGCCAGTCTGACAATGCACATGAAGTTTATTGATTACATGCATGTAGGAAACTTGTTTTCAGTTAAAGCTGCAAACAAGGTTTGATGAAG
Organism: Schistocerca gregaria; assembly: GCF_023897955.1. Classification (NCBI taxonomy): domain Eukaryota; kingdom Metazoa; phylum Arthropoda; class Insecta; order Orthoptera; family Acrididae; genus Schistocerca; species Schistocerca gregaria. Next base: position 58,888,464 of record NC_064931.1, read on the forward strand.
AATAAAATGCCACTACCAGAAGACAGCTAATGTAGAAAATACTTTCTTGACTATTTTGGCCTGATGCGCTCTCCCCATACATAATACAAAAGCTTCGAGATGCATCTGCTGCCTGGCCGTCCATTATACCTGAAAAGAACAAAACGTCACAGAAGTGAGCCCTTTTCCCACATGAGGCTATTTTTGGTTGAGAAGTGAAGGGAATTATGTTCAAAGTTCCATTAAATTGGTAACTTCAGTAGACAGCAGAATAGCGTTGTAAAAATTGTAGCAGCGAATGCAATAGAACTCGAGATGTCTTATCGACGGTGCGCGACACTTACCGTGACGCTACCAGCTGTCATCTAGCTAGAGCGCCTCCTGACGTCGTCAGCAGTTCTTCCAGTACTTCTGCATTCCACAGTGCTGTGATATAATCCATATGGCGGGAGACAGACACTTACAGCTTTTATTTTGCACTGCAGGACGTTTTCAACAAACAGGTAGCGCAATAGAGTAGCTCTACTGGAAAGGAACGCTTCCTATTTAAATTTCAGTTCTTTGTAGGTGGTAGTTACGTGATTTTATTTCGGTGATTACAAGATGTAGAGTCGAATGTCTGCACTGGGTAGCCGAGGCAGCTAGTTCATGGCGATTCGGTCAACCAAGTAAAGGAATGTACTGAACATGCTGCAAATCACTACAGGGAGCCTGTGTGTCAGAATTCTAAACAAGTGTACCACAGTGGAGTTATGATACAAAGTGAGTCATATAGAAGAGGCGTTGGTGGTCTCTTGTCTTGTTGATAGGTTCCTGTGGTGATGGACTATGTTCGATTCCAACTTCTGCCAAAGATTTTTAATAGGGAGAGACAGATTCTAATCTCCTCTGGCTGCGCCAAGTGAAGAAGGTACAATGGCATTTTGATCTCAAACTCACATTAAGCATGATATTCCTTCTCTACCAAGTAGACGTAGGGTTGAACCACAATAAAGTCACTAGTGGCGAAATGTGGGAATTCTATCACCAGTAACCTTTCTTATACTAGTTATTTATTTCTGGTGATGCCACAAACGCTATGTAGGGTCACAGGACCCTTATTCCATCTTTTATTTGAGCTTGTGTATGTCGATAAAATTGGTTCTGTACTTGGAATGCAACTTAGACCGCCCTGAAAGCGGAATTTGATCCCTTCGAGACAATACAGTTCGACTACAATTTGTTGTTTGTTCAAAACTGCAGATTCCGCAACATCTCCACATACTGGGCGTGAATGGGTTCGAATGCTGGCCTGACACTAAAGCTTTCATTACGTATTATCAAGCTCTAGCATGAGAACACCTGTCTGCTGGTGGTTAATAATTTTGATTTTTAATGCATTTTCATTCGTTGTCAACGCTAACGGTGTCTGACGGTTTTGACTCCCAGTGATGCACAGGACTATTTGAGAGATCACTGTAAGTTCAAGGATGTTTTTCCTAGCAGATGGTGGAGAAAAATTCGGTAGCTGACGTCTGTTTATGTGTAGTCAACAACAGTATGTGTGGGGTTCGATTCACTGTCAGCACTGAACTCTTCGTCATATTATTTCTAGTTCAAACATGCTCACATGTCGCTGCTGATGTAACAAATCCATATTGAATGTTCGTTTTCTCTAGAATATAAGAGGGATAGTTTCCGGGTTGGAGTCCTGGGAAGCAAAAAATTAATGTTTCCTCTCGTCATTTCAGTTAAAACATCTAGCTACTGCCGAGAAAATCCGATATGTCACAGTTGATTGTGCTTCGATAACAATCCTATTAGGTTCTCAGTTCGGATCCCTGTCCAACACAAAGCTTTACCTCACGGCATTTCAAGTAAGTTACCTGTGAAGAAGCAATATTTAACATCTCTCGTGGTTCGTTAACAGGGACAAAAGATGCTTGGGCGGAATTCGCGTCCATCAAAAATGTTTACGTTATGTAATTTAAAGTTGATATTTGCTAACTGATACTGTCTAAAACCGAGGTATATCACTCTCTGTATGCCTAGTCAGGGATGGCTGTTAGATTCCGTCAGTCACCAAATATTAGTCTGCACGACCTGGGTTTGAATCCATATGCAGAACGGGACGGTTCGTTGTGTCATTTGAAGTTTATAAATATTCTCAACTAGCAGCTCAGTGAATAACTAAAATTTTTAATGTAATTTTGTGTTAAATAATTAGTACGGTATCTTACTTAGAAGAATAAATCACGAATACGACGAACGTACCAGGTGCATAACCTACCTGACGTAATAATGAGAGTGCTAACATTTCAGTTATGTCATTTATTGCAATAAATGTGAGCTTACAAGCCTTAAGGACAGTCATATCTGTGATAAGGTGTTCCCTGATATATGTAGTATCGTGGCATTACTTTACATTTTGAGTTATTGCGTTACAGAGCTGTGTTTTCCAGGAGTGACTTGTTGGAGCTATTTTCAATAGTCAAACGACTGTACCAAATAGCGATTAGAGGACCTGCTAGACAGCTGCATTATGTGGGTTGCATACGAATCCGGCGAAATGCAATTCAGGTCGTTCGGATACTTTTGAGCGCGACTGTACATCCCTCAGCAAACTTGTGCAGCTGGTAACAGAAATATAATTGACTAGCGGGAAGATTTATATCTGCATATATATATATATATATATATATATATATATATACCGGGTGATCAAAAGGTCAGTACAAAATTGAAAACTTAATAAACCACTGATAATGTAGATAGAGAGGTAAAAATAGACGCACATGCTTGGAATGACATGGGGTTTTATTAGAACCAGAAAAAAAGTTCACCAAATGTCCGACAGATGGCGCTGGACAGCAAAATGCAGAATCTGGGCTACCGAAAATCCTAGAACTGTCGTGGAAACTCCATTGCACGACGAGAAAGTCACGGTATGGGTTGGATTTACCACATCTACCGTTATTGGGCCTTTTTTCTTCGAGTAAATGCTTGATTCTGTTTTTGTAACTGCAACGTGACGGGTGAGAGGTACGCCGATATGTTACAGAATCGCATCATCCCCAGCCTGGCTGATAAACACCTGCTGGAACGTACGATGTTTATGCAGAATGGCGCTCCACCCCATATTGCTAGACGCGTGAAAGGTGTCTAGCGCGCATCGTTTGGTGATGATCGTGTGCTCAGCCGCCACTTTCGTCATGCTTGGCCTCCTAGGTCCCCAGACCTCAGTCCGTGCGGTTATTGGCTTTGGGGTTACCTGAAGTCTCAAGTGCATAGTGACCGACCGATATCTCTATGGATGTTGAAAGACAACATCACGCCAATGCCTCACCATAACTCCGGACATGCTTTACAGTGCTGTTCACAACGTTATTCCTTGACTACAGCTATTGTTGAGGAATGATGGTGGACATGTTGAGCATTTCCTGTAAAGAACATCATCTTTGCTTTTTCTTACTTTGTTATGCTAATTATTGCTATTCTGATCAGATGAAGCGCCATCTGGTGGACATTTTTTGAACTTTTGTATTTTTTCGGTTCTAATAAAACCCCGCGTCATTCCAAGCATGTGTGTCAATTTGTACCTCTGTATCAACACTACTCCGTGATTTATTCAGTTTTCAAATTTATACTGACTTTTTGGTCACCCGGTACTTCAATCGATTTGAAGGTAATCTAATGGCTTGTAGATGAAATACACCATCCTTTCCGTAACTTAGAAAAAATTTCGCACAGTTTGTCAATGTAAGAGCCTGCCGAACGAATCTGGAAAGGCGGTATCATTCGTCGTGCAGCTGGACGTGCAAGAGCATTGGACGGCGAACAGATGCCACGCTACAAGAGGAGACTCATACGTTCTCACCGGAACATCGATAATATGGAGGTTGCGACGGCTGGTAATGTTGGAGCACAAGTTGTCCTGTAAGGGCCGTGTGTTTTGTGGATGTTTTCTGTACTTAACATTTACGAGGAATGATACACCTCAACATGGTAATGGTTGGGTTGCTGCTGCAATTGTGCGAGGCCACAGACGTCAAGAGATATTTTGAAAAGTCGGTCTCGAGGTGATACTGCAGATTCGTTTGTCGACGTATGTGGGGTCTGTAAGGCTGTGCGAGGTCGGTGTTCAAAATGGTTCAAATGGCTCTGCGCACTATGGGACTTAGAAATACGTAAACCTAACTAACCTAAGGACATCACACAACACGAGGTCGGTGTGAGATACACCATTGAAGCTATGGAAACAGATCTGTTGAATTTTATCACGTGGCGTCACATGACGGTTTGACGGAGGTGTGAAAGGAGGTTGATGTTATAGCCCCCCAACTAGCTAGATCTGAACCCGATCGAACACATTTGTGATGTTGAATGTGGCGTCAGAGCTCATCGACCCCCTACCTGGAGTTTACGGATATTAGGTTATTGTGTGTGTAGATGTGGTTCCAACTCTCTCCAACGACCTACCGAGACCTCAATACTTCCACGCGACGACACGTCGCCCCTGTTACCCGTGCAAAATGTAGACGTACCGAGAAGTAGGCAGGTGGTCACAAAGTTCTGACTGATCAGTATAACATGTCAGGTGTGTATAAAGTAACATGTAGTGAATATTCCAAGGTGCTACCCCCGGCGGGTGTAAAAAAGAATGTGCGCAACGGAAAATACTGAACGTGACAATGAAAATTTGGCTCTTTCTGACTACCCACATGAAGCAGAACTTAGGATCACTTAATGGTGATATTATTTCCCCCTTGTTTCTCTTTAACATACAAATTACAACATAAAGATAAATGAATGATTAAGGGAACTAGTAACTAAAAATGATAAATGTTGTCTCTGCTTATACATCTATTGTAGATTAAAACCCCTTTATATATTACAAATGCTTAAATATATCAATTTCCAATGGACATGAAGAGATACAAATGAATTTCCTAACTTATATTACTGATCAATTGCACAACTCTGCCCCTTTTTATGGCTACGCGATCTAATATAAATAACGAGAGATGACTGACATAATCTACGTACCAAAAACTAGAAGACTACTTTCAAAGATGATCTACAGTGGTGTGCAACCTCAGTGGAAATAAAACTTACATGGTCACAGCTGTTTAGCTTTATAGCCCCAACAAGCCGAAACAATTAGCAATATCACCGTATGTACTACGTACGGTGCGTCGGAGTGATGGTTATCGTACGTGTCTGCGACGATGGAAATACTCCAGCCACAAAATAAAAAACTCATTCAAACCCCAGGACGGCAGAAGGCGGTCCTCTGATTAGTTTAATGTAATACTGTCTTCTCCTCTTTGTGTTCTGCACACAAGAAATGCTAACGTCCAGCCACAAGGACGGAATTCAGATTACGTCTCAACGTGAGTATAGACAGAAGAAGTGCTCTCAATCACTGAACGCTGCGTGCTCAACAACGACTCTCTACCTGGAGGCGAAGTCCAGAATCGTTTAAGTTCACAACAGTACAGTGCCTAAGCGTTCTAACTATAAAATCTCCTGACAGCAAAGACAGCAAGCCCGTTTGTACCAACAAAAACTGATACTCAGCGACTGTCAAACATCGGCGCTCAAAACGGAAGACCTCTTTCTCTCCACCGCTGGCTGCGCAGCAAAGCTGTGCTCCCCTCCGTCGTAACTGCAGAAGGCGAATCATATTCTCGAAACCACGGAATATTCTCCTTCGCTAAAGATTCTTCCGAACACTGCCCAACCATATTTTACTCTTTTATCGTCCAGCGTGGAAATTTTTTGAGGAAATACCTATCCCAGTTAATTAGGAATTCATACAATGGTACGCTTCTACGAGTAAAAATCCTCGGAAATAACCCAGTCTTCGTGATTTCTGAGGTAACGCTTCTTTGTTCCTCTATGCTGCGTCCAGGATTTTCAGAGTTTCCGGTTATCCATCCGGCCTCACTATAATACCAGCCAACCACCGCTGTATTGTGCTTCAGCGATCAGGTGCCCCGACCGTCTGTCTTGGACTACTTCCTGTGTTAAGCAGGACCTACACACCTGTGCGGGCTTTTCCACCCAGGCCCTGAGTTACACCTGCCGTTTCATTTCCACTGGCGTTCCAACCGCTGCTAGTATAGGCATTCATTACGCCGTTTTGATAATAAAGACAATCAATCACCCTTCATGCAATAAGCATCAACAACTATTTACAAGGTGTACCTGACAATGTCAGTCTTCTTTGAATATTCGTATATACGATGTACAAACTATCAAATGATACCTAATTGTGGTTGTGAATCACGGCGAAGTATGTAGATGAGTCTTATAGGGTGCGAAATTATAGCCACCTAATGAACTATTTTGAACTAGGATGGGGTAATTCTTATAATATTATTCTCATTCAGTACAAAATAATACAACCATCAATTGTCTGAACAGCCGAACTAATAAGAATACGAGGGCAGGGGAACAATTGAATCATGATATGTTCTTCTACAGTCATTCTGCTTTCATTCATGGGGTTACTGCCATAAATTTATTTACTAAATGTTTATTACTTAATCTGTCTGGTTCTTATATTTGGAACATTTTTTGAGACATGACAATGTGAATATACAATAACACACAAAACAACCCATGTTATCAAAAGAAATGTCACTAAAATTGCAAATGATTTTTATGCTCATTCAAAAATGGCAGTTCCCACCTTTCTTTGACTTAAGGCCCATGCACTCTGTCATCCATCCATCCTTAAGACATAGGTTGAGGCAAGAAATTTTAAAGTATCCTCATCTTTTCAAAGTTGTCGTCCAATAAAGTACATGTGCTCCATTTAGCCATTAAGATGAAAAACAAGCAGTTTGTCATCTATTCTAGAGGTTATCTATTGGTCATTATAAAACTATATAAAATTCTGTGAAGCACCTTGCGTAATTTTACTTTGTCATATTCATACTCTTGGCTTGCATTTTTTTAAAGAAAGAAAGAAACATCATTTAACAAACTGATTGTCCAAGTATAGTGTTTCCCTAACGTATATACTTTCTAAACATTTCACCACTCTTATGTTCTGAAGTGTTCTTTACATTTACTGTGACAACTAATATTTGTAATAAGAGTTCGGATCGACCACCAATTTTAACCAACTTTCTTGTTCACAGTGCATAAAAATGTAATACATTGAAATGTTAAAACCCATAGCATCATTATCAAAGACAATGACAAACAATAATTTTACATGAATAATACATACATATTTTCTTAAGACTGCCCTAAAAATGAGTACATGATGTTTACAAAAACGATAAATATATTGGAAGCTGTTAGTTTGTGGGTGTAACTATTCAGTATTCATCAATTGTATGCCTTTTTTTTATCGAGAGTCACACACTGATTCGGAATTCACAACACACTTTCATCTTCATTTGTGTACGGGGATGGAAGCTACAGTTTTTGTGAAGTTTAGGAAGCGAAGATTGGTTCAACAACTTGTTTGAGATCGGTCATTGTGTGTTTGCAAATCAGTCTTTGGACCCTCAGCCCATTGTTGATCCTGTCAGGTAACAAGTCTCTCACAGAGTTGATGATGTGGAAGAACCCTTGGAATATACAGCAAACTATGTGGGTGTATCTTTTGAAACAGCGAAGTTTTCGTCGAATTGGCACACAGTATGAGGGAGGTACGGTCAGATAGGACCTTTACAGGTCACCTAAAATTCTTCTGTGTCAGCTAAGAGAACTGTAATGGTATCTAGACTTCAGTTCTTTGTGTTTCTTATTTTTTACTATGTTTGTGTTCCTACTCTTCTGTTCTTCTTGTTGCTTCTTTCTCCTGACATAAATATTGTATTTTGGCTAAGGATATCGGTAATTGTGGACAGGTAGGTTATCTGTTTGGTGATATCATACATCGAACTTGAGTCGTCGTGTGTTACTCATATTCCTCAGAAGTCAGTGCCAGGTGACTGACTGATTATGATTTTTATCAGTCTGTCTGGCAGAGAACAGCAGAAGGAAAAGCAAATAGAGTTCACAGTTCCTTGCAGCTATTAGTAGTTGAGCTGTAGGATTAACTGATTCTATCATGTATGCAATTTGCTTATCTCATCTCCATCATGTAATACGACAGTGGAGACAATTCATTAGTGGCCGTTTGATCACCCATCTTGACCTGACCCAGCAGGGCTGCTGGGGATTGCCGCTTACTGCCTGTTCTGCCGCCTCAGGTCATCAGGCAGCCCCATTTGAATAGTCCTGCTGTTTGCCCACGTCCGCGACATGGCATTGTCTTACCAATGGCGTCCCTTGCTTCTGCTTTTCTCTGCAGTTGTGCCGTTAGCCTCCCATTCCATCTGCGCATCATGTTGTTGCTTCCAGTGTGTCTCGCAAAAGTTTTTTTTTTTTTTTTGTGAAACCTGTACCGACTAATACATAGAATTAGTTTACGATTTACACAAATACTATGCAATAAATAAGACAAAATCATTGACATGTTTCTCTTATGGCACAGTTTTTCTTTCAAGCAGCACTTATCAGTGAGTTCGTTTATATTTATTATGGTTCTAGTTGCACAATTCAGCGAAGGTGCTCACTTATTTGCTCTTATTATTCTGATCAAAATTTCATGTTAATGTTAGTTATAAAAGAACATATTCCACAACCTGTGTAATTTAATTATTAAATGTCAGTTGGCACCTGTATTTCTATAAAACTACATGTTCATTAGTTATCCACATAACAGTAGAATTATGATCATCACCACATCCCAATGTTAATAATTGCAAATACTACTTGTTAAACTGTATATAGTCTTCACGGGTTTCCCGCTCGATCACATTGTGCAAATTCCACAATATTTCCTAGGAGCAACTGTCCGACATCTTCAGGTGGTTCAACCTTGCTCGTGGCTGGGTATGACTGACGGTATCCGCACACCGACGCCCCGTTTTTAGAACACGCCCGCGAAGAATGCGCGGAAATCGCGCCTGCAGTGTGATTTACCATATTCAAACTCCAGCTGCCGGGATTTATGTTAATAAAGTTACATTTTATTTTACTACTGGTACCTGCAAATATACAGATTTTTAGTACATTATATAAAATCACTGTTCATCAACATGACTGCCATGCCCTTGTGTATTACTCATGATGTTATGTGTTTTGAATGTATAACATTTTGTACTTTCCTTTATTGATTTTTACGTGTCAGTAACTCCTTATTACACGTCCATTTCATGATGCTGTAACACTCAACAATATTTCGATTCGCTCGTATGGTATTCCGCAGAATTGGCCATCATGTGCACAATTCTTCCATGTTTCTGAACAGCATAAATACAACACTTCCATGTAAAAATAACGGTGCACTCTCACGTAACCACGTGGAGCCGGCCACCTAGTGAACTGTCGTCTCTCTGAATAGAGACCAATCATATTTGGACAAAACACCTGCGTGTCTCCGCAAACCACTACTAGCAAGTCACTCATTTGTCATCCCGTTGCTAAATATGGTAAAGAGACACGCATTTCATGGAGTAGTTCTAAAATCTTTTCAAAATGCTGGCTTTCTCTGGTAACACGTTCCACATCAATTGAATAACAAACTTACCTATTCACACATCTTTACAACATTTTTTTTGGTGTACCACACATTTCGCATTTTTACTTTATTCCTTCATGGACAGACAGCACATCGTAAACTCAAAAAAACTTTTAAATTGTACACTCAGCTTGCTGGGCACTTAGTTATATCCTACAAAAAGAAATATACCCTAATTTTCTCACTCTCGACATTCTGCCCTTTTATGCACTGCAGTACGTCTTTTAATATGATAATAACACAGAAAATATTGATAAATCTACTTATCGCTTCAGTGCAGTAACTTAACTTACGTGCTAACTATATACAATATACTTTACTTTCGCCATACACGCTCACTTTAATTCTTCCAAAATTTTTGGCGTACTCTCGCAAGGTTAGGTGGTATAATTTCAATTGATTGTTTCCGATTCCTGTTGTTATTCATTCCACCCCATCCTTGGTCAGACAGTTGACGAGTTTCTCTATAGTCGCCTTATGATGCGCCATTATTTTGTGGCTCCAATCTGTGTTCATTTTGTTGCCTATTTTTCTTCCAGTTCTTCCACTGTACATTGTTCCCACTATGGTATCTATGGACCGATTTCAGGGCCGGCGCAAGGCATGTGCGAAACGTGCGGCCGCATGGGGCGTCGCTTTCCGAGGGGCGGCAAATCTGCCGCCCGCCCACACTTTTTTTTTCCTGTTTGGACAAACTCAACATTCAAGTCCAAACATCGGAGGGAGCGGCTTTGGGAACTGTGGCATGGCGCCTCTACTACATGTCGGCCGCCCCTGTTGAACAAGGGGAGGGAGGAGGAGAATTTCTTCCTCGCCACTGTGGCAGCACCGTCGTGTTAACGCCGGAGGAACAGAGAGGGAGAAGCAGTCTGGCGTACCTTCTTATGATTGGAGCGCTGCCAGCCTGTTACGCGCCGTGCGTTTACTCGTAACTAATTTTGTAGAAGACGAAATCTAATTTGGAAATTCGAATGCAATGTTCGATACTGCGGCTACATGTTAAACCTGAAGAAATTTTGCTATGCCCTTTAATGACAGCTTCCGAGTGTTTTACTCTTCTCGCATTATGGAAAAAAATGGTTGAACATTACTAAAATCAAAGATGTCCACAACCTACAATAGCTAGAAGTATTCCGAATGGGTAAATACGCTGCGAGTTATTACAAGGAATAAAGACATTGCTAATAAGCCTGGCATAATTTGGGTTTCGGCGTATTTTTGAAAATTTTGCTATCCGTTTCTGAGTGATAGCAGGACGTTTTGGTTTTCGAGCCATAAAACACCTGTCTCCGTCTGCATGAACAACAATTAAACTCTGACCGCCACTTTTGTTTGACAGTACTACTAGCACACTATCACTTTGCAAACATTTATTTACCGTATAATGCGTGTGAATCCATGTTTCATCTTAGTAAACTACTGGTTGCTTCGATTCTTATGAAAAACTGAGAAACTATGGTCTTGTAGCAACAATGACCTCTCGTCCGCACAAAACAAAACGTTAATTTTGATATCTTCTAAAAGGAAAATTCAGAGACAGAACATTGCTTCTAAGGGTTTCCTTGCTAGCTTAGAAGCTCATTTCTGTTTGACAAAAGTTGTGCAGTTTTCGCAAAGTTCGTATTTCTTTCTATTATCCGTAATGCCATGGAAATTGCTGCCTGATAATACATTTATCCATATCATCGGTCACATACTTATTATGAGCTTCTTCCTTCTTCTTGTGCGCTAGTTTAACCGTAGCTTCGCTGTACCTCGTCATATGACCTAGTTCCTGGCATTGACGCGTCACCACTTCGCCTTTCCAGGTTATAGGTGTTGCTACGTTCTCTACAACGAAAACTACAGAATTCGTTTCGGTAGTTGGCCGAGGGAGTCAAGATTGGTCACAAGCGCTTTCACTGCGTTTCGTAAGAACAGAAGAATTGGTGCGTCCGAATTTCTTGCACTTGGGATGTAATAGGTAAGTGCTTTTCATATACCGTACAATTAGTATTGCGCATGCACGATTACTCATAAGTTAGAATTTTTCTCCTTCAATATTGCAGAATAGGAAAATTTATTTTTCTTATGATCTGTTACTTCAAAAATTGACAAGTCGGCAAATAAGCACACCTCGTCCCAATAGCCAGAATTAAAATAAAGCGAAGGAAAAGTGAAGTGATACGGCGATGGCTAATTTGTTACCCCTTATTCCATAATCAGACACGAAAGAGTGACACAATGAAATTACGACAGATGTCGAATGTCAGTTCTTTTAAATGAACACCCGCAGTGCAGTGAGTTAATATACACTCCTGGAAATGGAAAGAAGAACACATTGACACCGGTGTGTCGGACTCACCATACTTGCTCCGGACACTGCGAGAGGGCTGTACAAGCAATGATCACACGCACGGCACAGCGGACACACCAGGAACCGCGGTGTTGAACGTCGAATGGCGCTAGCTGCGCAGCATTTGTGCACCGCCGGCGTCAGTGTCAGCCAGTTTGCCGTGGCATACGGAGCTCCATCGCAGTCTTTAACACTGGTAGCATGCCGCGACAGCGTGGACGTGAACCGTATGTGCAGTTGACGGACTTTGAGCGAGGGCGTATAGTGGGCATGCGGGAGGCCGGGTGGACGTACCGCCGAATTGCTCAACACGTGGGGCGTGAGTTCTCCACAGTACATCGATGTTGTCGCCAGTGGTCGGCGGAAGGTGCACGTGCTCGTCGACCTGGGACCGGACCGCAGCGACGCACGGATGCACGCCAAGACCGTAGGATCCTACGCAGTGCCGTAGGGGACCGAACCGTCACTTCCCAGAAAATTAGGGACACTGTTGCTCCTGGGGTATCGGCGAGGACCATTCGCAACCGTCTCCATGAAGCTGGGCTACGGTCCCGCACACCGTTAGGCCGTCTTCCGCTCACGCCCCAACATCGTGCAGCCCGCCTCCAGTGGTGTCGCGACAGGCATGAATGGAGGGACGAATGGAGACGTGTCGTCTTCAGCGATGACAGTCGCTTCTGCCTTGGTGCCAATGATGGTCGTATGCGTGTTTGGCGCCGTGCAGGTGAGCGCCACAATCAGGACTGCATACGACCGAGGCACACGGGGCCAACACCCGGCATCAAGGTGTGGGGAGCGATCTCCTACACTGGCCGTACACCTCTGGTGATCGTCGAGGGGACACTGAATTGTGCATGGTTCATCCAAACCGTCATCGAACCCATCGTTCTACCATTCCTAGACCGGCAAGGGAACTTGCTGTTCCAACAGGACAATGCACGTCCGCATGTATCCCGTGCCACCCAACGTGCTCTAGAAGGTGTAAGTAAACTACCCTGGCCAGCAAGATCTCCGGATCTGTCCCCCATTGAGCATGTTTGGGACTGGATGAAGCGTCGTCTCACGCGGTCTGCACGTCCAGCACGAACTCTGGTCCAGCTGAGGCGCCAGGTGGAAATGGCATGGCAAGCCGTTCCACAGGACTACATCCAACATCTTTACGATCGTCTACATGGGAGAATAGCAGCCTGCATTGCAGTGAAAGGTGGATATACACTGTACTAGTGCCGACATTGTGCATGCTCTGTTGCCTGTGTCTATGTGCCTGTGGTTCTGTCAGTGCGATCATGTGATGTATCTGACCCCAGGAATGTGTCAATAAATTTTCCCCTTCCTGGGACAATGAATTCACGGTGTTCTTATTTCAATTTCCAGGAGTGTATTTCGACTAGCATTAGCACCCGACGATGCCCAGGTGTGTATTTATTGCATTATTATGTTACTCCATCTCATTATTCCTCTCCATTGTCTTCTGCCCCACTCTATGACCGTTTCACCTGCGTCTGTAGTGAAATTCGGCCTGAAATTCAATTTCACGCGGCTCAGTTCTTATGACTTCATCTCTTGAACATTGTATCCTACAGTAATATAACTTTCCGTTTACGTGCAGTGGAATATCACGAAATTGTGAGCGAAGTGTGTTTCAAATAAAGTTAGTACACTGACATCAACATTTAGTTTCACGTAATCGTTCTTTACAGACTGGATCGAAACATGTCCGACCGTATAAAAGACTGTCTGACAGTGAATATAGGACGATAAGAAGCAAAAGGATGCACTACAACGATATTTCAAGCCAAAGAGCGAACGGCGTAGCAGCGGCGAGGGTGGAAAAATAGATCCTGGAAGTACAGAAACTGGTGGAGCTACTGCAGCTAGATCTTTATCTTCAGGACATGACGAGAAAGTTGACGAACACAGTACTGCAACCACCGCATACAGTAGAAATGATGACGGTGGGCCATCCACAACGTGTTCAACAGGGCTCGTTTGGACTCAAGACCTGCTTTGTGACGAAAACTCCGAGACTGGAACATCAGGCAGAACTGAAATTAGGCGACCCGATTCGGAAAATGCCAGAGGAACCTCAGCCGAGGTACTCACCACCGGAGAAGGGATTGAAGGCGAGCCTAAACTGGAAAACACAATTGACTCAGATCCCGGAAGATGACCGGAAATTACAACCGACTGCATTCCAACGACTTTGGTCATGCGAGGTCCTCCCGAGCGCATTAAGAAAGCTGAAGAATGTCCTAAAAACGCGGATAACCGGTGTTTCAGCCTTGTGCACTACAGCTATTCTTTGAAGAATTTAGAAGAAGCAGATAGACATTGGTTGGTGTACTCATAGAGAAAGGATGTTGTGTTCTGCATTTGTTGCAGGCTTTTTCGTCATCTACAGCAAAAATTTAAAGAACGGTATAAGCGACTGGCGGCACCTTGCTTCGTGTCTCGAAAGTCACGGGAAGTCTACCGAGCATTTGAATTCACATAAAAAGTGGATCGTGTTTTCCGAGGGACTCAAAAAGTCACGAACTCTCGACACCCATCATCAAAGGCTTCTGAATACTGAAAGCGAACATTGGAAAAATGTTCTTGAGCGCATAATAGCAATAATTCATCTCCTGGGCCGGCAATGTCTGCCTTTGAGAGGAACTACAGATACACTCTTTCAGCCTGACAACGGAAATTTCTTGAAACTCGTTGAATTATTCGGAAAGTTCGACACTGTGATGATGGAGCACCTGCACAGAACAAAGCAAGGTGAGAACAAGGCGTGATGACTGGGTGTTGTGTGATGTCCTTAGGTTAGTTAGGTTTACGTAATTCTAAGTTCTAGGGGACTGATAACCATAGATGTTAAATCCCATAGTGCTCAGAGCCATTTGAACTTTTTTTTTTAGAACAACGGTCATCATTATCTTGGAAAAGAAACACAGAATGAAATAATTCATCTTATTGGATCGTCTATAACCAACAACATTCTATAAATGATGAAATCTGCAAAGTATTACAGTATAATTCTGGATTGCACACCAGATATTTAAAAAGTCGAGCAATGACAGTTGTGGTACGTTTCATCCAGCAGACAAGACTCGACAGGGTATACGATGTCCGAATTTGGGAGCATTTCCTGGGATTTCTTCCAGTGCACGATTCTTCAAGCTCCACTTTGACACAGGTCGTACTCAAGTTCTTGGAAGATAAAAAAGTCCTATTGTGTAATATGAGAAGGCAAGAATACAACAATGGAGCAACAATGGTCTCCAATAAAGAATTTCAGATATGAACAAGAGAGCATTTTATGTACCATGTAGCAGTCACTCACTGAATCTTGTTGTAAACGATGCCGCTATGTCTTCTAAATATGTTGTTTCCATGTTTTTGACAGTGAAAAGCGCTTATGACTTCTTCTCGTCCTGTGTTCGACGTTGGGATGTCTTGAAGAAGCATCTGCCTAACCTGTTGCTGGAGCCACTGAGCGATACCAGGTGGGAAAGTTGCATCGATGCACTTACTCCCCTGAGGTTTCAAATTTGAGGCGTTTGTGATGCACTGGTTCAGATATCAGAAGAATTCTAAGGAATGGCCGCTCACGAAGCAACGTCACTTGCGAATCAAATTAAAAATTACACCTTTCTCACTTCTCTGGTAATCTGGTACTATGTTCTGCTTCACAAAAGTGTAGTCCGTAAGACCCTCCAGACCACTGACATAAATGCTTGAAAAAACGAACGCATATTGTGAGAGCTGCAGAACAGAAGTAAAGTTTGTGTCTTTCTTGACGGATTCCAAAGAACTGGCTACAGAATTAGAGCTAGAAGATCTAACGTTACCACAGATAAGTGCTTCCCGGCGACTAAGTAAGAAGCCATTACACTTTACCTATGAAGGAAGGAATGAGACAATAGATGACCCAGCAAAACGTTACAAGACTGAATTCTACTATTATCTTTTAGATATAGTAACCACATCTTTGGATGAGAGATTCAATCAACTAAAATTTCATTGTGATTATTTTGATTTTCTCTTCGACATCGGTGAGCTGAAGAATGCACCTCCTGACAGCCTGGACACAAAGTGTAGAAACCTCGCAGCGATTTCGCAAGATCATGAGTCAAGCGACATTGATGCACTGGAGTTGAGGGAAGAACTAAAAGTGCTTTCAACATTGTTGAAACCTGAAATAGGTCCAAAAGAGACTCTGAAGTTTAGGAAGACATAATTTTTGCCCTAATGTTAACATTGCTCTGATAAGTCTCCAAACACTTCCAATAACAGTTGCGAGTGGAGAGAGGAGTTTCTCAAAATTGGAATTGATGAAGACATACCTCCGATCAACGATGAGCCAAACTCGTTTGAATGATCTTGCAACAATATCGATTGAGCACGAGCTTGCAGAGGACTTAAATTACACAGATCGTGTGAAGGAGTTTGCACAAGCAAAAGACAGGGAGATTAGATTTGTCTAGTATTTTTTTAAATTTTTGTATTATGATCAGTATCTTGGTTATTTACTGTGTTGTTTCTTATTTTGTTCAACATTAAATAGTTATTGTTTAAACCAAATTACCGTTAAATCGAAAATATATTTTGTTTTTCGTTGAATACATTATCTGTGCGGCCGACAGGATTAACGGCCGATACCACGGATCAGTACCTCAGAAATCAAATTACTGTGAATTTTCGTAAATATTTTATCTGCCTTGTCCTTAGTTCCATTCATTTTTTTAACCTCGTTATTGGAAATGAATTAGTATTTTTGCTAGATTGTGTCAGAAGAAGCAAGATGTAACATGCTAACAATAAGAGAAATCGGTTTTCTCAAAACTTGTTACAGTGACGAATTTCAAAATAAAATGGATAATCTATTTGGGGAAAGTATGACGGTAATTCTGTTGTAATTCCGACTAATCGTGTAAAACAGAGTATTTTTATAACAATGAAGATGTGAAAAGGAAAAACAACGGATTCTCTGTCTCATTTTAGCTCTGCGAAAACTGGAAGTTGTTGACAGCAAATATCACGTTATATTATACCTTTTTTGGTTCTACGTATTCATCGATACATAAGTTCAAAATACAGTGTTTCTTCTAGTCCTCCATTTTCAAAATCTGACTGTCGATTTTCTCAGTAAGTACAGGACACACTCTTTGTAGCCACGGAGAACGCAGGACTGCACGCAGTCTGTCAGCAGGCCCCTCCGCTCCGCGCGATTTCCTCCTCGTTACGGGCTAGTAAGCTGCGAAATTCCGCAGCCGCAGACGTTCTACCCCATGCGCCACAGCAGAGCGTCCATTTACCGAGCAGTTGACGGTCCGCAAATATTCCGCTCGAGTGTCCGTACCCGAGATGCAAGAGCGGACTGCCCGACCGCAACCCGCTAACAATGCGAACCGTGCGTCAAAGGCGCCGCGCTTCCACCGCCAATCACTCTGCGGAGCGGTCGCGTCAGTCAGCAGTACTTCCTGGAACGCCGCACCACACGAGCGCCATCTGGCGATTACCGTGCATTTACTCTCTGAACGCGCTCCGAACGCCAGTCGGCCACTGCTCGCCCTACCTGTTACTTGTCTGTCGGTCGTTTGTCCCGTTTCAAAGGGAAACTTCACCAAGCAGTGCATTGCTTCCGCGTCCACACATTCCTGTTGTTGCAAGTGTTTGTGGGTAACAGCTGTGTAATCAACCGTGCTCGTTATTATTCTCTACGTAACTATCGAATATTACATTGGAGGGCCAAAAAAACTGATATAGGTATGCGTATTCAAATGCAGGCAGAATACAGTGTTGTGGTTAGCAACTACAGGATGGTCCACTGATCGTGACCAGGTCAAATATCTCACGAAATAAGCATAAAACGAAAAAAAACTACAAAGAACGAAACTTGTCTAGCTTGAAGGGGGAAACCAGATAGCGCTAAGGTTGGCCCACTAGATGGCGCAGCCATAGGTCAAACGAATATCAACTGCGTTTTCTTTTTAATAGGAACCCCCATTTTCATTACATATTCGTGTAGTACGTAAAGAAATATGATTTAGTTTGACCACTTTATTCGCTTTGTGATAGATGGCGCTGTAATAGTCACAAACATATGGCTCACAATTTTAGACGAACAGTTGGTAACAGGTAGGTTTTTCAAATTAAAATACAGAACGTAGGTACGTTTGAATATTTTATTTCGGTTGTTCCAATGTGATACATGTACCTTTGTGAACTTATCATTTCTGTGAAGCATGTTCCCGGGTTCGATACCCGGCGGGGTCAGGGATTTTCTGTGCCTCGTGGTGGCTGGGTGTTGTGTGTTGTCCTTAGGTTAGTTGGGTTTAAGTAGTTCTCAAGTTCTAGTGGACTGATGACCATACATGTTAAGTCCCATAGTGCTCAGAGCCATTTGAACCATTTGAGAAGCATTCTGTTACAGTGTGATTACCTGTAAATACCACATTAATGCAATAAATGCTCAAAATGATGTCCGTCAACCTCGATGCGTTTGGCAGTACGTGTAACGACATTCCTCTCAACAGCGAGTAGTTCGCCTTTCGTAATGTTCGCCCATTCACTGACAATGCGCTGACGCACGATAGCAAATATAATTCAACTTTCCCCACAGAAAGAAATCCAGGGACGTCAGATCCGGTGGACGTGCGGGCCATGGTACGGTGCTTCGACGACCAATTCACCTGTCATGAAATATGTTCCTCAATACCGCCTCAACTCCCCCATGAACCATGGACCTTGCCGTTGGTGGGGAAGCTTGCGTGCCTCAGCGATACAGATGGCCGTACCGTAGGTGCAACCACAACGGAGGGGTATCTGTTGAGAGGCCAGACAAACATGTGGTTCCTGAAGAGGGGCAGCAGCCTTTTCAGTAGTTGCAGGGGCAACAGTCTGGATGATTGACTGATCTGGCATTGCAACATTAACCAAAACGGCCTTGCTGTACTGGTACTGCGAGCGGCTGAAAGCAAGGGGAAACTACAGCCGTAATTTTTCCCGAGGACATGCAGCTTTACTGTATGATTAAATGATGATAGCGTCCTCTTGGGTAAAATATACCGGAGGTAAAATAGTCCCCCATTCGAATCTCCAGGCGGGGACTACTCAGGAGGACGTCGTTATCAGGAGAAAGAAAACTGGCGTTCTACGGATCGGAGCGTGGAATGTCAGATCCCTTAATCGTGCAGGTAGGTTAGAAAATTTAAAAATGGAAATGGATAGGTTAAAGTTAGATATAGTGGGAATTAGTGGAGTTCGGTGGCAGGAGGAACAAGACTTTTGGTCAGGTGAATACAGGGTTATAAATACAAAATCAAATAGGGGTAATGCAGGAATAGGTTTAATAATGAATAAAAAAAATAGGAGTGCGGGTACGCTACTACAAACAGCATAGTGAACGCATTATTGTGGCCAAGATAGACACAAAGCCCATGCCTACTACAGTAGTACAAGTTTATATGCCAACTAGCTCTGCAGATGATGAAGAAATTGATGAAATGTGTGATGAGATAAAAGAAATTATTCAGCTAGTGAAGGGAGACGAAAATTTAATAGTTGTGGGTGACTGAAATTCGTCAGTAGGAAAAGGGATAGAAGGAAACATAGTGGGTGAATATGGATTGGGGCTAAGAAATGAAAGAGGAAGCCGTCTGGTAGCATTACTTAATCATAGCTAACACTTGGTTCAAGAATCATAAAGGAAAGTTGTATACATGGAAGAATCCTGGAGATACTAAAAGGTATCAGATAGATTATATAATGGTAAGACAGAGATTTAGGAATCAGGTTTTAAATTGTAGGACATTTCCAGGGGCAGATGTGGACTCTGACCACAATCTATTGGTTACGACTTGGAGATTAAAACTGAAGAAACTGCAAAAATGTGGGAA
The DNA here is from genome assembly GCF_023897955.1 of Schistocerca gregaria. Classification (NCBI taxonomy): domain Eukaryota; kingdom Metazoa; phylum Arthropoda; class Insecta; order Orthoptera; family Acrididae; genus Schistocerca; species Schistocerca gregaria. The sequence continues at coordinate 58,908,232 of NC_064931.1, forward strand.
TTTAAGGACATGGGATCTGGTTAAGCTGAAAGAACCAGAGGTTGTACAGAGTTTCAAGGAGAGCATAAGGGAACAATTGACAGGAATGGGGGAAAGAAACACAGTTGAAGAAGAATGGGTAGCTCGGAGGGATGAAGTAGTGAAGGCAGCAGAGGATAAAGTAGGTAAAAAGACGATGGCTGCTAGAAATCCTTGGGTAACAGAAAAAAAATAGAATTTAATTGATGAAAGGAGAAAATATAAAAATGCAGTAAATGAAGCAGGCAAAAAGGATTACAAGCGTCTCAAAAATGAGATCGACAGGAAGTGCAAAATGGCTGAGCAGGGATGGCTAGAGGACAAATGTAAGGATGTAGAAGCTTATCTCACTAGGGGTAAGATAGATACTGCCTACAGGAAAACTAAAGAGACCTCTGGAGAGAAGAGAACCAATTGTATGAATATCAAAAGCTCAGAAGGCAACCCAGTTCTAAGCAAAGAAGGGAAGGCAGAAAGGTGGAAGGAGTATATAGAGGGTTTATACAAGGGCGATGTACTTGAGGACAATATTATGGAAATGGAAGAGGATGTAGATGAAGATGAAATGGGAGATAAGATACTGCGTGAAGAGTTTGACAGAGCACTGAAAGACCTGAGTCGAAACAAGGCCCCAGGGGTAGACAACATTCCATTAGAACTACTGACGGCCTTGGGAGAGCCAGTCATGACAAAACTCTACCAGCTGGTGAGCAAGATGTATGAGACAGGTGAAATAACCTCAGAATTCAAGAAGAATATAATAATTCCAATCCCAAAGAAAGCAGGTGCTGACAGATGTGAAAATTACCGAACTATCAGTTTAATAAGTCACAGCTCCAAAAATACTAACGCGAATTCTGTACAGACGAATGGAAAAACTGGTAGATGCGGACCTCGGGGAGGATCAGTTTGGATTCCGTCGAAATGTTGGAACACGTGAGGCAATATTGACCTTACGACTTATCTTAGAAGAAAGATTAAGGAAAGGCAAACCTACGTTTCTAGCATTTGTAGACTTGGAGAAAGCTTTTGACAATGTTGACGGGAATACTCTCTTTCAAATTCTGAAGGTGGCAGGGGTAAAATACTGGGAGCGAGAGGCTATTTACAATTTGTACAGAAACCAGATGGCAGTCATAAGAGTCGAGGGCCATGAAAGGGAAGCAGCGGTTGGGAAAGGAGTGAGACAGGGTTGTAGCCTCTCCCCGATGTTATTTAATCTGTATTTTGAGCAAGCAGTAAAGGAAACAAAAGAAAAATTCGGAGTAGGTATTAAAATTCATGGATAAGAAGTAAAAACTTGAAGGTTCGCCGATGACATTGTAATTCTGTCAGAGATAGCAAAGGACCTGGAAGAGCAGTTGAACGGAATGGACAGTGTCTTGAAAGGAGGATATAAGATGAACATCAACAAAAGCAAAACGAGGATAATGGAATGTAGCCAAATTAAATCGGGTGATGCTGAGGGAATTAGACTAGGAAATGAGACACTTAAAGTAGTAAAGGAGTTTTGCTATTTAGAAAGTAAAATAACTGATGATGGTCGAAGTAGAGAGGATATAAAATGTAGACTGGCAATGGCAAGGAAAGCGTTTCTGAAGAAGAGAAATTTGTTAACATCGAGTATAGATTTATGTATCAGGAAGTCGTTTCTCAAAGTATTTGTATGGAGTGTAGCCACGTATGGAAGTGAAACATGGACGATAACTAGTTTGGACGAGAAGAGAATAGAAGCTTTCGAAATGTGGTGCTACAGAAGAATGCTGAAGATAAGGTTGATAGATCACGTAACTAATGAGGAGGTATTGAATAGGATTGGGGAGAAGAGACGTTTGTAGCACAACTTCACTAGAAGAAGGGATCGGTTGGTGGGACATGTTTTGAGGCATCAAGGGATCACAAATTTAGCATTGGAGGGGAGCGTGGAGGGTAAAAATCGTAGAGGGAGACCAAGAGATGAATACACTCAGCAGATTCAGAAGGATGTAGGTTGCAGTAGGTACTGGGAGATGAAGAAGCTTGCACAGGACAGAGTAGCATGGAGAGCTGCATCAATCCAGTCTCAGGACTGAAGACCACAACAACAACAACAAACGCCTCAACCGCACGCGAGAAATGTGCCGTATATCCATCATGTTGGAAGTACATCGCCATTCTGTCATGCAGTGAAACATCTCGTAGTAACATCGGTACAACATTACGTAGGAATTCAGCATACATTGCACCATTTAGATAAAATGGAGGCCAGTTATCCTTCCTTCCACAATGCCATTCCATACATTAACCAGCCAAGGTAACTGATGTTCCACTTGTCTCAGCCATCGTGGATTTTCCGTTGCCAAATAGTGCATATTATGCCGGTTTACGTTACCGCTGTTGCGAATGACGATTCATCGCTAAATAGAATGCATGCAAAAAAAATCTGTCATCGTCCCGTAATTTCTCTTGTACCCAGTGGCAGAACTGTACACGACGTTCAAATGCGTCGCCATGCAATTCCTGGTGCGCCGGCCGGAATGACCTTGCTGTTCCAGGCGCTACAGTCTGGAACCGAGCGACCGCTACGGTCGCACGTTCGAATCCTGCCTCGGACATGGATGTGTGTTGTCCTTAGGTTGGTTAGTTTTAATTAGTTCTAAGTTCTAGGCGACTGATAACCTCAGAAGTTAAGTCACATAGTGCTCAGAGAGATTTGAACCAATTCCTGGTGCATAGAAATATGGTACAGGCGCAATCGATGTTGATTAGCATTCACAACACCGACGTTTTTGAGATTCACGATTCTAGCGCAGTTTGTCTGCTACTGATGTACGGATTAGCCGCGACAGCAGCTAAAACACCTACATGGGCATCATCATTTGTTGCAGGTCGTGGTTGACGTTTCACATATGGCTGAACACTTCCTGTTTCCTTAAATAACGTAACCATCCGGCCAACGGTCCGGACACTTCGATGATGTCGTCCAGGATACCGAACAGCATACATAGCACACGTCCGGTATGCATTTTGATCACAATAGACATACATCAACACGATATCGACCTTTTCCGCAATTGGTAAACGGTCCATTTTAACATGAGTAATGTATCACGAAGCAAATACCGTTCGAACTGTCTGAATGTTAGGTGATACCACGTACTTATACGTTTGTGACTATTACAGCGCCATCCATCACAAAGCGAAAAAAAGTGGTCCAACTAAAACATTCATATTTCTTTACCTGCTACACGAATACGTAATAAAAAACCGGGGTTCCTATTTAAAAAAACGCTGTTGATATCTGCTTGACCTATGGCAGCGCCATCAAGCGGGCCAACCATAACGCCATCTGGTTTCCCCCTTCAAACTAGACGAGTTTCGTTCTTTGCAGTTTTTTCGTTCGATGCTTATTTCGTGAGATATTTGGGCCGGTCAGTATCAATGCACCACCCTATGTATGAGACAACATGTGTGCAGAGCAGATGTTAGGTTGGTTACTGCTGCTACAATGGCAGATTATCAAGATTTAAGTGAGTTTGAACTTGATGTTATAGTATGTAAGCGATGGGACACAGCATCTCCGAGGCAGCGATGAACTGGGGATTTTTCCGTATGACCATTTCACGATTGTGCCGTGAATATCAGGAAAGCGGTAAAACATCAAATCTCCTGCATCGCTGGGGCCGGAAAAACATCCTGGAAGAACGGGGCCGACGACGACTGAAGAGAATCGTTCAACGTGACAGAAGTGCAATTCTTCCGCAAATTGTTGCAGGTTTCAATGCTGGGCCATCACCAAGTGTAAGCGTGCGAACCATTCAACGAAACATCATCAATATGGGCTTTTGGAGCCGAGGCCTATCGTGTACTCTTGATGACTGCACGACGCAAAGCTTTACGCCTCGCCTGGGCTCGTCAGCAACGACATTGGACTGTTGATGACTTGAAACATGTTGCCTGGCCTGACGACTCTCGTTTCAAATTGTATAGAGAGGATGGACGTGCACGCGTATGGAGACAATCTCATGACTCTTTGGACCCTGGATGTTAGAGGGGGATTGTTCAAGCTGGTGGAGGTTCCGTAATGGTGTGGAGAGTGTGTAGTTGGTGTGATATGGGAGCCCTGCTACGTTTAGATACGACTCAGAAAAGTGACGCGTACGGAAGCATCCTGTCTGGTCACCTGTATCCATTCATGTCCATTGTGCATTGTGTAATTCCAGTTTGAAAATACTACACCACAGACGTCCAGAATTGCTACAGATTGGCTCTAGAAAGACTCTTCTGAGTTGAAACACTTCCGCTGGCCATCAGACTCCCAGACATGAACATTATTGAGGATATCTGGGATGCCTTGCAAAGTGCTGTTGAGAAGAGATGCCCACCCCTTCATACACTTACGGATTTATGGACAGCCCTGCTGGATTCATGGTGTCAGTTCCCTCCAACACCACTTCAGACATTAGTCGAATCCATCCCACGTCCTGTTGCAGCACCTCTGATTGATCGTGGGGGGTTTACACGATATTAGACAGATGTACCAGTTTCTTTGGCTCTTCAGTGTATAAGATACCAGTCACGCACGGACAGGACGCAAAGCTGCAGTGTCTGCACGAATTTTGTCTGCCACATAAATATATTTATTTATATTTCAGTCTTACTTGTAGATATAACCCAGTAACATACGTTTTTGGGTGGGGGCCGCCTTTAGCAAAATACAATTTTGTTTTTGTCTCAGACATGTTTCACAGCAGTTGCACCATCATCAGTGTTTTTTGTATTATTATGGCTTCTTACCACATAGTGTGGTTTTCGTGCTGTATTACGTTTTTACAGTGTCAGTTTTTCTTTACATTTTGGCAGACGTGAAAACGTATTACAGCAAGAAAACCACACCATGTGGTAAGAAGCCATAGTAATAAAAAACCCACTGATGATGCTGCAACTGCAGTGAAACTTGTCTGGGACAAAAAACAGAACTGTGTTTTGCTAAAGGCGAACCCCACCCAAAAGTATGTGTTATTGTTAAAGCAAACACAGACAAAAGAGCTTCAACCCCCTAGGTGATCAAACACACTGCCTCATATACAGTTCTGTCTTCTCGTAGAAATGGAAGTTCATCCAGGTAGTTTTCCGTAAAATTGATATATCTTTGGGAATACTCGATGTGTTTTCTACAATCACAACAGATAATATCGCAGGAGCGAAACTGAATGTCATGTCGTCGTGCCACGATTCGCGATGAAGTGTTGATAACATGATTTTTTTTCTACCACTGTGTTTTGGCTCCTTCAATCTCAGCCGGCCGGTGTGGCCGAGCGGTTCTAGGCGCTTCAGTCTGGAACCGCGCGACTGCTACGGTCGCAGGTTCGAGTCCTGCCTCGGGCATGAATGTGTGTGATGTCCTTAGGTTTAAGTAGTTCTAAGTTCTAGGGGCCTAATGACCTCAGCTGTTAAGTCCCATTGTGCTCAGAGCCGTCCTTCAATCTCACTTCGCGAGATGACACGTGACATCACAGAACAACTTGACGTGGCAGTCAAAAATTATTTTTAAGTTTATTTTTTTATTTTATTTTATTTTACAGTTTTATAAATTTGAGACGGGGGATTGAATTGCCAGGTAAGATCCTATAAGATCAAACTGCTGAGGTCATCGGTCCCTAGACTTACACACTACTTAATGTAAATTAAATTAACTTTCACTAAGGACAACACACACACTCATGCCTGAGGGAGGAATCGAATCTCCAACGGGGGGAAGTCGCGCGAACCGTATGTGTCATTTGTGTGGCCATTGAGCGGTTAGAGGGTGTGAGAGGGGATATAATGTATTGCTTGCCTTCCAGTACTAACAACTTAGGGCATGCGCGACTCGTGCAGATCAGATGCTGTGGTATAAATGTTGACACGCACTGGTAATAATTTCACGGCAAACCATACATAATGGCTCATTTTTACGAAAACTTGCGCATGCGAATGATTATGAGTCAAGACAAAGTACAGGAATTTTACCGAAAACAGTATCAAATAATTTTCTCGTTCTTTTTTTAAATTCATTCATCTGACAACATTATATCAATATACAACGGAAAACATTCCTGTGGTATACAAAAGAAAAACACAATATGGTATCAATTAGGTTTCGAACACAGGACGCACAGTTAAGAATCTACAGCGCCAAACACTGCGCCGCCATTTCGTCTGAGGGTAAGGCCCATTAAATGGCACAAATAGCTCGATAACTTTGACCGACATTTTTCAGCAACAGTCGAGTATCTGCGGTTAAGCCGAGACACGCGTCGTTCGCGTATTTTGACCCCTCTTCCAATGATCGAAGTTTCTGGGAGAAAGAGTTATGGCACTTGCCGTGTTCTCCTCGTTTGAAACTATTATAATTTTTACGATGAACTAAATAACTTACAAGGTATCTTTCCCTGTTTTTCACACCACAGAGGAGCTCTTAAAGTTACAAGAGTGTTCTCACTGACAGGATCTGAGTTCAAATCCCCACGACAAAAACTTGTTAACATTACAGGCGTACCTGCGGAGAAGCGCGCGAGGGAAAGGCCAAGGACGGGCTGTACCCGCCCCGCCTCCCAGCAGGTGTTTCGTGTCACCCAGAATCAATCTTACGTTAAATCTCGGTTCTCCTGGGCGTTCGTCGCGTTGAAAGTGTGTTTGTACTCGTTCTTGGTCTGATTATCTTTTCTGGAATAAATAATGTGTGGTATACCGTCAGATGTAATATCTAAGAGGAAGACAAGTGAAGAGAACAAGTTTCCGAGAAATATGGGAAGAAAAATTATGTTTTATAATTGAACACAAAGAAGGTATTGCTATTTGCTTAATACACCAAGAAACAATTGTGGGAATGAAGAGATACAGTTTATTATGCCACTGCACAAGTAAGCACTGTTCACTTACGGTAACTTTTCCTTTGGATTCAAATGAAAAAAGAGGAATAAAATGCTCATCTAAGATCAACAACTCAGCTTCAACGAAATGTTATATTGGCAGCAGTTGGGCAAAATAAGGTTGCCACGCAAGTATCTACATCTACATGACTACTCCGCAATTTACATTTAAGTGCTTGGCAGAGGGTTCATCGAACCACAATCATACTATCTCTCTACTATTCCACTCCCGAACAGCTAGCGGGAAAAACGAACACCTAAACCTTTCTGTTCGAGCTCTGATTTCTCTTATTTTATTTTGATGATCATTCCTACCTATGTAGGCTGGGCTCAACAAAATATTTTCGCATTCGGAAGAGAAAGTTGGTGACTGAAATTTCGTAAAAAGGTCTCGCCGCGACGAAAAACGTCTATGCTGTAATGACTTCCATCCCAACTCGTGTATCATATCTGCCACACTCTCTCCCCTATAACGCGATAATACAAAACGAGCTGCCCTTTTTTGCACCCTTTCGATGTCCTCCGTCAATCCCACCTGGTAAGGATCCCACACCGCGCAGCAATATTCTAACAGAGGACGAACGAGTGTAGTGTAAGCTGTCTCTTTAGTGGACTTGTTGCATCTGCTAAGTGTCCTGCCAATGAAACGCAACCTTTGGCTCGCCTTCCCGACAATATTATCTATGTGGTCCTTCCAACTGAAGTTGTTCGTAATTTTAACATCCAGGTACTTAGTTGAATTGACAGCCTTGAGAATTGTACTATTTATCGAGTAATCGAATTCCAACGGATTTCTTTTGGAACTCATGTGGATCATCTCACACTTTTCGTTATTTAGCGTCAACTGCCACCTGACACACCATACAGCAATCTTTTCTAAATCGCTTTGCAGCTGATACTGGTCTTCGGATGACCTTACTAGACAGTAAATTACAGCATCATCTGCGAACAGTCTAAGAGAAGTATGTAATATTCTTTGCAAAAGCATGAAAACTTTCACTAATGCTGAATTATTGAAACGGTCTGTGATAACTGTTTCTCAAACTTTGTTTCAACGTTTCTCAAACATTAAACAAATGCTGGCCGAAATAAATAAGCTTACGCTTTCAGAATCTACGTGTCGCCGCCGCATAGAAGACATTTCAAAATATTTATTTGACTGAGTAATTAATAATGTAGAAATACGCAAATGCTAAAGTCTTGCATACTATTCCAGTACAGATGTAGGTTCGATGGCCCGTTTCTCATTATTTGTACGTTACTACACAAATGATGGAGTGGTAGAAGAAGACTTCCTGGAAATTATAACCATGAGAGGTCACACGAAAGGTTGTGATTTTATAAATACATTTGAAGATTTTGAAGGAACAATGGCTTGTGCACGAGCCAAATATTAGTGTGTATAGACAGTTGTCCGTCAATGTCGGGCATAAACAATGGTCTTACAGCACTGATTAAGAGAGAATGGAATGTACCAAATTAACTCTCCATTCACTGCTCACTGCATCAAGAAGGTTTGACATGTCAGATTTCAAATAACAGATAGAAGGATGTTATGAAGGCCGTAATAACCGTTACAAATTTCATTTGTGCATGTGAAATTCATCACCGAAAATTTAAAGAAGCACTTGAGGCAATGCAAGCTACTTATGGTGACGTTGCAAACATAGTGGTGTCAGCTGTGGCTAAGCACATGGAAAGTGCTGGGAAGGTATGTCAATTTGAAACGTGAAATTGTTTTATTCATACAACAAACTGGTAAAAATTATGTTGAACTTGATAATGATGAATAGTGGGCACTTACAGGATTTTTGTCCTATATTATAGAGAAATCCAACGAACTTAATTTGAAATTGCAAGGACCAGACAAGTTAAGTGGACAAATGCCTAATAAAATATTTGAAGTTGAAGCCTAACTGCAACTGTATGTAAATGAAATTGAAGAAAAATATCTGTCTGATTTTCCAGCTGTTTCTTTGCTTTCATTAGACATAACTATCGGCGAAAGTGTTTCCCAAGACATAGCGTACTGTTTGTAAGTATATTTGGAAGGAATAAAAAAAACATTTTCAGACGTTAGAAACACTCGAGGATGTTTCATTCTCGCAGAGAACCCTTGACATCTTGAATGTGGTGATCTCAAATTATTCTGCCAATTTGAATTTCATGGAACTCGTTTTATAACTGAAATATTCTAACTTCAACACGACGCACAGCTTAAAGCTCTCTTCATTCTCGAAGAGAACCCTTGACATGTTGAGCAACATCATCTCAGATTATTCTGCTAATTTGACATTCATGTAACTCATTTGATAAATGAAACATTCGAACTTCAACATGATACACAGCTTAAAGCTGCATTTATACAAGTAGAATATCTTGAAATGTAGGCATACATTGAATTTTGGGATGTGTGCTCAGCAATTATTAAATTTTAGGAGACTGTGCATAGTTTATTTTAACACTATTTCCTTCACTTACCTTTGTGAAACTTCGTTTTCAAAAAATGAATTACTTGAAAACTTAATATCATAATCGGCTGACCAGTCGTTTAGAAGATGAAATTACATGACACGAGTTATCCGAAAAAGTCATCAAAATTCTCATTAATGAAAGATTTTACTTCTGAACTTAAGTTTTTTTGGAATTAGAACAAAATTCCAGATTCAGGAACAAGATTGTAGCTTTCTTATATAGCCTTTTTCATGTGAAGGGCGTCGGAAATGAAGGAGCTCATCGGCTTTTTGTCATTTTAGAAGTTTGAGGTTAATAACATTAGAATAGACTTTATGTGGCCATTTGAATAATGTAACATAATGTTGGATGATCTATCATAAAAGTACTTTGAAATCAACATCAGCAAGAAAATAGAATCGTTTTTGACAGTTACTTAAAATGATCTAATTACTGATGTGTCCCTTTATTTTCTGCACAATTCATACACACGTAGTAAGTGACGTGACGGATATAAGACTACGCGAGTCAGGTGATCCTTATTTTTACAGGGATAAAATAGGCTGTACATTGTTACTCTGACTCACTGTATTCTTTCTTGTAGTTTACTGGAAACTGATCAGCAGAACTTTAAGTTATTTCCTACACTTGCAAATATGGTGGCGCTCCTTTTGTGAAATTCTATCAATGGCAAGTCACATCATTGACTCATGCTCCCACAACGACTATTCCAATCAGCGCCAACACTTGACGCCTATCACTCCCATGAATAATTACGAAAAAAAGTAATTGTTGTCAAAATGACACATGCGAACTATGGACTTCTATGAATACCTACTTCAAAGTCTTATTGTTACCAATCGGGGGCGGAGATTTAAAATTCTTATTCCCTGTGTTGTAGGATTTTAATATTGTAAACACAGCTGAATTTTGACTGGAACTGGACAATAATTTTATTCGACGAAGAAATCAGGTACAGCCAGCTGCAGTAGCGACTCGTGTAGAATTTAACAAAAGGACAACAGTAAATTTATAATTAATAGTTTAACATTCCGAGGAATAAAATAAAATGAAGAAATAGTTATGGTAGCAGGAGGAATTGTGCGCTAGCCAAAGAATTGCCACGCGGTGCACTTGACTATTGGGCCGCAGCACCCATACGTGAACTATTTCTCAAAACTCCCTCATATTCTACCCCTAAATTTTTAGACAGCGTTTTACCTTTTCCTACGGACCACAACTTGAAAGGACCATCTACCTACTTCTACTCACTTTCTCCTCCAAAGATCTGGAAAAGGGCTTTTTTAGCAGATCATCTACGGAATTCGCCGCGTTGCTTGCAAGATTGTTTAAACGCACTTTCAAAGAAAAATAGTGATCTGGTGCTGTGAGCAACGTAGCACTCATAATACTGGGAAGGATGACGTCACATCAGAGCATGTATAGTCGGAAACAGACAGCTGCGCTCCTTCTCTGCGTTGACCACTATTTCAGCAAACGACATTGGTTAATAGACATCGCGGACAGAGCGATACAAAATATATTTTCGTCCGTTTTATTTGCTTACCAGCAAGCATTCGAGGAGAAATGGCGTCTCTTAATGCGATTTCCGGCTTGCATTCGAAGGGAAATGACATACTTTTAAAGCAATTTCCGGTTCGAATTCGAAGAGGAATGGCATATTTTATGTGCGATATTTACAGCATGTTACAGCATACTAGCACATGCTCACTCGCAGTTACTAGGCAACAATTACGAATGGTAAGTATTTATTCCTAACCAGTTTCGAAAATACATATCCATAACAAGTGTTAACGTTGGATATCTTCTGCAGAAGGGTAAGTGATTTATGTCACAATCCGGTGCCGTGGGGCTAGGGCCTCCCGTCGCTGGTGCAAGTCTTTCGAGTTGACGCCACTTCGACGACTTGCATGTCGATGAGGATGAAATGATGATAAGGACGACACAACACGCAGTCCCTCAGCGGAGAAAATCTCCGACCCAGTCGGGAATCGAACCCCGGCCGTTACGTATGACATTCCGTCGAGCTAACCACTCAGCTACCAGGGCGGACTCCCAATCCGGTAAAAAAATAAATACTTACCATTTGCAGCTGTTGGCTGTACCTGTCTCCCTGGTCAGCTCAAAAATGGGAATACTAGTAGACGCGTGAAAAGTAGGCCAATCACCTCAAGGGCGAAGTTCTCTGTAAAAGCAGATAGATATCGCATTGCGTGATGAGGGGACGTGATATGGGGTATGTTTGCTCGTTTGTCTTCCAGTGTTGGCAACTCATTGGCGTGTGTGCCTCGTACAAGTCACCTGCTATGGTCTAAATTTCAAACAGAAGCAACATGGATTCGTGAATGTCCATTATAGAAAGAATCTGGTTCAAATGTGGCACATATTTGTAGCAAGGAATATGAAATAAAATTAAGGATTTTCTAGTACAATATAATGAGTAGATGAAAAATAACATTCAGAACATTTATTAATCATCTGCGATCGTGTCTCATGTTGTTTAATGCCTTTAAATATAAGTACACTATTACTGTTATTAAACAGTTAATCATCCGCTCACAAAGACAACACAAGAATACATCGTCAGCCAGTTATAATGACACAATTTTGTGGTTAGTGATGGTGGCAGAAATCTGCGAGAAAAACAGAGGACAGTCAACACGAAGTCTTCCGAAAGAAGACGACTTTAAACGATTAGTACTCTGAGGTCAGTGGCAAACCTGTCGCTCCGTTAGTATAGCTAGTCTGCTGCGGCTCATAACATGTTAATGTCCGTAGGTTATCTGTTAATAATAAGATCGGCACACACAGGGTGTTTCCGTAAGTGCGTGCAAAAATTTAATGGGACATAGAGGATGCTGCAATGAACAATTTGAGCTAGGGAACCTGGGATCGGAGAAGCCAGCCTACGGAGATAATAGGTAGTACTATTTTATTTACATTAGTTAACTGCAAATACCATCACTGACACAATGAACGTACCGTTTGTACTGTGTCTTACAAAATGTGCTGAAATTGACGGCTATCAACCTCAATACAAGCATGAAATCGGCGAACAAGTTTCTGGCGCTCCCTGACAAATATCACAGACAGCTACAATTCTGGGAACTAATTCCATTTCCACATCCACTGGGGTCTCTTACACAAGTGACTTTAGATACACCCATAGGAAATAATCAAGGGGATTCAGGTCTGAGACCTCACGGGCCTTGGAATAGGATCCCCTTCCAGTCCACCTACCAGGAAATACACCACTGAGATTGTTGCAGACATCCAAACTGAAGTGAGGCGGTGCACCGTCATGTTGTATCGATGTCCTCTGACGAACAGCCAAGTGTATATTCTCCAACAATTCGGGTAGAACTCTTTGCACGAACCTCAAATATAGGTGACCATTCAGAGGGCCAGGTGGAAGATATGGGCCAATGGGACTGTCGCCTAAAATGACGACCCAGATATTCACAGCAAAACGTACTTTGTGGTGTGACTCTAATACAGTGTGAGCGGTTTCCTCATCCCTCACATGGATATTCCTGCTGTTCGAAATGTCATCACGATCAAATGAGGCCTCGTCAGTAAACAGCACGATTTGGAGGAAATGTGCAATCCATTGTTGGAGCGACCACTGACACAATGCGCCCATTGGAGCAAAGTCACTCACAAGCATTGCATGAATTCATTGTGGGTGATATGGGTGTAATCGGTTTCTTCTTTCCAATGAACCAGTCCCATGCATTCGTCGATCAAGAGAAATAAATACTCGTCGTGACGGATGATGTCTGTTAGGAAATTGTTCCCGTACAGCCTTTCGGCAGCGAGAGCACTGCAACGTACTTCCCCATACACAAGGTGAATGTCAGTAAGTTCTGTACAACTGTGCCGGCACCGCTCCATCGTATTATACTGTATGTCTTTGAATAGCACTGAGTAATGTATGGGTCTGTCGTTGATTCATAGCACGTTCTGTCAAGGGAAAATGTAAATATTGTAAATATGAGACAACAGAGCCACCTTATTGACAAGTAAAGTAAGCAAAACCTGCATCATGGCTTCCTAATAATCAGCCACGCCCTCCTTGTTTTCTTGCAGAAAATAAAGAATGTACACTTAAATAAACAGCATAGTAGGTGTAAACGTGTACATATGTTAGTTGTAAATAAGCTGGAAAGCAGGAATGCTGGACAAAGCGGTAGAAAAACTTCCATACCTCCTTAACCTGGCATCTCCTTCCCCAGGTTCCCTACTTCAAATCATTCAGTGGAGCATTCTCTATGTCCTGTTACTTTATTGCACGCTCTTGCGGCCCGAGGTGCTGCTCTGCAATGTAAGTATTCGCTCTTGAGATAAGAAGTTTGGCGACCACTGCTATAGACGATGCGTGTGCTCCCGAGTGGCACCAGCTTTGGTCATACGCCGGGAAGGGGTTTACCTGTGTGAGCAGTGGCTTATCTATCTCTCATGTCAGTAAGCATCGTGTATCAGACCGATGGACAAAAACGCACGCTGTTTTATGTGGGTTTATCTTCGCCAATGAGGGTACAAAATCGTCAATGAGGGTACAAAATAGTACGTGGGTTACGATATGCTGATAATCATTACTGGTTTGACAGCATCCAAGCACAACTGAATAAAACACAAATGTTGTGTCATACGTGTTTCGCCTTCACGGAAGGGATCAAATACAGTTAACGAAAAGATATTTACAATTTGTACAGAAACCGGATGGCAGTTATAAGAGTCGAGGGGAATGAAAGGGAAGCAGTGGTTGGGAAGGGTGTGAGACAGGGTTGTAGCCTATCCCCGATGTTACTCAATCTGTATACTGAGGAAGCAGTAAACGAAACAAAAGGAAAATTTGGAGTAGGAATTAACACCACCCTCATCGACCTGCAGCACGTTTCAAGCCGCCTTTCACCTCGATGACGGCGTTTGTGGAGACGACCATTTACCTAGTGTAGCAAAAATGTGGTTCACCTGTGAGCCGACAAGTTTCCATTGATCGACGGTCGAATTCCTATGGTCCCGTGCCCACTGCAATCGTAGCTGATAATGTCGTTGGGTCAACATGTGAACACGTAGGGAGGGTCTGCTACAGAGCTTCATGTTCAACATCTTACGATGAACAGAGTGCTCCGAAACACATGTGTGTGAACCAGCACTGCGTTCTTACGGCAGAGATGCCACTGACCGCCATCTGTCCTACTTTAGAGATCAGAAACCACACATTCTGTGAAGAGTCATGGACGTCCAACCATTTACCGCTTAGTGGTAGTTTCACTGTCCTTCTACCTCTTTCGTAGATACTCACGAGCATTCGACCACCTTCACCGTTTTCGATATATTCGTTCACAAGCTTTGCCTAATAAAAATTTGTCCTCTGTCAAAGACGGTTATCTCAATGGAATTCCCCATTTGCAGCCCATATCTTCTTTAGGATGATCCCCCGCCCATGTCTGCATATCAGCACCCGGCGCCGCTGTGCTCAGTCGTCATAGTGGTTTGGCTGATCAGTGTGAGGGGGACGAGGATAATAGTGCAGTCGTTTCCGTAATGCGGACACAGAGTGATTTATCTGACATCCAAAAGGTATTGTTGTTGACTTTCTGGCAAAGGGTGGAAGCGTTTTCGAAACGACTAAGTTTATAAACTCTTCGTTAGCCGCGGTTGTTAAACTATACCGTTCATGTCGAAATGGCACTGTCTAAAACCGGCATCGTAGCAACTGGGGTGCAACACGGATCACAGACAACAGAGGTGAACGACAAATACGTAGATGCGTTTGGGGGAATATATGTGCAGCTGTCGAGCAACTGACCACCGACATGAACCAAGGCTCTATTAACAGTGGGCCGTAGCAGGCGATTGGTTCATACACCCATACTGACTGCTATTCATCGGAGTCGAAGGCTACAGTTTTCACCCCAGTACTGGAATTGGACGTCCGCTGAGTGGCGACAGGTGGCCTTTTCAAATGAACCACGTTTTGTGCTTCATTGGACAGATGACTGTTGACTTGTACGGCGTGAGACGTCTGAAGTCAAACACCTTGCAACAATCGTCCGAAAGGGTCCAGGCCGGGAGGCATTCCTTGGCTGCTCTTGTCATTCTGGAAGTCGCAATGGACGAGCACAAGTATTCATCTATCGTCGGTGATGACGTCCACCTCTACATGCAGTTTGTTTCTCCGCGGCATGATGGCATCTACCAGTGCGACAATGCAACGTGTCACACGGTTCGCAGTGTACGTGCGTGTTTCGAATAGCACCAGACTGAGTTTAGCGTACTCCCCTGGCTATCAAATTGCCGGATTGAAACCCAGTCGAGAATCTCTATTGATCTGTTTGCGCCGTGGATCCACAAGCGAGCAACGTAGCGCAGCTTACCACGGCACAGTTGTCATGCCACCACATTTCTGTCGGTACCTGCCAGAACCTCACTGATTCCCTTCCTGCCCGTTTCGCAGCGGCCCGCACTGCAAAAGCTGAAAAAGCTGATTGTGGTCACATTATGTGATTGGACGGTGCAGATGAGTTGGAGTAGGTTGAGAAAAGAATATTCTGTGGCTTTTTCAAAGGTTTTCCAGCGTTACCTGAAGCGGGTGAGTAAAATCTACACCTTATTGGAAGCCCACGAATTTGTTCATCCCAAATACTAATTCCGCATTAACAATCACTCACGCTCGCCTGCACTCACTTTTGGTATGTAAATGTCTCTAAATGATGTGGGGTGATTCAGAGAACAAAATAAGAGCAATTAAAACTGTATTACGACCGTTTCCAGGATGGGAAGGCAGTGAAATGTGCTGGAAATGATTTCGGTTCCCCCCAATCGGTATTACTCTCATTCTGATACACTGCCTCGCTCGTTAAGTTGCCATACCAGCCTGTTGAGAGGAAACTTCTGTATCCTCTATACCACAGATCCCGACACGTTTCCACATACTTGCGTTTTACGGTCGGTCGTAAATGTCTCTCACTGCTACTGTGAAATGCTAATGTGGCTGCAGCAGCGAGCTACAGCTCCCCGTGGTCTGTGTCTGATACGACTCAGCTGCGCTTTTCCAATCGAGTATAACAGGAGGGCTCCACATTTCAATCTAGGCATGTATGCGGAATTCTACACAATATCATTATTAAAGTGTTTTACTACACCTATTAGTTAAGACACCAATAACACATCACAAATATCATTCGTGGCAAATTACACAATCATGTATACAATAGTCGTATTGACCGCGACAGTGCAGTGATACACTGAAGCATGACGCTGCTTCGGATCGAAGCCGAGAATCACATCAACCGTCTTGGTCTGATTTGATTTGATTTAACCGAGCAGGCTCAACAGCAGTGACTTAGCATCCTCTGGTCCACACCGACAGTTTTTTGCACGGTATCTCTCCGCCCCATTCTTGAGAAGACGACTAGTACTCGTAAAAAGTAGTAGAAGTCCATTTACTACATCTCCGTTGGCCATAGTTCCATCAGGAATGAATAACGAAAATATTGTGTGTCTTTTGGGCTCCAGTACGGAGCACTGTAACACTAAATGTGATGCAATTTCACCTTTCTACCACATGGTCTGCACTTTTGCTTGTGTCGCTATCCTCATCATGTGTGGGTGTTCCTTGAGGTTCCCATGTCCAATCATTAAATCTACCTACAGTTTATCCTGCCTCCTGTTCAACGTCAAGATTACGGATGTTCTCTTTAGTCATGGTTTTGGCATCACTAGCGTACAATATTTAATTTTTTGGGTTTTGGTCTAGCGTTATACGTGCTGTCTTCGTTTCCGGTCTAACAAATATAGTCATCGTCCGTCACCTGGCCAGCCTATCAGTTTGTTCGTTCCCCACTGATTCCTGAGTGACCAGGGATCAACATCAGATTTATCATTTTACTTTCCCCTGGCTACAGCTCCCAGTGGCCTGTGTCTCATAGGACTCAGCCTTGTAAAAATTTCACGCCATTCTGCAACATTCTTCGATGTCGTTATAGGGGTAAACTGTCTTAGTAGGGCCGCTAGGTAGTTTTTCTGTGTTCGAGATGAGCAGGCAGTAATGACCTAATATCTTTTAGCAACAATATTTTTTGCAGTCAACTGCCCGCATAAAATTTATAGTGGCTAAACCAGTTTCAACTAATAAGTCATTCCCAACAGCCTATCGATAATACTTAACCTAAGACTGCTTCAAAATACGTGGAGTGCCAACCACTCGCATTCTATCATTTCTGATAGGATACTAGCATAAATGCCGTGTCTCAGCATACGCCAAGAATTATTAATGGGCTATCGAAAATGACTCATTCCAAACCGGTTAGCCAGCCAAGATTTTACCCGAGTGTTTGACTCCAACACACTTTTCTGTCACTGTCCTAATCTAAAATAAACGCTTTGGGAGACAATCTGAGCAGCCCTCTTAGATTGTGTGCATATGAAGCTGTCGTTTACTGTCTAGTAGAGTCATTGGAAGATCAAAACCAATTGGGATATGGTTTAGACAAGATATTTGTATTCTGCAAAAAATGGTACCTGACACTAAGCAATAAACGGAGTGACGTCCTCCACATGAGCACCAAAAAGACTCCCTTAAATTTCAGTTACACGATAAATCACACAAATTTCAAGCTATAGTTGCAACTAAATATCTAGGGATTACAATTACGAACAACTGAAATTGGAAACGTCGCGTAGAAATTGTAGTGGGGAAGGCGAATCAAAGACCACATTTTACTGGCGGAACACTTAGAAGATGCAACAAAAAGTATTAAACAGTCGGCCTACACTAAGTCTGTGCGTCCTCTTCTGGAGTACTCTGCAGCGGTTAGGATTGAAGGAGGACACCGAAAAAGTTCATAGAAAGACGTCTCGTTTTGTATTATCGTGAAACGGGGGGAGAGAGTCATGGGTACGGTAAGATAGTTGGAGTGGTAATCATTTTACAAAGGCATTATCCTTGAGGCGAGATCTTTTCAAAAAATTTCAACCAACAATTTTCTCCTCCGAATGAAAAAATATTTTATCGACCTCGTCATATATACGGAGGAATAACCACAGTAATAAAAAAGAGAAATCACAGCTCGCATGGAAAGATTTAGGTATTGGTGTTTGATACATGTTATGCGAGAGCGAAACGGCAGAGAAATGGTCTGAAAGTGGTTCAACGATCTACCTGCCATGCCTATACGTGTCAACTGTCGAGTAGTTATGAACGAACAGATGTGTATGAAGCTAACTGTTACGTTGAATTCGATCTCCCGATAGATCTAATATTCAGTGGTGTCGTATTTCTACTGTGTTATAATTTTTGTGATCGAATAAAGAGAATGCCTTCACAGAGAGGGAAGGAATATTAGAGTTCGAGATCCTACCGACAGTGAAACTATTAGAGACGGAATACAGTCCCAGAGGTACAAATAACTGGTAGGAAGGCGGCAGTCACCTGTTCATCGGAACCAGCCCAGCAATATACATTTACATCTCACTCCGCAAGCCACATAATGGTGTCTGGTGGAGGGTACTTTTTGAACCGCTAACTGAGCCCTCAACCCCTGTTACACTCGCGAATAGCGCGTGGGAAGAATGACTGTCGGTAAGCCTCTGTATTGGCTTCAACTTCTCGAATTTTCTCCTCGGTGTCTTTACGAGAGGCGTATGTGGGGGGAAGCAAAATGTTGTCCGACTCTTCCAGGTAAGTTCTCTCTCGAAATTTTAATACACTCCTGGAAATGGAAAAAAGAACACATTGACACCGGTGTGTCAGACCCACCATACTTGCTCCGGACACTGCGAGAGGGCTGTACAAGCAATGATCACACGCACGGCACAGCGGACACACCAGGAACCGCGGTGTTGGCCGTCGAATGGCGCTAGCTGCGCAGCATTTGTGCACCGCCGCCGTCAGTGTGAGCCAGGTTGCCGTGGCATACGGAGCTCCATCGCAGTCCGTAACACTGATAGACAGCGTGGACGTGAACCGTATGTGCAGTTGACGGACTTTGAGCGAGGGCTTATAGTGGGCATGCGGGAGGCCGGGTGGACGTACCGCCGAATTGCTCAACACGTGGGGCGTGAGGTCTCCACAGTACATCGATGTTGTCGCCAGTGGTCGGCGGAAGGTGCACGTGCCCGTCGACCTGGGACCGGACCCCAGCAACGCACGGATGCACGCCAAGACCGTAGGATCCTACGCAGTGCCATAGGGGACCGCACCCCCACTTCCCAGCAAATTAGGGACACTGTTGCTCCTGGGGTATCGGCGAGGACCATTCGCAACCGTCTCCATGAAGCTGGGCTACGGTCCAGCACACCGTTAGGCCGTCTTCCGCTCACGCCCCAACATCGTGCAGCCCGCCTCCAGTGGTGTCGCGACAGGCGTGAATGGAGGGACGAATGGAGACATGTCGTCTTCAGCGATGAGAGTCGCTTCTGCCTTGGTGCCAATGATGGTCATATGCGTATTTGGCGCCGTGCCGGTGAGCGCCACAATCAGGACTGCATACGACCGAGGCACACAGGGCCAACACCCGGCATCATGGTGTGGGGAGCGATCTCCTACACTGGCCGTACTCCTCTGGTGATCGTCGAGGGGACACTGAATAGTGCACGGTACATCCAAACCGTCATCGAACCCATCGTTCTACCATTCCTAGACCGGCAGGGGAACTTGCTGTTCCAACAGGACAATGCACGTCCGCATGTATCCCGTGCCACCCAACGTGCTCTAGAAGGTGTAAGTCAACTACCCTGGCCAGCAAGATCTCCAGATCTGTCCCCTATTGAGCATGATTGGGACTGGATGAAGCGTCGTCTCACGCGGTCTGCACGTCCTGCACGAACGCTGGTCCAACTGAGGCGCCAGGTGGAAATGGCATGGCAAGCCGTTCCACAGGGCTACATCCAGCATCTCTACGATCGTCTCCATGGGAGAATAGCAGCCTGCATTGCTGCGAAAGGTGGATATACACTGTACTAGTGCCGACATTGTGCATGCTCTGTTGCCTGTGTCTATGTGCCTGTGGTTCTGTCAGTGTGATCATGTGATGTATCTGACCCCAGGAATGTGTCAATAAAGTTTCCCCTTCCTGGGACAATGAATTCACGGTGTTCTTATTTCAATTTCCAGGAGTGTAGTAAATCTCTACGTGATTCACAACGCCTCTCTTATAACGTCTGCCAATGGAGTTTGTTGAGCAACTCAGTAACACTTTCTCCCCTGCTAAACTATCCCGTAATGAAGCACGCCACTATTCGTTGGATCGTCTCTACCTCTTCTATCAGCCCTGCCTGATAGGGATCGCAGATAGATGAAGAATACTCAAGAGTCGATCGAACAAGAGCCTTATAAGTCACTTCCTTAGTGGATGAGTTACATTTCCTTAAAATTCTTCCCATGAATCAGAATCTGGCGTCTGCTTTTCCCACTATTTGATTTATGTGGTCATTCCACTGAAGTCGTTCTGGATAGTTATTCCTAGGTATATTACGGTAGTTACTGTTTCCAGCTGTTTGGTATCAATAGTGTAGCTGTATAGTAGTGGATTTCTTTTCCTATGTATGTGCACTATGTTACATTTATTTATGTTCAGAGTCAACTGCCAGACCTGCACTCTGAATGTCATTCTTCAAATCGCCACTATCTTCTGGCGTTGTTACTTCGTTGAAGACAAATCATGTGCGAACAGCCTTAAAGAGCAGCCGACACTTTCTACGACATTGTTTATATATATTGTAAACAGTAACGGTCTTATCACACTTCCTTGGGGTACTCTGGAAATTGTCTTTACTTCTGTCGATTTTGTTATGTTAGGAGCGACGTGCTGAGTTCTGTCTGCAAGGAAGTCATGAACCCAGGTGCAGATCTCCTCAGAAGCTCATTTTTTCGCTAAACAGTAGTGCGGGACGGTGTAAAATTACTTCCTGAAGTCCAGGAACACGGCATCCATCTAGGCGCCATTATCTACGGCGGATATAAAATGTAGACTGGCAATGGGAAGGAAAGCGTTTCTGAAGAAGAGAAATTTGTTAACATCGAGTATTGTTTTAAGTGTCAGGAAGTCGTTTCTCAAAGTATTTGTATGGAGTGTAGCCACGTATGGAAGTGAAACGTGGACGATAAATAGCTAAGACAAGAAGAGAATAGAATCTTTCGAAATGTGGTGCTACAGAAGAATGGTGAAATTTAGATGGGTTGATCACATAACTAATGAGGAGGTATTGAATAGAATTGGGGAGAAGAGGAGCTTGTGGCACAAATTGACTAGAAGAAGGGATCGGTTGGTAGGACATGTTCTGAGACATCGAGGAATCACAAATTTAGCATTGGAGGGCAGCGTGGAGGGTACAAATCGTAGAGGGAGACCAAGAGATGAATACAGTAAACAGATTCAGAAGGATGTAGGTTGCAGTAGGTACTGGGAGATGAAGAAGCTTGTCAGGATGGAGTAGCATGGAGAGCTGCATCAAACCAGTCTCAGGACTGAAGACCACAACAACAACAAGTCAATAATTGTCACCCTGTACTTGTTTAGGGCCTATTGAACGACGTCTTTGAATTTTTTCCATTTGTTCACCACATCTTCGTCCTCATCACGGAATAGTGGATGCTTACTACTCAGATACTCTGAAACTCGTATCCTGTCACTCTTGCTAAGCAGAAATGTCTTCCTACTTTCTTAACATTCTTTGTACGACCCGTTCTCATAGATGCTATCACAGCCTTATGATCACTGATAGCTTCCGCTACGTTAACTGATTCGATAAGTTCAGATCTGTTTGTTGCCAGTAGGTTTAAGACGTTGGTTTCCTAACTATCTGCTGAAAGTAATTTTCAGACGAGGCATCCAGAACATTGTCCCTTCCTCTGGCACCAGTTTTGATAGCACGGCACTCCCAACCTATACTTGACAGGTTGAAGTCACCCCTATTGCCACGGTATGAGCAGGAAAATTACTAAAGATATTCTGCAAGTGCTGCTGGAAGCGCTCTGCTACTAAAACTCCTGACCCAGATGGTCTATAAAAACTTCCGGTTACCATTTTTGACCGATCTTTGATACTTAATTTCAACCAGATTAATGCACACTCGGAATCCGTGATAACGTCGCTAGATTTTGTAGAATCCTTTACTGCAATAAACGCGCTGCCATTGTTACTGACTAACCTATCCTCACGATAAACATTCCAATCTAAACTTAGGATTTCGTTGTCATTGGCGTCTGGTTCCAACCAGCTTTCTGTTCCCAATACTGCCTGTGCATTAAACCTTCAGTAAGCGATACTAATTCTGGGACTTTTCCTTGGATACTCCTGCAGTTTGCTAAAACCATATTAATCTTTTGTATCTATGGTCTGCCAGGACCAAGATTCTCTGAGGTCGCTGTGGCTGATTTAATAGGCAAATCGTCTTTGCTCCCAAGGGAGGGGTTCTAATCTAAAAAAAAAGCCCATATGCACGCCAAACGTACTCCGCTACCCTAGTAGCCGCTTCCTGCGTGTAGTGCACGCCTGACCTATTAAGGAGAACACTACAATTCTGCACCCGATAGTGGAGGTCGTGAAATTCGCATCCAATACCGTTGCAGAGTCGTCTGAGTCTCTGGTTTAGACATTCCACTGTGCTCCAAACCGGAGGTCCGCGATCAACTCTGCGTATGATGCTACAAATAGACAGATTAGCCTGCACCCCACGTGCAGTGCTAGTTGCCTTCACCAGATCAGGCATCCTCCGAAAGGAGCCGAGGATACACTCGTCGACGGTAGCCAATGGAGCTTCGAGTTATTTACGGACAGCAGCCAATTCTCCTTGTGTCCGCTCACAACTAGTGCAGTCCCTAGCCATGTCTTAGTGTGTAAAAATAGATATGAAATATCAAATGGCGGTGCTAAGTTCGGAATGTACGCAGAATATAATGAGGAGAATAAAGAAACACTAAAAACTGCTCTGCAGATTTCTCACTGTACCTTGAGACGCGAACTATAAACAGAAATAAATTTCACTTCCGATGTGGATGCATCTACAGTTAGCTGTCGCTAGAAACTCCGCTTACCCAAAAGCCACTGCACGAGATGAGTGTGCAAACTAGAATACACTAATCTAAAGTATATGCTTTGTTCAGTACGAGATTTAAACTTAGAGGCGTGACTTGGAGCTTCTGGCGGCGGGAAAATTGCATCAGCAAGCCGCCTTACACAAATATATGCACCAAGAAAAATGTTCAAATGTATGTGAATTTCGAAGGGACCAAACTGCTTAGGTCATCGGCCCCTATACTTACACACTACTTAATCTAACTTATGCTAAGAGCAACACGCACACCTTGCGCGAGGGAAGACTCGAACCTCCGCCGGGAGGGGCCGCGCGATTAGTGACATGGCGCCTCTAACCGTGCGGCCACTCCGCGCGGCTATGCACCAAGACGTACGTAAAAACTAAAACTTAGAGTAATTTGCTAACCACTATTCTACACAGCAAAATACACAGGTATAGTTCACTTCTTTGCAGAAGTACGTGAAAAAAAAATTGCCCAAGTAATGTGGGGATACCACATGAGAGCTCCGTTAGGAAAAACAAATGGGTATTTTTAGTCAGCTCTCTCAGGTAGGTATTTCAGTATTCTGACTCATTGCATCTGATAACATGTATTTTGTAGACATGTAAATTCTTCTCGTATCTTATTGTTATTAATGTCAGAAGTATTGTCGTTATTATCATTACCACCATTAGTGGCAGCAGCTGCAGTAGTGCAAGTAATGCCAGTATGGACTTTGTTAATTCTTAGCCAGTAATTCACTCATATTAAAATTGTTATTTCTTAGGTGTCTATGATGTAATAGATACTGTTTGTCTGAACTCTGGTCCGAGTCTGAAGGCCCTAATCAGATCAGGTTAAATAAATAAATACTCCGCAGCCTCCCTGGATGCACTGTGAGCCATGAAATGAAGAGTCATTGACCTCGCTGTTACAAGGGAGCATTATTCAAGTCGTGAAGGCACTAAAAGAGAACTGCAAGATGATTAATTTGTCAAAGGCCAGATTCGAATTCTTTCCGCTTTCTGTTTGAATAGAACTAGTGCCAGTTATCAACTGATAGCGCTGTTGACGGTAGGTTACAGGATTTGTTAAATTTTGCATAGGTCTGACGCTGGTCTCGCGACCCATAATGCCAGGGAAACCGTATAATATAGCCATTACGGATTAAGGCGCAATCAGCTGAAAAATTATTATTACGTATTTATAATTTCTGGATAAAAATGCCGACGTAGTGGCTTACGTGTCACTTACAAGCCTGCCACGTCTGACCTGAAGATAACACAGACATCTCTGCCCGAGGCAGGATTCGAACTTACGACCGTAGCAGTCGCGCGGTTCCGGACTGAAGCGCCTACAACCGCTCGGCCACCGCTGCCGGCTTTCCGTTCACAGATCCTGTTACTTCAACAGAACACATGTAGCTGGGATGGCGACACATGTTCGCTGTGGCTTAGCCTTACCGTTTGGTTAACCATACTACTCGTCAGACAGCAGAAATTATCATCCATAAGCATAATACAAATAACGGATAACGTCATGTTTCATTTTAGTTGCATCATAAGGCATTTTGTTGTCATATGGTGTCTACTACACACAAAATTGACTTCATTATTCAAAGGCTCTCCAGTGTGCCAGTATGTACAATGCTTTATAGGAAATAAAATTGTTGATATCATGCATTAAAGGAGAAGATAACTTTCTAAAGTTAAGTGAATGGTGGGTAACATACAAGGCATTGTGAATCTTTATTACTTTCACACGTAGCTCCAAAACAAAGATATCAAGTTTTAGGTAACAAATACAGATGGCACGTAGCTGAACACAGTACACATCATCGTGAACGCACTTAGCTCATTTCTATTTTTCGAAAGGATTTTAATAGCCTTCTCCAATTTGTTTAGTAATATTTATGAATTTAAAATAGGTTAAATAGGAATAGCAGAAACATTTTCAGCTTCATAACTGAATAAGAATTTTTGTGTTTTGCTGCAAACACAAAAACATTTTGTCTTTCTTTGATGATAAAACAGGAAAGGGGCTTTTGAATGTTTATTTTCTTACCGTCTAAACTTTGAACATAACGTATTTCTCGAGTTGTTCCATAAAATAAATCATCAACAATATGAATGGTAATATTGATGGTGGTTATTACCAAAGTCAGTGCCATCCACCTCTCAATACGTCCTCAACAAGCCACCATACGGTGTGTTGTGTGGTGGAAACGACCTTTGCTGCAGAGTAGTAGATATAAAAATAATGGAAATGCCTTATGAAACGTAATTAACGCCGCGTTTTAAAGTGTCAGAAGAGACAAGCAATATGGCTCCTGCGTATACCTACATAGATTTTACACCTGTTGCCTGTTCTAAACCCATTTCACGATCAGTACTGCCGAAGGAGGAGCACAGAGTGAAGACGAGAAAACAGAGGAAGAGAAGATTCCTAAAATTACAGTAATCGATAGGAGAGTTTACGTGCGTTGAATATAGCAAACTAAACAAGGACAGTGTTAATTGATAGGCTGATATAAGGATAACAGGAGTTTCGTCGAATATTGTCTATCGTTACAGCTCTTGGAAAGTAATGAAGTACGCGCTGTTCAGCGCGCGGCTTTTGCGGATGCTGCAGAAGAGGAACAAATAACAGTTAATGAGAGAGCGCTTCCAGGAATTTTTCGAAAGACGCAGGTTCCTTTGTTTATTATTTCAGTATAGGATCATTAGCGTGTCAGCTTTTTCTAGCTCGTCTACACTGCCCTTTACGAAAACAGTACCTCATTATATTTTCATTTTATTTGGGTTCCTGAAAACAACTGATAGGGGAGTCGCTCTAGTAGACGCCGTTCTTCAAGCTATTGTGTGGAAGAAGAAATCTGAAGAAACTAAATTTAAACACCACAGGCTGAAATACATGTTAGAGACCCTGTTTTTTATGCCGAAGGAGGAGGAGGAGATTAGTGTTTAACGTCCCGTCGACAACGAGGTCATTAGAGACGGAGTGCAAGCTCGTGCGAGGGAAGGATCGGAAGGGAATCGGCCGTGCCCTTTCAAAGGAACCATCCCGGCATTTGCCTGAAGCGATTTAGGGAAATCATAGAAAACCTAAATCAGGATGGCCGGAGACGGGATTGAACCGTCGTCCTCCCGAATGCGTTTTTATGCCGAAGGAACAGTTGTACTGTGACGTTCAGTGTAAGATGATGATTCCTGTATCTGCTTTCCTTTTTTAGGGTTCCATACGTCAGTCAGTAAATCGGAGTTCTTATAGAATCACGTTGCTGTCCGCCTGTGAAGAGACCATTTTCTCAGGAATGGGTACAGGTATCACATTGAAATTTATATCAAGTACTAAGGTTCACGAACCACTGGCGATATGAAAAGTTGAACTTCTAAATCAATGCACTAAAATGATATTAAGATACGGCCATTGTTGTCATATGTTTTGATACTCGCAAACTCACACATCAAAAATTAAAGGGTACTTCCCGTTGACCTAGAATCATGAGATGTGGCAAGAAGCAAGGTTTCGCAGTACAAGTAAAGAAAAATCCTAAAATTGTCAATTTGTAATTACCGCATAAAAATAGATTTTTGCTCTTTGTTGTCCGCCTGTCAGTCCGTACGTCTGCTAAGACCAGTTTTTCTTAGGAACAGGTAGAGGAATCAAGTTGATATTTAGGCCAAATACTGAGGTCTAAGGTTCCTCGGTAGCGTAAAAATTTGAAGCTTGTCAGTCAATGCAATCAGAAGATCCGGCCATTTATCTCCCATATATTGAAACTCGCAAACTTACTCATCAAAACCTATAGATGAACTACGTATATACAATTAATTTTGTCTGGACCCTCATAGCGCGAGTCCTACTAGAACTTTTCTGGTTTTTCATTGTCATCTGAAACAGTTTCAAATCCTGAAACTGACAGCGTTATTCCACCTTACGTTTCAAGTATGACACGCAAAGCTGAATGCTTCTTTGGTATGAATGGCAGATGGAAATTTTCGTTTCTTTCGATGTAGAAAGTGCATCAGTAGACTGTGAATGACTGTTAAATGATGATTTCAATATCGATACGGCAACGTGAACATAGACTCTTCTTTGGTCTAATACGTTCAGGTTTTTAATGTCTGTGAGGAGACTGAGGAAGAATGAAGACACCAGCTTCGATTAGGAGCACACCATCAGTCTATATAAGCCGCAAAATGCACTGAAATTGGAGGTGGTTTTTTTGAACATGAAGCGTGAAGAAATTATCGTTAAGTTACAAAAGCCATCACTGTGTCAACGTACTGCCACTGTATTCATTTCTGATTGTTTCTCTCAGTTGTCTGGGAAAGAATTAATAACAGATAATGTGTTCTTATAATATCTCGTCTCAGGAAGATTACCACACGTCTGTTCCACTCGCGAAATGCATTCACACAGTTATTTCAGAGGCAGTGGGTAGAATCGCCTGAACGATTGTTGAAGGAAGCGTCAGCGAATTTTAGACTGACTAGACAGCATGATACCTGTCTTCGAAAATATAGCCACAATAAAATCATTGTCTACAAACAATCCTTCTTCGTTACCTGTCCTTCCCCATGTTTTCTGGAGCTGACGACATTGTGCTCCATGTCTTGTACTTTTACTACTTGATTTAAGGAGCAACTGTCGTGACCTCCAACACTGAAAGAGATTACCACAGTGAATAAAATAATGTATGCTGGGAGCGTCAGAAAATACGAGGTTGCTGTTACTATCTTCACTATTCTAGATTGGGTCGTTATGTAAGAATTTCCTGTTTGTAATAATTTCTATGATTTTGGCATGGGTGAAAATACGAAATATATGTACTTTGCAGTCACGTTATACACCTAATGGCTACTTTAATTTCGTTGGCTCATTCTTTAACGAGTTATTTAATTTACTGGCTCACATAAGACCCGACTCTGGTAATGGCTCTCATAAAATGCAACAGATAACATTATATCGTTTGAATCATATGTACAATAAAAGATTAGAATATCACACCAAATTTTACTTGTAGAAATTTTTACTTCATGAATACATTAAGGATGAGACTGGACTGTAATATATAAGCTCTTTTAAACATTCTATCTCAATGACTTATTGATGAAACAAGTTAGATACGGACCAAATATGCACAATGAAAGTGCACTAATAAACACACTATTCAAGCATGATCCTACTTCACAGTAAAGTTGAATTAAATTTATCAGCATATTGTCACTGAGTAGTGATAGGGGATAGCCTGGATATGTTCATAAAACCACACAATATTTAAGATGGAATCTCATAATCACACACTCGTTCATGTATCAAGAAATGGAGATGAAAGTGTTTTACGACTCCCAATAGCCACTAAAAACCTACGGAGTAATGAACAGAGAAGTCTAAGCTCAACCCCGAGCAAGTACCAAACAATTCAACACTCCAAAAATAGCGAAAAATAATCCATAGATGTAGATATTCATTCTAAGCCGTGAAATTAGATTTATCAAATGAGTAGCAAGAACTGAATTTAGATGTTCTCTGAGACTGTAACTCACGGGTCTACATACAAAGGGACATCGTGTCTTCCACAAGAAAATTCAACTTCAGATTAGAAAACCGCACATATATCATATGAGCACTGAAGGTGCATGCACTTTACCAAAGAACTAAAAGAACTAGTGGAGGAGTGCACATAAGCTGAACAAGTCCACAAACCAAAAAAAAGCATGAAATTACGCAGCTCCAAAATAGTGAAAAATAATCCACCAATGTAGGTATTTACTCTACTCTGCTAATTTATATCTACACAATGATCAACCAAGAATTGAGTTTTGTTGTATTTTGAGTGACTCGTGATTGAGCACAACATGGTTCAGACAAAGGAAACTGATCTATGTCCACGTAAAATCAGCTTAAATTTGTAAAAACTCACACACACACACACAAAGAATTCAATACCAAAACCACAAAAATAATGATAAATCCACATCCAAAATTGTTCTACCATAACTAACATGATTTTCCCCAATATTCAAAATGCTGGAATAAAGATTGTTAATTGAAACTAGTCCCAGTAGCAGAGTACTATACCAGCGAACAGTAACCAATTTCAGTTTTCCAGTTTCAACGCGGTAGCCAGAGATGACCATGGTCCTCCTTAAGAACTCATATATATATACCTGCTCACGTACCTGACCTACAGTAACGCTAAACCTCTACGGCTATATGCTGAAGCTACTACTGGCACAACTACACCACAAACTCTTAGAAAAATGCACATTTACTCACTCCAGTCTTGCACGGTGGACTAAATAATTGGGCAAGAATATGGGAAAGACACAGTTGTGCAAATACCGAAGTTAATATTGAGATAAAATTGACTGACTTCGTTTTGAGAGGCAAGCTACGTTCATAAACAAATACCGAGTGGTAATAAAGGTAAGAAATGATTTCAAATAGGAGAAAAATACATCAGATAGATCTGACAGATCCACCTCATCACACCACACTGGAGAAAAGAAAACATGGTGGAACCAGCTCTGCAGTGGAAGGTTTGTTTCAAACATTTTATAAAAAAAAAAATATTTTCGTTTCTTTCACAATGTCTAAAATAATGCAAATGTTTACCAATCGTAGAAGTATATCAAATAGAGCTGTGATTGTAGGCTCCAACCGTTAGCTCTTTTACATCAGTCATACATAAAATACACAAAATATAAGACATATAAAAAGAACATTTCATATATTGAAAATGCTAAACAACATAAAAAATGCATAAAAACACGTCATCTCAAACAAATTCTAAATGAAAAATTTCCAGAAAACGACCTTCTTTTACCAAGTACAACAAAATGAATTGAAAATTATCGGAACAGCACCTTGATGCTCAAGAAAATCGCTATGCTTATTAATGTAATGAATTAATGGAATCAAAAACGTATAAGTTACTAGATACTACTGTAATGAATTGTAGTGCATGGAGCATAGAAGAAAATTTGGACTCATGAAAGCAAAAGTGAACAGAATCCACAACAATACAATGGTAAATATAATTCACTAATGTACATGGAAAGCAATCAAAACCATATACCACAGTGTAGCAGTATAAATTTCTTCAGTGTTAAACAAAAAGATTAGTGGATAAAATAAAGACTGCATAAAAGAGCAAATGAAGTAGTAATCAAAATTCAAAGAAATCTACATGAACTTGCAAGAAATAGAAGTCACTGTATATAAGAAGAAAGAAAACTACTGAATGTGGACTGGCATGGCGCAGTGTCGATTACGAACGATCCCACAACGCTCCACATAAACCTCCTCACCATGAGTGGCGCTGATGGAAACGACAGCAGGGGGAAGGTGGGGGAGGGCGAGGGGAGGGCGTAGAGGTCTGGGTGCAGGTACCGCTGAGGAGGCAGGAGCTCGAGCTTCACTTGATGACAAGCTCCTGCCCACAACCCGACAATCGTCTTGCGAATGGCTGCAAACATCAGCTGAAAAACCAGCCACAGTGAGAGCACCTAAGCCTGTGGATGGAACATCTTTTTCCATTGGTGGAGGCAAAATGGCGACCCTGGGAGAGGGGGATTGTTCTATGACAGCGCACTGGAAGGCAGTATGGCGAAAGGGGACCAAGTGCAAAGTCAGGGGCTGCTGGTGCTGCAGTGACAGCGATGGTACTACGTTGATGTCCATAGGCTCCATGTCCAGCTCCAGCGGCGTGAGACCTGAGGGAGCTAAAGGCAGCTAAGGCTGGGGGTCCTCATGGGCACCACAAAAATGAAGCTGATTTTGATTGCACTTTAGCAGCCCACTGGGGCCCTCTACAACATGTAGTGAACAAACAAATGCTCCATTCCCAGCGCCTGTGTCTGCCAAGAACTCTGAAAACATACCAAATCATGCACAGTAAACATAGAGCGTTGTGGAGGAAGGGCCGATCACTGTGGAGAATGCACCAGCAGAAGCAGTTCATGTGACAGTGTCTGTGGAAGAGCTCTGGCGGTGATTTGCCATTACGTAATTGGCAACGACAGAATGAGATAAAGATCAATAAGGTTGCTCCCAAGGGAGGAACGTAATTTATTCATCTGTAGCCTGAAAGTTTTGATGAAGTGTTCTGCTTGCTATTGGATTTATGATAGAACAGTGTGGTTGTAACAGGCTTCACTCCATAGGCGTCACAAAACAGCTGAAATTCCACTGATGTGATCTCAGCTCCATTGTCCAAAAGCAGTACTTCTGGTAAACCATCTACGCAACGTTAGATTTTGAAAGCGCTAGCCATTGTGGCGGAGTGCATGGGCACACGAAGAGAAACTTGCTAAAGGCACTGACAACATTGAGCCAACAGAAGTACCAGCAGGCATCCAGAAAGTCAATATGCAGTATTTGTCAAGAGGTGTTGCGCTTGGACCGATTGAAAAATCTTTGTGGTGGAGCAGCCACACATCCCGTACGTTATGAGGTTAAATGTCCATGCTGACCCAAGCGCAATGACGTATAGCGAGCTGCTTAGCGCATACTGTTCCCCAGTGGCCTTTATTGAGAAGGAAAGGAACTTTCTTCTGAATTAACCATAGCACGACCACATGGTACTGATTATTATATGTATGTAAGAGGATAAAATCCTGCTAGACCGATAAGCTGTGCTGAAGCGCTAGTTAACGGCGTACGACTGGATCGCTAATCTGCTTAACTGTATGTGGCCAACAGGTGCGAAGGAACTACAACACGATCTTGAGATTGGGATCCGCAGCTGTCGCCTGAGCAATCCATCGGTGGCCACTGCGAAAACCATAAAGTGTTTCATTGTCTTGGACATCAATACGAAAGCAAGAACCTTCTGAGGTGAGAATACCGAACCAGTTCCGACTAGTAGGCGAGAAAGTGTGTCCATTTTCTAATGCTTAGCCATTGACCTGTAAGCGATTTTATACTGATAGATGGAGAGGAGCAGAGACCAAAGCGGCAACTTTTGCACTGTGTGTGGAGCGATGGCTATCAAGAGGTGAGACGCTTGCGGTTTGTCACCAATACGAGGGCTTGTCGAAAAGTAATACATTTTTAATGCAAAAACTCCCAAAACTTTTTAAATACACAAACCAAAATAAATTTTTCATCATTTTGGTTCCAAGAGTTCCGCAATCTGTACAGAAAATTGGGATAGATATCAACATAAACATCATTTACACCCTTTTTATTGCTCATGAAACCCACACATTACATGTTGTACCACCATACAGCGAGACCTTCAGAGATGGTGGTCCAGATTGCTGTACACACCGGTACCTCTAATAGACAGTAGCACGCCCTCTTGCATTGATGCATGCCTGTATTCGTCGTGGCATACTGTCCACCAGTTCATCAAAGCACTGTTGGTCCAGATTGTCCCACTACTCAACGGCGATTCAGCGTGCATCCCCACAATGGTCGGTAGGTTACGTCGTCCATAAACAGCCCTTTTCAATCTATCCCAGGGATGTTAGAGAGGGTTAATGTCTGGAGACCATGCTGGCCACCCTAGTCGAACAATGTCGTTAGCCTGAAGTCATTCACAAGCTGTGCACGATGGGTGCGCGAATTGTTGTCCATGAAGATGAATGCATCGCCAATATGTTGCAGATATGGTTGCATTATCGGTCGGAGGATGGCGTTCACGTATCGTACAGCTGTTATGGCGCCTTCCTTGACCAGCAGCGGCGTACGTTGGCCCCACATAATGCCACCCCAAAACATCAGCGAACCTCCACCTTGATGCACTCCCTGGTCAGTGTGTCTAAGGCGTTCAGCCTGACCGGGTTACCTCCAAACACGTCTGCGAAGATTGTCTGGTTGAAGGCACATGCGACACCCATTGGTGAAGACACCTTGATGCCAATATTGAGCGGTCCATTCGGCATGTTGTTGATCCCGTCTGTACCGCGCTGACTGGTGTCGTGGTTGCAGAGATGGACCTCGCCATGGAAATCAGAAGTGAAGTTTCCCATCATGCAGTCAACTGCGCACAGTTTGAGTCGTAACACGATGCCCTGTGTCTGCACGAAAAGCATTATGCAAGATGGTGGCGTTGCTATCACTATTCTTCCGAGCCATCATCCGTAGGTAGCGGTCATCCACTGCAGTAGTAGCCCTTGGGCGGCCTGAGAGAGGCATGTCATTTACAGTTCCTGTCTCCCTGTATCTGCTTCATGTGTGAACAACATCGCTTTGGTTCCCTCTGAGATCGCCTGGACACTTCCCTTTTTGAGAACCCTTCCTGGCACCAAGTAACAATGCGGACGCGATCGAACCGCGGTATTGACCGTCTAGGCATGGTTGAACCACAGACAACACGAGCCGTGTACCTCCTTCCTGGTGGAATGACTGGAACTGATCGCCTGTCGGACCCCCTCCGTCTAATAGGCGCTGCTCATGCATGGGTGTTTACATCTTTGGGCGGGTTTAGTGACATCTCTGAACAAGCAAAGGGATTGTGTCTGTAATACAAAATCCACAGTCAACGTCTGTCTTCAGGAGTTCTGGGAACTGGTGTGATGAAAAACCTTTTTTGATGTGTGTAAAACGTCTTTATTCATGTCCAGATATTTGCAGCCCTCTGCCGCAAGACAGCTCCGAATTGTAGCATGTAGCATGACGATGTATAACGATGATTCATGAGAAACAGCGTGCTGTAACCAAGCTTTGAATTAGAAGTGTTCGTCAACACATGGAACACTCTCTCCTTCAGAAATACGATGCCAGACCACGCATAAACGCAGCGATATCAGCAACTGTCTGATGCCTTGAGTTCACCGTCATCGATAATCCTCCATACAGTCCCGATCTGGCCCCATCTATTTCTAAAACTTAAATAACGCCTTTGAGAGTGATGAAGGGGTGAGAGCAGAGGTGAGGTTGTGGCTTCGCCAACTAAGTGCAGTGGCGTTGCAGCAATTCTAGATTTACTTTTGGTGGAGGCCAAGCAGATGTTACAACACACACAAAATGTTATATCTCTTTATTATAACTTGAACAAGATAGCATACTTAACTTCGAAACAATCCATATCCACAGGAAACTCGTCAGGTACATGTTACTATAGATGAGCAGTAAAACTTATCACTTTGTTTGATACAGAATTGTAGTCATATCTCAATGTACAATTGACTATAAACTTTGAGAGACAGTTCTGGCTTCTAATACACCTCACACTGCTGGATTTGAAGTAAAATGTTGCTGCCATTGTAAACGATGGTGAGTGGCACTGTGCTCTGACGCCGGCTGGTGTGGCCGAGTGGTTCTAGGCGCTACAGTCTAGAATGGCGCGACCGCTACCGTCGCAGGTTCGAATCCTGCCTCGGGCATGGATGTGTGTAATGTCCTTAGGTAAGTTAGGTTTAATTAGTTCTAAGTTCTAGGGGACTGATGACCTTAGAAGTTAAGTCCCATAGTGCTCAGAGTCATTTTTTGCTCTGTCATTAATAAGAGTGCAGCAGCAGTGGCATGTGGAACCTCTTGAGAGCGCGTATATTCTGACGTCCTCCATTCGTATCTCCGTCAGGCAACGATTGTCCTTAGCTGTGGTTTCGTTGTAAGGTAGCAATTTTGACATGGGACCTCGTTCTGTGTCGACATCACATTTCTCCTCCCAAAACCTGCGCACACCATTCGTGTAGCGCTGTGAAATGTGACATTGGCTGGGGAGCGGGAGGTCTGAATTGGACGTAGATGAGGAGACAGGGACAGTAGCAGCAGTAGATGGCATTTCCTTGTCCACACCTCGGTATACACCTTGCGAGTGACAGGTAACATGGGCAAAAAATACAGCCTCAGCGTGCGCGCCTGCATCTTGTGACGCAGACACTGTGGTCAGAGTGACTCCTGCTGGTACTTGCAGGGGTTTCGTGACAGCTGTCCAGGGGCAGCGCCTCCCCAGACCTCGGCTCTGCCAGCCAGACCGACAGCGGTGGCAGCGATGTCCCTAGAGGCGCGACGTCTGTCTGCATCAGCACTACTCTGGATGTCGCCAGCCACGATGGGCGGAGATGTCTGCTGTTTTGGGGCCCAGGGTCGTGCTGGGTATATAGATAAAAGTTCTGAAGCAGGATCACTGATATAAGAGGACCACAGCTGGTTCTGGTGGCGACATGCACCTAGCACCCAGAGGAACAATAATTGACGTCCCAATCTCGTATGATTACTCGGTGCTCCCATATCTATTTCAAGCCAAAAACTTTAAAGGAAACTTAATCGTAAAGCTGACACTTTGTCTGACCAGGTGGAATGAACTGTTCCTGTGGCACCTGTAGAAGATGTAGTCGGATACAGTGATTATGGCCCTCTAAAAATTCTGCTGGTGACATCCCATCACATGGCGAGGACCAGTAGGGTAAAAGAAAAATCTTTAAGAATCGCCCCCGTGTGTGAGAGGAATGGAGTTTCTTCATGTGTCTTTCAAACATTCATACAAAGGGTTCAGCTTCACCATGAGACTGAGGGTGAAAAGGTGCAGTGGTTAAATGTGTATGCCGTTGTTCGTACAAAGCTATTGAAAATGGCCTGACATGAAATGCGTTCCATTGTCGGGGACAAGTACCTCAGGAAGACCTTCGAGACGGAAACTACAAGACAAAGCTAAATCAGTGTGAGCAGTAGTTGTGGACGTCATGGGGACTATAAAATTAAACTTACTGTATGTGTCTTTCACCAAGAACCATATCATGTCCCAGAATAGACCCGCAAAATCAATATCAATTCGTTGCCATGGTCCAGATGGTTTGACAACTGAAAAACCATTGTGGCGGAGTGAACATGATCCTCGGCACACACATTACGATGAGATGTCATTTGCTGAATCTGAGCGTCCATTCCCCGCCAAGTACAACGACGTCAGGTGAGTTGCTTTGTGCCAACAAAGCCCCAATGACCTTGATGCGACAATGACGATTCTTCACACTGGAGGGAGTGAGGAATCACAACCTGTGCATTGTCATTCTCTGAAAGCAACAGCAGAACACGTGACTGCGAATAGCGAATGACGATGCGAAAAATAGCGATGTGCTACTGGGTGGGGAATTTCTTTCAAAGCATGTCGTCACTCATGGCGTACATATTGCAAAATTACCCATAGAGCTGGATCTGAAGCAGTTGTTCCAGCAATACAGCAGAACTTGGGAGGAAAATTTAAAAGAATTTCAAAATCCTGAGTATTATTTTGATAACATGATCTCTCAAACAAATTAAACCCTCTTTTGGTACCGAATGTTGTCCAGTGGGCCTGTACAATCTCTCACATTGACAATTAGACAACAGAAGAGCCCAGCAGAGCATTTTTTGTTCTGCCCATGATGGGACAGACTTGGAAATGAGTGCATCCTTTAACCACTGAAATGCATCCAGACCATTCCTGGGACCACACAAGAGGAACACCTTTCTGGCACAGGTGGTTCAGCGGAGCAACAATTTGCGCAGTGTTGCAATAAACTTAATGTAATCTGTTAATTTCCATGTGACAGTCTGTAACTCCTTGATGTTAAGGGCACCAGCAAATTTTTAGTGGGTAACAAGTGCGAATTAGCATGATGAATACTCTCTCATTTTACGACATGTACTAAATATTCAAGTTCGTTGTGGAAGGACATTTGTTAAACTTTAAGCCAAGTTCAGTGAGCACTTTAAAGAACCACTCCATATTTGCCTCACGTTCCACAGGCTTATGATCAACGACAACAATATCTTTCAGATAGTTTGCATACGAATGGACTTTGGCGATTAATTGTTCCAAGAAATGTTCAAAATCAGCAGGAGTGGGGCACTTCTGAATGGTAGTCTTTGAAGCTGGAACAAACCCTTGAACCTACAATGACAACCTGCACAGCATGTGGGATGAACCAAATGTGATAAGTGAGCTTACCAAACACAGCCTGGAGGTCACTGACATTCTGAGGATCTCGGAGGTCTCAGATAGCAGTGTGACTGCAACGGGTGGATACCTAGCTGTTCATAATGCTTCTCAAATATTCGTTACAGTCTGGAAGAACGAGCATATGGCTTTATTGCACTCTAACTCTGCATCTGAGAGCATTTCAAACAATTATCTGAGATTAGAAAGACGTTTGTCAGGAGTACGACCCAAAGATACACTGTTGTCCAAGTAGATCGAGCAAGGAAAAACGGTAACAGCGAACTGTTCTCAGTAACATTGAAAAGTTTCAGGTGCGGACGCATTACCAAGGGGAAACTGCAAAAACTTAAATAACTGCATGTGAGTGTTAATCACAACTCATTCGGGCTGTTCATCCAAGGAACTCTGCAAATAAGCGTCGCAGACATCAGTCTTGGAATAGAAGCGACCTGCATCAAGCTTTTCCATGAATTCCTCAGGCTGTGGCAAAGGAAAAGAGTCACTTGCAACCTATGGATTTACCACTGCACTGAAATCTGCAAAAAACCGTAATTTTGGTAAAGGTTTGTTTGTAATATCCGAAGAAGACACCCACTGACTTGCTGCTACCAAGGAAAATACACTATTGCCCTGTGCCATGCGATCTTAGATACAGTGAGGGATGAGCTGTACTTGGGAAAATCCTGGTTGCACATTCCCTTTCATGATAATGTGAGCCTCGAAATTATTAGCTTTGCCTACAATATATTAAAAAATGCTACTAAATTCAGCACATAGTTGAGCTACGCTTTCTGTAGGCACAGCAGAGTTCACAGAGAGGACTTGGCCTTGAATGTGTAAACCAAACAGATGTAAAGAGCCAATTCTAAAAATCTTTTCACTTTTGCGTGGGCACAAAATCGACAAAGAGACCTTTTTTGTAGCGATGCGAAATGTGAAAGGTAGGCTACAAGTACCCAGAACAGGAATGTTATGTCCACCGTAAACAGAAATGTCAGTATGTCCATCTTTAAACAGATCGTTGCGGGACCTCAGCCGTTCGGTACAGAACGACGAATCAAAACACTTTTCACACGTCTAAATTTCCAAATCGTTATTTTATTGAGCAACCAGTTTATCCCATATATTACGCTATCTTCAGGCCGCCTGACCGACGTGTAGCAACATTTCCATCTCCGGTCCAGTAAAAATAGGGGCCAGCATTCAATGACTGGTATCCGTAGTTTTTTGTCACAACAATCCCTTCAATCATCACTTGCATCTTTAGTCGGAAAATGATGATCGAAGGGATCGCTGTGTCAAAAATCTACACGGCCCAGTAGCCGACGGCCTTCTCTTGACGACAGAGAGCAGCGGCTTTTGTGTAGAGTTTCCGGTGCTAACAGACAGGCGACAGTGCGTGAAATAACAGCAGAAATCAATGTGGGACGTACGACGAACGTATCCGTTAGGACAGTGTGTCGAATTTCGGCGTTAATGGGTTATGGCACAGACGATCGACGCGAGTGCCTTTGTTAACAGCGTGACATCGCGTGCGGCCCCTCTCCTGAGCTAGTGACCGTATCGGTTGGGCCCTAGACGAATGGAAAACCTTGGCGTGTCAGATGAGTCCCGATTTCAGTTGGTAGGTGCTGATGGTCGGGTTGGATTGTGGCGCAGACCCCACGAAGCCATGCAACCAAGTTGTCAACAAGGCACTGTGCAAGATGGTGGTGGCTCCATAATGGTGTTGACTGTGTTTAAACGGAGTGGACTGGGTACTCCGGTCAAACTGAACCGATCATTGAGTGGAAATGGTTATGTTCTTCTACTTGGGGACCATTTGCCGCCATTCATGGACTTCATGTTCTCAAGCTATGATGGAATTTTTATGTATGACAATGCGCCATGTCACTGGGCCACAATTGTTTGCAATTTGTTTGAAGAACAGAACATTCTGGACAATTCGTGTGAATGGTTTATCTACCAAGATCGCCCGACATGAATCCCGTCGAAGATTTATGGAACACAATCAAGAGGTCAGTTTGTGCACAAAATACTGCACTGGCAACACTTTCGCATTTATGGACAGCTATAGCTGCAGCATCGCTCAGTATTTCTGCTGGAGACTTCCAACGACTTGTTTAGTCCATGCCACGTCGAACTGCTGCACTATGCCGGGCCAAAGGGGGTCTGACACGACATTAGGAGGTATCCCGTGACTTTTGTCAACTCAGTGTACACTTAGCGGGAAGTGAAATAACCTACAAATTGATGTCGCCATTGTTCTATATTGACGAGAAGTAGAACCAAGTACCAACCAAACGAAGTTCAGTTGTGTGGTCATCCCGCTCGCGGATCCCAAGGACTTGGTGCGTTCTATGACAGAGAGG
This sequence comes from Schistocerca gregaria, assembly GCF_023897955.1. Lineage (NCBI taxonomy): Eukaryota > Metazoa > Arthropoda > Insecta > Orthoptera > Acrididae > Schistocerca > Schistocerca gregaria. The sequence continues at coordinate 58,947,898 of NC_064931.1, forward strand.
AAAGTAATACACTACTGGCCATTAAAATTGCTACACCACGAAGATGACGTGCTAAAGACGCGAAATTTAACCGACAGGAAGAAGATGCTGTGATATCCAAATGATTAGCTCTTCAGAGCATTTACACAACGTGCGGACATGAGGAAAGTTTCCAACCGATTTCTGATACACAAACAGCAGTTGACCGGCGTTGCCTGGTGAAACGTTGTTGTGATGCCTCGTGTAAGGAGGAGAAATGCGTACCATCAAGTTTCCGACTTTAATAAAGGTCGGATTGTAGCCTATCACGATTGCGGTTTATCGTATCGCGACATTGCTGCTCGCGTTTGTCGAGATCCAATGACTGTTAGCAGAATGTGGAATCGGTGGGTTCAGGAGGGTAATACGGAACGCCATGCTGGATCCCAACGGCCTCGTATCACTAGCAGTCGAGATGACAGGTATCTTATACGCATTGCTGTAACGGATCGTGCAGCCACGTCTCGATCCCTGAGTCAACAGATGGGGACGTTTCCAAGACAACAACCATCTGCACGAACAGTTCGACGACGTTTGCAGCAGCATGGACCGTCAGCTCGGAGACCGTGGCTGCGGTTAGCCTTGACGTTGCTTCACAAACAGGAGCGCCTGTGATGGTGCACTCAAAGACGAACCTGGGTGCACGAATGGCAAAACGTTATTATTTCGGATGAATCCAGGTTCTGTTTACAGCATCGTGATGGCGCATCCGTGTTTGGCGACATCGCGGTGAACGCACATTGGAAGCGTATACTGGCGTATCACCCGGCGTGATGGTATGGGGTGCCATTCGTTACACGCCTCGGTCACCTCTTGTTCTCATTGACGGCAATTTGAACAGTGGACGTTACATTTCAGATGTGTTACGACACGTGGCTCTACCCTTCATTCGATCCATGCGAAACCCTACATTTCTGCAGGATAATGCACGACTGCATGTTGTATGTCCTGTACGGGCCTTACTGGATACAGAAAATGTTCGACTGTTGCCCTGGCTAGCACGTTCTCCAGATCTCTCACCAATTGAAAACTTCTGGTCAATAGTGGCCGAGTATCTGGCTCTTCACAATACGCCAGTCACTAGTCTTGAGGAACTGTGGTATCTTGGTTGAAGCTGCATGGGCAGCTGTACCTGTACACGCCATCCAAACACTGTTTGACTCGGTGCCCAGGCGTATCAAGGCCGTTATTACGGCCAGAGGTGGTTGTTCTGGGTACTGATTTCTCATGATCTATCCACCGAATTTGCGTGAAAATGTAATCACATGTCAGTTCTAGTATAATATGTTTGTCCACTGAATACCCGTTTATCATCTGCATTTCTTCTTGGTGTAGCAATTTTAAATGCCAGTAGTATGCGTATCTAGTGTCTGATAAACTTCTTTTACCTAACTTAAGTTCCAGTAGCAAAATATAGATCAATACTCAGTGTAAGAGCACGAAGCAGACCGAGTCCGTACATCGACAACAGTCACAGAGGCTTTGTGTCGAGGCACAACGATTAGACTAGACGGGCAGAAACGAACTGACTGAATTGAAATGACAGATGTGACGTGCGGCATCCTGTAACTCAGATCTGTGGTGGCGAAGGCCGCGCGGGTTGTGGATTGTGTCTCTCGGAGCCAGCCACAGATTGGCGGTGCAGTTACGTCGTTGCTGCGAACTTCAAAACGTGGACTGGCTTGGTGTGGTATCGATAGCGAATGACGCCACATAAGCGTCGAAGGCTTGGGATTTTTTTCCAAATATAGCGCGGCAAGTTACTGAGAACTTTTTAATCGAGGACTCCCTCACGAAAGACTTCTTAGCCTTTTGTGGATTTCACCAACAGTTGCGACATAGTGAGGTACTAAGGAGGCCTGCGAGAAATGACACTCGTCGGTTGCTTCATCAATGACATTTGAGAAAAGATTCACTCCACTTATTTCCATCATTATTTGCTTCATGATCATGATCAAAATAGAAGCAATAAGATCATTTTCTAGTAGATTTGACACTCCTGTAAACACAGAAGTATGCTGTAAATGATGTTTCGGGTTTTAGACACTGAGAAGAAGTACAAGTTCAACATAACTGAGTATAGCTTTTGCATATTAATTCATCGGAACAGCCACTCGTTGCTGTTGTATAGTTACATATTGAACAACAATACAAGCCATATTCTGAAAAAGGGAAACAGTCTATTATGAACTCACTTTCTACTCAGACGCATCCTGGTGATACATCAGTAAAACATAATCACTAAATTCGAAGCTAAAGCCACTCAGTAATTTCAAAATAACAAATTTTAACTGCAAACAAATCACAGCGAATCCAACGAGTGGCAATACTGAAACCTAGCCACTGCCCTGTACAGTTGTCGGAAAATCGGGTGCAGTATCGATCGGTACCAGGCCCTAGAAGCTTGAAGAATAGCAACAAAGAACCGAACATGACGTCACTACCGAGGCTAATCTACCGCACCGACCGATATCAACGATACAGAATAGGGCCCCTGGTGCAACACACAACAAAACAACGACAATATAGACACGGGTTCCGAATGTGGTTCGTATCAGATCCTCAATCAGATGTGCGCCACTGGCGAATGATATCCATAAATATTACCTCATGTCTTCAAAAAATTCAAGCCTTTTTGAAAGCAACAAGGAATCAGGAATCCGACCTTCAAACCAGTACACTAAAGATTTTGTAGCTTTGCAACGATTAAGTGTTAAACAACCTACAAAAACCAAAGAAATGGCCGAGCGCCGTCACTTATAGCGATTGTTAAGTGGGATTAAAATAGAAACCGCCGCTAAATAAGACAGGTGTTCGTTACCTCTGTGTTCGGGCAAGAACAATGAAGTAGCTTGGGTACGGCCAAAGTAAATAGTGCACAATTCAAACAGTACACTGATTAATGGTAACACCAAACAGAAGCCGCTGCGTGGGGTAGCCGCGCGGTCTCAGGCGTGTTGCACGGTTCGCGCGGCTCCCTCCGTCCGAGGTTCGTGTCCTCCCTCGGGCATGAGTGTTTGTGTTGCCCTAACCGTAAGTTAGTTTAAGTTAGATTAAGTATTGTGTAAGTCAAGGGACAGATGACCTTGGCTGTTTGGTCCCATAGAAGCTTACAACGAAAGTCAATTTTTCAAATACAAGCCAAAGAACTTGGTCTCTCCAAATACAAATCAAGTGCAAACTAATCAATTTACAGTGCTCCGGACATGTAACAGCTAACCTAATGCAGGATAACCTAACTGTGCAGTATTAGATCGAAATTGCTATCATATGAGAACCATATTGTTACCATCAAAACATAGGTGGAGTCACTACAGGCTACAACATACATAAGGAAAAGGGCAGCAATACAGATAACTAATACAGATATTCATTCCGTAATGATCGACCTCTTGTCCAATGAAGATCCAGTATTTGTAGAAATAGTAAAAGAAAATTTGCGATTTTTCTTATCTGGTGTGTAATCAGATATCACAAAATCCACCAAAGATGACCTGAGAAAAATCGACGAAATGATAACCTACAATAAACTATGGCTGCCTCTCATCTGATGCTAAGCCAATGGACGTGTGGTGAAGAAGAGAGCTGCTCTGACCACAAGATTATTACTTTAAGCAAAGAAGTGCGCCCAACAGTATATACTGGAAGTATAATTCAAACTAAAAATTTTATTGCTAGAGATGAGATCTGAGAGACTTTGTTGGGTACTTGTTGGAAGAACTTCAGCACAAATATTTACTAAACAGGGACTTGTTGTTGTTGTTGTTGTCTTCAGTCCTGAGACTGGTTTGATGCAGCTCTCCATGCTACTCTGTCCTGTGCAAGCTTCTTCATCTCCCAGTACCTACTGCAACCTACATCCTTTTGAATCTGCTTAGTGTATTCATCTCTTGGTCTCCCTCTACGATTTTTACCCTTCACGCTGCCCTTCAATGCTAAATTTGTGATCCCTTGATGCCTCAAAACATGTCCTACCAACCGATCCCTTCTTCTAGTCAAGTTGTGCCACAAACTTCTCTTCTCCCCAATCTTATTCAATACCTCCTCATTAGTTACGTGATCTATCCACCTTATCTTCAGCATTCTTCTGTAGCACCACATTTCGAAAGCTTCTATTCTCTTCTTGTCCAAACTAGTTATCGTCCATGTTTCACTTCCATAGATAGCTACACTCCATACAAATACTTTCAGAAACGACTTCCTGATACATAAATCTATATTCGATGTTAACAAATTTCTCTTCTTCAGAAACGCTTTCCTTGCCATTGCCAGTCTACATTTTATATCCTCTCTACTTCGACCATCATCAGTTATTTTACTTTCTAAATAGCTCCTTTACTACTTTAAGTGTCTCATTTCCTAATCTAATTCCCACTGCATCACCAGATTTAATTTGACTACATTCCATTATCCTCCTATTGCCTCACGTGTTCCAACATTTCTACGAAATCCAAACTGATCCTCCCCGAGGTCCGCATCTACCAGTTTTTCCATTCGTCTGTAAAGAATTCGCGTTAGTACTTTGGAGCTGTGACTTATTAAACTGAAAGTTCGGTAATTTTCACATCTGTCAGCACCTGCTTTCTTTGGGATTGGAATTATTATATTCTTCTTGAAGTCTGAGGGTATTTCGCCTGTCTCATACATCTTGCTCACCAGCTGGTAGAGTTTTGTCATGATTGGCTCTCCCAAGGCGGTCAGTAGTTCTAATGAAATGTTGTCTACTCCCGGGGCCTTGTTTCGACTCATGTGTTTCAGTGCTCTGTTAAACTCTTCACGCAGTATCTTATCTCCCATTTCGTCTTCATCTACATCCTCTTCCATTTCCATAATATTGTCCTCAAGTACATCGCTCATGTATAAACCCTCTATATACTTCTTCCACCTTTCTGCCTTCCCTTCTTTGCTTAGAACTGGTTTGCCATCGGAGCTCTTGATATTAATACAAGTGGTTCTCTTCTCTCCAAAAGTCTCTAATTTTCCTGTAGGCAGTATTTATCTTACCCCTAGTGAGATAAGCTTCTACATCCTTACATTTGTCCTCTAGCCATCCGTGCTTAGCCATTTTGCACTTCCTGTCGATCTCATTTTTGAGACGCTTGTATTCCTTTTTGCCTGCTTCATGTACTGCATTTTTATATTTTCTCCTTTCATCAATTAAATTCAATATTTCTTCTGTTACCCAAGGATTTCTAGCAGCCCTCGTCCTTTTACCTACTTTATCCTCTGCTGCCTTCACTACTTCATCCCTCAGAGCTACCCATTCTTCTTCTACTGTGTTTCGTTCCCCCATTCCTGTCAATTGTTCCCTTATACTCTCCTTGAAACTCTGTACAACCTCTGGTTCTTTCAGCTTATCCAGATCCCATGTCCTTAAATTCCCACCTTTTTGCAGTTTCTTCAGGGACTTACACCCCTTAAAACAAATAGACCAGAATTTCGCAGTAAAAGTTCAAGCAGAAACAAGTACTGAAATTCTTATCAAAGCATTTGAAGAAGTACAGAACTGGAAGAAAACCTGTCCGCTAGTGAACATCTGAATTAAACGCAATGCGGAAAAAAAACACATTAAGGTGAATTTATCAAAGGCCAACGGACAGTGAACAACTGGGGGATCTACGAAGGCAACAACATTGTAAAGAGAAGAAGGAATGTAGCACAGCAATACACGGGCAAAAACGCTGTCTCGGGAGCAATACTGCGGTTTGACCCAAACAAATAACCCTTGGAACACAGTCTATCGAAGCGCATCAGGGAAATCAGAATTGACAACGCTAAGGAAAAGTGATAACACGACAATTACGGATTTAACCGAAAGTCCCTCCCATAAGCTCAAATATTTTATGCCTCAGGACTACCAGATTTCATACGCGGAATATCATACACATATCTCTAACACTACGATGCAACGGCACGATTGGTGATGTAGCTTTTACACAGACAGAAATAGAGGAAATAATAATAAAAATGCCTGCAGACAAGACTCCTAGTGAAAATGGGGTTATTAGTAAGTTACGTCGTGATTCTATAGCGTTTTCCCAACTATCTTACCGTTTTATACACTGAATCGCCAAAGAAACTGATACAAGCACGCGCATTCCAGTATAGAGATACGTAAACAGGCAGAATACAGCGCTGCGGTCGGCAACGCCTATAATACGACAAAAAGTGTCTGGCACAGTTGTTAGATAGATTACTGCTGCTACAATGGCATGTTATCAAGATTTAAAGTAGTTTGAACATAGTGTTAAAGTCGGCGCGTGAGCGATGGGACACAGCATCTCCGAGGTAGCGATGAAGTGGGGTCATTTCGGAAAATCCCCACTGTTTCTTACATTGGAATATTTACAGAGTTGCATTCCATGCGACTAAAACAGATCGGAAACTGAAGCGTTCTAACATTATAGCCTGCTTTAAGTGCAGAAACGTGTAGCCTTCGGAGTGCATGTGTTTATGTTCTCTCCAAGCAATACCCTCCTGGTACTGATCCCAGACAGTAGAACAATATTTTAATAATTGATTGCGTGGTGGATTTACGTAAAATGCTTCGATCTCCATCCGTCTGGAGCTCCATCGTGAATGAAAACCACCCGTTTCTTATTCTTCTTAACCGTCTGCTATTACATCACAACACTTTCAAATATACTACTATACACCGATAAGGGGTGCTAACCTCCACGACATGGACGCATGTGGAGAAATATTGTGCACTTGGATGGGCGCGACTCGCCAAGCTCCATTCATTCACGAGACGCAGAATCTAGCGGTCTACTTCTGATCGGGTGCAGATTAAATCGGTAACAGTGCTGCAGGGCAGGTTGGTCAAAGACATTGCGAGGGAATCTTTCAGTCTCTAACTTTATCGTAAGACAGCGAGAATGCCCTGTGACTCCCATCTGCATAGGGACAGATAATAAATTATGAACTATGCATGAGGTGCTAGAAATATGTAGACCGCTGTCTGGTATACTGTGATGATGTATATGTTCGACAATTAACAATGAATGGACATCCTGCGTAGTCATCCATCTACATTCGCAATGACACTTGCTAAGTAGAGAAGGAGCAGTTAAGCGATGACACTAAAATTGAGAATCATGCTCTCTTATCATTGCTCAGTGTTCAAGCTACTGCAAAATTGCTAAAATTGTTCGCACTATCAACTGTGATGTTTATTATTACTGTACATTCATGGTGTCTTTTCCATCCCAACCGTCCACTGGTACACTGTTGGTTACCACGTAATGACTGACTGACATCGCTTGTATGAGATGGAGAAAGAGTTTTGGTGGAGGGGCAACACCTAGTGGGGATGTTCAGATGTGTGTGAAATCATATGGAACTTACCTGCTAAGGTCATCAGTCCCTAAGCTTACACACTACTTAACCTAAATTATCCTAAGGACAAACACACACACCCATGCCCGAGGGAGGACCTCCGCCGGGACCAGCCGCACAATCCATGACTGCAGCGCCCGAGACCGCTCGGCTAATCCCGCGCGGCTAGTGGGGATGGCTAGCACCGAAACAGTGATCGCGTACATGACTGCAATATGAGGAATAACTCGAAATGGAACACAGAACCATCAGCCATTGCATCCTTGTGACAGATGAGTTTAAATGTATAGATTGTCAATCAGCTTCGGATAGGCGTTTGGAAACGCTCTGCAATGAAGCCAAACTCTTCCATTTTCTTTATGTTGTACATGTCTTCTATTTAAAATCATCCAGTGTGTGTGGTGTGTTATGGTGGCAGCAGCAACGACATGATTTACACTGTGTGATGTCTAGTTTTCTGTGAGAGGCAATGGATTAGAATATATTAATGTCAGTTTAGAACTTGAGACAGACCTGGAAGTCGTGGTGGAAGAAACAAAATGTATGGCAGTGTACAAAGCGTGTTACAGCAGAAAAAAAAACAATGTTTCAAACAATGACACAGAGTTACAGGTCTCTTGTGACTTACAGTATAGTTTGTGGGATACGGTCATCCTCCTACATTACAGGCGATGCAGCTTTACACTGGTCTGCGCAATGGATCAATACCTGTATAATTAATAGGATCGTCACATGTGCTTGATGCCGACATGCAGACGGTATTTGTTTCTGATATACGAGAGGAGAGAGATGCAGTAAAAATCTTATAGAGTTCTCTACCGGATGAAGTTAGTGGAGCTTTTATGGTTCATAATTTTTCTCTGTTGGTTGGTACAGAATAACAATGATAGCAGGTCTGGGTGAAAGACGTGAATGGGCCCTGAGGGATGCGGATCTGCTTTAGACAGCAGTACCTGTGTATAGTTTGGGGACGCATCACAATGCAGTAGCAAAACCCTCACCCTTGTCCCAGTTCCCTTACTGTCTTTTATACATGTTGCAGGAGAAGGCTTCAGTTGCCACTGACCTTACACATCGCACAACTTGTTCCCATTTCCACCGAATGGTCAAAACACAGTCCCGTCGCACTAAATCAGGTCACTCTGTATCTGCACAGGTTGCTAAAGGTGATAGATATAGCTCTTTACGACTTCTGTTCAGTTTCGACTTACCTTGGATCGATCACATGCCCAAATCTGCAGAAATAGCAGCAGTTGCAAGAGGCATAGGGACTGCCAAAAATTTTACTGTAGCAGGTAAGTTCGAGAAGGGTGACTCGTTTCGAGATATGAGGGTGCCAGAAATATGATTCTCTAGTGGTTGTAATCATTAAAAGACTTCTCCATAGTATCCAACGCAGGTATGTTGTTGAACAGAAAGACTTCATTCCAAATTGCATACAGAATTCCTACTGGAAAGCGTAGCACTAGCGAACTGAAAAGCCTGTATACATTTCTTACGACCTCAATTAGCTCACCGTGTGCTGTTTGTGACTATTCTCAATGAACCACTGCCTATAACCCATCGACATATCGCAGAAAACTCGACATGGCATCGAGACAGATTGCGTTACAAATACTAGAGGAATATCTAGCGGCAGCATGGGGGAGCTGCAAATACTGGCATCATACCACGTTCCTTAGCCGAATCACTTTCAAAATTCGGTGACTTTATTACACGCTTACACCATCGGCAACGTGTAACTGCACTTTCACCGTCTATATTCAGTGTCGAAGTATTTGTCTGGAAAAACCACTTCATTCGGAGGTAATGCAATACCTCGATTTATATAGCCAGTATAGTTTTTAACATGGATACTTGTGAGCACCTGTAGAATCAAGACCGCTTGTGACACTAACATGGTCTTTTTGCTATCGTGTCGTCTTTTTGTAAGACGATTACACCACTCTTTATAAGACACAGTGATGCCACTCGTAGGAAAAACTTATGAGACATGGCCACCCATCGCTGATCTTGGCTCAGTATTGTTTCGTATTGCCAGCAATCAGTTATTGGGGAAGTATTATACTTAGTGGTAGGGGATGCGTGGTAGGTTCGGCTTGAACATCAGGCTTATGAAGTATGTGTGTGTGTGTGTGTGTGTGTGTGGTTGTGTGTGTGTGTGTGTGTGTGTGTGTGTGTGTGTCTGTGTGTGTGTTCCGACATGTGCAAAGGAAATGATTGTCCAATCGTAAGGAAGCTATCGATTTTACGTGGAGTACTGTGATAGGAAAGGGAAAAGTATGACAAGTCATAAGAATGACGCAGATATTCCTTTTTCCACAGCCACAGCAGTCAGCAAGGTGTATTAACGATACTTCACTCACTGTCGGCTGTTGTCCAATTGAGACCGTCATCGTAATATTTAATTGTAGGTACAGTGATAAAATATAAACGTAGCCAGTTTCCTAGGACGAGTCTGTCTAGGGGCGTGCGGCGCGCGGCGGGGGAATGATTCAAGTTCCCGTTAACGGCAGGAGCCGCCCTAATGGAAAGATTGGTAGCCGACCTAACCGTGTCGTCTTGTATCCGGCTGAATACTGAACTAATAATCAGTATGTGTTAGACAGCCTTCGTGATGCGTGTGTTCTCTGTGGAAATTTGTAAAGATTCAATTATAGACATGTGACTTCAATGGACCATAATTCCCTACCATGCAAATTGTCCGGTTAGCTGCTTCTGCACATTTCCCGTCTTTATTTGGTTGAGAGAACATCGATTGTAGTGTGTGTTGTGTGCATGTAGCAGGTGAAGGGCGGGTGGAAGACACGTTCGCCGATTCTCTAGACATGAGACACACCTTAGCTGACTTTGTAAATTTATAAGGACGATTTGGAATCTGTTGTATCATCGACGTCGGTACTCGAGAGTGAAAATATCAGTTTCCTCTATTTATTTGAGGTTTGAGGTAAAGGTCATTGCAGACGATATCAGTTTCTAGTTACTCAGTGGTTTACAGCACCCTCCACCTCACTAAACTTTCGAGTTTCTAGAGAAATAATATCCGATGTGTATCTTCAAAATTATACTGCGCAAGCGATACTGCTATGCAAGCGATATTGCTATGTGCTTCATATCATGAAGTATCGCGGAAATGGTATGATATTCTCGCAAACCATGTGAAATTACATATGTTATTGTTATCCCAAATTCTGCAGATGGGTGCAGAAAGCAAGAAAGGAAGCAGGCCGGGGCCGGAAACCGTAACACCTTTGTGCCGAGGGGAACAGACCCCGACTTTGTAGAACAGTTCGAAGAGTGACTTCGGACCGCTGAGGGCGCTCTGGGCACGTATTGCGCGCGGATGACTTGTAACCGTCGGTTGCGCTGGATGACTGCCCGACCTCACAGTAAATATGTAGTGGTGCGAGGAATATATACGGTGCATGTGTTTCTGCTGTCTGTCTTCGCGATATATGTACGACTGTCCGGCAGTCGATAGCTATATGCATGATGCAAAATGGGCGATTTACTATGCCGCAGGATACGAATTGAACGTTTACTACATCGACACGGTATGTGGTGATATATTGCTGGGTTGGAGATCAGTTTCAAGCTGTAATATTGAAGCTTCCGTCCTCAATGCCAGAGCAATGTAATTGAGCAAGGGTCTTTCCATATTTGACGATCTGTAGACCACATTTGTAGAGTTCAACTGTCTGTGCAATATGGCGATGTCTACAAAATAGTTTTGCTGAAAGTCTCGGCTGCAGATAAAAATGGCGGACAGTGTTCCTGCACCGGCAGCAGCCGGCAAGGGCCAATTAGAATGCTTCATTCGTTCACAAGATATCCTTTGTGCTGGGATGTAGGAGCCTCTATATAGCGGCGAGAACGTTTCTGAGACGTATGTTGAAAGCAGGAAATTGCGATTTCCTGGAAGGGTAGCCCGGAATGTCTCATTAGCACCATTAGGAAACCATTAGGTGTTATTCTTAGCTATTTTAGTAAACAGCTCCTGTTATGGCAAGAAATTCCATGCAGACGAATTGGGACATCAATGAAAGCCCCTACATAAACAACAAAAGCGACCGTTAACTATTTCTGCAACACTTTACGATTTCTGTGAGGGTCTGATATATAGTGCTACTTAAACACCGATAAACTATCGATTAATCGATAGTATCTTCACTGTTGACACTATCGGTAGTCTGGTTTACCTATCGATAGTCCTATCGTTTATAATGTAATTCTTTTTGAATTGGCGCCTGAAAAATTGACAGTTCCTATTACCTGCATAGAGTTTGGAGTGCAGAGGGAAAGTATATGGTGTGGAGGTAAGTACCTAATCAACAACAAATATGGTGGAGCCTTAGCCAGTCTAAGTTACTTATAACTTATGTTGTTAATAGATTAGTGTGGAAGGACTCATCAAAGAGGGCATTTTCTTGTTTGCCTTCCAGTGATGACAACTCACGGTCTTGCTCATCTCATACCGATCAGATGCTTATGGTAAAAACTACACACATAACTAACATAGATTTGTGAATGTGCATTATACTAATTTTAATTTTCAAATATGTGAGCTTACTTAGTTGTAGCAAAGAATAGAAATGTAAATAAGGCTGTTGTAATACAACATGACATTTTAAAAATTTGTTAAGTGTTTCTGATTGAACGGTATAATGCATTTTAAAATAAATACAATTATTGTCATTATTAATTAAACACGCCTGCTACTATCTTCTTTTGTTTCCGAGTCCTTATTGTATGAGGGTTGGAACTTTAATAGTGGCAACTATATATATACAGCTCGTACAAAATAGATATTTGTTTCAAAGTCTTACTGACTTTCAAAGTAGTCACCAGCATTGTGTATAACCAGTTGCCAGCGATGTGAAAGTCGTAGGATGTTCTTAGCAGTGCCAGTTGTTTTGGCAGTTCGAGCGGCGCGGTCTAGTGCCCGACGAATGTGATGCGGTTCTGAAGCGAATGCCGTGAAGTGTTTCCTTCAGTTTAGAAATCGAGTTGAACTTACGAGGGCTTAAGTCAGGGGAGTGCAGTACGTGGTACAGCACTTAGCAGCTCCATCAGTCAAATACATGAGTAACAGCTTGCACTGTACGTGCTTGAGCATTGTCCTGCAAAATGATGGTCAGGTCCTGCAGAAAGTGTCATCACTTCTGTCTCTTAGCTGGTCGTAGATTTTGTTCCAAAAATGAAAAGCTGTTACTGATCTGTTTGACTGATGGAGGTGCTAAGTGCTGTACCACGTACTGCACTCCCCTGACTTAAGCCCTCGAGAGTTCAACTCGATTTCTAAACTGAAGCAAACACTTCACGGCATTCGCTTCAGAACTGATACAGATTCGTCGGGCAATAGACCGCGCCGCTCGAACTGTCAACGCAACTGGCACTGCTAAGAGTATCCCACGACTTCCACATCGCTGCCAACGCTTTATACACAATTCTGGTGACTACTTTGAAGGTCAGTAAAGCTTTGAAACACGAATTATTTTGTACTAGCTGTAAATAAATAGTTGCCACTATTATACAGTTCCAACCCTGTACTTACAAGTGTTTTCAGTTGTACATGTTAATGTGTAAAGTGATTAGAAAACCACAAACCACTGACGCAATCCTAATGCCCCTGCGACACTTCTGCTTTTGCAGAAGCACAAATATCACTCATATGTTGGTTGACCATGTTGCGGTCAATTAGCTGAACTTGTTCCTTCAAGGACACACCAGCTCCTGCAAAACTGAATATAGTAAAAGCACAACCCGTCGAGTGTCAAGTGGCTGTTATTTACGTAAAGTATAACTTTGAGAACATTCTAGCTGCTTCTGCGATGGTGAGATATTATGCAAACATTTCTCTCGGTGCTGGACCTGCAGCTGTGCATCACCCATGGTGGCTAGGTGAACATGTGCGCATCAAGGGGGAGACTTGGCTCTTATTTGCATAGACGTGTGACGTCAGTATAACACTTGAAGAGTTCTAACTGTATACCCGAAAATAGAGGCGACTTTCACCTGCTTGCTGCAGGCGGCTTCGGCGCCATAGCGATAGCTTGCGCCCCAGCGTTCGTCTTGCCGGTGCTGGCTCTTGTCCAGCTGACCCTGCAAAGTTTGTGTGCGGAGACGGCGGTGTCGGCTTGTGCGCGCATTGGAGCCTCTGTAGGGAACAGTTCGCTGATACGTCGCGGTCGCATTTCATAACGATAGTTCGAAACCGATTTTACGTGCAATAAGTGTTTGTGCATTGCATTATTTTCAGCTGTTTAAGCATTGGGGGTGTGTTGTCAGATTGTTATAATGGGTTCAAATGTCTCTGAGCACTATGGTACTTAACTGCTGAGGTCATCAGTCCCCTAGAACTTAGAACTACTTAAACCTAACTAACCTAAGGACACCACACGCATCAATGCCCGAGGCAGGATTCGAACCTGCGACCATAGCGGTCGCTCGGCTCCAGACTGTAGCGCCTAGAACCGCTCGGCCACCCCGGCCGGCTCAGATTGTTATATACGCATTATTTTGACAATTTGTGTCTGTTGCATTATTTTGTGAACAGGCCTGTTGGCTGTGCTATGCATTATTTCGGTAATTTGCGAGTTTGTGTGTCTGTACATCAGTTTACTGCATTATTTCGGTAAGTTAAGAGTAGTTTGCAGGTCTGTAGTCTGTGTAATGCATTATTTTACAATTAGTGAGGGTGTTTGCAGAGCGTTATACATGCTTTAATTTGGCAATTTACCAGTTGTTTCCGTGTCCGTACATCAGCGTACTGCATTATTTCAGTGACTTACGAGTAGTTTGCAGGTCTGTAGGCTGTGCATTGTGACCCCAAGCACGTCAGAGCGAATGTTTTCTATCAGTGTAATAAATAAACTGCATGAAATCCGTCCCTAAATAAACTGTTCCAAAATGAAGTACACCCCCTCCTCTCACCAGTACCCCAGTATAGGCTGAGTCCTTTTCCTGTCATTTTCCCCAGAATGTCATGGAATGATAGCACCCTCTGGTGCCAGTACTGTGTACTAGGTGAGTTGGACTCCAGACCTCATGGTGAACACAATGGATGGAGCTACTGCCTATGACAACTCAAATTGTTTAAATAAACACTGCATGCAAAATAAAGACTTACGTCGATCCTATCCAGCAGCAAGCACAGGTTGAGTCCTTTCCCCGCCAATTCCAAGGAAGAGGTGATGGTCAGACAACTTAGGTTAGTTGAGGTGCCCCAAGCGCCAATTTTTCCCTGCCAAAATTTCAACTTCCCACCATTTTCAGGGGGAGGGGAATTGTAGGGTGGGAAGGGAAGGAGGTTATGTTAGTGGAGGTAGGCCAATTGACCTATTTTTCCGCCAAAATTTGAACTTCTCGCCATGACGTCATTGCGACATTGCCACATCTATCGCGGCCATCTTGGATGCCCCATTTTAATAAATTTGGCAACAATGCAGAGTGGGGCCGTAACCCTGTAGTCCCAATACCAGCATTGTGAATTCTGACAGGCCCTACGCCAATAAAATCACAGAATCACAAAATTTTAATACGTGGCCTATTCTGAAGATTAAAAACAACAGCCCCATCCAGCAAGTTCAGTAATTGTAGAAGAAGACTACAAATGTAAGGAATATCCTATAGAAGTTAATACCGATGGGAGTTATTCAGAGAATGAAACAGATTCAGGAGTGGTTATAATCATTAATGGCACACCTGCCTATCATTTAAAGCAAGAATGGAACCATTAACCAAGCAGAACAATTAGTAGTCTTGTGAGCCTTAGAGAAACTAGAGAACTTACAAGAAAAAAATGTTAGAATGGGAGCTGCAATATGCACAATAGTCGAATTACGCTAGATTCATTTAAAAAAGGGGGGGATGAGTTGAGTCGGTAGTTTTATAGCGGTGTAATATAGTTCCATATGTGTGCTTTGCATGAAAAATGTAACTCTTTCGCCCATTAGACTTTTAATCACCAGCCCGCAATATCCTTATTTTTGTCAGACAGCAAATATATTTAAATTACGAGGAGGAGTAACTTTAGAATTGCTGTAGTATCCCTTGTCGATGAAAAATATAACTTCCCAATGTAGGATTTTTGTTCATTGTGAAAGAATTTCGTTCTTTCTATGCGTTTGTATGGGAGCCACACTACTTTTGACTGTACTTTTCAAGTTGTTAAATTTTTCTCATTTTCTTTTATCTCTGGGTCTCTCAGCATATGTAAATGCTATCTGCACGTTTTATCAGTGTCACCAGATCGGCTAATCTGTCTGTCAATGTAAGAAACTGCTGTATCACATTAAGAAGAAAGGATGGTTAGGATTTAAAGCCCTGTCGACTACTGGGGAAGGACAGAATATGAAATCGGCCCTGTCGTTTGCAAAGAAACAACCCCACCATTTGCCTTAAATGATTTAGGGAATCCAGGGGAAACCTAAATCTGGACAGCCAAACGGGGATTTGAACCGCTTTTCTCCCAAATACAAGTTCAGTGTCCCACCACTGCACCGCCCTATTTGACGCATCCCATTCAGCTAACTGTACACACGCACTTAGGTTGCTATTTATATCACTGTATTCAGAGATTCAAAAGTGGTCGGAAGTCCATAGTTTGTGGAACATTTGCACAGGCTAACTGTATAGGTCATTAATTATGAGTTGTAACATCCGTTTTCTGCACAGGCGGATCCTGTTTTATTGTAGATAGCGATTATGTTATGTTAGATGAAAGTTACACAAACGTCAGTTTGACTTGACTAAGCCGGTAGTGTGATAAGTCCAGTCAATGAAGACCAAAAAAAGTCGAATAGGCGCAATAATTGTGCAATACCATATATTTGTAGAGTGGTAGGAGGGAGTGCCACGAGAAACATACTAGAAAAGCTGACAGGTGGTGGCTGAGAGTGGCAGTGGGGATACGTTTAAAAGTCGCTTTTGTATGCTTTTCTTGAATAACACGAAAACTATGGCCTCCAGCGAAAACGTATCCCAATACAAAATTTAATTACATTACATTTCCTGCAAATAATTTCCTGCTTATTTTTGTCTGTGGGCTAATTGTTCGTGTGTAGCGAGCAAGAGAATATGAAAATCTCATGCGTAGTTTTTGAAAGCGGTAAGTAACATTCAGGCCTTGTTAAAACGACATCGATGGAAGCAGCTGAATCCCCACGTATATATATATATATATATATATATATATATATATATATATATATATATATATATATATATATAATTTGTAGGTTATGAATACCTTTAGAAGTCAGAAATACGTAAGCTTGATCACGTCAGGGTGAGGGTATAAATAACGGCAGCCATTTTCACTCGGGAACTAGAATTTCGGCAGTTGGTGGAGCGAAGTTCGCAGACCGATAGGATGCCTGAGTGGTTGGACATCACCTCGTGTCTGCATCAGAAGTATTTTCTAAGTATTTGGTCGTAAACTTGTAAACATTTCGCATGTGATAATGTCGAGGAACTCTTAAATGATTTTAGCTTGTATGTACTTAAAAAATTCGCGTCACATGAGCTGGTTGATTAGGACTTGTAAATATTTCGCATGTGTCAGACGCAAAGACTCTGTAACATTTTTCAACGTGAGGACTCTGAACAGTTTCAGGTTAGGCGAAATAGTCTAAATATCTATGAACTGTTCTGCAGTTAACTTCTATCGTGATCTCCAGTCAAAATATTCTTAGTTCGCGATCACAGAAAGTCAATTTAGAAGTGCACTGAAACACTGTAAATAATTTTCGTGCATTTTCAGAAAGCTTCTTACACTGACAAATATTATGTTAATGATAACCTATTGTGAAAAGTGTGAAAGGATGTTTCTTTTGTTTTTTCTGCAATAAACTCAGTTTGTGTAGAGAGTAAATCAATGTGATAAGTGAGCATTGTTTCGGAACAAATTCCTGCGTGCGCATATATTAAATAATGGATGCGTTGGTTGTCCCACGATCAGTGTCGTAGCCAATATTATGAAATTCAATCACGCATTAGGAGAGCCTACGAACAGTGTTTTTCTTGCTTTATTTAACTTTTATTCGTGCTGATGCATGTGGGGGCTTACAAGTAGACCACTGGTGGAAGCAACGGTGGTTAACGTTACCGGTAGTTGTTTATGTTTCCGATAGCAAGCACCAGGAAGAGCAGTGTGAATATTCATTATCATTTTACATTCACAAATATTTCCGTACTACATCACACGCTGTTAGAGGTATCAGAACGTTTTTCGCATGTAACTTTCCTCTCGGTCGTTTTTGTACCAGGGTCCCCTACCTTAAATTAACGTGATGGCCTTACTTCATCTGGCCGAGCGATTGTAGGCGCTTCAGTCTGGAACCGCATGACCGCTACGGTCGCAGGTTCGAATCCTGCCTCGGGCATGGATATGTGTGACGGCCTTAGGTTAGCTTGGTTTAAGTAGTTCTAAGTTCTAGGGGACTGATAACCTCAGATGTTAAGTCCCATAGGGCTCAGAGCCATTTCAACCATTTTTGAACCTTACTTAATCATACCTGAATGTTTGTAATATCATCATGGGATCACCCTGTATCTTATAAATATCAACTATTAAGGCTGTTTATGACGTTAAACATGAAGCTATATTTCACATGTGAATTAATTATTTGCTTTAGCCGTGACTACGTTTTACATAACAGCAAATAGAAGTTTCAGCTTTTAGTTCTTCTAACTTCGCACCGTGACCCACAGCCGTGCTACTGCGTGACATGGCGGTGGAGGGTAGCAGGTAGTCATGCTTCCCAGAGCTCCAGCCGGCACTATACAGGCCTTTCAGAGAAAGTCGATCTTTGCTTGCAATGTAATGCATAGTGAATGTGAACTTACTAAATTTGCTGACTGTTGTGAAAAATCGACTGCGCTAATCCAAAAATGTTGAATAATATCATATTCGTCAACCCTTGTAAGAAATGGTTTTTAAACCAAAATGTTTTCATTAGTTTAGAACTTGTTTCTAGTTTATCTTGGATGAGCAGTGCTTATCTTGCGTCTATTTAATACATGTCACGGTAGTATCCTATCTGTATGAACACGTCAGGTATACTATCTGCAGAAAAGAATACAAACAGCCCTACGTAATGCAAAAATGATCACTAGATGCCAGGAATGGCGGAACCACTAGTATAAGAGGAGGTGGATAGTATTAAGCTGTCAGCAGAGAAGCAGTAACAGAGTATGGGTCAGTCAGGAGCGCTCACTGACTTCGGACGTGGACTAGTCATTGGATGTCACCTGAGAAACAAATTCGTCAGGGACATTTCAAACATTCTAAAGCTGGCCAAGTCGACTGGTGGTTATGTCACAGTGAAACTAAACGCGACGGAACAACCACAGCTACACCCAGACCAGACAGACCTCATGTAGGCTACTGAAGGACAGATACCGTCATGGACAGCGGAGAGAGCTTTATAAAGAGTCGTATGAAATCAGCGGTAGGGCTCTCTCGTGCGTTCCAAAGTGCTGCTGTGGTGTCGTCCGTAGAGTGAGTCCTATGTTACACTGGTTACCTCACTACAACGTCACAAGCTAAAGACAGTCGCTGCCAGACGCAGTCACTGGTAAGAGACATCGGTGAAGACACGACCTCAAGACGTTCCACACGCCGCAGCTGCTGGATATCTACAGGGTGTCCGAAAAGTCTTTCCCTGATTACATAAATTGATAACGCAGGCTAGAAGTAAGATACAAATATGAAACTGGTGTCTAATTGTTTACAAACTATCAAAGTTTGTTTCACACATCTGTAAACTTCCACATGAGCACCCTTGGTAGCACGTAGCACATCTAGGCTATATTCAATTTCCGTCCGCACATTAGCCAACAGCACTGGAGGGATCGATTCAACGACTGTGGTTATCCGTTGCCGGAGGGTTTCAAGATCTGGTACACGTGTTCGGTAGACCTCGTCCTTGACATAACCCCATAAAAGGAAGTCTAGTGGGGTTATGTCAGGAGAGCGTGAGGGCCACACTGTTGGCCCATCACGACCAGTCCAGCGCCCAAGAAAGGTCATATCGAGATAGGCACGGACGTCCAAACCCCAATGAGGCGGTGCACCGTCTTGCTCAAACAAAACATCGGGGTGATACTGAAGCAGCTGAGAAACAGCATACAGTTGCAACTTGTGCAGATGTGCAGATGTGATGGTAGCCTCAGCGAAGAAGAATGGCCCGATAATTCGATCGTGCAATAGCGCGCATCAAACATTCACCTTTGGACTGCCTCTGGTGCACTCCATGACCTCGCCAGGGGGTTGTGAACCCAAAATGCGCACATTATGGCGATTCACTACTCCACTGACAAAAAAGGTCGCTTCGTCGGAAAAGGCAATTCGTCTGAGATCACCATCATCATACGTGATAGCATTTCGACCGGTAAGTCATATCGTCGTGTACTGTCATTGGGCAACAAGGCCTGAACGATTTGCACTTTGTATGCACGAAACAATAAACGTTTGTGTAAAATGTCATGGAGAGAGCTTTTTGGCATCTGTAATTCACGTGAGGCCCTGCACACCGATTTCTTCGGACTTCGCAGAAAAGACTGCCTTACAGCTTCCGCCCTGTCTGCTGAGGTTCTTGGTCGACCAGACCTCAGAAGATCAGCAACCGATCCTGTGTTCTTGAACTTCTCATACCAGGCTTTAATGCTCTTGACATCAGGTGGATTCCTTCCAAATGTTGTCTGGAAGTGTCTCTGCACTGTGGTTGGTGACCGCGTCTCATGGTACCATACTGCACACCGTGCCTTCTCCTGATTGGTTAACATGGTTTCTTGGGCACTGCACCTCATCCACTATTTACGTACTGTGAAACTAAAACAGAAAAAAACTTTGATAGTTGTAAACAATTAAACACAAGTTTCATATTTGTATCTTACTTCTAGCCTGAGTTATCAATTTATGTAATCAGGGAAAGTCTTTTCGGACACCCTGTACTTACGCCAGAGTGCAGCGCCGATAGCCCCACCCTGTGATCACCGATTATGAGAGCAGCATCAACATAGTTCAGATCCAGCAGCGCTAGTATTATTTGTCAGAACTGTGGACCAGAGTACGAGTACATTGATACGTGACTGTCTTTCACTACTATTCAAGTATAAATAGTATTTCTGTACTCAGCGACAGCAATAAATGCTATATACTATCATTCAAGTGGACATGGAATGCATCTAAGTTACATATCCTATATTAAAGACTTATAGTAAAATGAACTAATATTTCATGTGTGTAGTAGTAACCGCTAGACCTCCTCCTGAAGTAAATCTAGGCTTGCTGCGACACCCAACAAATGCCAACGAGGCTGTCTCAAGTGCGTTTTTCGTCCACCACAACAGCTGCCTGCACTCAACCTACAACGAGTTAAGAAGAAGGGGTTACGATGGTCGAGCAGTTCCTCATAAGCCACACATTTCTGTAGACAATCCTAAGCGATGCTTGCGGTGACGCAAGGAGCGATGACGGATAGAGGTGAGCCGCGAGGGATTAGCCGAACGGTCTAGGGCGCTGCAGTCATGGACTGTGCGGCTGGTCCCAGCGGAGGCTCGAGTCCTCCCTCGGACATGGGTGTGTGTGTGTTTGTCCTTCGGATAATTTAGGTTAAGAAGTGTATAAGCTTAGGGACTGATGACCTTAGCAGTTAAGTCTCATAAGATTTCACACACATTCGAACATTTTTGGTAGATATGATTGTAAGTAAGTGTTTTGGGGTGATGAGTCACGCTGTACCCTGTGACAAACCCATGGAATTTTTGGGTTTGGCGAATGCCTGGCGAAGGTTACCTGCCATCACGTGTAGTGCCAAACGTGTCGTTCAGAGGTGATGGTGGTGTTGCATGTGAGGGTGTGACCCACCTACTGCGCTTGAGGAAGCGCTAAATGCGGAAGACCGAGCGAGGTGGTGCGGTAGGACGACGCTTCAAACCCCACATCCGGCCATGCTGATTTAGGTTTTCCATGATTTCCCTAAAACGCTTCAGCCAAATGGTAAGATGGTTCCTTTGAAAGGGCACAGCCGACTTCCTTCCCCAACCTTCCCTAATGAACAGATGACCTCGGTATTTGGTCCCGTCTCCCAAATCAACCAACCAAGGAAGGTTAAAAAACATTTCATTGTCTTGTGTACTGCGTACAACAGAGTAACAGCTCTGAGACGATGATTATTCGTATCTGCATGAAGTGCACCGTGCATGAAGCAGCATCTGTGAGATAATGGTCTGTGGGCAGTAACATTCTTGAAACGGACTAGCCCGCCCGGAGTCCCGACCTGAACCAAACGAAACACGCCTGGAATGAATTCGAACGTTGACTTTGTTCCAGACCGGAACGTCCAACATTACTACCTTCTCTGGTTCCAGCTCTTCAGGAAAAATGGGGTTCCATTCCTCAACAGACAGGTATCACAATGAAAGTGTCCATAGATGAGTTCAAGTTGTCATAGCGACAAAAGGTGGCCACATCCCATAATAACGTCCACTAATATATGTCCGGATACTTTTGATGAAATAATGGACGAGGTATGGTCAAAAAGTAACGGGAAAATTATTTTTTTCTGAAAGAATCTTTATTTGTTCATCAACATCAACTTTGTTCCCTTCAAAGTAAACTCCCTCACAAGGGAAACTCCCCATCACACCACCCTCAGATTTAGTGGTTAGATGGCCCATTGGATAGCTCGTCAAAACCTCAACACAGATAAAGTACGAAAACAGGAAGAAGGTGTTCTGAACTGTGAAAAGCAGAAGCAAAATAGAATCATTGAACGGTCCAACATCAACATGTACAGCACTTAGCGACTTGAATCACGGTGGGTCATGGTTCAAATTTTTTCATGTCCCACTTTTTTGTCAAAAAGTTCTGAGTTTTCCGTCCTGTCATAGACGTGTCTGTCAGCTGTATTCAAATTTGTCTGTATCGTGGTGTAACGTCCGTTTGCAACAGCGAAGTGTAACGAACGGAACTCCAAACGGACGTACCTTCTATTTGTTCTACCCAGATACCACATGTTATGACTCTTCCATTTCGTTTTGGAAGTTTCGAGTCTTGAATTGCTTTATTGTAACATGGTTCACACCTGTTTATTTGTTGTTTTTATGTCTTTGAGAGGTCTGTGTAGTATCTCGCCTGCTCCGACTACTCATCACGTTTACTTGTCACGGTAATATATTCTTACCACATGATTCATATTCTATAACCAATGTATAGTATAACAACAGCCAAGGCAACAGAAGGAGAACAGACGCTTCAATAACCGAAAGGAAATTCATAAATTAGTGAGGGGAAAAAAGGGCCACGAGGGAGGTCTGAACAAGGATCTTCCGCTTTGCAGTCCATCACCGTCACCGAAGAACCGTGACGCCGTGGTTCTTGCGAGTTGCTCGACGTTGCACATCTTGAACTTGGACCGTTCACTGTTTCTATTTTGATTCTTTCTTCACAGTTTATTACACATTCTTCTTGTTTCCCTGCTCGACTGTGTTCAGTTTCTGGCGAGCTATCCACTGAGCTATTTTACCACTAAATCTGAGGGTGGATGCGATGGAGAGTTTCCACTGTCAGATATAATACACTTGTGTCATGCCTTTTTCTAATCTTGCAAGCACTTCTGGAACTCACTTTTCGTTATGGTGTTCAGCTCCTTCAACGATTCCCCTTTTATCTCACCAATGGTGGCGAAACGATGACCTTTCATGGTTGTCTTCAGTCCCGGGAATAGAAAGAAGTCATAGGGGACCATGTCTAGCAAATATGGTGGCTGAGGCAACATAATGTATGTGGTGTTTTTTTTCAAAAAATCACGAACAAGTATTGAGGTGTGAGTTGGAGCATTATGTTGAAATAATTGTTCTGTTTTTTGCCAGAAATCACGAACAAGCATTGAGGTGTGAGCGGGAGCATTATCTTGATGGAAATTCCCGAGTGGTTCTTCCACAATGGCGGTCGTTTTCTTCGGACTGCTTCACGCAAAAAGCGCCTAATTTGCAGATAGTATTCCTTATTAACCGTACCATCATAAGGCAGCAACTAATGACATACTATCCGATTATAATGGTAGAAAACAGTGAGAAAAACATACACATGTGACCGAACTTAACGAAATTTTTCGGTCTTGGTTCTTGAAGTAGTTTCCATTGGGACAAGTGGGTCTTGGTTTCGACCTCATACCCATATACCCATGTTTCGTCACCTGTATACCTTCTTTAAAAGTTGTAGATCCCTGTCGAATTCATTGAAAAACTCCCGGGCGATGTCTACGTGACGTCATTTTGGCCGAAATTAACAATTTGGGAACGAACTTTGCTGCTACGGTTTTATACCCAAAAAAATCGAAAAACTTGCTTGCCATGAGCCAAAGTATATGCCAACATCATCATCACTCTCTCTGATGATGATTCGACGATTTTATAGAACTATTTTCTTACGTCTCCCACATCGTAGTCAGTAACTGGTGTCCTAGGGTATCCAGGGAGGTCGTCGTCTTCAACACCTTCTCGACCCTCTTTGAAACGTTTATGCCACTCATACATAAACGCTTGTCTTACTTATAGTAGGTTCGCCAAAAGCCCCAGTTCAGAATTCGGTGTTGCACTTTATTTTATTTTTTAAGCAAATTTTAATGCAGTTTCTTTGATCCATCTTTTTCGAAAGTAATAAGTCGCCGAGCACTCGAAAACACCTATAACCATTCCGACTGCCAACAATAAACTCAATATTCAAACCTGCTGAAAACGCCACCATATATCAGGAACAGGTGTATCAACAACTTAAAAAAAGTTTTGAAAATCAGATGTATAAAACTCGTGAAATTAAAAAAAAATTCCGTTACTTTTTTACCACACCTCGTATATAAAAAGAGCTGAGACGATTGGAAAGTAATTCTAGAGATATTATGGGTCGCAAATGAGAATGCACACTGACATAACCGACCGACAAAAGGGAGACATGTCACGGTCCCTGGAAATGAGCATCTCAGAAACGGCCAAGCTGATCGGCTGTTCGGGTTCTATTGTCAATGCGGGTGAAAGACGGTGAACCCATGAATAGGAGACAGTGTGTTGAATCTGCAAGCCTCATCACTAAACTTAGTTGTCGGAGGAGTTCCCATTCTGCAAAGCTTGATAAGACAAGACCTGTGACAGATATGACGACATGGCTGAATGCTGGTGCACGTACAAGGATTTCGAGGCACACCGTTCAGGGCTCCGCACCAGACGACACCTACGTGTTCCCGTGTCGATCGAACGCCATCAACAGTCGCACTTGCAGTGGCACTGGGACAGTACATCAATTGGCTGGTCGGATAAATCACGTTTCTTATTACGCTAGGTCAATGTTCGTGTCTACTACGTCGTCATGTAAGCGAATGGCTGATTGAAAAATGCACTGCGCCACGGACAGAGGCCGTTCCATGGGACCAGTGGTAGTAATCGAAAACACCATGACAGTTGCGGGCATTGTGAGCTTTATTGTCTACCACATAATTGTCCCTCCATAATTGATATCCACCACAGCGGCGATGACATCTTCCGATAGAACAGCTGTGTCACAAGACCAGAGCCGTGCTACAAGGCTATGAGAAACATGATAATGAATTCACGTTGATGACTTTTCCAACAAATTCGCCTAATCTGAACCAGATAGAACACATCTAGGACGCTATCGAACAAACCATCGGTCTGTACTACACGGGAACTGGGTGATCTGTATATTGGCATTTCTTGCTATGTGCCTCTGGAAACCTACGAA
Source organism: Schistocerca gregaria (assembly GCF_023897955.1). Taxonomy (NCBI): domain Eukaryota; kingdom Metazoa; phylum Arthropoda; class Insecta; order Orthoptera; family Acrididae; genus Schistocerca; species Schistocerca gregaria. The sequence continues at coordinate 58,973,018 of NC_064931.1, forward strand.
GGAACTGTCGTATTCATGCAATGGAGAACCACGGCTATATTGCGTTCTAAGGTGGATAAATACCATATTAAGCAAGTGGTCGTAATATTTTGCATCAGTATACATATATCCGCCAGATGGCCCATTTTACTACCGCGTGCTATGCGTCCCCTGCACCACATATGCCACCACAACGTCTTCCGGTGACGGGTGACCGTTTCTATACAAATACTTGTACATTTCATTAGGGGATGTCCATTAATTACGTGAGCTCAAATGTTGGGAGGGGAGAGGGGTGCGACAATATCTCACAATTCTCATTTTGAGGAGAGGGAGCGGGGCAACGAAAATATCACGTCAACGTTTTTATTCAGAGAATATGAATTATTATAATTAAAAGATTTTCATTGACAAAGTGACCACCTAGCTTGATGGTCTCTCTAAACTGTGTGCTTCACTAGTGTGTACGCCCGGGATTCCTCCGATTTGAAAGAAGTGCTGCACAGTTCATACGGGTAGTTCTCTGACGCGCTGGTCCTAATCACTCCGTATCAGTCTCTGCCTGCTTAGCCGAGTGGTAACGTGTTTGCCTACCGTGTAGCGAGCCCAAGTTTGATTCCCGGCCGGGTTGGAGATTTTCTCCGCTCGTGAACTGGGTGTTGTGTTGTCCTCATCATCATTTCCTCAGCACCGACGCCCAAGTCGCCCAGTGTGGCTCCACCTGCAATTAGAGATGCAACCCGGCGGCTGAACTTCGACGGATAGGGCCTTCCGGCCAACAATACCACACGATCATTTCATTTTATTTTCACTGCGTATCAGTCAGTGAATCAGTCGTGACATTCTGCGGAGCTTGTAAAGCCGATGTTATTGTGTTCAAAAAGGAATTTGTAGCAGTACTTTTACAGTGCGTATCTTAAAGTCGACAAATCGAAAGAAACGCACCAGCAAGATGTTACTCGCTTGTCGAAGATAGCTAAGATGAAGTTCGCCGACAAGAATTCTCTTATGGTTGAGTGCACCAGCATCCATTGGAAGTTAATGGTGAAAAAGTCGGCATTTAAGCCTCTTCAACGCAAAATTCTGGTGCACCAAACTCGGTCGAAGTTAAACCAGGGAGTTGACTGCGGTTAAACTGGGCTGTGGCTCACGCCCAGTTTTCACGAGGTGACCAGGGTACAGTGTTCAGTAGATGGACTCACATTTCGATTTACTGAGGCAGACTCAAGGCATCATACATTTCTTTTCGAGTAACATTCTGGTTCTCTGCATGGGGGACCTGGTTTCAATTCCTGGTGGATTCAAATTTTTAAACACAGGTAAATGTTCGATGAATATTTACGTGAAAAGTAAAATACAAAAAATCAGAAAAAATATTTTGTAGTTTTTTAATTATACAATCCCGATTAACAATTTTTTTAATGAAAGATCGATAATTAAGAATTTTTGTTTGCAATGAAAACTGGATTTTTTGTGCACTAGAAACAAGGAAACGTGCATTTTCATGAAAATTACTATTAGATTTTATCATTAGCACATATTATATTTATTTTATGTTTAAATGACACAGGCATTCGAATTGAATGAAGAAAACGCAAACTAATAATGAGCCTGTATATAGTTCTTACTTTATACTACAGTTCTTTTATTTTCAAGAGCTGGTCCCACTATGACTATCCCATACGTCGAAAAATTTGGTGTCCTTGTTTTGTTTTTCATTCCGCCAACCACAAACGCATGGATTAGTAGTGAAACTTATAAATGCAGAAACTTCAACAGCCTTGTTATTTAACCGCAATATTATAAACTTTTCTTTTATCTAGTAAATGAGGACGACATAATCCCAGAACACCACATTTTATAAGATTGCTTTGCATTCAGTTTATTTTATTTTTTTGTGTATGTAACTGTAAAGATATTTTCGTTGATGTTTCTTAGTCACCGGTACAATTTGCTGTGTGTAAAATGTGTGATATTTCTGGATAGCTGGGTCAAGCGTCAACAGGTGTTTGTTACCATTATTTACAGTACAGACTCACAAAGTTGTTTTTCGTGTTTTCTGTATGTAAAAATTCTCCTTACCTTATGTCTAGCAGTGGTAATTATTCCTGTAGACATGAGGAGCTGTTAATTGTAAGTATTCAAAAGTCAAGTCATCGTCGAAATAGGCTTATTTCGATTAGTAGGAAATTCTAGCCTATTATTAATTTGGTTTAACAACCACCACACTGTTTCTTTCTCTTCACACTTTTCGTCACCATAATCTTCAAAAGCGATCTCCCTTTCCGCAATCGCTCTAGTATGTTTTCGGTCACAATTTAAATGGTGAAGTGATAACAGTTCTTTCTCAGTGTCATCCATAACATCAAACGCATTGCCATCTTAATACCGCACACTTGTAAAACTGTGGTCATATCGAGAAGAACCGGGCGTGAGCCACAGTCAAACTCAACTGCGGTCAGTTCCCTCATCTAACTCCGATCGAAGTCAGCGTTAAATGCCGGCCTAACCGCAGTTAACTTTTAATCGAGGTTGGTACACTTTGCCTTTAATGTACTAGGGGCTTGCAACAAGTAATACAACACATTATTTTCCCAACAGCTCGTTGGTTTTATTCAGGATTCCAGTGCAGCACATTATTTCCCACTCTTTTGGCTGCAGAACCCTATTTTGTCCCCGTTCAATACAACGAGCTCACGCCACCAGGCTGGGACGGCCCTTATGCCCGCATTGTTACACTCTACTGGTCGACGTCGGAGCCAACGTCTTGCTGCATCAACCACCTCCCCGTCATCCACGTACTGCTTCCAGTGGAGTGCCTCCTTCATTTGGTCAAGCAAATGGACTTCGAAAGGTGAGGGATCCGTGTTGTAGGGTGGATGAGTAAGAACAGTCCAATGAAGGTTTGTGAGTTCCTCTCTGTTGCGCAGACTTGTGTGTCAACATTAGCAATAGATACATCCAGTTGAGCAACGAGGTGTTTGATTGTGATCCGTCGATAATCTCAAATGAAAGTGTCTGCACTTTCCAACACTGCAGGAGTCACAGCTGTGTGCGGGCTGTCGGCGCGTGGGAAATTCATTTGGTTTGCGCGACCTTGTTGCGGCGATGACAGACGCCTCACCCGACTCGCTGTGCTTTTCTTCACTGGCAGGTCTCCGTAGACATTCTGTAAACGCCTACGAATATCTGCTATGCTCTAGTTTTCCACCAAAAGAAACTCAATGACAGATCTCTGCTTGGAACGCACCTTCGTTGCAGACGCCCTTTTCAAGGGTATGCATAGGGCCGTCACGTATCGGAATTTTATGAAACTACAAGAGCTGAAGAGGGAATACTGCATGATATCCCACAATTTATTCCGATTTTCTCAAGCGAAATTGGCTTAGGAAAAAAGTGTTGCATTACTTATTGAACGCTCCTCGTATGTAATATATTTTCATAAGCTCAATTTCTTAGGAACCTGTACAAAAGGCTCGCATTATTTTCGCGAAGCCTTTTTGTCTGCCCGGCTGCCTGTGTCTCTCTGTCTGTCCGAATGTTACTTAGGATTGGCATGTAAAACACTGTTTTTAATCACGAATTTAAAAGCAGTGTTTAATACACTTTCTACATCTAGGTGCATTTCTTCTGTAAAACTGTAAGTGAAATGACAACCACTTTAAGGTGTACGATAATGAATTTAACCAAATAGGTTTTTTGAGTGGTACGGAGCAAAATCACGAACGTATCGAATATGTGCAATTATTTAGAAATTGTAGGGAGAGGTCCCACAACATCTCACCAGATCTCAGTAAGGGGAGACGCAGGGATAAAATTTTAAAAAAAGGCCTCACGTAATTAATGCACGTTCCGTGAATCCTCTAGAGGCGCAGCAGTTGAGTGCGGCAGGGCTGTGTGGAGCGATGCGGCGCCGGGATTTGGTGCGTCCCAGGCGGGCGCGGGCCGGCCCGTGCGGGTCGATCGCTGCACCTCTGCCGTGTTGGCAGCTGGCCGCCTCTCACACGGGCACAGGGCCACGCATTCCTCCACTGGCGCAAAGCAATGTCGTCCCAGTCGCTTGCGAGTTGCTTATCAAGATATCTTATGGAAATGTACGACATAATGGTAAAAAGTGGAGGACATTTCACAAAAATGTAGGCCATTACCGGTCAGTGCAGAAATAACGTAAAGTTATACATTGAAGAGCCAAAGAAACTGATACAACTGCCTCATATCGTGTAGGGCCCATCGCAACATGACGTGGCATGGACTCGACTAATGTCTGAAGTACTGCTGGAGGGAACTGACATCATGAATCCTACAGGCCTGCCCGCAAATCCGTAAGAGTACGACGGGGTGGAGATCTCTTCTGAACAGCAAGGCACCCCAGATATGCTCAATAATTTTTGTGTTTCTGGAGTTTGGTGACCAGCGGAAGTGTTAAATCTCAGAAGAGTGTTCCTGGAGCTACTCTGTAGCAATTCTGGATGTGTGGAATTGCCCAATGCACAATGGACGTGGCCGGCCGCGGTGGCCGAGCGATTCTAGTCGCTTCAGTCCGGAACCGCGCGACTACTACGGTCGCAGGTTCGAATCCTGCCTCGGGAATGGAGGTGTAAGATGTTCTCACGCTAGTTAGGTTTAAGTAGTCTAAGTTCTAGGGAAATGATGACCTCAGATGTTAAGTCCTATAGTACTCAGAGCCACCTGAACAATGGACATCAATGAATGCAGGTGATCAGACAGATGCTTACGTACGTGTCAGCTCTCAGAGTCGTATCTAGACGTGTGAGGGGTATCATATCACTCCAGCTGCACGAGACCCACACCATAACAGAGCCTCTACCAGCTTGAACAGTTCCCCGCTGACGTGCAGAGTCCATGGATTCACGAGGTTGTCTCCATACTCGTAAACATCCATCCGTTCGATACAATTTGAAACGAGATTGTCCGATCACGGAGCATGTTTCCAGTCGTCAACAGTCCAATGTCGACGTTGCGTAAAGCTTTGAGTCGTGCAGTCATCAAGGGTACATGAGTGAGTCCTCTGCTCCGAAAGCCCGTATCGATGATGTTTCGTTGAATGGTTCGCACGCTGACACTTGTTGATGGGCCAGAATTGAAATCTGCAGCATTTTGCAGAAGGGTTCCACTTCTGTCACGTTGAACAATTCTCTTCAATCGTCGTTGGTCCCGTTCTTGCAGGATCTCTTTTCAGCCTCAGCGATGACGAGGATCTGATGTTTTACCGGATTACTGATATTCATGGTATATTCGTGAAATGCTCGTACGGGAAAAACCCCATTTCATCGCTACCTCACAGATCCTGTGTTCCATTCTCGTGCTGCGACTATAAACTTACCTAAATCTTGATAACTTGCGACTGTAGCAGCAATAACTGATCTAACAACTGCGCCAGACTTTTGTTGTCTTGCCGGCTGGGGTGGCCGAGAGGTTCTAGGCGCTACAGTCTGGAACCGCGATACCGCTACGGTCGCAGATTCGAATCCTGCCTAGGGCATGGATGTGTGTGATGTCCTTAGGTTAGTTAGGTTTAGGTAGTTCTAAGTTCTAGGGGACTGATGAACTCAGAAGTTAAGTCTCATAGTGCTCAGAGACATTTGATCCTTTTGAATTCTTGTTGTCCTACAAAGGCGTTGCCAACTGCAGCGCCGTATTCTGCCTATTTACATATATCTGTATTTGAATACGCATACCTATACCAGTTTCTTTGGCGTTTCAGTGTAATTTAAATGCTGTTTATAGGGTAAATGTACCAAAGGTTTGCGCAGTCCCAAAGAGAGCGGAGCTTGTCTCTCCGACAGCTATCTAAATTGATCTGCTCGCCAGTGACGTAGCTGTGTTCAGAGTGATGCACAGAATACACGAGCAACAGCCTTTAATTATTCATTGGATTTCTAAAGGCTGACTTGCAATGTATCATACAGCATCCAGATATTTTGCGAATGTGGTGTACGCTGTCATCTGTTGACTTCGCTTGGAATAATTGTTTCTGTACGAAAGAACCTGCATATAACGCCCCAAAGAGTAACTGCTGTCTCCTTAGGGTTACTGCGTTGATCTGGGGGAGGGGACCAAACAGCGAGGTTATCAGTCACATCGGATTAGGGATGAATGGGGAAGGAAGTTGACCGTGCCCTTGCAAAAGAACCATCCCGGCATTGCCTGAAGCAGGAAATCGAAATGAGAGTCCAGTGTGCTAACCACTGCGCCACCTCGCTCGGTCTCTCTTGAAGCACTTTTATACTTCTTGAGTGCGTTGTGGAGTTAGAAAGACATGTTTTGTTCCTGAATGACTTCAAACTGATTACGAAAATGGTACAGGACGCTCACCTAAACTTAGGAGCTGTTCAATGGGGCAGACAACGAACTGGAAATGGATAACGCAAGCAAAAGTTGCCGCTGTTCTGGATTCGGTGGAGTCTGCTTTAAGGAAAAGACTTAAAGCTGTGAGCAGAAAACATAGAATTTGGCGTTTCCAGAGGACTGGATCCAGTGCATTACGTGTGAGAGATGGTGGCACGAATAGTGTTCTTGTTTTGAGGGTGATACTGCATTCATTTGTGATATTTGCTAAATACGTACTCTTTGGGCATGTTTTGCATACTCTTAACCGCAGAAAGAGTGTGCATTTTCCTTTTATTTTCTATTTTTGAGTTCGATAAAAGTGTTAACTTTCTGCTCCTGTAGTTTTCTGAACATGTAGATTTTGTGTTAATAATTATAAACGTAAAATGATTTTGTTTTCCTATTGATAATAACCCAGATATTTACGGTTATTCCTAACTGCGCACTCTTAGGTATGGTTTCGTTATATACCCACAGGCCTCGAACATGATATGATAATGTTTCATCACTTCCTTCTGAAATAGTTTCAATTTCGACTGCCTTTGTCTGCATACTGCCACCTCTAAGGTCAAAATATTGTATTAAAATAGGAATTACTTTCTGGTAACCATGATTATTGCTGCCCGTACTAACCTCAAAACTAGAAATTTCTTCAAGACATTGTATCGTCACGTCAGTAGGATGTAGCGGAAGCACATTGTTAACGATGACTTCGATCTTTGTTCTCCAGCACGAAACTTTCTTCGCGATATCAAAATCGTTGTACACTTTTCTATTTTGTTTAGACATACATTCCATGGATTTCTTACTTAAAATGTAAGCGATGATTCTGCAGCGCTAACTCGATATTCTGACTGTGTGGATTGAGCAAAGGAATCTTTAATATGTGAAGCATCGGCAGAATTTTGGGAAGTTTTATGTTTCTTAGAAGACAGGTGTACTTCCAAATCTTGCTCACCACAAGAGAAAAGTTCCTCTTATGAACATAATGCCAATCAACCAAAAGCATCCAGTATAAACTGAAACTCTTTAAATAATAAAAGTAACAATATGCCGGTCCAAGTCAAACACACGAATGATGAAAAAGAAAAATAACCTATTATATAACCATACATTTGTGTGTAACAGAGACTATTTCTGGAGAACAAATAAGGCATTGTGCTTCGTGTGCCCTTCTTCCTGCCTTGACAACGTATTTTGATGGCAATGCATCACTGAGCTTTCATTTTCGTTTCGGCACTGCTAATTAACTGTTAACTTTCCACTTCCTTATTCATAAATAGCCAAAATGGAAATGGAAGAGTGAGAATAAAGCATCGATTTGCTTTGCTGAAGAGTGCAAATGCTGTATTGTCGCATCCCTCGTTCTGTGTTGTATGCTCTTTGACTATAGCTGGTGTAGCCACGTTGCCATAGCGAGTTGCAATTGCGCCTAATAGCCAATTACTCGTTTCGACTATCGTAGTTGACAGTTGATTTTCCAACGATCACTACATCTTTCTTAAAATGTATTCTGACAATGTCATCTTTCGACTAGAAACTGCTCAAGATTCCAGCCGGATGCTGGACAAGTGCAACAACAACTCCAATGTACCTGGAATGGTAGCAGCGTTGCGGCTCTTAAGCAACTCTGATGTGATTTCCCTCGCTCTGCATGTTGGTTTGTAGTTAATAAAGTCAGATTCGGACTAGTAGTTTGTGCAAAGTTGGCTGAAGCAGTGGAGCATCACTGTCTATACAACCACGATTTGCCAGAGTATTCAAACAAAATTGCTGAGGGAAAGGCATAGGGAGCTGTAGGTAAGGAAACGGATGTGAGTGAAAAGTAAGTTTATTGTCATCTCATTAGTGTCACTGTCCATGTGAAATCCTGGAAAATGTACAGCAACTTTCACTTACCTCTAGATACATCATTCTTCACTATGAACTGATCTTTACTAGAACGACAACAACCCTGTGAGACATCGTGGTCTCCTGACCTTAATTGCTTACATATTCCGCCCTCACAATCATATTCCGCACATCAAGACGCTTAATTCGAACCCAAACTCGATAAGATAAAGTCAATGTTGTATGAATTCATGTAAACGATGTGCAAATAACTAGTAAATCACAAATGCACTCCGAGATTGAAGTACTCGAGGCTGGCGTACACACACACATTCAAGACACGACGATATCAGGGGCTTTTAGTTCGGGAGGTTCAAAATGCACGCCGTGGGGGGGGGGGGGGGGGGGGCAGGTCACTTTAGAGGACGACTCAGCCCATCTATGTTGGCCGGTGACCGCCCATAGAGGAGACAGCGTTTGCTCGAGTGAAAATTCCGCTAAATTACGTGGGAGCGCCCAGTCTACGCATTCTTTATAAATATAGCACCCAGTGTCAGAGGTTCTCACAGGGAGACAGCAAAGGCCAAACGCCAATGCTACAGATCTCCGTATTGGTCGCCTTAAACGAAACTTCATTCTCCTGCTTTAGAAGAGCAATGCTAAATGGCAGACGATATTCCTGACGCCTTGAGCTGAAGGAGTAATGGAAGAGACTGAAAGATATACCCCTTCATGTCTGGCATGGAGAGGAGCCGTTCCGTTGTCGCTCTTGGAGCAAGAACACCTAACGAAAGCGTGCGCGCTCGTACGTGTACTCAAAGAGCGAGGAACAAGTCTCAACTCAGTACTTCACTGGAAGAGCACCTCTGTCGAGAGTGAATCAGAGTGCGACTCTATATTGAGTCCTTGCGATTAAGCGTTGTGCACTACATTGGCTGCCACACTTATTGTGCGGTGTGAACAGACAAAGTTATAGTTTAACGCCTGCGAGCGAATTTTGGGTTGCATCACGGTGGACTGGTTATCTTACCGGTGTACCACGCAAATAGTTAGACAAGAGGCGAATAGGATTCCTTGACTTCAAGTCGTAGGGACAGTTTGATAGGCGAAGGTCAATCCAGATAGAAAGAGAGTTATCTTATTTGTCAGCAGCGACCGGGGCAGACAGCATTCATCGCAGTTTATGGTATTGTGTGCTACAGCTATTGTGAGCCCCATATTTCCTCCACAACAGTACACTTCACTGCATTTCACACGCGGCAGCCTCGACCATACCTAGCAACGTTCTTATGGATAGTTATTCAAGTTCAGTAGGCGCAGCTCTCAGCCATTCTGCCAAGTCAATAACAATCTTAAACTTTGTACAGAAATTTCACTAGCGAAGTCTATCCTTGGGAAGTAACTTCACATTCTGAAAAGAACCCGGAAATAACTTGTTCAGTTCATAACTAAAAGTGCCATTGTGATTTCTCAGAATTTTTCCAAAATAAATAATAATTTTCGTTAGTTTCATGTTTTTCTTACACTAACTAGCACTACTCCAGTACCCAAGTATCCCACTAGATACATAAGAAATTTTGTGAATTTTTGTGTCATTTGCGTACAGCAGACGACTCCAGAAGATATTTATTGCTGAAAGTTTTACAAGCATTTCTCTTTAGAATGTTAGGAGCGTCTGTCTGACTTCTGTAGTAGTGTGGGGGTGGAAATTGCATCTTGCAGGAGCCACAGAGTAAAGGGTACATCTCAGATTAATCCGTTGCTCAGAATGACAGAATAGCACCCACGCCACTCACAGAGAATGGCGACCCTGCCAGTATAGGTAAACTAGGTAAGCTACCAGAGTAGGAAAGTGTCAGGATAGTTAGGTGCATCAGTAGCACTTTGAAGAATTTTCTTTCATGTATTAAATAGCTATTAGCAAAGATTGGGATCAGAATAGATACAGGTAGTGAAGAAAGTAGAATTGTAGGTAAAAGGACGTGTGTTATTGTGTTGGAAAATTTTGAATTTTTTTATGATTTTTGGGTAGCTGTTAGGGCATAGGATTTTCAGGTGATAGGCACAGACGCAGAGTGACGCAGAGACGCAGTGTGACGCAGCATCATATAACTTAGAATTAAGAAATAACATTTTTCTCCCTTTGCAAGCGCGCAGGTGGAGACTGGAGACTATAGCAGAGCAAACAGAACATTACCCAAGAAGTCACGACATTGTTGTTGTTGTTGTTGTTGTTGTTGGTTCAGAAAACTGGTAAGTGGTCGTACAGTTTTGTAGATAGGGTTGTGGTGTGTTGAAAGAATTTCCATGTTAACGAGAGCACAAGCCAAAAGGTTATGTGAGAGATAGCAAGTAGACAAGATGGGGGACAATCAACCACATAGGCAGCAAGTAAACGAGCTTATTGAGAATAGGACAGAAGGTGAACCTGAGAATAGGACAGACGGAGAATCAGAGAATAGGACAGTCGGAGAGTTGCACAACCAGCAGGCTCAGTTAGACTGGGATAAAATTGAGACAGGTCAGACAGATGGGAATCGAAGGGACGAGAACATCGAATTTCTAGAATATGAAATCCCAGGTAAGCCACATTCTGAGCCAGAAATAGATAGCCCACGTAGGAAATGGCAAAGATTAGAAGCGAAACGAGCACAGGAAACGCGTTTGTTTGCCACATATTCAGGGACAGAATACGTGTCAATCCAGATAGAACGAGAGTTATCTTATTTGTCAGCGGCATGCGGTGCAGACAGCAGTCATCGCAGCTTACGGTATTGTGCGCTACAGCTATTGCGAGCCCTTATTCCCTTCACAACAGTACACTTCACTGCATTTCACACGCGACAACCTCGACAATACCTAACAACATTCTAATGGATAATTATTCAAGTTGAGTAGGAGTGGCTCTCAGCCATTCGGCAAAGTCAATAACAATCTTAAACTTTGTATAGAAACTTCATTAACGAATCCTATCCTTGAGAGATAACTTCACATTCCGAAAAGAAACCGGAAATAATTCGTTCAGTTCATAAATAAAAGTGCCATTGAGATTTCTCAGAATTTTTCTAAAATAAAGAATAATTTTCGTTTTTTCTTCTAATAAGTCACATGAATAATTTTCGTTAGTTTCATGTTTTTCTTACACTAATTAGCACTACTCCAGTACTCAAGTATCCCACTAGTTACGTAAGAAATACTGTGATTTTTTTGTGTCATTTCCTTACAGCGGACGACTCCAGAAGATATTTATTGGTGAAAGTTTTTCAGCCATTTCTCTTTAGAACGTTAGCAGCGTCTGTCTGAATTCTGTAGTATTGTGGGGGTGGAAATTGAATCTTGCAGGAGCCACAGGGTAAAGGGTACATCTCAGATTAATCCGTTGCGCAGAATGACAGAATAGCACCCACGCCGCTCACAGCCCTATGAAGTGCCTGCGCAGTGAATAACTGTTTATATTTTCATTTAATTATTACTAACACAGTAGCTCCAGTGCCAAGGTAAATTAACATTCGGTGTCAAGAAATGCTGTGATAAATGATTTTGTATACGAAGCAATCATAAAGTATCGGTTCTAAGGCCGTACAGTTCAGAATTGGTATGCCAGTCAGATAAAATGTCAGGAGCATTGAGGCAATCACACTATCGACGCTCCAGGTTGCCTCAACACCATATCCTGATACGTGAAGAAGTTCGTAACTGCCTGCTGCACATTCTTGTTCGTCAGGAATCGTCTACCGTTCAAGGCCTTTTTTAAGAGACCAAAGGCGAGATAATAGCATGGTAAGACATCAGGACTATAGCGCGGCTGTTGGAGTGTCTGTCACTTGAGTTGTCCGTAGTGGATGAGGCTGTCCTCTCAGATCGACCGGCGTCTTATGTAGAATCGTGACCAGCACCCTTCCATTACCGTGGCTTTCGTCAGACATTTTTGCACATTTTTCACATTTTTCATTATCCGATGTATGTCTACCTATGTTCCTCCTTCGGTAGGCAAGAAAACAGTAACAGCACGTTGTCCTGTTTGGGCGCATTTGGTAATAACGTCGCCATAGCTCACGTTTCCGTATTTACAGCACGCACGTTGGAAAGTCACGAATGTCACCCGCATCGGAGTTGCCCTACGTTCCATATACCGCTCTCAGATGGAAACTTTTTGATCACCTCTTATAATTGTTGGGCATTATGTGTGTCATCAACAGGGGTAAGGTCAGTTACTTGCATTACGTATCTGATTCGATCCTAGTGAAAGCCATAATCAGTTACTAAATATGCTTTTTCATCACCGTTTCTGATGCAGTTTTGCAGCACGAGCACAGCTTTCACTGTCGTCATTTTTTTCAAGCTACAACATTATGTAAAATATGGAACTTTTCGGTTACCACGCCGAATGCACACGATCCCTGCTCAATCTATAGTTGAAAATCCACTTTGCGTCGTTCAATCTTTTTTTAGGATCTGGTCAAATGAGATTTTTCTTAAGAGGAAATACTTCATTAGCAGTAAAAGTAAATGTGAACCTTGATCTTGTAATGTCGTGAGTTAATGTACAAGGTTCAGGCAAGCCGAGAGTTCCTTTTTGTTTGCTGCGATTCAGTTTGAAGCTTTGAAAATTGCACGTCACTGTTTCTTTCCGGATATCCTGCATCAATCGCAATGAAATTTCCATCAGGAAAGGCTGTAGCCATCATCACGATTCAATGACAGTGAGATCTGTTGATCTGCTTTTAGGAACGGTTGATTAACACGGCAGATTAAATGCAGTACACATCCCATCAGTAAACCACGAAAAATTCATACAAAGTGCCTCCACCTGAAGAAAGCTGACTACATACTTCCTAACTGTGGATTCCCGATACTTACTTATCGAGAAGTCTTAACGCACAGGGCCACTTAACTCAGTTAATCAGATCTCATAACCATGAACGAAAAATTAGAAACTTTGCTTGTTTGTAACAGTGCTGTCTGGGTCAAGAAAAAAAAAAGCATAGTCGTTTCCGTTACGGTCAGTCAAAAATTATCATAATTTTTACTCGTTGTGATAAAACATAAAATAAGTATGGCAGTCGTAAGCGGAAAGGACATGTTTAACAATTACATGAAGGCTGTGGACCCAGACCACACCTAACTACTCCCTTAGTGTGGCACTCATGAAATTTCCAAACTTGATATTTAAGACAAAATTTCTCTGGAGCTGCCTGTTGATGGAATTTTCCGATCACGACCTCAGTCGTATACATTACACTTCCGAAAAATGTCATGTGATGCATCAGGAGCAATACAACAGTGCTCGTTCGGAATTCTTGCACTTTTGGCACATTTTGTTGTTGTTGTGGTCTTCAGTCCTAACATGGTTTGATGCAGTTCTGCACGCTAGTCTCTTCTCTGCAGCTTCATCATTGCATGACTACAGCAACACAGATGCACTTGAACCTACCTTTTCTCCCTATACAATTATTGCCACCCAGAGTTCCTTACACTACCAAACTTAAGATTTCCTCACACCTCAGAATATGCCCTGTCAACCGATCCCTTCTTTTAATGAAGCTTTGCAACAATTGTTTTTAGTCAGTTCGATTCAGTACCTCCTCATCAGTTACTCGATTAACCCGTGTAATGTGCAGCACTCTTCTGTAGCAGCATATTTCTCTTCTTGTACAAGCTGTCTGTCGCCTACATTTCACTTCAGTGTAAGGTTACACTCCATATACATATCCTTCCTGTTCCTATTCGATGTTAAAAAAAAGTAATCTTTTTGAAAAACTCTTTCCTCCTATTGCCAGTCTTCATTTATATCCCCTCTACTTCAGCCATCGTCAGTTGTTTTACTGCCAAAATGTGAAAGCTGATCTACTACTTCTAGAGCGTCGGTTTCTAATCTAATTTTATCAGTATCACCTAATGTAATTCGTCTGCATTATATTTTCGTTCATGTTCATGTTATAAATTCTTTCCAAGACACTGTCAATTCCATTCAGCTGCTCTTCCAAGAACTTTGCTGCCTCTGACAGAATTACGAGGGGCGTTCAATAAGTAATGCAATACATTGTCCTTCTGAAAGCAGGTTTATTTTATTCGGGACTGAGGTAGTAAAAGTCGTGGGATACCTATTGATATCGTGTTGCACATCCTTTTGCTCGGCGTAGTGCACCCAGTGGACGTGGCATGGGCTCAACAAGTCGTTGGAAGTCCCCTGCACAAATATTGAGCCATGCTGCCTCTATAAGTGTTGCCGGTGCAGGATTTTGTGCATGAACTGATTTTTCGATCATGACTCATAAATGACCGATGAGATTGACGTTGGGCGATGTAGGTGACCAAATCATCTTCGCAAATTGTCCAGAATGTTCTTCAAACCAATCGCGATAAATATTGCCCAGGTGACATGGCGCATTGTCATCCACAAATATTCCATCGTTGAAAAGCTGCAGATAATCTCCAAGTAGCGGAATACAAGCATTTCCAGCCAATTATCCGTTCAGTTGACCCAGACGACCCAGTCCATTCCATGTAAACACAGCCCACACAACTATGAAACCACCATCAGCTTACACACTGTCTCGTTGACAACTTGGTTTTATGGTGTCGTGGGCTCTGCGCCACATTCCAACCATACTATCAGCTCTTACCAACTGAAATTGGGATTCATCAGGCCAGCTCATGGTTTTCAAACCACTTAAGGTCCAGTGGATATGGTCACGAGCCCGGGAGAGGCACTGCAGGTGATGTCGTGTTGTTAATAAAGACACTTGCATCGGTCGTCTGCAAATTAACGCCGCATTTCGCTGCATTGCCCTGACAGATACGTTCGTCATACGTCCACATTAAATTCTGCAGTTATTTCACTCAGTGTTTCTTATCTGTTACAACTGGCTGGTCCACGCAGCTGCCGCTACTCTATGTCGTTATGTGAAGGTTGTCAGAGTAGTAGGGCAAACTTCGTTTCAGCACGCATTTTGTTAGTGCAGTTTGCCTACATCAGGGGCAGGTATGCTCTCAGGGGCATACCTAGTGTTCTCCTTTGATTAACAGGTCATTAACCTATTGTTCTCCTTTGATTGACAGGTCCTTAACCTATTGTTCTGTTAAAAGGATCCTTCCTTTTCATTGATAGGTCCTTAATCTATTGCTCCCTCTCCCCCTACGCCTCCCACCCCCCTCAGGAAACCTCCCTCCGTGCTGCTACAGGTACACTTTCAGGTCTGAAATATCCCTCTCACTCTTATCAGTTTGAGTGACTTCTTTTTTTTTTTTTGGACATCAGTCTACTGACTGGTTTGATGCGGCCCGCCACGAATTCCTTTCCTGTGCTAACCTCTTCATCTCAGAGTAGCACTTGCAACCTACGTCCTCAATTATTTGCTTGACGTATTCCAATCTCTGTCTTCCTCTACAGTTTTTGCCCTCTACAGCTCCCTCTAGTACCATGGAAGTCATTCTCTCATGTCTTAGCAGATGTCCTATCATCCTGTCGCTTCTCCTTATCAGTGTTTTCCACTTATTCCTTTCCTCTCCGATTCTGCGTAGAACCTCCTAATTCCTTACCTCAGTCCACCTAATTTTCAACATTCTTCTATAGCACCACATCTCAAATGCTTCGATTCTCTTCTGTTCCAGTATTCCCACAGTCCATGTTTCACTACCATACAATGCTGTACTCCAGACGTACATCCTCAGAAATTTCTTCCTCAAATTAAGGCCGGTATTTGATATTAGTAGATTTCTCTTGGCCAGAAATGCCTTTTTTGCCATAGCGAGTCTGCTTTTTATGTGCTCCTTGCTCCATCCGTCATTGGTTATTTTACTGCCTAGGTAGCAGAATTCCTTGACTTCATTACCATCAATCCTGGTGTTAAGTTTCTCGCTGTTCTCATTTCTACTACTTCTCATTACATTCCTCTTTCTCCGATTTACTCTCAAACCATACTGTGTACTCATTAGACTGTTCATTCCGTTCAGCAGATCATTTAATTCTTATT
The DNA here is from genome assembly GCF_023897955.1 of Schistocerca gregaria. Lineage (NCBI taxonomy): Eukaryota > Metazoa > Arthropoda > Insecta > Orthoptera > Acrididae > Schistocerca > Schistocerca gregaria. The sequence goes on from NC_064931.1 coordinate 58,989,154, forward strand.
CACTTTCACTCAGGATAGCAATGACATCAGCGAATCGTATCCTTGATATCCTTTCACCTTGTATTTTAATTCCACTCCTGAACCTTTCTTTTATTTCCATCATTGCTTCCTAGATGTACAGATTGAGGAGTAGGGGCGAAAGGCTACAGCCTTGTCTTACTCCCTTCTTAATACGAGCATTTCGTTCTTGATCGTCCACTCTTATTATTCCCTCTTGGTTGTTGTACATATTGTATATGACCCGTCTCTCCTTATAGCTTACCCCTACTTTTTTCAGAATCTTGAACAGCTTGCACCATTTTATATTGTCGAACGCTTTTTCCAGGTCGACAAATCCTATGAACGTGTCTTGATTTTTCTTTAGCCTTGCTTCTATTATTAGCTGTAACGTCAGAATTGCCTCTCTCGTGTCTTTACTTTTCCTAAAGCCAAACTGATCATCACCTAGCACATTCTCAATTTTCTTTTTCATTCTTCTGTATATTATTCTTGTAAGCAGCTTCGATGCATGAGCTGTTAAGCTGATTGTGCGATAATTCTCGCACTTGTCAGCTCTTGCCGTCTTCGAAATTGTGTGGATGATGCTTTTCCGAAAGTCAGATGGTATGTCGCCAGACTCATAGATTCTACACACCAACGTGAATAGTCGTTTTGTTGCCACTTTCCCTAATGATTTTAGAAACTCTGATGGAATGTTATCTATCCCTTCTGCCTTATTTGACCGTAAGTCATCCAAAGCTCTTTTAAATTCCGATTCTAATACTGGATCCCCTATCTCTTCTAAATCGACTCCTGTTTCTTCTTCTATCACATCAGACAAATCTTCACCCTCATAGAGGCTTTCAATATGTTCTTTCCACCTATCTGCTCTGCATTTAACAGTGGAATTCACGTTGCACTCTTAATGTTACCACCGTTGCTTTTAATGTCACCAAAGGTTGTTTTGACTTTCCTGTATGCTGAGTCTGTCCTTCCGACAATCATATCTTTTTCGATGTCTTCACATTTTTCCTGCTGCCATTTCGTCTTAGCTTCCCTGCACTTCCTGTTTATTTCATTCCTCAGTGACTAGTATTTCTGTATTCCTGATTTTCCCGGAAAATGTTTGTACTTCCTCCATTCATCAATCAACTGAAGTATTTCTTCTGTTACCCATGGTTTCTTCGCAGCTACCTTCTTTGTACCTATGTTTTCCTTCCCAACTTCTGTGATGGCCCTTTTTAGAGACGTCCATTCCTCTTCAACTGTAATGCCTACTGCGCTATTCCTTATTGCTGTATCTATAGCGTTACAGAACTTCAAACGTATCTCGTCATTCTGACTAATGTCTTGAGCTTCAGCCTACTCTTCATCACTACTATATTGTGATCTAAGTCTATATCTGCTCCTGGGTACGTCTTACAATCCAGTATCTGATTTCGGAATCTCTTTCTGACCATGATGTAATCTAATTGAAATCTTCCCGTATCTCCCGGGCTTTTCCAAGTATACCTCCTCCTCTTGAACAGGGTATTCGCTATTACTACCTGAAACTTGTTACAGAACTCAATTAGTCTTTCTCCTCTTTCATTCCTTGTTCCAAGCCCATATTCTCCTGTAACCTTTTCTTCTACTCCTTCCCCTACAACTTCATTCCAGTCGCCCAAGACTACTTAATTAAATTAATCGATTAATTATCCTCTCCCCCTCTGGTAAACCCCCTCTCATCCCACTCCCTCCCAGAAATTCGTGGGAAAAAGACGGCTACCTCCATTAAACAAAGAAAATGGCTGGAAAATAGGTCACTTGGGCTACCTCCACTAACCTAACTCATCCGACATCCACCTCTTCCTAGGAATTGGCTGGGAAAGGACTCAGCCTGTGCTGACTAAGATGGACATAAGTCTTTTTTTCAGTCTTTATTTAAACAATTTCAGGCAGTACCTCCATCCAGTGTGTCCACCATGAGGTCCAGAGTCCAACTGATCTAGTACACAGTACTACTACCAGAGTGCACTTTCATCCCATCGCGGTCTGGGGGAAAATGGCGGGAAAATGACTAAACCTGTGCTGGGCTGCTGGAGAGAGGAAGGAGTGTACTTCTTTTATTTTGGAACAATTTATTTAGGGGTGGATTTCACGTAATATATTTATTACACTGATACAAGAAAGACATGCTCTAACGTGCTTCAGGTCTTAATTCACAGCCTACACACCTGCAATATACTCGTAACTCATCGAAATAAAATAGTACACTGATGTACAAGCACACAAAGAACTCGGAAATTGTCAAAATAAGCATGTATAATTCTCTGCAAATACGCTTGCTAATTGTAAACTGTCGAAATAATGCACTGAACAGCCTACAGAACTGCAAACTACTCGTAAATCACCGAAATAATGCAGTTCACTGATGTGTAGACATATTCACTAATTATAAACTGTCTAAGTAATGCATACAATTTATTTAGGGATGCATTTCACCTACTTTATTTTTTTCATTGATACAAAACACCCTGGCATGCTTGAGGTATCAGTAAATAGTCTGCAGACCTGCAAACCACTCGTAAATCACCGAAATAATGCAGTACATTGATGTGCAGAGACGCAAACAACTCGTAAATTGTCAAAATAATGCATGTGAAAGGCTCTGCAAGTACGCTTGCTAATTGTCAACTGTCGAAATCATACAGCCTACCGACCTGTTTACAAAATAATGCCACAGACACGAAGACAACTCGTAAATCACTGAAATAATGCATATACAGGGTGTTACACAAAGGTATGGCCAAACTTTCAGGAAACATTCCTCAAACACAAATAAAGAAAAGATGTAATGTGAACATGTGTCCGGAAACGCTTAATTTCCATATTAGAACTGATTTTAGTTTCGTCAGTATGTACTGTACTTCCTCAATTCACCGCCAGTTGTCCCAATTGAAGGAAGGTTGTAATGTTGTATCATTAATTTGTTATGTCAAAGCGGTGCTGATAGACATTAAAAGCGGGTTAAAAGCTGTGAGCTGTCTGAGGAAGTTAACCTTGCATTACTGAGCAACTGTTTCACCAGATATCCAGCCTAGCTTACCAAATTTCCAACCAGACTAACATTAATTATAATCTTTTAATAGTCATACGAAAACCGGTGATACATATATAAAAAAAGATAATTTAAATAAAAAGAAATAAATCAGTTTATATTTGGAAATTTATTTTAACATTGATCATTGAAATTTCAGCATGTTAAACTTGAGTCACAACTAAGCTGGTACCTTATTTAGGATTGTGAAAATGTGAGTTTGTAATCTTACGGAACACATCAAATATGGAGCCAAGATTGGGAGACTGCATACAACACTACATTCATAAAATAACACACGAAGAACGTTGAAACATATGCAAGAGGAAATTAACCACAACCAACTGATTCAATTTTCACCCAAAGAAGTTACGTTCGTAGCGCAATCCTGTCCGTCATGTAATTACCACACACTGGTATACTAAATTCATACTAACTCTCTGTGAAATCTTCCCGAAAAGAATAGCTGAGGGCTACTTTGATGATTACACCACATGCTTCACGTGGTCAACTTGGTTTACACAAAGAGTGTAACTCCACAATAATTCTGATAATTAAAATAAATTAGATCTAAAAGCAATTTACAAAAGAAAAACCTCGAACTGGTTACTATCGTCTTACTATAACCTGATGGGTGAAACAATTGTATAAGCACGTGGTATTGGTCTCACAAAGTACACCCCAGGTGCGTTGAACAAAAAGAAAAGTTGCTATATAGAAAAATATTGTCAAGACGAGACGTTATAATCTCACGCACATTCGCATTTAAGATTGATGATCTTAGTTAGAGTTATTGATCAATACGTGGTTCCACTTTACTCACAAAGTAGTGACAAAGCAACTACCGGAAGATATTCTGAACTGTACACTCGAATCACACTGCGTTGCAATTTAAGATAACATTATGTATTTTAGAGCTAAACCTAAAATAAAGGTGATTAAATTTTCAGTTAGGCTGAACTTAAGAAATCCATTGTCCTACGGACTTAGCAGACACGCGCTTAGCCGGAGATCTTACCACTTCAGACGCTCGCCACGGAAAGACTGACCTGCGCTCCTACCAAGGGTGCTTCCGTATACAAAACGGAAGTGACCAGAGCGGCAGCTTCGTATACCAACATGACAAGGGACGGACAGGAACATACTAAGAATGGAAACCTCTCTGCTTTTAGAAAGCGTAGCTACCTGTTCCGACGTTGGTCCTACTGTTCTCTAGCAGACAGGCTTCTCTGCTACCATCCAGCATGCAACTAGAAATACATTTGCTCATTCATCCTTTCACACAGAAGGGAAGGGGGATGACAGTATCTTATCACATACAGTATATAAAAGAAAGCGGATGTAGGTTCCGTATGAGACTGTGTGACATGAATTACATATAAACTGTGTTTTAAAGTGTAGTAGTGTGACAGATCGTTCTTGTTTATGTGTAAAAGTAACACGTTTGACTGCTCAGTCTCCTCCCATATAGTCAGAAACACCACAGTAAATTTAGAAGAGGAATTTATGCCGTTAATGACAACAGATTTCAGAAATTAACATGAAAGGATTCCAACAGATACCTTTCAAGGTGATGTTGACTTCGGTGCTTTTGTTGACATGCGACTCATTGCTCTACAGTACTAGCATCAAGCACATCATTACGTAGCATCAACAGGTTAGTGATCATCACGAACCTGGTTTTGCAGTCAGTGCAATGTTTACAAATGCGTAGTTGGCAGATCCCCATTTGATGTATGGATTAGCACGGGGCAATAGCCGTGGCGCGGTACGTTTGTACCGAGACAGATTTCCAGAACGAAGGTGTCCCGACAGGAAGACGTTCGAAGCAATTGATCGGTATGTCTTAGGGAGCACAGAACATTCCAGCTTATGACTCGCGACTGGGGAAGATCTAGAACGACGATGTCACTTGCAATGGACGAGGCAATTCTTCGTGCAGTTGACGATAACCCTAATGTCAGCGTCAGAGAAGTTGCTGCTGTACAAGGTAACGTTGACCACGTCACTGTATGGAGAGTGCTACGAGAGAACTAGTTGTTTCCGTACCGTGTACAGCATCTGCAGGCGCTATCAGCAGCTGATTGGCTTCCATGGGTACACTTGTGCGAATGGTTCATCCAACAATCTGCCAATCCTCATTTCAGTGCAAATGTTCTCTTTACGGATGAGGCTTCATTCCAACGTGATCAAATTGTAAATTTTCACTATTAACATGTGTTGGGTGACGAGAATCCGCACGCAATTGTGCAATCAGGTCATCAACACAGGTTTTCTGTGAACGTTTGGGCAGGCATTGTTGGTGATGTTTTGATTGGGCCCCATGTTCTTCCACCTACGCTCAATGGAGCACGTTATCATGATTTCATACGGGATACTCTACCAGTGCTGCTAGAACATGTGCCTTTACAAGTACGACACAACATGTAGTTCATGCACGATGGAGCTCCTGCACATTTCAGTCGAAGTGTTCGTACGCTTCTCAACAACAGATTCGGAGACCGATGGATTGGTAGAGGAGGACCAATTCCATGGCCTCCTCGCTCTCCTGACCTCAACCCTCTTGACTTTCATTTATGGGGGCATTTGAAATCTCTTGTCTACGCAACCCCGGTACCAAATGTAGAGACTCTTTGCGCTCGTATTGTGGACGGCTGTGATACAATACGCCATTCTCCAGGGCTGAATCAGCGCATCAGGGATTCCATGCGACGGGGGGTGGATGCATGTATCCTCGCTAACGGAGGACATTTTAGACGTTTCCTGTAACACAGTGTTTGCAGTCACGCTGGTACGTTCTGTTGCTGTGTGTTTCCATTCCATGATTGTTATTTGAAGAGAAGTAATAAAATGAGCTCTAACATGGAAAGTAAGCGTTTCCGGACACATGTCCACATAACATATTTTCTTTCTTTGTGTGTGAGGAATGTTTCCTCAAAGTTTGGCGTACCTTTTTGTAACACACTGTATACGACTCTACCAACATGCTCACAATGCTTAAACAGCCGAAAATAATGCACTGCACAAACATTCAGTGCACGTAAAAAAACGCTTTCGAACTATAGTCAACCACGATGTGTCAGCGAACTGCTCTCCTACAGAACTCCAAGACGCACACACTGGGCGGCGCGCTCATTTCAGTACCATACACGAGACACCTCAGGATATATTTTTTTACCATTGCTTGCACGATACAATTCTACCTATGGTTACTGACGCCACAGGTCGCACTATAGAAATATGTTCCATAATAACATCGACTGCTTTCTCCCTAGGAATCCTTACGGGATATGCGAGGTGCATCTAGCTGTGCACGCGTTCTTACCTGGCCAGCATGGCTGATACATCACCATGAAATGCACGTGTGGCGACTCACCATCTAAAAGGTTCTCAGTGTTATACTGGCGTCAAATTGCTATGTAAAAAAAGAGCCAAGTCGACCTCTCGGAAATTGTATAGTCTCGCAGAAATAGTTAATGGTCGATTTTGCAGGAGCTTTTGTGATCTCTCAGCTCTAAATAGAAATACTTGTCCTAACAGAACTTGTTTACGAAAATAGCGCAGAATAACGCTGAATGCATTCCTCCTGATGGTTCTAATGTGGCACACCATATATCACATGTTACTCTTCCTGGAAATCGTTAAGTCTAGCCTTCAACAAACATCTCCAAAACGCAAAAGCTCTCACCGCAATGTAGAGGCTCCTACATCCCGGCACAAAGGATATCTTGTGAATGAGTGGAACATTATGATTGGCTCTTATTGAGTTTAGCCCCCGAATTACTGATGCCGCCGATGTGGATGCACTGTCCGCCTTTCTTTTTCTTTCTGCAGATGAGACTTTCAGTGGCAAAAATCTGTTTTGTGCAGAACACCATATTGCACCGACAATTAAACCCTGAAAAATGACCTACACATCGTCAAATACGCGAAGACTCTTACTCAACTACATTACTATGCCACTGAGGACAGCCAGCAATATATCACTGCATTTAGCGTCAATGTAGTAAACATACAATTCATATCTGGCGCCATACAAAATCGCCCCTTTCACATGATTCGTATAGCTATCTGCCGCCAGACACTCGTACATATACCAAGAAGACAGACAGCATAAACACATGCACCACAAGTGTGCCCCTTGCTGCAGTACATATTTCCCACGAAGTCGGGCAGTCATCCACTCCCAATACGTAACCAGAGCGCCCTCAATGGACTGAAGTCACTCTGAGAACTGTTCTACAAATTCGGAGTCGGCGCCTCTCGGCACAAAAGCGTTACTGATTCCGGCCCCGACCATGATTGCTTGCTTGCTTTTCTACACCCATCTCCAGACTCTGGGATTAGAAGAACATATGTAATTGCACGTATGCCAGAATATCATAGCATTTTCGCGATACTTCTCGATATGAAGCACATAGCAATATCGCTTGCATAGCAGTATTTCTCCAGCAACATAATTCTGAAGATACAGAGGGGAAATTATTTCTCTAGAAACCCGAAACTTTAGCGACGTGCATCATGCTGTAAACCACTGAGTAACTAGAAACTTATCCTGTCTGCAAAGACCTTTACATAAAAACTCGAAATTTTTTTTGATGAAACTGCAAATACCGACGTCAGTGATGTAACAGATTCCAAATCATCCTCATAATTTTCAAAGCCAAGTAGGGTGTATCTCATGTCTAGAGAACCAGCAACTGTGTCTTACACCTGTCTTTCACCTGCTAGATGCACACACCACAATCGATGTTCCATCAACTAAATAAAGGTGTTAAACGTGCAGAAGCAGTCAACTGGACAATTCGCGTGGAAGGGAACAACGGTCCAGCGCAAACACACGTCCATATTGAATCTTCCCAAACTTCCACATGAAGACAAAAGCTGCGCAACACATACTAAGAATTAGTTCGCTATTCAGCCATCTAGAGGATGAGACATTTAAGTCAGCTACATTCCTGTGTCCCAATAGGCCTCTCCATTCGGATGGCTCCTGTCGTTAATGGGAAACGAGAATCATTCCCACCATAGGACACTGGTGCTCCATGTCAAGCATGCATAGGCAGAATCATCATCCTAGGAAATTGGTCACATATATATTTGATTACTATGCTTACAATTAAATGTTACAATTGCAGTCTTAGTTGAATGACATTTGACAATGAATGAAGTATGGGAAATATACCCTGCTGACGGCTGTGGCCCTGGAAATAAAAATATCTATACCATTCTTACTACTTGACATACTTTCGCCTTGCTGTCACAGTATTACAAGTCAAATCCATACCTTCCTTACTAGTGGACACAATCATTACCTTTGAACATATCAGAACACACACACACACACACACACACACACACACACACACACACACACACACACACACATTATAAGCCTTATGCTCAAGGTGAACCTATCATGCATCCCCTACTACCAAGTATTATACTCCACCAATAACTGATTGCTCGTGATACAAAACAATACTGACAAAAAATCAGCTATAGGTGGACATGTCTCATAAGTTTTTCCTGCGAGTACTACCACTGTGTCTGATAGAGAGGTGTAATCGTCTAACAAACCGCTATATATGTTAAAAAAAACCACGATCACAACAACCATATTACTATCACAATCGGTCTTGGTTCTATAGTCCACACAAGTATTCATGTTAAAAGCTATACTGGCTTAATTAATTTACGTATGGTATTACCTCTGAATGAATTGATTTTTCCAGACAAATACCGTGAATATAGATGGTGATCGTAGGAGTGTATAGTATCAGACCAGCAGTGCGGTTACACGTAGCCCACGATGCAGCCTCGTGATAAAATCACTCAATATTTGCAACTCCCTCATGCCACTGCTAGATATTTCTCTAGTATTTGCGAAGTATTCTGTCTCAATACCAAGTCAGACGTTCCGAAATATATCCACAGGATTGTAGGTGAAGGTAGCTGGTGTGTTGATTGAGGTCATAAGAAATGTACACAGGCTTCACAGACCTCTAGTGTTACTGTGTCCACTAGAAATGCTGTTTGGGATTTGGAACGAAGTCTTTCCATTCAATCACATACCTGCATTGGATCCTGTGGAGAATTCCTTTAATGATTAC